>NW_027480426.1:6875000-7500000 GCF_051401765.1 Calliopsis andreniformis | reverse complement strand
ATACGATGGAAAAACTGCTGTATTTTTATTGCATTTTATGTATCGGGCATTGACTTCTAAGGCCCTAGCTATGCAATCTGTTGGAGCATCGCCCTAGGGGGAAGCCTAGGTTGCCCGGAACGTAGAAATGACCATAACTTTCACACTGGTTGCAATTATTCGTTTTATACGATGGAAAAGCTGTTGTATTTATATCGTATTTTATGCTTCTGGCGTTGACTTCTTAGGCCCTAACTATTCCATCTGGCGGAACAACGCCCTAGGGTGAAGTGTAGGTTGCCCGGAAAGTAGAAAGGACCATAACTTTCACACTGGTTCCAATTATTCGTTTTATACGATGGAAAAGCTGTTGCATTTATATCGTATTTTATGCTTCTGGCGTTGACTTCTTAGGCTCTAACTATTCCATCTGGTGGAACATCGCCCTAGGGTAAAGCCAAGATTGCGCGGAACGTAGAAGTGACCATAACTTTCACACTGGTTGCTATCATTCGTTTTATATGATGGAAAAACTGTTGTATTTATATTGTGTTTTATGCTTCTGGCGTTGACTTCATAGGCCGTAACTATTCGATCTGGTGGAGCAACGCCCTGGAGTGAAACCTAGGTTGCCCGGAACGTAGAAATGACCATAACTTTCACGCAGGTAGCAATTATTCGTTTTATACGATGCAAAAACTGTTGTATTTTTATTGCATTTTATGCTTCGGGCGTTGACTTCTAAGGCCCTAACTATTCAATCTGTTGGAGCAACGCCCTAGAGTGAAGCCTAGGTTGCTCGGAATGTAGAAATGACCATAACTTTCACACTGGTAGCAATTACTCGTTTTATACGGTGGAAAAACTGTTGTATTTTTATTGCATCTCATGCTTCTGGCGTTCACTTCTTAAGCCCTAACTATTCAATCTGGTGGAACAACGCCCTAGGGTAAAGCCAAGATTGCGCGGAACGTAGAAGTGACCATAACTTTCACACTGGTTGCTATCATTCGTTTTATATGATGGAAAAACTGTTGCATTTATATTGTGTTTTATGCTTCTGGCGTTGACTTCATAGGCCGTAACTATTCGATCTGGTGGAGCAACGCCCTGGAGTGAAACCTAGGTTGCCCGGAACGTAGAAATGACCATAACTTTCACACAGGTAGCAATTATTCGGTTTATACGATGGAAAAACTGTTGTATTTTTATTGCATTTTATGCTTCGGGCGTTGACTTCTAAGGCCCTAACTATTCAATCTGTTGGAGCAACGCCCTAGAGTGAAGCCTAGGTTGCTCGGAATGTAGAAATGACCATAACTTTCACACTGGTAGCAATTACTCGTTTTATACGGTGGAAAAACTGTTGTATTTTTATTGCATCTCATGCTTCTGGCGTTCACTTCTTAGGCCCTAACTATTCAATCTGGTGGAACAACGCCCTAGGGTGAAGCCTAGGTTGACTGGAACGTAGAAATGACCATAACTTTTACACTGGTAGCAATTATTCGTTTGATACAATGGAAAAACTGTTGTATTTATATTGTATTGTATGGTTCTGGCGTTGACTTCATAGGCCGTAACTATTCGATCTGGTGGAGCAACGCCCTGGAGTGAAACCTAGGTTGCCCGGAACGTAGAAGTGACCATAACTTTCACACAGGTAGCAATTATTCGTTTTATACGATGGAAAAACTGTTCTATTTATTTTGTACTTTATGCTTCGGGCGTTGACTTCTAAGGCCCTAACTATTCGATCTGGTGGAGCAACGCCCTAGAGTGAAGCCTAGGTTGCTCGGAAAGTAGAAATGACCATAACTTTCACACTGGTTGCTATTATTCGTTTTATACGATGGAAAAACTGTTCTATTTATTTTGTACTTTATGCTTCGGGCGTTGACTTCTAAGGCCCTAACTATTCCATCTGGTGGAACAACGCCCTAGGGTAAAGCCAAGATTGCTCGGAACGTAGAAATGACCATAACTTTCACACTGGTTGCTATCATTCGTTTTATATGATGGAAAAACTGTTGTATTTATATTGTATTTTATGGTTCTGGCGTTGACTTCATAGGCCGTAACTATTCGATCTGGAGGAGCAACGCCCTGGAGTGAAACCTAGGTTGCCCGGAACGTAGAAATGACCATAACTTTCACACAGGTAGCAATTATTCGTTTTATACGATGGAAAGACTGTTCTATTTATTTTGTACTTTATGCTTCGGGCGTTGACTTCTAAGGCCCTAACTATTCGATCTGGTGGAGCAACGCACTAGAGTGAAGCCTAGGTTGTCCGGTACGTAGAAATGACCATCACTATCAAACTGGTAGCAATTATTTGTTTTATACGATGGAAAAACTGTTGTATTTTTATTGCATTTTATGCTTCGGGCGTTGACTTCTAAGGCCCTAACTATTCAATCTGTTGGAGCAACGCCCTAGAGTGAAGCCTAGGTTGCTCGGAATGTAGAAATGACCATAACATTCACAGTGGTTGCATTTATTCGTTTTATACGATGGAAAAACTGTTGTATTTATATTGTATTTTATGCTTCTGGCGTTCACTTCTTAGGCCCTAACTATTCAATCTGGTGGAACAACGGCCTAGGGTGAAGCCTAGGTTGCCCGGAACGTAGAAATGACCATAACCTTTACACTGGTAGCAATTATTCGTTTTATACAATGGAAAAGCTGTTGTATTTATATTGTATTTTATGCTTCTGGCGTTCACTTTTTAGGCCCTAACTGTTTGATCTGGTGGAGCAACGCCCTAGAGTGAAGCCTAGGTTGCCGGGAACGTAGAAATGACCATTACTTTCACACTGTTTGCAATTATTCCTTTTACAGGATGGAAAAGCTGTTGTATTTATATTGTATTTTATGCTTCTGGCGTTCACTTCTTAGGCCCTAACTATTCGATCTGGTGGAACAACGCCCTAGGGTGAAACCAAGGTTGCCCGGAACGTAGAAATGACCATCACTTTCAAACTGGTTGCTATCATTCGTTTTATATGATGGAAAAACTGTTGTATTTATATTGTATTGTATGGTTCTGGCGTTGACTTCATAGGCCGTAACTATTCGATCTGGTGGAGCAACGCCCTGGAGTGAAACCTAGGTTGCCCGGAACGTAGAAATGACCATAACTTTCACACAGGTAGCAATTATACGTTTTATACGATGGAAAAACTGTTCTATTTATTTTGTACTTTATGCTTCGAGCGTTGACTTCTAAGGCCCTAACTATTCGATCTGGTGGAGCAGCGCCCTAGGGTGAAGCCTAGGTTCCCCGGAACGTAGAAATGACCATAACTTTTACACTGGCAGCAATTATTCGTTTTATACAATGGAAAAACCGTTCTATTTATTTTGTGTTTTATGCTTCGGGCGTTGACGTCTAAGGCCCTAACTGTTTGATCTGGTGGAGCATCGCCGTAGAGTCAAGCCTAGGTTGTCCGGAACGTAGAAATGACCATAACTTTCACACTGGTTGCTATAATTCGTTGTATACGATGGAAAAACTGTTATATTTATATTGTATTTAAGCTTCTGGCGTTGACTTCTGAGGCCGTTGCTATTCGATGTGGTGGAAGATCGCCATAGAGGGAAGCCTAGGTAGCCCGGATCGTAGAAATGTCCATATCTTTCACACTGTTTTGAATTTTTCGTTTTATACGATGGAAAAACTGTTTTATTTATTTTGTATTTTACGCTTCGGGCGTTGACTTCTAAGGCCCTAGCTATGCAATCTGTTGGAGCAACGCCCTACGGGGAAGCCTAGGTTGCCCGGAACGTAGAAATGACCATCGCTTTCAAACTGGTTGCAATTAATCCTGTTATACGATGGAAATACTGTTGTATTTTTATTGCATTTTATGCTTCGGGCGCTGACTTCTAAGGCCCTAACTATTCAATCTGTTGGAGCAACGCCCTAGAGTGAAGCCTAGGTTACCCGGAACGTAGAAATGACCATCACTTTCAAACTGGTTGCAATTATTCGTTTTATACGATGGAAAAACTGTTGTATTTATATTGTATTTTATGCTTCTGGCGTTGACTTCTAAGGACCTAACTATTCGATCTGGTGGAGCAACGCCCTACAGTGATGCCTAGGTTGCCCGGAACGTAGATATGACCATAACATTCACACTGGTTCCAAATTATTCCTGCTATACGATGGAAAAACTGTTGTATCTTTATTGCATTTTATGCTTCGGGCATTGACTTCTAAGGCCCTAGCTATGCAATCTGTTGGAGCAACGCCCTACGGGGAAGCCTAGGTTGCCCGGAACGTAGAAATGACCATAACTTTCACACTGGTTGCAATTACTCGTTTTATACGATGGAAAAGCTGTTGTATTTATATCGTATTTTATGCTTCTGGCGTTGACTTCTTAGGCCCTAACTATTCCATCTGGTGGAACAACGCCCTAGGGTGAAGTCTAGGTTGCCCGGAAAGTAGAAATGACCATAACTTTCACACTGGTAGCAATTAATCGTTTTATACGATGGAAAAACTGTTCTATTTATTTTGTACTTTATGCTTCGGGCGTTGACTTCTAAGGCCCTAACTATTCCATCTGGTGGAACAACGCCCTAGGGTAAAGCCAAGATTTCGCGGAACGTAGAAATGACCATAACTTTCACACTGGTTGCTATCATTCGTTTTATATGATGGAAAAACTGTTGTATTTATATTGTATTTTATGGTTCTGGCGTTGACTTCATAGGCCGTAACTATTCGATCAGGAGGAGCAACGCCCTGGAGTGAAACCTAGGTTGCCCGGAACGTAGAAATGACCATAACTTTCACACAGGTAGCAATTATTCGTTTTATACGATGGAAAAACTGTTCCATTTATTTTGTACTTTATGCTTCGGGCGTTGACTTCTAAGGCCCTAACCATTCGATCTGGTGGAGCAACGCACTAGAGTGAAGCCTAGGTTGCTCGGAATGTAGAAATGACCATAACTTTCACAGTGGTTGCAATTATTCGTTTTATACGATGGAAAAACTGTTGTATTTATATTGTATTTTATGGTTCTGGCGTTGACTTCATAGGCCGTAACTATTCGATCTGGAGGAGCAACGCCCTGGAGTGAAACCTAGGTTGCCCGGAACGTAGAAATGACCATAACTTTCACACTGGTTGCAATTACTCGTTTTATACGATGGAAAAGCTGTTGTATTTATATCGTATTTTATGCTTCTGGCGTTGACTTCTTAGGCCCTAACTATTCCATCTGGTGGAGCAACGCCCTAGAGTGAAGCCTAGGTTGCTCGGAATGTAGAAATGACCATAACTTTCACAGTGGTTGCAATTATTCGTTTTATACGATGGAAAAACTGTTGTATTTATATTGTATTTTATGCTTCTGGCGTTCACTTCTTAGGCCCTAACTATTCAATCTGGTGGAACAAGGGCCTAGGGTGAAGCGTAGGTTGCCCGGAACGTAGAAATGACCATAACCTTTACACTGGTAGCAATTATTCGTTTTATACAATGGAAAAGCTGTTGTATTTATATTGTATTTTATGCTTCTGGCGTTCACTTCTTAGCGCCTAACTGTTTGATCTGGTGGAGCAACGCCCTAGAGTGAAGCCTAGGTTGCTCGGAATGTAGAACGGACCATATCTTTCACACTGGTTGCAATTATTCGTTGTATACGATGGAAAAGCTGTTGTATTTATATCGCATTTTATGCTTCTGGCGTTCACTTCTTAGGCCCTAACTATTCCATCTGGTGGAAAAACGCGCTCGGGTAAAGCCAAGATTGCGCGGAACGTAGAAATGACCGTAACTTTCACACTGGTTGCTATCATTCGTTTTATATGATGGAAAAACTGTTGTATTTATATTGTATTTTATGCTTCTGGCGTTGACTTCATAGGCCGTAACTATTCGCTCTGGTGGAGCAACGCCCTAGAGTGAAACCTAGGTTACCCGGAACGTAGAAATGACAAGTACTTTCATACTGTTTGCAGATATTCCTGTTATACGATGAAAAAACTTTTGCATCTTTATTGATTTTATGCTTCTGGCGTTGACTTCTAAGTCGCTAGCTATTTGATCTGGTGGAGCAACGACCTAGAGTGAAGCCTAGGGTGCCCGAACGTAGAAATGACCATTACTTTCACACTGGTTGCAATTATTCGTTTTATACGATGGAAAAGCTGTTGTATTTATATCGTTTTTTATGCTCCTGGCGTTGACTTCTTAGGCCCTAACTATTCCATCTGGTGGAACAACGCCCTAGGGTAAAGCCCAGATTGCGCGGGACGTAGAAATGACCATAACTTTCACACTGGTAGCAATTTTTCGTTTTAAACAATGGAAAAACTGTTCTATTTATTTTATATTTTATGCTTCGGGCGTTGACTTCTAAGGCCCTAACTATTCGATCTGTTGGAGCAATGCCCTAGAGTGAAGCCTAGGTTGCCCGGTACGTAGAAATGACCGTAACTTTCACACTGGTTGCTATCATTCGTTTTATATGATGGAAAAACTGTTGTATTTATATTGTATTTTATGCTTCTGGCGTTGACTTCATAGGCCGTAACTATTCGCTCTGGTGGAGCAACGCCCTAGAGTGAAACCTAGGTTACCCGGAACGTAGAAATGACAAGTACTTTCATACTGTTTGCAGATATTCCTGTTATACGATGAAAAAACTTTTGCATCTTTATTGATTTTATGCTTCTGGCGTTGACTTCTAAGTCGCTAGCTATTTGATCTGGTGGAGCAACGACCTAGAGTGAAGCCTAGGTTGCCCGGTACGTAGAAATGACCATCACTATCAAACTGGTTGCAATTATTTGTTTTATACGATGGAAAAGCTGTTGTATTTATATCGTATTTTATGCTTCTGGCGTTGACTTCTTGGGCCCTAACTATTCCATCTGGTGGAACAACGCCCTAGTGTGAAGCCTAGGTTGCCCGGAAAGCAGAAATGACCATAACTTTCATACTGGTTGCAATTATTCGTTTTATATGGTGGAAAAACTGTAGTATTTATATTGCATTTTATGCTTCTGGCGTTGACTTCTAAGGCCCTAACTATTCGATCAGGTGGAGCAACGCCCTAGAGTGAAGCCTAGGTTGCTCGAAATGTAGAAAGGACCATAACTTTCACACTGGTTGCAATTATTCGTTTTATACGATGGAAAAGCTGTTGTATTTATATCGTATTTTATGCTTCTGGCGTTGACTTCTTAGGCCCTAACTATTCCATCTGGTGGAACAACGCCCTAGGGTAAAGCCAAGATTGCGCGGAACGTAGAAATGACCATAACTTTCACACTGGTTGCTATCATTCGTTTTATATGATGGAAAAACTGTTGTATTTATATTGTATTTTATGGTTCTGGCGTTGACTTCATACGCCGTAACTATTCGATCTGGAGGAGCAACGCCCTGGAGTGGAACCTAGGTTGCCCGGAACGTAGAAATGACCATAACTTTCACACAGGTAGCAATTATTCGTTTTATACGATGGAAAAACTGTTCTATTTATTTTGTACTTTATGCTTCGGGCGTTGACTTCTAAGGCTCTAACTATTCGATCTGGTGGAGCAACGCACTAGAGTGAAGCCTAGGTTTTCCGGTACGTAGAAATGACCATCACTATCAAACTGGTTACAATTATTTGTTTTATACGATGGAAAAGCTGTTGCATTTATATCGTATTTTATGCTTCTGGCGTTGACCTCTTAGGCCCTAACTATTCCATCTGGTGGAACAACGCCCTAGGGTGAAGCCTAGGTTGTCCGGAAAGTAGAAATGACCATAACTTTCACACTGGCAGCAATTATTCGTTTTATACAATGGAAAAACCGTTCTATTGATTTTGTATTTTATGCTTCGGGCGTTGACTTCCAAGGCCCTAACTGTTTGATCTGGTGGAGCATCGCCGTAGAGTGAAGCCTAGGTTGCCCGGAACGTAGAAATGACCATAACTTTTACACTGGTAGCAATTATTCGTTTTATACAATGGAAAAACTGTTCGATTTATTTTGTATTTAATGCTTCGGGCGTTGACTTCTAAGGCCCTAACTATTCGATCAGGTGGAGCAGCGCCCTAGAGTGAAGCCTAGGTTGCTCGGAATGTAGAAATGACCATAACTTTCACACTGGTTGCAATTGTTCATTTTATACGATGGAAAAACTGTTGTACTTATATTGTATTTTATTCTTCTGGCGTTGAATTCTAAGTCCCTAGCTATTCGATCTGGTGGAGCAACGCCCTAGAGTGAAACCTAGGTTACCCGGAACGTAGAAATGACCATAACTTTCATACTGGTTGCAATTATTCGTTTTATATGGTGGAAAAACTGTAGTATTTATATTGCATTTTATGCTTCTGGCGTTGACTTCTAAGGCCCTAACTATTCGATCAGGTGGAGCAACGCCCTAGAGTGAAGCCTAGGTTGCTCGAAATGTAGAAAGGACCATAACTTTCACACTGGTTGCAATTATTCGTTTTATACGATGGAAAAGCTGTTGTATTTATATCGTATTTTATGCTTCTGGCGTTGACTTCTTAGGCCCTAACTATTCCATCTGGTGGAACAACGCCCTAGGGTAAAGCCAAGATTGCGCGGAACGTAGAAATGACCATAACTTTCACACTGGTTGCTATCATTCGTTTTATACGATGGAAAAACTGTTGTATTTATATTGTATTTTATGGTTCTGGCGTTGACTTCATACGCCGTAACTATTCGATCTGGAGGAGCAACGCCCTGGAGTGGAACCTAGGATGCCCGGAACGTAGAAATGACCATAACTTTCACACAGGTAGCAATTATTCGTTTTATACGATGGAAAAACTGTTCTATTTATTTTGTACTTTATGCTTCGGGCGTTGACTTCTAAGGCCCTAACTATTCGATCTGGTGGAGCAACGCACTAGAGTGAAGCCTAGGTTTTCCGGTACGTAGAAATGACCATCACTATCAAACTGGTTACAATTATTTGTTTTATACGATGGAAAAGCTGTTGCATTTATATCGTATTTTATGCTTCTGGCGTTGACCTCTTAGGCCCTAACTATTCCATCTGGTGGAACAACGCCCTAGGGTGAAGCCTAGGTTGTCCGGAAAGTAGAAATGACCATAACTTTCACACTGGCAGCAATTATTCGTTTTATACAATGGAAAAACCGTTCTATTGATTTTGTATTTTATGCTTCGGGCGTTGACTTCCAAGGCCCTAACTGTTTGATCTGGTGGAGCATCGCCGTAGAGTGAAGCCTAGGTTGCCCGGAACGTAGAAATGACCATAACTTTTACACTGGTAGCAATTATTCGTTTTATACAATGGAAAAACTGTTCTATTTATTTTGTATTTAATGCTTCGGGCGTTGACTTCTAAGACCCTAACTGTTTGATCTGGTGGAGCAACGCCCTAGAGTGAAGCCTATGTTGCCTGGAACGTAGAAATGACCATCACTTTCACACGGGTTGCAATTATTCCAGTTATAGGATGGAAAGACTGTTGTATTTTTATTGTATTTTATACTTCAGGCGTTGACTTCTGAGGCCGTAGCTATTCGATGTGGTGGAAGAACGCCATACAGTGAAGCCTAGGTTGCCCGGAACGTAGAAATGACCATAACTTTCACACTGGTTGCAATTATTTGTTTTATAGGATGGAAAAGCTGTTGTATTTGTATCGTATTTTATGCTTCTGGCGTTGACTTCTTGGGGCCCTAACTATTCCATCTGGTGGAACAACGCCCTAGAGTAAAGCCCAGGTTGCGCGGAACGTAGAAATGACCATAACTTTCACACTGGTAGCAATTATTCGTTTTATACAATGGAAAAGCTGTTCTATTTATTTTGTATTTAATGCTTAGGGCGTGGGCTTCTAAGGCCCTAACTATTCGATCAGGTGGAGCAGCGCCCTAGAGTGAAGCCTAGGTTGCTCGGAATGTAGAAATGACCATAACTTTCACACTGGTTGCAATTATTCATTTTATACGATGGAAAAACTGTTGTACTTATATTGTATTTTATTCTTTTGGCGTTGAATTCTAAGTCCCTAGCTATTCGATCTGGTGGAGCAACGCCCTAGAGTGAAACCTAGGTTACCCGGAACGTAGAAATGACCAGTACTTTCATACTGTTTGCAGTTATACCTGTTATAGGATGGAAAAACTTTTGCATCTTTATTGTATTTCATGCTTCTGGCGTTGACTTCTAAGGCCCTAGCTATTCGATTTGGTGGAGCACCGGCCTAGAGTGAAGTCTAGGTTGCCCGGAACGTAGAAATGACCATAACTTCCACACTGGTTGCAATTATTCGTTTTATACGATGGAAAAGCTGTTGTATTTATATCGTTTTTTATGCTTCTGGCGTTGACTTCTTAGGCCCTAACTATTCCATCTGGTGGTACAGCGCCCTAGGGTGAAGCCTAGGTTGCCCGGAACGCAGAAATGACCATAACTTTTACACTGGTAGCAATAATTCGTTTTATACAATGGAAAAAACGTTCTATTTATTTTATATTTTATGTTTCGGGCGTTGACTTCTAAGGCCCTAACTGTTTAATCTGGTGGAGCAACGCCGTAGAGTGAAGCCTAGGTTGCCCGGAACGTAGAAATGACCATCACTATCAAACTGGTTGCAATTATTTGTTATATACAATGGAAAAGCTGTTGTATTTATATCGTATTTTATGCTTCTGGCGTTGACTTCTTAGGCCCTAACTATTCCATCTGGTGGAACAACGCCCTAGGGTGAAGCCTAGGTTGCCCGGAAAGTAGAAATGCCCATAACTTTCACACTGGTAGCAGTTATTCGTTTTATAGGATGGAAAAACTGTTCTATTTATCTTGTATTTTATGCTTCGGGCGTTGACTTCTAAGACCCTATCTATTCGATCTGGTAGAGCAACGCCCTAGAGTGAAGCCTAGGTTGCCCGGTACGTCGAAATGACCATAAGTTTCATACTGGTTGCAATTATTCGTTTTATACGATGGAAAAACTGTTGTATTTATATTGTATTTTATGCTTCTGGCGTTCACTTCTTAGGCCCTAACTATTCGATCTGGTAGTACAACGCCCTAGGGTGAAGCCTAGGTTGCCCGGAACGTAGAAATGATCATAACTTTTACACTGGCAGCAATTATTCGTTTTATACAATGGAAAAACCGTTCTATTTATTTTGTATTTTATGCTTCGGGCGTTGACTTCTAAGGACCTAACTATTCGATCTGGTGGAGCAACGCCCTAGAGTGCAGCCTAGGTTGCCCGGAACGTAGAAATGACCATAGCTTTCACACTGGTTGCTATCATTCGTTTTATATGATGGAAAAACTGTTGTATTTATGTTGTATTTTATGCTTCTGGCGTTCACTTCTTAGGCCCTAACTATTCGATCTGGTGCAACAACGGCCTAGGGTGAAGCCTAGGTTGCCCGGAACGTAGAAATGACCATAACTTTTACACTGGTAGCAATTATTCGTTTTATACAATGGAAAGACTGTTCTATTTATTTTGTATTTAATGCTTCGGGCGTTGACTTCTAAGGCCCGAACTATTCGATCAGGTGGAGCAACGCCCTAGAGTGAAGCCTAGGTTGCTCGAAATGTAGAAATGACCATAACTTTCACACTGGTTGCAATTATTCATTTTATACGATGGAAAAACTGTTGTACTTATATTGTATTTTATTCTTATGGCGTTGAATTCTAAGTCCCTAGCTATTCGATCTGGTGGAGCAACGCCCTAGAGTGAAACCTAGATTACCCGGAACGTAGAAATGACCAGTACTTTCATACTGTTTGCAGTTATTCCTGTTATAGGATGGAAAAACTTTTGCATCTTTATTGTATTTTATGCGTCTTGCGTTGACTTCTAAGGCCCTAGCTATTCGATTTGGTGGAGCACCGCCCTAGAGTGAAGTCGAGGTTGCCTGGAACGTAGAAATGACCATAACTTCCACACTGGTTGCAATTATTCGTTTTATACGATGGAAAAGCTGTTGTGTTTATATCGTTTTTTATGCTTCTGGCATTGACTTCTCAGGCCCTAACTATTCCATCTGGTGGTACAACGCCCTAGGGTGAAGCCTAGGTTGCCCGGAAAGCAGAAATGACCATAACTTTCATACTGGTTGCAATTATTCGTTTTATATGGTGGAAAAACTGTAGTATTTATATTGTATTTTATGCTTCTTGCGTTGACTTCTAAGGCCCTAACTATTCGATCAGGTGGACCAACGCCCCAGAGTGAAGCCTAGGTTGCTCGAAATGTAGAAAGGACCATAACTTTCACACTGGTTGCAATTATTCGTTTTATACGATGGAAAAGCTGTTCTATTTATTTTATACTTTATGCCTCGGGCGTTGACTTCTAAGGCCCTAACTATTCGATCTGGTGGAGCAACGCCCTAGAGTGATGCCTAGGTTGCCCGGTACGTAGAAATGACCATCACTATCAAACTGGTTGCAATTATTTGTTTTATACGATGGAAAAGCTGTTGTATTTATACCGTATTTTATGCTTCTGGCGTTGACTTCTAAGGCCCTAACTATTCGATCTGGTGGAGCAACGCCCTAGAGTGATGCCTAGGTTGCCCGGTACGTAGAAATGACCATCACTATCAAACTGGTTGCAATTATTTGTTTTATACGATGGAAAAGCTGTTGTATTTATACCGTATTTTATGCTTCTGGCGTTGACTTCTAAGGCCCTAACTATTCGATCAGGTGGAGCAACGCCCTAGAGTGAAGCCTAGGTTGCTCGAAATGTAGAAAGGACCATAACTTTCACACTGGTTGCAATTATTCGTTTTACACGATGGAAAAGCTGTTGTATTTATATCGTATTTTATGCTTCTGGCGTTGACTTCTTAGGCCCTAGCTATTCCATCTGGTGGGAAAACGCGCTCGGGTAAAGCCAAGGTTGCGCAGAACGTAGAAATGACCGTAACTTTCACACTGGTTGCTATCATTCGTTTTATATGATGGAAAAACTGTTCTATTTATTTTGTATTTTATGCATCGGGCGTAGACTTCTAAGACCCTAACTATTCGATCTGGTAGAGCAACGCCCTAGAGTGAAGCCTAGGTTGCTCGGAATATAGAAATGACCATAACTTTCATACTGGTTGCAATTATTCGTTTTCTGCGATGGAAAAACTGTTCTATTTATTTTGTATTTTACGATTCGGGCGTTGACTTCTAAGGCCCTAACTGTTTGATCTGGTGGAGCAACGCCCTAGAGTGTAGCCTAGGTTGCCCGGAACGTAGAAATGACAATTACTTTCACGCTGTTTGCAATTATTCCTTTTATACGATGCAAAAGCTGTTGTATTTATATCGTATTTTATGCTTCTGGCGTTGACTTCTAAGGTCTTAACTATTCGATCTGGTGGAGCAACGCCCTAGAGTGAAGTCTAGGTTGCTCGGAATGTAGAAATAACCATAACTTTCACACTGGTTGCAATTATACGTTCTTTACGATGGAAAAGTGTTGTATTTATATTGTATTTTATGCTTCTGGCGTTGATTTCTTAGGCCCTAACTATTCAATCTGGTGGAACAACACCCTAGAGTGAGGCCTAGGTTGCCCGGAACGTAGAAATGACCATCACTTCCTTACTGGTAGCAATCATTCGTTTTATACGATGGAAAAACTGTTGTATTTATATTGTATTTTATGCTTCTGGCGTTGACTTCTAAGGCACAAACTATTCGATCTGGTGGAACAACGCCCTGGGGTGAAGCCTAGGTTGCCCGGAACGTAGAAATGACCATAACTTTGTCACTGGTTGCTATTATTCGTTTTATACGATGGAAAAACTGTTATATTTAAATTGTATTTTATGCTTCTGGCGTTGATATCTTAGGCCCTAACTATTCGACCTGGTGGAACAACGCCCTAGGGTGAAGCCTAGGTTGCCCGGAACGTAGAAATGACCATAACTTTTACACTGGTAGCAATTATTCGTTTTATACAATGGAAAAACTGTTCTATTTATTTTACATTTTATGCTTCGGGCGTTGACTTCTAAGGCCCTAACTGATTGATCTGGATGAGCAACGCCCTAGTGTGATTCCTAGGTTGCCCAGAACGTAGAAAAGACCATAACTTTTACACTGGTAGCAATTATTCGTTTTATACAGTGGAAAAACCGTTCTATTTATTTTGTATTTTATGGTTCGGGCGTTGACTTCTAAGGCCCTAACTGTTTGATCTGGTGGAGCAACGCCCTAGATTAAAGCCTAGGTTGCCCGGAACGTAGAAATGACCATAACTTTTACACTGGTAGCAATTATTCGTTTTTTACAATGGAAAAACTGTTCTATTTATTTTGTACTTTATGCTTCGGGCGTTGACTTCTAAGGCCCTAGCTATTCGATCTAGTGTAGCAACGCCCTAGAGTGAAGCCTGGGTTGCCCGGAACGTAGAAGTGACCATCACTTTCAAACTGGTTGCAATTAATTCTGTTATACGGTGGAAAAACTGTTGTATCTTTATTGTATTTAATGCTTCTGGCGTTCACTTCTTAGGCCCTAACTATTCGAGCTGGTGGAACAACGCCCTAGAGTGAATCCTAGGTTGCTCGGAATGTAGAAATAACCATAACTTTCACACGGGTTGCAATTATTCCTGTTATAGGATGGAAAGACTGTTGTATTTTTATTGCATTTTATGCTTCTGGCGTTCACTTCTTAGGCCCTAACTATTCGATCTGGTGGAACAACGCCCTAGGGTGAAGCCTAGGTTGCCTGGAACGTAGAAATGAGCATAACTTTTACACTGGTAGCAATTATTCGTTTTATACAATGGAAAAACTGTTCTATTTATTTTGTATTTTATGCTTCGGGCGTTGACTTCAAGGACCTAACTGTTTGATCTGGTGGAGCAACGCCCTAGAGTGAAGCCTAGGTTGCTCGGAATGTAGAAATACCCATAGCTTTCACACTGGTTGCAATTATACGTTCTTTACGATGGAAAAGCTGTTGTATTTATATTGTATTTTATGACTCTAGCGTTGACTTCTAAGGCCCTAGCTATTCGATCTAGTGTAGCAACGCCCTAGAGTGAAGCCTAGGTTGCCCGGAACGTAGATGTGTTCATCACTTTCAAACTGGTTGCAATTAATCCTGTTATACGATGGAAAAACTGTTGTATTTATATTGTAATTTATGCTTCTGGCGTTCACTTCTTAGGCCCTAACTATTCGATCTGGTGGAACAACGCCAAAGGGTGAAGCCTAGATTGCCCGGAACGTAGAAATGACCATAACTTTTACACTGGTAGCAATTATTCGTTTTATACGATGGAAAAACTGTTCTATTTATTTTGCATTTTATGCTTCGGGCGTTGACTTCTAAGGCGCTAACTATTCAATCTGTTGGAGAAACGCCCTAGGGTATATCCTAGGTTGCCCGGAAAGTAGAAATGACCATAACTTTCATACCGGTTGCAATTATTCGTTTTATATGATGGAAAAACTGTTGTATTTATATTGTATTTTATGCTTCTGGCGTTCACTTCTTAGGCCCTAACTATTCGATCTGGTGGAACAACGGCCTAAGGTGAAGCCTAGGTTGCCGGGAACGTAGAAATGACCATAACTTTTACGCTGGTAGCAGTTATTCGTTTTATACAATGGAAAAACTGTTGTATTTATTTTGTATTTTATGCTTCGGGCGTCGACTTCTAAGGCCCTAACTGTTTGATCTGGTGGAGCAAAGCCCTAGAGTGAAGCCTAGGCTGCCCGGAACGCAGAAATGACCATAACTTTCACACTGGTTGCTATTATTCGTTTTATACGTTGGAAAAACTGTTATATTTATATTGTATTTTATGCTTCTGGCGTTGACTTCTCAGGCCCTAACTATTCGATCTGGTGGAACAACGCCCTAGAGTGAAGCCTAGGTTGCCTGGAACGTAGAAATGACCATCACTTTCACACGGGTTGCAATTATTCCTGTTATAGGATGGAAAGACTGTTGCATTTTTATTGTATTTTATGCTTCAGGCGTTGACTTCTGTGGCCGTAGCTATTCGATGTGGTGGAAGAACGCCATAGAGTGAAGCCTAGGTTGCCCGGAACGTAGAAATGACCATAGGTTTCATAATGGTTGCAATTATTCGATTGATACGATGGAAAAACTGTTGTATCTCTATTGTATTTTATGCTTTGAGCGTTGACTTCTTAGGCCCTAACACTTCAATCTGGTGGAGCAACGCCCTACAGTGAAGCCTAGGTTGCCCGGAACGTAGATATGACCATAACCTTCACACAGGTTGCAATTATTCGTTTTATACGGTGTAAAGGCTGTTGTATTTATTTTGTATTTTATTCTTCTGGTGTTGACTTCTTAGGCCCTGACTATTCGATCTGGTGGAACAACGCCGTAGAGTGAAGCCTAGGTTGCCCGGAACGTAGAAATGACCATAACTTTTACACTGGTAGCAATTATTCGTTTTATACAATGGAAAGTCTGTTGTATTTATATGGTATTTTATGCTTCTGGCGTTGACTTCTTAGGCCCTAACTATTCGATCTGGTCGAGCAATGCCTCAGAGTTAAGTCTAGGATGCCCGAAACGCCGAAATGATCATTACTTTCACGCTTGTTGCAATTATTCCTGTTATAGGATGAAAAGACCGTTGTATTTTTATTGTATTTTATGCTTCAGGCGTAGGCTTCTAAGACCGTAGCTATTCGATATGGTGGAGCACCGCCCTAGAGTGGAGCCTAGGTTGCCCGGAACGTAGAAATGACCATAACTTTTACACTGGTAGCAATTATTCGTTTTATACGATGGAAAAGCTGTTGTATTTATATTGTATTTTATGCTTCTGGCGTTCACTTCTTAGGCCCTAACTATTTGATCTGGTGGAGCAACGCCCTAGAGCGAAGCCTAGGTTGCCCGGAACGTAGAAATGACCATTACTTTCACACTGT
The DNA here is from genome assembly GCF_051401765.1 of Calliopsis andreniformis. Taxonomy (NCBI): domain Eukaryota; kingdom Metazoa; phylum Arthropoda; class Insecta; order Hymenoptera; family Andrenidae; genus Calliopsis; species Calliopsis andreniformis. The sequence continues at coordinate 7,483,089 of NW_027480426.1, read as the reverse complement.
TTGCAATTATTCCTTTTATAGGATGGAAAAGCTGTTGTATTTTTATTGCATTTTATGCTTCGGGCGTTGACTTCTAAGGCCCTAACTATTCAATCTGTTGGAGCAACGCCCTAGAGTGAAGCCTAGGTTGCTCGGAATGTAGAAATGACCATAAATTCACACTGGTTGCAATTATTCGTTTTATACGATGGAAAAACTGTTGTATTTTTATTGTATTATATGCTTCTGGCGTTCACTTCTTAGGCCCTAACTATTCAATCTGGTGGAACAACGCCCTAGGGTGAAGCCTAGGTTGCCCGGAACGTAGAAATGACCATAACTTTTACACTGGTAGCAATTGTTCGTTTTATACAATGGAAAAACTGTTGTATTTATATGGTATTTTATGCTTCTGTCGTTGACTTCTTAGGCCCTAACTATTCGATCTGGTGGAGCAATGCCTCAGAGTTAAGTCTAGGATGCCCGAAACGCCGAAATGATTATTACTTTCACGCTTGTTGCAATTATTCCTGTTATACGATGAAAAGACCGTTGTATTTTTATTGTATTTTATGCTTCAGGCGTAGGCTTCTAAGGCCGTAGCTATTCGATATGGTGGAGCACCGCCCTAGGGGGAAGCCTAGGTTGCCCGGAACGTAGAAATGACCATAACTTTCACACTGGTTGCAATTATTCGTTTTATACGATGGAAAAGCTGTTGTATTTATATCGTATTTTATGCTTCTGGCGTTGACTTCTTAGGCCCTAACTATTCCATCTGGCGGAACAACGCCCTAGGGTGAAGTCTAGGTTGCCCGGAAAGTAGAAAGGACCATAACTTTCACACAGGTAGCAATTATTCGTTTTATACGATGGAAAAACTGTTGTATTTTTATTGCATTTTATGCTTCGGGCGTTGACTTCTAAGGCCCTAACTATTCAATCTGTTGGAGCAACGCCCTAGAGTGAAGCCTAGGTTGCTCGGAATGTAGAAATGACCATAACTTTCACAGTGGTAGCAATTACTCGTTTTATACGGTGGAAAAACTGTTGTATTTTTATTGCATCTTATGCTTCTGGCGTTCACTTCTTAGGCCCTAACTACTCGATCTGGTGGAACAACGCCCTAGGGTGAAGCCTAGGTTGACCGGAACGTAGAAATGACCATAACTTTTACACTGGTAGCAATTATTCCTTTGATACAATGGAAAAACTGTTGTATTTATATGGTATTTTATGCTTCTGGCGTTGACTTCTTAGGCGCTAACTATTCGATCTGGTGGAGCAATGCCTCAGAGTTAAGTCTAGGATGCCCGAAACGCCGAAATGACCATTACTTTCACACTGTTTGCAATTATTCCTTTTATAGGATGGAAAAGCTGTTGTATTTATATTGTATTTTATGACTCTGGCGTTGACTTCTAAGGCCCTAGCTATTCGATCTAGTGTAGCAACGCCCTAGAGTGAAGCCTAGGTTGCCCGGAACGTAGAAGTGACCATCACTTTCAAACTGGTTGCAATTAATCCTGTTATACGATGGAAAAACTGTTGTATTTATATTGTATTTTATGCTTCTGGCGTTCACTTCTTAGGCCCTAACTATTCGATCTGGTGGAACAACGGCCTAAGGTGAAGCCTAGGTTGCCGGGAACGTAGAAATGACCATAACTTTTACGCTGGTAGCAGTTATTCGTTTTATACGATGGAAAAACTGTTCTATTTATTTTGCATTTTATGCTTCGGGCGTTGACTTCTAAGGCGCTAACTATTCAATCTGTTGGAGAAACGCCCTAGGGTATATCCTAGGTTGCCCGGAAAGTAGAAATGACCATAGCTTTCGTACTGGTTGCAATTATTCGTTTTATATGATGGAAAAACTGTTGTATTTATATTGTATTTTATGCTTCTGGCGTTCACTTCTTAGGCCCTAACTATTCGATCTGGTGGAACAACGGCCTAAGGTGAAGCCTAGGTTGCCGGGAACGTAGAAATGACCATAACTTTTACGCTGGTAGCAGTTATTCGTTTTATACAATGGAAAAACTGTTGTATTTATTTTGTATTTTATGCTTCGGGCGTCGACTTCTAAGACCCTAACTGTTTGATCTGGTGGAGCAACGCCCTAGAGTGAAGCCTAGGCTGCCCGGAACGCAGAAATGACCATAACTTTCACACTGGTTGCTATTATTCGTTTTATACGTTGGAAAAACTGTTATATTTATATTGTATTTTATGCTTCTGGCGTTGACTTCTCAGGCCCTAACTATTCGATCTGGTGGAACAACGCCCTAGAGAGAAGCCTAGGTTGCCTGGAACGTAGAAATGGCCATCACTTTCACACGGGTTGCAATTATTCCTGTTATAGGATGGAAAGACTGTTGCATTTTTATTGTATTTTATGCTTCAGGCGTTGACTTCTGTGGCCGTAGCTATTCGATGTGGTGGAAGATCGCCATAGAGTGAAGCTTAGGTTTCCCGGAACGTAGAAATGACCATAGGTTTCATAATGGTTGCAATTATTCGATTGATACGATGGAAAAACTGTTGTATTTCTATTGTATTTTATGCTTCTGGCGTTGACTTCTCAGGCCCTAACTATTCGATCTGGTGGAACAACGCCCTAGAGTGAAGCCTAGGTTGCCTGGAACGTAGAAATGACCATCACTTTCACACGGGTTGCAATTATTCCTGTTATAGGATGGAAAGACTGTTGCATTTTTATTGTATTTTATGCTTCAGGCGTTGACTTCTGTGGCCGTAGCTATTCGATGTGGTGGAAGATCGCCATAGAGTGAAGCTTAGGTTTCCCGGAACGTAGAAATGACCATAGGTTTCATAATGGTTGCAATTATTCGATTGATACGATGGAAAAACTGTTGTATTTCTATTGTATTTTATGCTTTGAGCGTTGACTTCTTAGGCCCTAACACTTCAATCTGGTGGAGCAACGCCCTACAGTGAAGCCTAGGTTGCCCGGAACGTAGATATGACCATAACCTTCACACAGGTTGCAATTATTCGTTTTATACTGTGTAAAGGCTGTTGTATTTATTTTGTATTTTATTCTTCTGGTGTTGACTTCTTAGGCCCTGACTATTCGATCTGGTGGAACAACGCCGTAGAGTGAAGCCTAGGTTGCCCGGAACGTAGAAATGACCATTACTTTCACACTGGTTGCAATTATTCGTTTTATACGATGGAAAAACTGTTGTATTTATATTGTATTTTATGATTCGGGCGTTGACTTCTAAGGCCCTAACTATTCGATCTGGTGGAGCAACGCCCTAGAGTGAAGCCTAGGTTGCCCGGTACGTAGAAGTGACCATCACTATCAAACTCGTTGAAATTATTTGTTTCATACGATGGAAAAGCTGTTGCATTTATATCGTATTTTATGCTTCTGGCGTTGACTTCTTAGGCCCTAACTATTCCATCTGGTGGAACAACGCCCTAGGGTGAAGCCTAGGTTGCCCGGGAAGTAGAAATGACCATAACTTTCACACTGGTAGCAATTATTCGTTTTATACGATGGAAAAACTGTTCTATTTATTTTGTATTTTATGCTTCGGGCGTTGACTTCTAAGGCCCTAACTATTCGATCTGGTGGACCAACGCCCTAGAGTGAAGCCTAGGTTGCCCGGTACGTAGAAATGACCATCACTATCAAGCTGGTTGCAATTATTTGTTTTATACGATGGAAAAGCTGTTGTATTTATATCGTATTTTATGCTTCTGGCGTTCACTTCTTAGGCCCTAACTATTCGATCTGGTGGTACAACGACCTAGGGTGAAGCCTAGGTTGCTCGGAAAGTAGAAATGACCATAGCTTTCACACTGGTAGCAATTATTCGTTTTATACGATGGAAAAACTGTTGTATTTTTATTGCATTTTATGCTTCGGGCGTTGACTTCTAAGGACCTAACTATTCGATCTGGTTGAGCAACGCCCTACAGTGATGCCTAGGTTGCCCGGAACGTAGATTTGACCATAACCTTCACACTGTTTGCAAATTATTCTTGCTATACGATGGAAAAACTGCTGTATTTTTAGTGCATTTTATGCATCGGGCATTGACTTCTAAGGCCCTAGCTATGCAATCTGTTGGAGTATCGCCCTAGGGGGAAGCCTAGGTTGCCCGGAACGTAGAAATGACCATAACTTTCACACTGGTTGCAATTACTCGTTTTATACGATGGAAAAGCTGTTGTATTTATATCGTATTTTATGCTTCTGGCGTTGACTTCTTAGGCCCTAACTATTCCATCTGGCGGAACAACGCCCTAGGGTGAAGTCTAGGTTGCCCGGAAAGTAGAAAGGACCATAACTTTCACACTGGTTCCAATTATTCGTTTTATACGATGCAAAAGCTGTTGTATTTATATCGTATTTTATGCTTCTGGCGTTGACTTCTTAGGCTCTAACTATTCCGTCTGGTGGAACATCGCCCTAGGGTAAAGCCAAGATTGCGCGGAACGTAGAAGTGACCATAACTTTCACACTGGTTGCCATCATTCGTTTTATATGATGGAAAAACTGTTGTATTTATATTGTATTTTATGCTTCTGGCGTTGACTTCATAGGCCGTAACTATTCGATCTGGTGGAGCAACGCCCTGGAGTGAAACCTAGGTTGCCCGGAACGTAGAAATGACCATAACTTTCACACAGGTAGCAATTATTCGTTTTATACGATGGAAAAACTGTTGTATTTTTATTGCATTTTATGCTTCGGGCGTTGACTTCTAAGGCCCTAACTATTCAATCTGTTGGAGCAACGCCCTAGAGTGAAGCCTAGGTTGCTCGGAATGTAGAAATGACCATAACTTTCACACTGGTAGCAATTACTCGTTTTATACGGTGGAAAATCTGTTGTATTTTTATTGCATCTTATGCTTCTGGCGTTCACTTCTTAGGCCCTAACTATTCCATCTGGCGGAACAACGCCCTAGGGTGAAGTCTAGGTTGCCCGGAAAGTAGAAAGGACCATAACTTTCACACTGGTTCCAATTATTCGTTTTATACGATGGAAAAGCTGTTGTATTTATATCGTATTTTATGCTTCTGGCGTTGACTTCTTAGGCTCTAACTATTCCATCTGGTGGAACATCGCCCTAGGGTAAAGCCAACATTGCGCGGAACGTAGAAGTGACCATCACTTTCACACTGGTTGCTATCATTCGTTTTATATGATGGAAAAACTGTTGTATTTATATTGTATTTTATGCTTCTGGCGTTGACTTCATAGGCCGTAACTATTCGATCTGGTGGAGCAACGCCCTGGAGTGAAACCTAGGTTGCCCGGAACGTAGAAATGACCATAACTTTTACACTGGTAGCAATTATTCGTTTGATACAATGGAAAAACTGTTGTATTTATATGGTATTTTATGCTTCTGGCGTTGACTTCTTAGGCGCTAACTATTCGATCTGGTGGAGCAATGCCTCAGAGTTAAGTCTAGGATGCCCGAAACGCCGAAATGATCATTACTTTCACGCTTGTTGCAATTATTCCTGTTATACGATGAAAAGACCGTTGTATTTTTATTGTATTTTATGCTTCAGGCGTAGGCTTCTAAGGCCGTAACTATTCGATATGGTGGACCAACGCCCTAGAGTGAAGCCTAGGTTGCCCGGTACGTAGAAATGACCATCACTATCAAACTGGTTGCAATTATTTGTTTTATACGATGGAAAAGCTGTTGTATTTATATCGTATTTTATGCTTCTGGCGTTCACTTCTTAGGCCCTAACTATTCGATCTGGTGGAGCAATGCCTCAGAGTTAAGTCTAGGATGCCCGAAACGCCGAAATGATCATTTCTTTCACGCTTGTTGCAATTATTCCTGTTATAGGATGAAAAGGCCGTTGTATTTTTATTGTATTTTATGCTTCAGGCGTAGGCTTCTAAGGCCGTAGCTATTCGATATGGTGGAGCACCGCCCTAGAGTGAAGCCTAGGTTGCCCGGAACGTAGAAATGACTATAACTTTTACACTGGTAGCAATTATTCGTTTTATACGATGGAAAAGCTGTTGTATTTATATTGTATTTTATGCTTCTGGCGTTCACTTCTTAGGCCCTAACTGTTTGATCTGGTGGAGCAACGCCCTAGAGTGAAGCCTAGGTTGCCCGGAACGTAGAAATGACCATTACTTTCACACTGTTTGCAATTATTCCTTTTATAGGATGGAAAAGCTGTTGTATTTTTATTGCATTTTATGCTTCGGGCGTTGACTTCTAAGGCCCTAACTATTCAATCTGTTGGAGCAACGCCCTAGAGTGAAGCCTAGGTTGCTCGGAATGTAGAAATGACCATAACTTTCACACTGGTTCCAATTATTCGTTTTATACGATGGAAAAACTGTTGTATTTATATTGTATTATATGCTTCTGGCGTTCACTTCTTAGGCCCTAACTATTCAATCTGGTGGAACTTCGCCCTAGGGTGAAGCCTAGGTTGCCCGGAACGTAGAAATGACCATAACTTTTACACTGGTAGCAATTATTCGTTTTATACAATGGAAAAACTGTTGTATTTATATGGTATTTTATGCTTCTGTCGTTGACTTCTTAGGCCCAAACTATTCGATCTGGTGGAGCAATGCCTCAGAGTTAAGTCTAGGATGCCCGAAACGCCGAAATGATCATTACTTTCACGCTTGTTGCAATTATTCCTGTTATACGATGAAAAGACCGTTGTATTTTTATTGTATTTTATGCTTCAGGCGTAGGCTTCTAAGGCCGTAGCTATTCGATATGGTGGAGCACCGCCATGGAGTGTTGCCTTGGTTGCCCGGAACGTAGAAATGACCATAACTTTTACACTGGTAGCAATTATTCGTTTTATACGATGGAAAAACTGTTGTATTTATATTGTATTTTATGCTTCTGGCGTTCACTTCTTAGGCCCTAACTATTCGATCTGGTGGAACGACGCCCTAGGGTGAAGCCAAGGTTGCCCGGAACGTAGAAATGACCATCACTTTCCAACTGGTTGCAATTAATCCTGTTATACGGTGGAAAAACTGTTGTATTTTTATTGCATTTTATGCTTCTGGCGTTGACTTCTAAGGACCTAACTATTCGATCTGGTGGAGCAACGCCCTACAGTGATGCCTAGGTTGCCCGGAACGTAGATATGACCATAACCTTCACACTGGTTGCAAATTATTCTTGCTATACGATGGAAAAACTGCTGTATTTTTATTGTACTTTATGCTTCTGGCGTTGACTTCTAAGGACCTAACTATTCGATCTGGTGGAGCAACGCCCTGCAGTGATGCCTAGGTTGCCCGGAACGTAGATATGACCATAACCTTCACACTGGTTGCAAATTATTCTTGCTATACGATGGAAAAACTGCTGTATTTTTATTGCATTTTATGTATCGGGCATTGACTTCTAAGGCCCTAGCTATGCAATCTGTTGGAGCATCGCCCTAGGGGGAAGCCTAGGTTGCCCGGAACGTAGAAATGACCATAACTTTCACACTGGTTGCAATTATTCGTTTTATACGATGGAAAAGCTGTTGTATTTATATCGTATTTTATGCTTCTGGCGTTGACTTCTTAGGCCCTAACTATTCCATCTGGCGGAACAACGCCCTAGGGTGAAGTGTAGGTTGCCCGGAAAGTAGAAAGGACCATAACTTTCACACTGGTTCCAATTATTCGTTTTATACGATGGAAAAGCTGTTGCATTTATATCGTATTTTATGCTTCTGGCGTTGACTTCTTAGGCTCTAACTATTCCATCTGGTGGAACATCGCCCTAGGGTAAAGCCAAGATTGCGCGGAACGTAGAAGTGACCATAACTTTCACACTGGTTGCTATCATTCGTTTTATATGATGGAAAAACTGTTGTATTTATATTGTGTTTTATGCTTCTGGCGTTGACTTCATAGGCCGTAACTATTCGATCTGGTGGAGCAACGCCCTGGAGTGAAACCTAGGTTGCCCGGAACGTAGAAATGACCATAACTTTCACGCAGGTAGCAATTATTCGTTTTATACGATGCAAAAACTGTTGTATTTTTATTGCATTTTATGCTTCGGGCGTTGACTTCTAAGGCCCTAACTATTCAATCTGTTGGAGCAACGCCCTAGAGTGAAGCCTAGGTTGCTCGGAATGTAGAAATGACCATAACTTTCACACTGGTAGCAATTACTCGTTTTATACGGTGGAAAAACTGTTGTATTTTTATTGCATCTCATGCTTCTGGCGTTCACTTCTTAAGCCCTAACTATTCAATCTGGTGGAACAACGCCCTAGGGTAAAGCCAAGATTGCGCGGAACGTAGAAGTGACCATAACTTTCACACTGGTTGCTATCATTCGTTTTATATGATGGAAAAACTGTTGCATTTATATTGTGTTTTATGCTTCTGGCGTTGACTTCATAGGCCGTAACTATTCGATCTGGTGGAGCAACGCCCTGGAGTGAAACCTAGGTTGCCCGGAACGTAGAAATGACCATAACTTTCACACAGGTAGCAATTATTCGGTTTATACGATGGAAAAACTGTTGTATTTTTATTGCATTTTATGCTTCGGGCGTTGACTTCTAAGGCCCTAACTATTCAATCTGTTGGAGCAACGCCCTAGAGTGAAGCCTAGGTTGCTCGGAATGTAGAAATGACCATAACTTTCACACTGGTAGCAATTACTCGTTTTATACGGTGGAAAAACTGTTGTATTTTTATTGCATCTCATGCTTCTGGCGTTCACTTCTTAGGCCCTAACTATTCAATCTGGTGGAACAACGCCCTAGGGTGAAGCCTAGGTTGACTGGAACGTAGAAATGACCATAACTTTTACACTGGTAGCAATTATTCGTTTGATACAATGGAAAAACTGTTGTATTTATATTGTATTGTATGGTTCTGGCGTTGACTTCATAGGCCGTAACTATTCGATCTGGTGGAGCAACGCCCTGGAGTGAAACCTAGGTTGCCCGGAACGTAGAAGTGACCATAACTTTCACACAGGTAGCAATTATTCGTTTTATACGATGGAAAAACTGTTCTATTTATTTTGTACTTTATGCTTCGGGCGTTGACTTCTAAGGCCCTAACTATTCGATCTGGTGGAGCAACGCCCTAGAGTGAAGCCTAGGTTGCTCGGAAAGTAGAAATGACCATAACTTTCACACTGGTTGCTATTATTCGTTTTATACGATGGAAAAACTGTTCTATTTATTTTGTACTTTATGCTTCGGGCGTTGACTTCTAAGGCCCTAACTATTCCATCTGGTGGAACAACGCCCTAGGGTAAAGCCAAGATTGCTCGGAACGTAGAAATGACCATAACTTTCACACTGGTTGCTATCATTCGTTTTATATGATGGAAAAACTGTTGTATTTATATTGTATTTTATGGTTCTGGCGTTGACTTCATAGGCCGTAACTATTCGATCTGGAGGAGCAACGCCCTGGAGTGAAACCTAGGTTGCCCGGAACGTAGAAATGACCATAACTTTCACACAGGTAGCAATTATTCGTTTTATACGATGGAAAGACTGTTCTATTTATTTTGTACTTTATGCTTCGGGCGTTGACTTCTAAGGCCCTAACTATTCGATCTGGTGGAGCAACGCACTAGAGTGAAGCCTAGGTTGTCCGGTACGTAGAAATGACCATCACTATCAAACTGGTAGCAATTATTTGTTTTATACGATGGAAAAACTGTTGTATTTTTATTGCATTTTATGCTTCGGGCGTTGACTTCTAAGGCCCTAACTATTCAATCTGTTGGAGCAACGCCCTAGAGTGAAGCCTAGGTTGCTCGGAATGTAGAAATGACCATAACATTCACAGTGGTTGCATTTATTCGTTTTATACGATGGAAAAACTGTTGTATTTATATTGTATTTTATGCTTCTGGCGTTCACTTCTTAGGCCCTAACTATTCAATCTGGTGGAACAACGGCCTAGGGTGAAGCCTAGGTTGCCCGGAACGTAGAAATGACCATAACCTTTACACTGGTAGCAATTATTCGTTTTATACAATGGAAAAGCTGTTGTATTTATATTGTATTTTATGCTTCTGGCGTTCACTTTTTAGGCCCTAACTGTTTGATCTGGTGGAGCAACGCCCTAGAGTGAAGCCTAGGTTGCCGGGAACGTAGAAATGACCATTACTTTCACACTGTTTGCAATTATTCCTTTTACAGGATGGAAAAGCTGTTGTATTTATATTGTATTTTATGCTTCTGGCGTTCACTTCTTAGGCCCTAACTATTCGATCTGGTGGAACAACGCCCTAGGGTGAAACCAAGGTTGCCCGGAACGTAGAAATGACCATCACTTTCAAACTGGTTGCTATCATTCGTTTTATATGATGGAAAAACTGTTGTATTTATATTGTATTGTATGGTTCTGGCGTTGACTTCATAGGCCGTAACTATTCGATCTGGTGGAGCAACGCCCTGGAGTGAAACCTAGGTTGCCCGGAACGTAGAAATGACCATAACTTTCACACAGGTAGCAATTATACGTTTTATACGATGGAAAAACTGTTCTATTTATTTTGTACTTTATGCTTCGAGCGTTGACTTCTAAGGCCCTAACTATTCGATCTGGTGGAGCAGCGCCCTAGGGTGAAGCCTAGGTTCCCCGGAACGTAGAAATGACCATAACTTTTACACTGGCAGCAATTATTCGTTTTATACAATGGAAAAACCGTTCTATTTATTTTGTGTTTTATGCTTCGGGCGTTGACGTCTAAGGCCCTAACTGTTTGATCTGGTGGAGCATCGCCGTAGAGTCAAGCCTAGGTTGTCCGGAACGTAGAAATGACCATAACTTTCACACTGGTTGCTATAATTCGTTGTATACGATGGAAAAACTGTTATATTTATATTGTATTTAAGCTTCTGGCGTTGACTTCTGAGGCCGTTGCTATTCGATGTGGTGGAAGATCGCCATAGAGGGAAGCCTAGGTAGCCCGGATCGTAGAAATGTCCATATCTTTCACACTGTTTTGAATTTTTCGTTTTATACGATGGAAAAACTGTTTTATTTATTTTGTATTTTACGCTTCGGGCGTTGACTTCTAAGGCCCTAGCTATGCAATCTGTTGGAGCAACGCCCTACGGGGAAGCCTAGGTTGCCCGGAACGTAGAAATGACCATCGCTTTCAAACTGGTTGCAATTAATCCTGTTATACGATGGAAATACTGTTGTATTTTTATTGCATTTTATGCTTCGGGCGCTGACTTCTAAGGCCCTAACTATTCAATCTGTTGGATCAACGCCCTAGAGTGAAGCCTAGGTTACCCGGAACGTAGAAATGACCATCACTTTCAAACTGGTTGCAATTATTCGTTTTATACGATGGAAAAACTGTTGTATTTATATTGTATTTTATGCTTCTGGCGTTGACTTCTAAGGACCTAACTATTCGATCTGGTGGAGCAACGCCCTACAGTGATGCCTAGGTTGCCCGGAACGTAGATATGACCATAACATTCACACTGGTTCCAAATTATTCCTGCTATACGATGGAAAAACTGTTGTATCTTTATTGCATTTTATGCTTCGGGCATTGACTTCTAAGGCCCTAGCTATGCAATCTGTTGGAGCAACGCCCTACGGGGAAGCCTAGGTTGCCCGGAACGTAGAAATGACCATAACTTTCACACTGGTTGCAATTACTCGTTTTATACGATGGAAAAGCTGTTGTATTTATATCGTATTTTATGCTTCTGGCGTTGACTTCTTAGGCCCTAACTATTCCATCTGGTGGAACAACGCCCTAGGGTGAAGTCTAGGTTGCCCGGAAAGTAGAAATGACCATAACTTTCACACTGGTAGCAATTAATCGTTTTATACGATGGAAAAACTGTTCTATTTATTTTGTACTTTATGCTTCGGGCGTTGACTTCTAAGGCCCTAACTATTCCATCTGGTGGAACAACGCCCTAGGGTAAAGCCAAGATTTCGCGGAACGTAGAAATGACCATAACTTTCACACTGGTTGCTATCATTCGTTTTATATGATGGAAAAACTGTTGTATTTATATTGTATTTTATGGTTCTGGCGTTGACTTCATAGGCCGTAACTATTCGATCAGGAGGAGCAACGCCCTGGAGTGAAACCTAGGTTGCCCGGAACGTAGAAATGACCATAACTTTCACACAGGTAGCAATTATTCGTTTTATACGATGGAAAAACTGTTCCATTTATTTTGTACTTTATGCTTCGGGCGTTGACTTCTAAGGCCCTAACCATTCGATCTGGTGGAGCAACGCACTAGAGTGAAGCCTAGGTTGCTCGGAATGTAGAAATGACCATAACTTTCACAGTGGTTGCAATTATTCGTTTTATACGATGGAAAAACTGTTGTATTTATATTGTATTTTATGGTTCTGGCGTTGACTTCATAGGCCGTAACTATTCGATCTGGAGGAGCAACGCCCTGGAGTGAAACCTAGGTTGCCCGGAACGTAGAAATGACCATAACTTTCACACTGGTTGCAATTACTCGTTTTATACGATGGAAAAGCTGTTGTATTTATATCGTATTTTATGCTTCTGGCGTTGACTTCTTAGGCCCTAACTATTCCATCTGGTGGAGCAACGCCCTAGAGTGAAGCCTAGGTTGCTCGGAATGTAGAAATGACCATAACTTTCACAGTGGTTGCAATTATTCGTTTTATACGATGGAAAAACTGTTGTATTTATATTGTATTTTATGCTTCTGGCGTTCACTTCTTAGGCCCTAACTATTCAATCTGGTGGAACAAGGGCCTAGGGTGAAGCGTAGGTTGCCCGGAACGTAGAAATGACCATAACCTTTACACTGGTAGCAATTATTCGTTTTATACAATGGAAAAGCTGTTGTATTTATATTGTATTTTATGCTTCTGGCGTTCACTTCTTAGCGCCTAACTGTTTGATCTGGTGGAGCAACGCCCTAGAGTGAAGCCTAGGTTGCTCGGAATGTAGAACGGACCATATCTTTCACACTGGTTGCAATTATTCGTTGTATACGATGGAAAAGCTGTTGTATTTATATCGCATTTTATGCTTCTGGCGTTCACTTCTTAGGCCCTAACTATTCCATCTGGTGGAAAAACGCGCTCGGGTAAAGCCAAGATTGCGCGGAACGTAGAAATGACCGTAACTTTCACACTGGTTGCTATCATTCGTTTTATATGATGGAAAAACTGTTGTATTTATATTGTATTTTATGCTTCTGGCGTTGACTTCATAGGCCGTAACTATTCGCTCTGGTGGAGCAACGCCCTAGAGTGAAACCTAGGTTACCCGGAACGTAGAAATGACAAGTACTTTCATACTGTTTGCAGATATTCCTGTTATACGATGAAAAAACTTTTGCATCTTTATTGATTTTATGCTTCTGGCGTTGACTTCTAAGTCGCTAGCTATTTGATCTGGTGGAGCAACGACCTAGAGTGAAGCCTAGGGTGCCCGAACGTAGAAATGACCATTACTTTCACACTGGTTGCAATTATTCGTTTTATACGATGGAAAAGCTGTTGTATTTATATCGTTTTTTATGCTCCTGGCGTTGACTTCTTAGGCCCTAACTATTCCATCTGGTGGAACAACGCCCTAGGGTAAAGCCCAGATTGCGCGGGACGTAGAAATGACCATAACTTTCACACTGGTAGCAATTTTTCGTTTTAAACAATGGAAAAACTGTTCTATTTATTTTATATTTTATGCTTCGGGCGTTGACTTCTAAGGCCCTAACTATTCGATCTGTTGGAGCAATGCCCTAGAGTGAAGCCTAGGTTGCCCGGTACGTAGAAATGACCATCACTATCAAACTGGTTACAATTATTTGTTTTATACGATGGAAAAGCTGTTGCATTTATATCGTATTTTATGCTTCTGGCGTTGACCTCTTAGGCCCTAACTATTCCATCTGGTGGAACAACGCCCTAGGGTGAAGCCTAGGTTGTCCGGAAAGTAGAAATGACCATAACTTTCACACTGGCAGCAATTATTCGTTTTATACAATGGAAAAACCGTTCTATTGATTTTGTATTTTATGCTTCGGGCGTTGACTTCCAAGGCCCTAACTGTTTGATCTGGTGGAGCATCGCCGTAGAGTGAAGCATAGGTTGCCCGGAACGTAGAAATGACCATAACTTTTACACTGGTAGCAATTATTCGTTTTATACAATGGAAAAACTGTTCTATTTATTTTGTATTTAATGCTTCGGGCGTTGACATCTAAGGCCCTAACTATTCGATCTGGTTGAACAACGCCCTAGGGTGAAGCCAAGGTTGCCCGGAACGTAGAAATGACCATCACTTTCAAACTGGTTGCAATTAATCCTGTTATACGATGGAAAAACTGTTGTATTTTTATTGCATTTTATGCTTCGGGCGCTGACTTCTAAGGCCCTAACTATTCAATCTGTTGGAGCAACGCCCTAGAGTGAAGCCTAGGTTACCCGGAACGTAGAAATGACCATCACTTTCATACTGGTTGCAATTATTCGTTTTATATGGTGGAAAAACTGTAGTATTTATATTGTATTTTATGCTTCTGGCGTTGACTTCTAAGGCCCTAACTATTCGATCAGGTGGAGCAGCGCCCTAGAGTGAAGCCTAGGTTGCTCGAAATGTAGAAAGGACCATAACTTTCACACTGGTTGCAATTATTCGTTTAATACGATGGAAAAGCTGTTGTATTTATATGGTATTTTATGCTTCTGGCGTTGACTTCTTAGGCCCTAACTATTCCATCTGGTGAAACAACGCCCTAGGGTAAAGCCAAGATTGCGCGGAACGTAGAAATGACCATAACTTTCACACTGGTTGCTATCATTCGTTTTATATGATGGAAAAACTGTTGTATTTATATTGTATTTTATGGTTCTGGCGTTGACTTCATAGGCCGTAACTATTCGATCTGGTGGTGCAACGCCATGGAGTGAAACCTAGGTTGCCCGGAACGTAGAAATGACCATAACTTTCACACAGGTAGCAATTATTCGTTTTATACGATGGAAAAACTGTTCGATTTCTTTTGTACTTTATGCTTCGGGCGTTGACTTCTAAGGCCCTAACTTTTCGATCTGGTGGAGCAACGCACTAGAGTGAAGCCTAGGTTGTCCGGTACGTAGAAATGACCATCACTATCAAACTGGTTGCAATTATTTGTTTTATACGATGGAAAAGCTGTTGTATTTATATCGTATTTTATGCTTCTGGCGTTGACTTCTTGGGCCCTAACTATTCCATCTGGTGGAGCAACGCCCTAGGGTGAAGCCTAGGTTCCCGGAACGTAGAAGTGACCATAACTTTCACACTGGTAGCAATTATTCGTTTTATACGATGGAAAAACTGTTGTATTTTTATTGCATTTTATGCTTCGGGCGTTGACTTCTAAGGCCCTAACTATTCAATCTGTTGGAGCAACGCCCTAGAGTGAAGCCTAGGTTGCTCGGAATGTAGAAATGACAATAACTTTCACACTGTTTGCAATTATTCCTTTTATAGGATGGAAAAGCTGTTGTATTTAAATTGTATTTTATGCTTCTGGCGTTCACTTCTTAGGCCCTAACTATTCGATCTGGTGGAACAACGCCCTAGAGTGAAGCCAAGGTTGCCCGGAACGTAGAAATGACCATTACTTTCACACTGGTTGCAATTATTCCTTTTATAGGATGGAAAAGCTGTTGTATTTATATCGCATTTTGTGCTTCTGGCGTTGACTTCTTAGGCCCTAACTATTCCATCTGGTGGACCAACGCCCTAGAGTGAAGCCTAGGTTGCTCGACATGTAGAAAGGACCATAACTTTCGCACTGGTTGCAATTATTCGTTTTATACGATGGAAAAGCTGTTCTATTTATTTTATACTTTATGCCTCGGGCGTTGACTTCTAAGGCCCTAACTATTCGATCTGGTGGAGCAACGCCCTAGAGTGATGCCTAGGTTGCCCGGTACGTAGAAATGACCATCACTATCAAACTGGTTGCAATTATTTGTTTTATACGATGGAAAAGCTGTTGTATTTATACCGTATTTTATGCTTCTGGCGTTGACTTCTTAGGCCCTAACTATTCCATCTGGTGGAACAACGCCCTAGGGTGAAGCCTAGGTTGCCCGGAAAGCAGAAATGACCATAACTTTCATACTGGTTGCAATTATTCGTTTTATATGGCGGAAAAACTGTAGTATTTATATTGTATTTTATGCTTCTGGCGTTGACTTTTAAGGCCCTAACTATTCGATCAGGTGGAGCAACGCCCTAGAGTGAAGCCTAGGTTGCTCGAAATGTAGAAAGGACCATAACTTTCACACTGGTTGCAATTATTCGTTTTACACGATGGAAAAGCTGTTGTATTTATATCGTATTTTATGCTTCTGGCGTTGACTTCTTAGGCCCTAACTATTCGATCTGGTGGAGCAACGCCCTAGAGTGAAACCTAGGTTGCCCGGAACGTAGAAATGACCATAACTTTCACACTGGTTGCTATCATTCGTTTTATAGGATGGAAAAGCTGTTGTATTTATATCGTATTTTATGCTTCTGGCGTTGACTTCTTAGGCCCTAACTATTCGATCTGGTGGAGCAACGCCCTAGAGTGAAACCTAGGTTACCCGGAACGTAGAAATGACCATAACTTTCACACTGGTAGCAATTATTCGTTTTATACAATGGAAAAACTGTTCTATTTATTTTGTATTTAATGCTTCGGGCGTTGACTTCTAAGGCCCTAACTGTTTCATCTCGTGGAGCAACGCCCTAGAGTGAAGCCTAGGTTACCTGGAACGTAGAAATGACCATCACTTTCACACGGGTTGCAATTATTCCTGTTATAGGATGGAAAGACTGTTGTATTTTTATTGTATTTTATACTACAGGCGTTGACTTCTGAGTCCGTAGCTATTCGATGTGGTGGAAGAACGCCATACAGTGAAGCCTAGGTTGCCCGGAACGTCGAAATGATCATAACTTTCACACTGGTTGCTATCATTCGTTTTATAGGACGGAAAAGCTGTTGTATTTATATCGTATTTTATGCTTCTGGCGTTGACTTCTGAGGCCGTTGCTATTCGATGTGGTGGAAGATCGCCATAGAGGGAAGCCTAGGTAGCCCGGATCGTAGAAATGTCCATATCATTCACAGTGTTTTCAATTTTTCGTTTTATACGATGGAAAAACTGTTTTATTTATTTTGTATTTTACGCTTCGGGCGTTGACTTCTAAGGCCCTAACCATTCGATCTGGTGGAGCAACACCCTAGAGTGAAGCCTAGGTTGCTCGGAATGTAGAAATGACCATAACTTCCACACTGATTGCAATTATTCGTTTTATACGATGGAAAAACTGTTGCATCTTCATCGTATTTTATGCTTCTGGCGGTGACTTCTTAGGCCGTAACTATTCGATCTGGTGGAGCAACGCCCTGGAGTGAAACCTGGGTTGCCCGGAACGTAGAAATGACCACTACTATCACACTGGTTGCCAATTATTCCTGCTATACGATGGAGAAACTGTTGTATTTTTATTGCATTTTATGCTTCTGGCGTTCACTTCTTAGGCCCTAACTATTCGATCTGGAGGAACAACGGCCTAGGGTGAAGCCTACGTTGCCCGGAACGTAGAAATGACCATCACATTCTCACTGGTTGCGATTATTTGTTTTATACGATGGAAAAGCTGTTGTATTTATATCGTGTTTTATGCTTCTGGCGTTGACTTCTTAGGCCCTAACTATTCCATCTGGTGGAACACCGCCCTGGAGTAAAGCCCAGGTTGCGCGGAACGTAGAAATGACCATATCTTTCACACTGGTAGCAATTATTCGTTTTATACGATGGAAAAATTGTTCTATTTATTTTGTATTTTATGCTTTGGGCGTTGACTTCTAAGGCCCTAGCTATTCGATCTGGTCGAGCAACGCCGTAGAGTGAAGCCTAGGTTGCCCGGAACGTAGAAATGACCATAACTTCCACACTGGTTGCAATTATTCGTTTTATACGATGTAAAAGCTGTTGTATTTATATCGTATTTTATGCTTCTGACGTTGACTTTTTAGGCCCTAACTACTCGACCTGGAGGAGCAACGCCATAGAGTGAAACCTAGGTTGCCCGGAACCTAGAAATGACCATTACATTCACACTGGTTGCAATTATTCCTGTTATACGATGGAAAAACTGTTGTATTTTTATTGTATTCTATGCTTCTGGCGTTTAATTCTAAGTCGCTAGCTATTTGATCTGGTGGAGCAACGACCTAGAGTGAAGCCTAGGTTGCCCGAACGTAGAAATGACCATTACTTTCACACTGTTTGCAATTATTCCTTTTACACGATGGAAATGCTGTCGTATTTATATCGTATTTTATGCTTCTGGCGTTGACTTCTAAGGACCTAACTATTCGATCTGGTGGAGCAACGCCCTAGAGTGAAGCCTAGGCTGCTCGGAATGTAGAAATGACCATAACTTTCACACTGATTGCAATTATTCGTTTTATACGATGGAAAAACTGTTGCATCTTCATCGTATTTTATGCTTCTGGCGTTGACTTCTTAGGCCGTAACTATTCGATCTGGTGGAGCAACGCCCTGGAGTGAAACATGGGTTGCCCGGAACGTAGAAATGACCACTACTCTCACACTGGTTGCAAATTATTCCTGCTATACGATGGAAAAACTGTTGTATTTTTATTGTATTTTATGCTTCAGGCGTGGACTTCTGAGGCCGTAGCTATTCGATGTGGTGGAAGAACGCCATACACTGAAGCCTAGGTTGTCCGGAACGTAGAAATGACCAGAAGTTTCATACTGGTTGCAATTATTCGGTTTATACGATGGAAAAACTGTTGTATTTATATTGTATTTTATGCTTCTGGCGTTCACTTCTTAGGCCCTAACTATTCGATCTGGTGGAACAACGCCGTAGAGTGAAGCCTAGGTTGCCCGGAACGTAGAAATGACCATAACTTTCACACTGATTGCAATTATTTGTTATATACGATGGAAAAGCTGTTGTATTTATATCGTATTTTATGCTTCTGGCGTTGACTTCTAAGGACCTAACTATTCGATCTGGTGGAGCAACACCCTAGAGTGAAGCCTAGGTTGCTCGGAATGTAGAAATGACCATAACTTTCACACTGATTGCAATTATTCGTTTTATACGATGGAAAAACTGTTGCATCTTCATCGTACTTTATTCTTCTGGCGTTGACTTCTTAGGCCGTAACTATTCGATCTGGTGGAGCAACGCCCTGGAGTGAAACCTGGGTTGCCCGGAACGTAGAAATGACAACTACTATCACACTGATTGCAAATTATTCCTGCTATACGATGGAAAAACTGTTGTATTTTTATTGTATTTTATGCTTCAGCCGTGGGCTTCTGAGGCCGTAGCTATTCGATGTGGTGGAAGAACGCCATACACTGAAGCCTAGGTTGCCCGGAACGTAGAAATGACCATAAGTTTCATACTGGTTGCAATTATTCGGTTTATACGATGGAAAAACTGTTGTATTTATATTGTATTTTATGCTTCTGGCGTTCACTTCTTAGGCCCTAACTATTCGATCTGGTGAAACAACGCCCTAGGGTGAAGCCTAGGTTTCCCGGAACGTAGAAATGACCATAGCTTTTACACTGGTAGCAATTATTCGTTTTATACAATGGAAAAACCGTTCTATTTATTTTGTATTTTATGCTTCGGGCGTTGACTTCTAAGTCCCTAACTATTCAATGTGTTGGAGCAACGCCCTAGGGTGAAGCCTAGGTTGCTCGTAAAGTAGAAATGACCATAAGTTTCATACTGGTTGCAATTATTCGTTTTATACGATGGAAAAACTGTTGTATTTATATTGTATTTTATGCTTCTGGCGTTGACTACTTAGGCACTAACTATTCGATCTTGTGGAACAACGCCCTAGAGTGAAGCCTAGGTTGCCTGGAACGTAGAAATGATCATTGCTTTCACGCTTGTTGCAATTATTCCTGTTATGCGATGAAAAGGCTGTTGTATTTTTATTGTATTTTATGCATCAGGCGTGGACTTCTGAGGCCGTAGCTATTCGATGTGGTGGAAGAACGCCATACAGTGAAGCCTAGGTTGCCCGGAACGTAGAAATGACCACTACTTTCACACTGTTTGCAATTATTCATTTAATACGATGGAAATGCTGTTGTATTTATATCGTATTTTATGCTTCGGGCGTTGACTTCTTAGGCCCTAACATTTCGATCTGGTGGAGCAACGCCCGACAGTGAAGCCTAGGTTGCCCGGAACGTAGAAATGACCATTACATTCACACTGTTTGCAATTATTCCTTTTATACGATGGAAAAGCTGTTGTAATTATATCGTATTTTATGCTTCTGCCGTTGACTTCTTAGGCCCTAACTATTCGATATGGTGGAACAACGCCGTAGAGTGAAGCCTAGGTTGCCCGGAACGTAGAAATGACCATTACTTCCACACTGTTTGCAATTATTCGTTTTATACGATGGAAAAACTGTTGCATCTTCATCGTATTTAATGCTTCTGGCGTTGACTTCTTAGGCCGTAACTATTCGATCTTGTGGAACAACGCCCTAGAGTGAAGCCTAGGTTGCCTGGAACGTAGAAATGACCATCTCTTTCACACGGGTTACAATTATTCGTGCTATAGAATGTTAAGACTGTTGTATTTTTATTGTATTTTATACTTCAGGCGTTGACTTCTGAGGCCGTAGCTATTCGATGGGGTGGAAGAACGCCATACACTGAAGCCTAGGTTGCCCGGAACGTAGACATGACCATAAGTTTCATACTGGTTGCAATTAGTCGTTTTATACGATGTAAAAACTGTTGTATTTTTATTGCACTTTATGCGTCTGGCGTTCACTTCTTAGGCCCTAACTATTGGATCTGGTGGAACAACGCCCTAGGGTCAAGCCTAGGTTGCCCGGAACGTAGAAATGACCACAGCTTTTACACTCGTAGCAATTTTTCGTTTTATACGATGGAAAAACTGTTTTATTTATTTTGTATTTTATGCTTTGAGCGTTGACTTCTAAGGCCCTAACTATTCGATCTGGTGGAGGAACGCCCTAGAGTGAAGCCTAGGTTGCCCGGAACGTAGAAATGACCATAACTTTCACACTGGTTGCTATCATTCGGTTTATACGATGGAAAAACTGTTATATTTACATTGTATTTTATACTTCTGGCGTTGACTTCTTAGGCCCTAACTGTTCGATCTGGTGGAACAACGCCCTAGAGTGAAGCCTAGGTTATCCGGAACGTAGAAATGACCAGTACATTCACACTGGTTGCAGCTATTCCTGTAAAACGATGGATAAACTGTTGCATCTTTATTGTTTTTTAAGCTTCTGGCGTTGACTTCTAAGGCCCTAACTATTCGATCTGGTGGAGCAACGCCCTAGAGTGAAGCCTAGGTTGCTCGGAATGTAGAAATGACCATAACTTTCACACTGATTGCAATTATTCGTTTTATACGATGGAAAAACTGTTGCATCTTCATCGTATTTTATGCTTCTGGCGTTGACTTCTTAGGCCGTAACTATTCGATCTGGTGGAGCAACGCCCTGGAGTGAAACCTGGGTTGCCCGGAACGTAGAAATGACCACTACTATCACACTGGTTGCAAATTATTCCTGCTATACGATGGAAAAACTATTGTATTTTTATTGCATTTTATGCTTCTGGCGTTCACTTCTTAGGCCCTAACTATTCGATCTGGTGGAACAACGGCCTAGGGTGAAACCTAGGTTGCCCGGAACCTAGAAATGACCATTACATTCACACTGGTTTCAATTACTCCTGTTATACGATGGAAAAACTGTTGTATTTTTATTGTATTCTATGCTTCTGGCGTTTAATTCTAAGTCGCTAGCTATTTGATCTGGTGGAGCAACGACCTAGAGTGAAGCCTAGGTTGCCGGGAACGTAGAAATCACAATTACTTTCACACTGTTTGCTATGATTCATTTTGTACGATGGAAAAGCTGTTGTATTTATATTGTATTTTATCCTTCTGGCGTTGACCTCTAAGGCCGTACCTATTAGATGTGGTGGAGCAACGCCCTAGAGTGACGCCTAGGTTGCCCGGAACGTAGAAATGACCATTACTTTTACAATGTTTGCAACTATTCATTTTATACGATGGAAAAACTGTTGTACTTATATTGCATTTTATTCTTATGGCGTTGAATTCTAAGTCCCTAGCTATTACATCTCGTGGAACAACGCCCTAGGGTAAAGCCCAGGTTGCGCGGAACGTAGAAATGACCATAACTTTCACACTGTTTGCAATTATTCCTTTTATACGATGGAAAAGCTGTTGTATTTATATCGTATTTTATGCTTCTGGCGTTGACTTCTTAGGCCCTAACTATTCGATCTGGTGGAGCAACGCCCTAGAGTGAAGCCGAGGTTGCTCGGAATGTAGAAATGACCATAACTTTCACACTGATTGCAATTATTCGTTTTATACGATGGAAAAACTGTTGCATCTTCATCGTATTTTATGCTTCTGACGTTGACTTCTTAGGCCGTAACTATTCGATCTGGTGGAGCAACGCCCTGGAGTGAAACCTGGGTTGCCCGGAACGTAGAAATGACAACTACTATCACACTGATTGCAAATTATTCCTGCTATACGATGGAAAAACTGTTGTATTTTTATTGAATTTTATGCTTCAGGCGTGGGCTTCTGAGGCCGTAGCTATTCGATGTGGTGGAGCAACGCCCTAGGGTGAAGCCTAGGTCGCTCGTAAAGTAGAAATGACCATAAGTTTCATACTGGTTGCAATTATTCATTTAATACGATGGAAATGCTGTTGTATTTATATCGTATTTTATGCTTCGGGCGTTGACTTCTTAGGCCCTAACATTTCGATCTGGTGGAGCAACGCCCGACAGTGAAGCCTAGGTTGCCCGGAACGTAGAAATGACCATTACTTTCACACTGTTTGCAATTATTCCTTTTATACGATGGAAAAGCTGTTGTAATTATATCGTATTTTATGCTTCTGCCGTTGACTTCTTAGGCCCTAACTATTCGATCTGGTGGAACAACGCCGTAGAGTGAAGCCTAGGTTGCCCGGAACGTAGAAATGACCATTACTTTCACACTGTTTGCAATTATTCGTTTTATACGATGGAAAAACTGTTGCATCTTCATCGTATTTAATGCTTCTGGCGTTGACTTCTTAGGCCGTAACTATTCGATCTTGTGGAATAACGCCCTAGAGTGAAGCCTAGGTTGCCTGGAACGTAGAAATGACCATCTCTTTCACACGGGTTACAATTATTCGTGTTATAGAATGTTAAGACTGTTGTATTTTTATTGTATTTTATACTTCAGGCGTTGACTTCTGAGGCCGTAGCTATTCGATGTGGTGGAAGAACGCCATACACTGAAGCCTAGGTTGCCCGGAACGTAGACATGATCATAAGTTTCATACTGGTTGCAATTAGTCGTTTTATACGATGGAAAAACTGTTGTATTTTTACTGCACTTTATGCGTCTGGCGTTCACTTCTTAGGCCCTAACTATTGGATCTGGTGGAACAACGCCCTAGGGTCAAGCCTAGGTTGCCAGGAACGTAGAAATGACCATAGCTTTTACACTCGTAGCAATTTTTCGTTTTATACGATGGAAAAACTGTTGCATCTTCATCGTATTTTATGCTTCTGGCGGTGACTTCTTAGGCCGTAACTATTCGATCTGGTGGAGCAACGCCCTGGAGTGAAACCTGGGTTGCCCGGAACGTAGAAATGACCACTACTATCACACTGGTTGCAAATTATTCCTGCTATACGATGGAGAAACTGTTGTATTTTTATTGCATTTTATGCTTCTGGCGTTCACTTCTTAGGCCCTAACTATTCGATCTGGAGGAACAACGGCCTAGGGTGAAGCCTACGTTGCCCGGAACGTAGAAATGACCATCACATTCACACTGGTTGCGATTATTTGTTTTATACGATGGAAAAGCTGTTGTATTTATATCGTGTTTTATGCTTCTGGCGTTGACTTCTTAGGCCCTAACTATTCCATCTGGTGGAACACCGCCCTGGAGTAAAGCCCAGGTTGCGCGGAACGTAGAAATGACCATATCTTTCACACTTGTAGCAATTATTCGTTTTATACGATGGAAAAATTGTTCTATTTATTTTGTATTTTATGCTTCGGGCGTTGACTTCTAAGGCCCTAGCTATTCGATCTGGTCGAGCAACGCCGTAGAGTGAAGCCTAGGTTGCCCGGAACGTAGAAATGACCATAACTTCCACACTGGTTGCAATTATTCGTTTTATACGATGTAAAAGCTGTTGTATTTATATCGTATTTTATGCTTCTGACGTTGACTTCTTAGGCCCTAACTACTCGACCTGGAGGAGCAACGCCATAGAGTGAAACCTAGGTTGCCCGGAACCTAGAAATGACCATTACATTCACACTGGTTGCAATTATTCCTGTTATACGATGGAAAAACTGTTGTATTTTTATTGTATTCTATGCGTCTGGCGTTTAATTCTAAGTCGCTAGCTATTTGATCTGGTGGAGCAACGACCTAGAGTGAAGCCCAGGTTGCCCGAACGTAGAAATGACCATTACTTTCACACTGTTTGCAATTATTCCTTTTACACGATGGAAATGCTGTCGTATTTATATCGTATTTTATGCTTCTGGCGTTGACTTCTAAGGACCTAACTATTCGATCTGGTGGAGCAACGCCCTAGAGTGAAGCCTAGGTTGCTCGGAATGTAGAAATGACCATAACTTTCACACTGATTGCAATTATTCGTTTTATACGATGGAAAAACTGTTGCATCTTCATCGTATTTTATGCTTCTGGCGTTGACTTCTTAGGCCGTAACTATTCGATCTGGTGGAGCAACGCCCTGGAGTGAAACATGGGTTGCCCGGAACGTAGAAATGACCACTACTCTCACACTGGTTGCAAATTATTCCTGCTATACGATGGAAAAACTGTTGTATTTTTATTGTATTTTATGCTTCAGGCGTGGACTTCTGAGGCCGTAGCTATTCGATGTGGTGGAAGAACGCCATACACTGAAGCCTAGGTTGTCCGGAACGTAGAAATGACCAGAAGTTTCATACTGGTTGCAATTATTCGGTTTATACGATGGAAAAACTGTTGTATTTATATTGTATTTTATGCTTCTGGCGTTCACTTCTTAGGCCCTAACTATTCGATCTGGTGGAACAACGCCGTAGAGTGAAGCCTAGGTTGCCCGGAACGTAGAAATGACCATAACTTTCACACTGATTGCAATTATTTGTTATATACGATGGAATAGCTGTTGTATTTATATCGTATTTTATGCTTCTGGCGTTGACTTCTAAGGACCTAACTATTCGATCTGGTGGAGCAACACCCTAGAGTGAAGCCTAGGTTGCTCGGAATGTAGAAATGACCATAACTTTCACACTGATTGCAATTATTCGTTTTATACGATGGAAAAACTGTTGCATCTTCATCGTACTTTATTCTTCTGGCGTTGACTTCTTAGGCCGTAACTATTCGATCTGGTGGAGCAACGCCCTGGAGTGAAACCTGGGTTGCCCGGAACGTAGAAATGACCACTACTATCACACTGGTTGCAAATTATTCCTGCTATACGATGGAGAAACTGTTGTATTTTTATTGCATTTTATGCTTCTGGCGTTCACTTCTTAGGCCCGAACTATTCGATCTGGAGGAACAACGGCCTAGGGTGAAGCCTACGTTGCCCGGAACGTAGAAATGACCATAACATTCACACTGGTTGCGATTATTTGTTTTATACGATGGCAAAGCTGTTGTATTTATATCGTGTTTTATGCTTCTGGCGTTGACTTCTTAGGCCCTAACTATTCCATCTGGTGGAACACCGCCCTAGAGTAAATCCCAGGTTGCGCGGAACGTAGAAATGACCATATCTTTCACACTGATAGCAATTATTCGTTTTATACGATGGAAAAATTGGTCTATTTATTTTCTATTTTATGCTTCGGGCGTTGACTTCTAAGGCCCTAGCTATTCGATCTGGTCGAGCAACGCCGTAGAGTGAAGCCTAGGTTGCCCGGAACGTAGAAATGACCATAACTTCCACACTGGTTGCAATTATTCGTTTTATACGATGTAAAAGCTGTTGTATTTATATCGTATTTTATGCTTCTGACGTTGACTTCTTAGGCCCTAACTACTCGACCTGGAGGAGCAACGCCCTAGAGTGAAACCTAGGTTGCCCGGAATCTAGAAATGACCATTACATTCACACTGGTTGCAATTATTCCTGTTATACGATGGAAAAACTGTTGTATTTTTATTGTATTCTATGCTTCTGGCGTTTAATTCTAAGTCGCTAGCTATTTGATCTGGTGGAGCAACGACCTAGAGTGAAGCCTAGGTTGCCCGAACGTAGAAATGACCATTACTTTCACACTGTTTGCAATTATTCCTTTTACACGATGGAAATGCTGTTGTATTTATATCGTATTTTATGCTTCTGGCGTTGACTTCTAAGGACCTAACTATTCGATCTGGTGGAGCAACGCCCTAGAGTGAAGCCTAGGTTGCTCGGAATGTAGAAATGACCATAACTTTCACACTGATTGCAATTATTCGTTTTATACGATGGAAAAACTGTTGCATCTTCATCGTATTTTATGCTTCTGGCGTTGACTTCTTAGGCCGTAACTATTCGATCTGGTGGAGCAACGCCCTGGAGTGAAACATGGGTTGCCCGTAACGTAGAAATGACCACTACTATCACACTGGTTGCAAATTATTCCTGCTATACGATGGAGAAACTGTTGTATTTTTATTGCATTTTATGCTTCTGGCGTTCACTTCTTAGGCCCTAACTATTCGATCTGGAGGAACAACGGCCTAGGGTGAAGCCTACGTTGCCCGGAACGTAGAAATGACCATAACTTTCACACTAGTTGCGATTATTTGTTTTATACGATGGAAAAGCTGTTGTATTTATATCGTATTTTATGCTTCTGGCGTTGACTTCTTAGGCCCTAACTATTCCATCTGGTGGAACAACGCCCTAGAGTAAAGCCCAGGTTGCGCGGAACGTAGAAATGACCATATCTTTCACACTGGTAGCAATTATTCGTTTTATACGATGGAAAAATTGTTCTATTTATTTTGTATTTTATGCTTCGGGCGTTGACTTCTAAGGCCCTAGCTATTCGATCTGGTCGAGCAACGCCGTAGAGTGAAGCCTAGGTTGCCCGGAACGTAGAAATGACCATAACTTCCACACTGGTTGCAATTATTCGTTTTATACGATGTAAAAGCTGTTGTATTTATATGGTATTTTATGCTTCTGACGTTGACTTCTTAGGCCCTAACTACTCGACCTGGAGGAGCAACGCCCTAGAGTGAAACCCAGGTTGACCGGAACCTAGAAATGACCATTACATTCACACTGGTTGCAATTATTCCTGTTATACGATGGAAAAACTGTTGTATTTTTATTGTATTCTATGCTTCTGGCGTTTAATTCTAAGTCGCTAGCTATTTGATCTGGTGGAATAACGACCTAGAGTGAAGCCTAGGTTTCCCGAACGTAGAAATGACCATTACTTTCACACTGTTTGCAATTATTCCTTTTACACGATGGAAAAGCTGTTGTATTTATATCGTATTTTATGCTTCTGGCGTTGACTTCTAAGGACCTAACTATTCGATCTGGTGGAGCAACGCCCTAGAGTGAAGCCTAGGTTGTTCGGAATGTAGAAATGACCATAACTTTCACACTGATTGCAATTATTCGTTTTATACGATGGAAAAACTGTTGCATCTTCATCGTATTTTATGCTTCTGGCGTTGACTTCTTAGGCCGTAACTATTCGATCTGGTGGAGCAACGCCCTGGAGTGAAACCTGGGTTGCCCGGAACGTAGAAATGACAACTACTATCACACTGATTGCAAATTATTCCTGCTATACGATGGAAAAACTGTTGTATTTTTATTGTATTTTATGCTTCAGCCGTGGGCTTCTGAGGCCGTAGCTATTCGATGTGGTGGAAGAACGCCATACACTGAAGCCTAGGTTGCCCGGAACGTAGAAATGACCATAAGTTTCATACTGGTTGCAATTATTCGGTTTATACGATGGAAAAACTGTTGTATTTATATTGTATTTTATGCTTCTGGCGTTCACTTCTTAGGCCCTAACTATTCGATCTGGTGGAACAACGCCCTAGGGTGAAGCCTAGGTTTCCCGGAACGTAGAAATGACCATAGCTTTTACACTGGTAGCAATTATTCGTTTTATACAATGGAAAAACCGTTCTATTTATTTTGTATTTTATGCTTCGGGCGTTGACTTCTAAGGCCCTAACTATTCAATGTGTTGGAGCAACGCCCTAGGGTGAAGCCTAGGTTGCTCGTAAAGTAGAAATGACCATAAGTTTCATACTGGTTGCAATTATTCGTTTTATACGATGGAAAAACTGTTGTATTTATATTGTATTTTATGTTTCTGGCGTTGACTACTTAGGCACTAACTATTCGATCTTGTGGAACAACGCCCTAGAGTGAAGCCTAGGTTGCCTGGAACGTAGAAATGATCATTGCTTTCACGCTTGTTGCAATTATTCCTGTTATGCGATGAAAAGACTGTTGTATTTTTATTGTATTTTATGCATCAGGCGTGGACTTCTGAGGCCGTAGCTATTCGATGTGGTGGAAGAACGCCATACAGTGAAGCCTAGGTTGCCCGGAACGTAGAAATGACCACTACTTTCACACTGTTTGCAATTATTCATTTAATACGATGGAAATGCTGTTGTATTTATATCGTATTTTATGCTTCGGGCGTTGACTTCTTAGGCCCTAACATTTCGATCTGGTGGAGCAACGCCCGACAGTGAAGCCTAGGTTGCCCGGAACGTAGAAATGACCATTACTTTCACACTGTTTGCAATTATTCCTTTTATACGATGGAAAAGCTGTTGTAATTATATCGTATTTTATGCTTCTGCCGTTGACTTCTTAGGCCCTAACTATTCGATCTGGTGGAACAACGCCGTAGAGTGAAGCCTAGGTTGCCCGGAACGTAGAAATGACCATTACTTTCACACTGTTTGCAATTATTCGTTTTATACGATGGAAAAACTGTTGCATCTTCATCGTATTTTATGCTTCTGGCGTTGACTTCTTAGGCCGTAACTATTCGATCTGGTGGAGCAACGCCCTGGAGTGAAACATGGGTTGCCCGGAACGTAGAAATGACCACTACTATCACACTGGTTGCAAATTATTCCTGCTATACGATGGAAAAGCTGTTGTATTTTTATTGTATTTTATGCTTCAGGCGTGGACTTCTGAGGCCGTAGCTATTCGATGTGGTGGAAGAACGCCATACACTGAAGCCTAGGTTGCCCGGAACGTAGAAATGATCATAAGTTTCATACTGGTTGCAATTATTCGGTTTATACGATGGAAAAACTGTTGTATTTATATTGTATTTTATGCTTCTGGCGTTCACTTCTTAGGCCCTAACTATTCGATCTGGTGTAACAACGCCCTAGGGTGAAGCCTAGGTCGCCCGGAACGTAGAAATGACCATAGCTTTTACACTGGTAGCAATTATTCGTTTTATACAATGGAAAAACCGTTCTATTTATTTTGTATTTTATGCTTCGGGCGTTGACTTCTAAGGCCCTAACTATTCAATCTGTTGGAGCAACGCCCTAGGGTGAAGCCTAGGTTGCTCGGAATGTAGAAATGACCATAACTTTCACACTGATTGCAATTATTCGTTTTATACGATGGAAAAACTGTTGCATCTTCATCGTATTTTATGCTTCTGGCGTTGACTTCTTAGGCCGTAACTATTCGATCTGGTGGAGCAACGTCCTGGAGTGAAACCTGGGTTGCCCGGAACGTAGAAATGACCACTACTATCACACTGGTTGCAAATTATTCCTGCTATACGATGGAGAAACTGTTGTATTTTTATTGCATTTTATGCTTCTGGCGTTCACTTCTTAGGCCCTAACTATTCGATCTGGAGGAACAACGGCCTAGGGTGAAGCCTACGTTGCCCGGAACGTAGAAATGACCATAACTTTCACACTAGTTGCGATTATTTGTTTTATACGATGGAAAAGCTGTTGTATTTATATCGTATTTTATGCTTCTGGCGTTGACTTCTTAGGCCCTAACTATTCCATCTGGTGGAACAACGCCCTAGAGTAAAGCCCAGGTTGCGCGGAACGTAGAAATGACCATATCTTTCACACTGGTAGCAATTATTCGTTTTATACGATGGAAAAATTGTTCTATTTATTTTGTATTTTATGCTTCGGGCGTTGACTTCTAAGACCCTAGCTATTCGATCTTGTGGAACAACGCCCTAGAGTGAAGCCTAGGTTGCCTGGAACGTAGAAATGATCATTGCTTTCACGCTTGTTGCAATTATTCCTGTTATGCGATGAAAAGACTGTTGTATTTTTATTGTATTTTATGCATCAGGCGTGGACTTCTGAGGCCGTAGCTATTCGATGTGGTGGAAGAACGCCATACAGTGAAGCCTAGCTTGCCCGGAACGTAGAAATGACCACTACTTTCACACTGTTTGCAATTATTCATTTAATACGATGGAAATGCTGTTGTATTTATATCGTATTTTATGCTTCGGGCGTTGACTTCTTAGGCCCTAACATTTCGATCTGGTGGAGCAACGCCCGACAGTGAAGCCTAGGTTGCCCGGAACGTAGAAATGACCATTACTTTCACACTGTTTGCAATTATTCCTTTTATACAATGGAAAAGCTGTTGTAATTATATCGTATTTTATGCTTCTGCCGTTGACTTCTTAGGCCCTAACTATTCGATCTGGTGGAACAACGCCGTAGAGTGAAGCCTAGGTTGCCCGGAACGTAGAAATGACCATTACTTTCACACTGTTTGCAATTATTCGTTTTATACGATGGAAAAACTGTTGCATCTTCATCGTATTTTATGCTTCTGGCGTTGACTTCTTAGGCCGTAACTATTCGATCTGGTGGAGCAACGCCCTGGAGTGAAACATGGGTTGCCCGGAACGTAGAAATGACCACTACTATCACACTGGTTGCAAATTATTCCTGCTATACGATGGAAAAGCTGTTGTATTTTTATTGTATTTTATGCTTCAGGCGTGGACTTCTGAGGCCGTAGCTATTCGATGTGGTGGAAGAACGCCATACACTGAAGCCTAGGTTGCCCGGAACGTAGAAATGATCATAAGTTTCATACTGGTTGCAATTATTCGGTTTATACGATGGAAAAACTGTTGGATTTATATTGTATTTTATGCTTCTGGCGTTCACTTCTTAGGCCCTAACTATTCGATCTGGTGTAACAACGCCCTAGGGTGAAGCCTAGGTCGCCCGGAACGTAGAAATGACCATAGCTTTTACACTGGTAGCAATTATTCGTTTTATACAATGGAAAAACCGTTCTATTTATTTTGTATTTTATGCTTCGGGCGTTGACTTCTAAGGCCCTAACTATTCAATCTGTTGGAGCAACGCCCTAGGGTGAAGCCTAGGTTGCTCGGAATGTAGAAATGACCATAACTTTCACACTGATTGCAATTATTCGTTTTATACGATGGAAAAACTGTTGCATCTTCATCGTATTTTATGCTTCTGGCGTTGACTTCTTAGGCCGTAACTATTCGGTCTGGTGGAGCAACGCCCTGGAGTGAAACCTGGGTTGCCCGGAACGTAGAAATGACCACTACTATCACACTGGTTGCAAATTATTCCTGCTATACGATGGAGAAACTGTTGTATTTTTATTGCATTTTATGCTTCTGGCGTTCACTTCTTAGGCCCTAACTATTCGATCTGGAGGAACAACGGCCTAGGGTGAAGCCTACGTTGCCCGGAACGTAGAAATGACCATAACTTTCACACTAGTTGCGATTATTTGTTTTATACGATGGAAAAGCTGTTGTATTTATATCGTATTTTATGCTTCTGGCGTTGACTTCTTAGGCCCTAACTATTCCATCTGGTGGAACAACGCCCTAGAGTAAAGCCCAGGTTGCGCGGAACGTAGAAATGACCATATCTTTCACACTGGTAGCAATTATTCGTTTTATACGATGGAAAAATTGTTCTATTTATTTTGTATTTTATGCTTCGGGCGTTGACTTCTAAGGCCCTAGCTATTCGATCTGGTCGAGCAACGCCGTAGAGTGAAGCCTAGGTTGCCCGGAACGTAGAAATGACCATAACTTCCACACTGGTTGCAATAATTCGTTTTATACGATGTAAAAGCTGTTGTATTTATATGGTATTTTATGCTTCTGACGTTGACTTCTTAGGCCCTAACTACTCGACCTGGAGGAGCAACGCCCTAGAGTGAAACCCAGGTTGACCGGAACCTAGAAATGACCATTACATTCACACTGGTTGCAATTATTCCTGTTATACGATGGAAAAACTGTTGTATTTTTATTGTATTCTATGCTTCTGGCGTTTAATTCTAAGTCGCTAGCTATTTGATCTGGTGGAGCAACGACCTAGAGTGAAGCCTAGGTTTCCGGAACGTAGAAATGACCATTACTTTCACACTGTTTGCAATTATTCCTTTTACACGATGGAAAAGCTGTTGTATTTATATCGTATTTTATGCTTCTGGCATTGACTTCTAAGGACCTAACTATTCGATCTGGTGGAGCAACGCCCTAGAGTGAAGCCTAGGTTGTTCGGAATGTAGAAATGACCATAACTTTCACACTGATTGCAATTATTCGTTTTATACGATGGAAAAACTGTTGCATCTTCATCGTATTTTATGCTTCTGGCGTTGACTTCTTAGGCCGTAACTATTCGATCTGGTGGAGCAACGCCCTGGAGTGAAACCTGGGTTGCCCGGAACGTAGAAATGACAACTACTATCACACTGATTGCAAATTATTCCTGCTATACGATGGAAAAACTGTTGTATTTTTATTGTATTTTATGCTTCAGCCGTGGGCTTCTGAGGCCGTAGCTATTCGATGTGGTGGAAGAACGCCATACACTGAAGCCTAGGTTGCCCGGAACGTAGAAATGACCATAAGTTTCATACTGGTTGCAATTATTCGGTTTATACGATGGAAAAACTGTTGTATTTATATTGTATTTTATGCTTCTGGCGTTCACTTCTTAGGCCCTAACTATTCGATCTGGTGGAACAACGCCCTAGGGTGAAGCCTAGGTTTCCCGGAACGTAGAAATGACCATAGCTTTTACACTGGTAGCAATTATTCGTTTTATACAATGGAAAAACCGTTCTATTTATTTTGTATTTTATGCTTCGGGCGTTGACTTCTAAGGCCCTAACTATTCAATGTGTTGGAGCAACGCCCTAGGGTGAAGCCTAGGTTGCTCGTAAAGTAGAAATGACCATAAGTTTCATACTGGTTGCAATTATTCGTTTTATACGATGGAAAAACTGTTGTATTTATATTGTATTTTATGCTTCTGGCGTTGACTACTTAGGCACTAACTATTCGGTCTTGTGGAACAACGCCCTAGAGTGAAGCCTAGGTTGCCTGGAACGTAGAAATGATCATTGCTTTCACGCTTGTTGCAATTATTCCTGTTATGCGATGAAAAGACTGTTGTATTTTTATTGTATTTTATGCATCAGGCGTGGACTTCTGAGGCCGTAGCTATTCGATGTGGTGGAAGAACGCCATACAGTGAAGCCTAGGTTGCCCGGAACGTAGAAATGACCACTACTTTCACACTGTTTGCAATTATTCATTTAATACGATGGAAATGCTGTTGTATTTATATCGTATTTTATGCTTCGGGCGTTGACTTCTTAGGCCCTAACATTTCGATCTGGTGGAGCAACGCCCGACAGTGAAGCCTAGGTTGCCCGGAACGTAGAAATGACCATTACTTTCACACTGTTTGCAATTATTCCTTTTATACGATGGAAAAGCTGTTGTAATTATATCGTATTTTATGCTTCTGCCGTTGACTTCTTAGGCCCTAACTATTCGATCTGGTGGAACAACGCCGTAGAGTGAAGCCTAGGTTGCCCGGAACGTAGAAATGACCATTACTTTCACACTGTTTGCAATTATTCGTTTTATACGATGGAAAAACTGTTGCATCTTCATCGTATTTAATGCTTCTGGCGTTGACTTCTTAGACCGTAACTATTCGATCTTGTGGAACAACGCCCTAGAGTGAAGCCTAGGTTGCCTGGAACGTAGAAATGACCATCTCTTTCACACGGGTTACAATTATTCGTGTTATAGAATGTTAAGACTGTTGTATTTTTATTGTATTTTATACTTCAGGCGTTGACTTCTGAGGCCGTAGCTATTCGATGTGGTGGAAGAACGCCATACACTGAAGCCTAGGTTGCCCGGAACGTAGACATGACCATAAGTTTCATACTGGTTGCAATTAGTCGTTTTATACGATGGAAAAACTGTTGTATTTTTATTGCACTTTATGCGTCTGGCGTTCACTTCTTAGGCCCTAACTATTGGATCTGGTGGAACAACGCCCTAGGGTCAAGCCTAGGTTGCCCGGAACGTAGAAATGACCATAGCTTTTACACTCGTAGCAATTTTTCGTTTTATACGATGGAAAAACTGTTTTATTTATTTTGTATTTTATGCTTTGAGCGTTGACTTCTAAGGCCCTAACTATTCGATCTGGTGGAGGAACGCCCTAGAGTGAAGCCTAGGTTGCCCGGAACGTAGAAATGACCATAACTTTCACACTGGTTGCTATCATTCGGTTTATACGATGGAAAAACTGTTATATTTACATTGTATTTTATACTTCTGGCGTTGACTTCTTAGGCCCTAACTGTTCGATCTGGTGGAACAACGCCCTAGAGTGAAGCCTAGGTTATCCGGAACGTAGAAATGACCAGTACATTCACACTGGTTGCAGCTATTCCTGTAAAACGATGGAAAAACTGTTGCATCTTTATTGTTTTTTAAGCTTCTGGCGTTGACTTCTAAGGCCCTAACTATTCGATCTGGTGGAGCAACGCCCTAGAGTGAAGCATAGGTTGCTCGGAATGTAGAAATGACCATAACTTTCACACTGATTGCAATTATTCGTTTTATACGATGGAAAAACTGTTGCATCTTCATCGTATTTTATGCTTCTGGCGTTGACTTCTTAGGCCGTAACTATTCGATCTGGTGGAGCAACGCCCTGGAGTGAAACCTGGGTTGCCCGGAACGTAGAAATGACCACTACTATCACACTGGTTGCAAATTATTCCTGCTATACGATGGAAAAACTATTGTATTTTTATTGCATTTTATGCTTCTGGCGTTCACTTCTTAGGCCCTAACTATTCGATCTGGTGGAACAACGGCCTAGGGTGAAACCTAGGTTGCCCGGAACCTAGAAATGACCATTACATTCACACTGGTTTCAATTACTCCTGTTATACGATGGAAAAACTGTTGTATTTTTATTGTATTCTATGCTTCTGGCGTTTAATTCTAAGTCGCTAGCTATTTGATCTGGTGGAGCAACGACCTAGAGTGAAGCCTAGGTTGCCGGGAACGTAGAAATCACAATTACTTTCACACTGTTTGCTATGATTCATTTTGAACGATGGAAAAGCTGTTGTATTTATATTGTATTTTATCCTTCTGGCGTTGACTTCTAAGGCCGTACCTATTAGATGTGGTGGAGCAACGCCCTAGAGTGACGCCTAGGTTGCCCGGAACGTAGAAATGACCATTACTTTTACAATGTTTGCAACTATTCATTTTATACGATGGAAAAACTGTTGTACTTATATTGCATTTTATTCTTATGGCGTTGAATTCTAAGTCCCTAGCTATTACATATCGTGGAACAACGCCCTAGGGTAAAGCCCAGGTTGCGCGGAACGTAGAAATGACCATAACTTTCTCACTGTTTGCAATTATTCCTTTTATACGATGGAAAAGCTGTTGTATTTATATCGTATTTTATGCTTCTGGCGTTGACATCTTAGGCCCTAACATTTCGATCTGGTGGAGCAACGCCCTAGAGTGAAGCCTAGGTTGCCCGGAACGTAGAAATGACCATAACTTTCACACTGATTGCAATTATTCGTTTTATACGATGGAAAAACTGTTGCATCTTCATCGTATTTTATGCTTCTGGCGTTGACTTCTTAGGCCGTAACTATTCGATCTGGTGGAGCAACGCCCTGGAGTGAAACCTGGGTTGCCCGGAACGTAGAAATGACCACTACTATCACAGTGGTTGCAAATTATTCCTGCTATACGATGGAAAAACTATTGTATTTTTATTGCATTTTATGCTTCTGGCGTTCACTTCTTAGGCCCTAACTATTCGATCTGGTGGAACAACGGCCTAGGGTGAAACCTAGGTTGCCCGGAACCTAGAAATGACCATTACATTCACACTGGTTTCAATTACTCCTGTTATACGATGGAAAAACTGTTGTATTTTTATTGTATTCTATGCTTCTGGCGTTTAATTCTAAGTCGCTAGCTATTTGATCTGGTGGAGCAACGACCTAGAGTGAAGCCTAGGTTGCCGGGAACGTAGAAATCACAATTACTTTCACACTGTTTGCTATGATTCATTTTGTACGATGGAAAAGCTGTTGTATTTATATTGTATTTTATCCTTCTGGCGTTGACTTCTAAGGCCGTACCTATTAGATGTGGTGGAGCAACGCCCTAGAGTGACGCCTAGGTTGCCCGGAACGTAGAAATGACCATTACTTTTACAATGTTTGCAACTATTCATTTTATACGATGGAAAAACTGTTGTACTTATATTGCATTTTATTCTTATGGCGTTGAATTCTAAGTCCCTAGCTATTACATCTCGTGGAACAACGCCCTAGGGTAAAGCCCAGGTTGCGCGGAACGTAGAAATGACCATAACTTTCACACTGTTTGCAATTATTCCTTTTATACGATGGAAAAGCTGTTGTATTTATATCGTATTTTATGCTTCGGGCGTTGACTTCTTAGGCCCTAACATTTCGATCTGGTGGAGCAACGCCCGACAGTGAAGCCTAGGTTGCCCGGAACGTAGAAATGACCATTACTTTCACACTGTTTGCAATTATTCCTTTTATACGATGGAAAAGCTGTTGTAATTATATCGTATTTTATGCTTCTGCCGTTGACTTCTTAGGCCCTAACTATTCGATCTGGTGGAACAACGCCGTAGAGTGAAGCCTAGGTTGCCCGGAACGTAGAAATGACCATTACTTTCACACTGTTTGCAATTATTCGTTTTATACGATGGAAAAACTGTTGCATCTTCATCGTATTTAATGCTTCTGGCGTTGACTTCTTAGACCGTAACTATTCGATCTTGTGGAACAACGCCCTAGAGTGAAGCCTAGGTTGCCTGGAACGTAGAAATGACCATCTCTTTCACACGGGTTACAATTATTCGTGTTATAGAATGTTAAGACTGTTGTATTTTTATTGTATTTTATACTTCAGGCGTTGACTTCTGAGGCCGTAGCTATTCGATGTGGTGGAAGAACGCCATACACTGAAGCCTAGGTTGCCCGGAACGTAGACATGACCATAAGTTTCATACTGGTTGCAATTAGTCGTTTTATACGATGGAAAAACTGTTGTATTTTTATTGCACTTTATGCGTCTGGCGTTCACTTCTTAGGCCCTAACTATTGGATCTGGTGGAACAACGCCCTAGGGTCAAGCCTAGGTTGCCCGGAACGTAGAAATGACCATAGCTTTTACACTCGTAGCAATTTTTCGTTTTATACGATGGAAAAACTGTTTTATTTATTTTGTATTTTATGCTTTGAGCGTTGACTTCTAAGGCCCTAACTATTCGATCTGGTGGAGGAACGCCCTAGAGTGAAGCCTAGGTTGCCCGGAACGTAGAAATGACCATAACTTTCACACTGGTTGCTATCATTCGTTTTATACGATGGAAAAACTGTTATATTTACATTGTATTTTATACTTCTGGCGTTGACTTCTTAGGCCCTAACTGTTCGATCTGGTGGAACAACGCCCTAGAGTGAAGCCTAGGTTATCCGGAACGTAGAAATGACCAGTACATTCACACTGGTTGCAGCTATTCCTGTAAAACGATGGAAAAACTGTTGCATCTTTATTGTTTTTTAAGCTTCTGGCGTTGACTTCTAAGGCCCTAACTATTCGATCTGGTGGAGCAACGCCCTAGAGTGAAGCATAGGTTGCTCGGAATGTAGAAATGACCATAACTTTCACACTGATTGCAATTATTCGTTTTATACGATGGAAAAACTGTTGCATCTTCATCGTATTTTATGCTTCTGGCGTTGACTTCTTAGGCCGTAACTATTCGATCTGGTGGAGCAACGCCCTGGAGTGAAACCTGGGTTGCCCGGAACGTAGAAATGACCACTACTATCACACTGGTTGCAAATTATTCCTGCTATACGATGGAAAAACTATTGTATTTTTATTGCATTTTATGCTTCTGGCGTTCACTTCTTAGGCCCTAACTATTCGATCTGGTGGAACAACGGCCTAGGGTGAAACCTAGGTTGCCCGGAACCTAGAAATGACCATTACATTCACACTGGTTTCAATTACTCCTGTTATACGATGGAAAAACTGTTGTATTTTTATTGTATTCTATGCTTCTGGCGTTTAATTCTAAGTCGCTAGCTATTAGATCTGGTGGAGCAACGACCTAGAGTGAAGCCTAGGTTGCCGGGAACGTAGAAATCACAATTACATTCACACTGTTTGCTATGATTCATTTTGAACGATGGAAAAGCTGTTGTATTTATATTGTATTTTATCCTTCTGGCGTTGACTTCTAAGGCCGTACCTATTAGATGTGGTGGAGCAACGCCCTAGAGTGACGCCTAGGTTGCCCGGAACGTAGAAATGACCATTACTCTTACAATGTTTGCAACTATTCATTTTATACGATGGAAAAACTGTTGTACTTATATTGCATTTTATTCTTATGGCGTTGAATTCTAAGTCCCTAGCTATTACATATCGTGGAACAACGCCCTAGGGTAAAGCCCAGGTTGCGCGGAACGTAGAAATGACCATAACTTTCTCACTGTTTGCAATTATTCCTTTTATACGATGGAAAAGCTGTTGTATTTATATCGTATTTTATGCTTCTGGCGTTGACATCTTAGGCCCAGCTATTCGATCTGGTGGAGCAACGCCCTAGAGTGAAGCCTAGGTTGTTCGGAATGTATAAATGACCATAACTTTCACACTGATTGCAATTATTCGTTTTATACGATGGAAAAACTGTTGCATCTTCATCGTATTTTATGCTTCTGACGTTGACTTCTTAGGCCGTAACTATTCGATCTGGTGGAGCAACGCCCTGGAGT
This sequence comes from Calliopsis andreniformis, assembly GCF_051401765.1. NCBI lineage: Eukaryota > Metazoa > Arthropoda > Insecta > Hymenoptera > Andrenidae > Calliopsis > Calliopsis andreniformis. Next base: position 7,443,785 of record NW_027480426.1, on the reverse strand, counting down.
GAAACCTGGGTTGCCCGGAACGTAGAAATGACAACTACTATCACACTGATTGCAAATTATTCCTGCTATACGATGGAAAAACTGTTGTATTTTTATTGAATTTTATGCTTCAGGCGTGGGCTTCTGAGGCCGTAGCTATTCGATGTGGTGGAAGAACGCCATACACTGAAGCCTAGGTTGCCCGGAACGTAGAAATGACCATAAGTTTCATACTGGTTGCAATTATTCGGTTTATACGATGGAAAAACTGTTGTATTTATATTGTATTTTATGCTTCTGGCGTTCACTTCTTAGGCCCTAACTATTCGATCTGGTGGAACAACGCCCTAGGGTGAAGCCTAGGTTTCCCGGAACGTAGAAATGACCATAGCTTTTACACTGGTAGCAATTATTCGTTTTATACAATGGAAAAACCGTTCTATTTATTTTGTATTTTATGCTTCGGGCGTTGACTTCTAAGGCCCTAACTATTCAATCTGTTGGAGCAACGCCCTAGGGTGAAGCCTAGGTTGCTCGTAAAGTAGAAATGACCATAAGTTTCATACTGGTTGCAATTATTCATTTAATACGATGGAAATGCTGTTGTATTTATATCGTATTTTATGCTTCGGGCGTTGACTTCTTAGGCCCTAACATTTCGATCTGGTGGAGCAACGCCCGACAGTGAAGCCTAGGTTGCCCGGAACGTAGAAATGACCATAACTTTCACACTGATTGCAATTATTCGTTTTATACGATGGAAAAACTGTTGCATCTTCATCGTATTTTATGCTTCTGGCGTTGACTTCTTAGGCCGTAACTATTCGATCTGGTGGAGCAACGCCCTGGAGTGAAACCTGGGTTGCCCGGAACGTAGAAATGACCACTACTATCACACTGGTTGCAAATTATTCCTGCTATACGATGGAAAAACTATTGTATTTTTATTGCATTTTATGCTTCTGGCGTTCACTTCTTAGGCCCTAACTATTCGATCTGGTGGAACAACGGCCTAGGGTGAAACCTAGGTTGCCCGGAACCTAGAAATGACCATTACATTCACACTGGTTTCAATTACTCCTGTTATACGATGGAAAAACTGTTGTATTTTTATTGTATTCTATGCTTCTGGCGTTTAATTCTAAGTCGCTAGCTATTTGATCTGGTGGAGCAACGACCTAGAGTGAAGCCTAGGTTGCCGGGAACGTAGAAATCACAATTACTTTCACACTGTTTGCTATGATTCATTTTGTACGATGGAAAAGCTGTTGTATTTATATTGTATTTTATCCTTCTGGCGTTGACTTCTAAGGCCGTACCTATTAGATGTGGTGGAGCAACGCCCTAGAGTGACGCCTAGGTTGCCCGGAACGTAGAAATGACCATTACTTTTACAATGTTTGCAACTATTCATTTTATACGATGGAAAAACTGTTGTACTTATATTGCATTTTATTCTTATGGCGTTGAATTCTAAGTCCCTAGCTATTACATCTCGTGGAACAACGCCCTAGGGTAAAGCCCAGGTTGCGCGGAACGTAGAAATGACCATAACTTTCACACTGTTTGCAATTATTCCTTTTATACGATGGAAAAGCTGTTGTATTTATATCGTATTTTATGCTTCTGGCGTTGACTTCTTAGGCCCTAACTATTCGATCTGGTGGAACAACGCCGTAGAGTGAAGCCTAGGTTGCCCGGAACGTAGAAATGACCATTACTTTCACACTCTTTGCAATTATTCGTTTTATACGATGGAAAAACTGTTGTATTTATATCGTATTTTATGCTTCTGGCGTTGACTCCTAAGGCCCTAACTATTCGATCTGGTGGAGCAACGCCCTAGAGTGAAGCCTAGGTTGCCTGGAACGAAGAAATGATCATTACTTTCACGCTTGTTGCAATTATTCCTGTTATGCGATGAAAAGACTGTTGTATTTTTATTGTATTTTATGCTTCAGGCGTGGACTTCTGAGGCCGTAGCTATTCGATGTGGTGGAAGAACGCCATGCAGTGAAGCCTAGGTTGACCGGAACGTAGAAATGACCACTACTTTCACACTGTTTGTAATTATTCATTTAATACAATGGAAATGCTGTTGTATTTATATCGTATTTTATGCTTCGGGCGTTGACTTCATAGGCCCTAACATTTCGATCTGGTGGAGCAACGCCCGACAGTGAAGCCTAGGTTGCCCGGAACGTAGAAATGACCATTACTTTCACACTGTTTGCAATTATTCCTTTTATACGATGGAAGAGCTGTTGTATTTATATCGTATTTTATGCTTCTGGCGTTGACTTCTTAGGCCCTAACTATTCGATCTGGTGGAACAACGCCCTAGAGTGAAGCCTAGGTTGCCTGGAACGAAGAAATGATCATTACTTTCACGCTTGTTGCAATTATTCCTGTTAAGCGATGAAAAGACTGTTGTATATTTATTGTATTTTATGCTTCAGGCGTGGACTTCTGAGGCCGTAGCTATTCGATGTGGTGGAAGAACGCCATGCAGTGAAGCCTAGGTTGACCGGAACGTAGAAATGACCACTACTTTCACACTGTTTGCAATTATTCATTTAATACGATGGAAATGCTGTTGTATTTATATCGTATTTTATGCTTCGGGCGTTGACTTCTTATGCCCTAACATTTCGATCTGGTGGAGCAACGCCCGACAGTGAAGCCTAGGTTGCCCGGAACGTAGAAATGACCATAACTTTCACACTGTTTGCAATTATTCCTTTTATACGATGGAAAAGCTGTTGTATTTATATCGTATTTTATGCTTCTGGCGTTGACTTCTTAGGCCCTAACTATTCGATCTGGTGGAACAACGCCGTAGAGTGAAGCCTAGGTTGCCCGGAACGTAGAAATGACCATTACTTTCACACTCTTTGCAATTATTCGTTTTATACGATGGAAAAACTGTTGTATTTTTGTTGCATTTTATGCGTCTGGCGTTCACTTCTTAGGCCCTAACTATTGGATCTGGTGGAACAACGCCCTAGGGTCAAGCCTAGGTTGCCCGGAACGTAGAAATGACCATAGCTTTTACACTCGTAGCAATTATTCGTTTTATACAATGGAAAAACCGTTCTAGTTATTTTGTATTTTATGCTTTGGGCGTTGACTTCTAAGCCCCTAACTATTCAATCTGTTGGAGCAAAGCTCTAGGGTGATGCCTAGGTTGCTCGGAAAGGAGAAATGACCATAAGTTTCATACTGGTTGCAATTATTCGTTTTATACGATGGAAAAACTGTTGCATCTTCATCGTATTTTATGCTTCTGACGTTGACTTCTTAGGCCGTAACTATTCGATCTGGTGGAGCAACGCCCTGGAGTGAAACCTGGGTTGCCCGGAACGTAGAAATGACAACTACTATCACACTGATTGCAAATTATTCCTGCTATACGATGGAAAAACTGTTGTATTTTTATTGAATTTTATGCTTCAGGCGTGGGCTTCTGAGGCCGTAGCTATTCGATGTGGTGGAAGAACGCCATACACTGAAGCCTAGGTTGCCCGGAACGTAGAAATGACCATAAGTTTCATACTGGTTGCAATTATTCGGTTTATACGATGGAAAAACTGTTGTATTTATATTGTATTTTATGCTTCTGGCGTTCACTTCTTAGGCCCTAACTATTCGATCTGGTGGAACAACGCCCTAGGGTGAAGCCTAGGTTTCCCGGAACGTAGAAATGACCATAGCTTTTACACTGGTAGCAATTATTCGTTTTATACAATGGAAAAACCGTTCTATTTATTTTGTATTTTATGCTTCGGGCGTTGACTTCTAAGGCCCTAACTATTCAATCTGTTGGAGCAACGCCCTAGGGTGAAGCCTAGGTTGCTCGTAAAGTAGAAATGACCATAAGTTTCATACTGGTTGCAATTATTCATTTAATACGATGGAAATGCTGTTGTATTTATATCGTATTTTATGCTTCGGGCGTTGACTTCTTAGGCCCTAACATTTCGATCTGGTGGAGCAACGCCCGACAGTGAAGCCTAGGTTGCCCGGAACGTAGAAATGACCATAACTTTCACACTGATTGCAATTATTCGTTTTATACGATGGAAAAACTGTTGCATCTTCATCGTATTTTATGCTTCTGGCGTTGACTTCTTAGGCCGTAACTATTCGATCTGGTGGAGCAACGCCCTGGAGTGAAACCTGGGTTGCCCGGAACGTAGAAATGACCACTACTATCACACTGGTTGCAAATTATTCCTGCTATACGATGGAAAAACTATTGTATTTTTATTGCATTTTATGCTTCTGGCGTTCACTTCTTAGGCCCTAACTATTCGATCTGGTGGAACAACGGCCTAGGGTGAAACCTAGGTTGCCCGGAACCTAGAAATGACCATTACATTCACACTGGTTTCAATTACTCCTGTTATACGATGGAAAAACTGTTGCATTTTTATTGTATTCTATGCTTCTGGCGTTTAATTCTAAGTCGCTAGCTATTTGATCTGGTGGAGCAACGACCTAGAGTGAAGCCTAGGTTGCCGGGAACGTAGAAATCACAATTACTTTCACACTGTTTGCTATGATTCATTTTGTACGATGGAAAAGCTGTTGTATTTATATTGTATTTTATCCTTCTGGCGTTGACTTCTAAGGCCGTACCTATTAGATGTGGTGGAGCAACGCCCTAGAGTGACGCCTAGGTTGCCCGGAACGTAGAAATGACCATTACTTTTACAATGTTTGCAACTATTCATTTTATACGATGGAAAAACTGTTGTACTTATATTGCATTTTATTCTTATGGCGTTGAATTCTAAGTCCCTAGCTATTACATCTCGTGGAACAACGCCCTAGGGTAAAGCCCAGGTTGCGCGGAACGTAGAAATGACCATAACTTTCACACTGTTTGCAATTATTCCTTTTATACGATGGAAAAGCTGTTGTATTTATATCGTATTTTATGCTTCTGGCGTTGACTTCTTAGGCCCTAACTATTCGATCTGGTGGAACAACGCCGTAGAGTGAAGCCTAGGTTGCCCGGAACGTAGAAATGACCATTACTTTCACACTCTTTGCAATTATTCGTTTTATACGATGGAAAAACTGTTGTATTTATATCGTATTTTATGCTTCTGGCGTTGACTCCTAAGGCCCTAACTATTCGATCTGGTGGAGCAACGCCCTAGAGTGAAGCCTAGGTTGCCGGAACGAAGAAATGATCATTACTTTCACGCTTGTTGCAATTATTCCTGTTATGCGATGAAAAGACTGTTGTATTTTTATTGTATTTTATGCTTCAGGCGTGGACTTCTGAGGCCGTAGCTATTCGATGTGGTGGAAGAACGCCATGCAGTGAAGCCTAGGTTGACCGGAACGTAGAAATGACCACTACTTTCACACTGTTTGTAATTATTCATTTAATACAATGGAAATGCTGTTGTATTTATATCGTATTTTATGCTTCGGGCGTTGACTTCATAGGCCCTAACATTTCGATCTGGTGGAGCAACGCCCGACAGTGAAGCCTAGGTTGCCCGGAACGTAGAAATGACCATTACTTTCACACTGTTTGCAATTATTCCTTTTATACGATGGAAGAGCTGTTGTATTTATATCGTATTTTATGCTTCTGGCGTTGACTTCTTAGGCCCTAACTATTCGATCTGGTGGAACAACGCCCTAGAGTGAAGCCTAGGTTGCCTGGAACGAAGAAATGATCATTACTTTCACGCTTGTTGCAATTATTCCTGTTAAGCGATGAAAAGACTGTTGTATATTTATTGTATTTTATGCTTCAGGCGTGGACTTCTGAGGCCGTAGCTATTCGATGTGGTGGAAGAACGCCATGCAGTGAAGCCTAGGTTGACCGGAACGTAGAAATGACCACTACTTTCACACTGTTTGCAATTATTCATTTAATACGATGGAAATGCTGTTGTATTTATATCGTATTTTATGCTTCGGGCGTTGACTTCTTATGCCCTAACATTTCGATCTGGTGGAGCAACGCCCGACAGTGAAGCCTAGGTTGCCCGGAACGTAGAAATGACCATAACTTTCACACTGTTTGCAATTATTCCTTTTATACGATGGAAAAGCTGTTGTATTTATATCGTATTTTATGCTTCTGGCGTTGACTTCTTAGGCCCTAACTATTCGATCTGGTGGAACAACGCCGTAGAGTGAAGCCTAGGTTGCCCGGAACGTAGAAATGACCATTACTTTCACACTCTTTGCAATTATTCGTTTTATACGATGGAAAAACTGTTGTATTTTTGTTGCATTTTATGCGTCTGGCGTTCACTTCTTAGGCCCTAACTATTGGATCTGGTGGAACAACGCCCTAGGGTCAAGCCTAGGTTGCCCGGAACGTAGAAATGACCATAGCTTTTACACTCGTAGCAATTATTCGTTTTATACAATGGAAAAACCGTTCTAGTTATTTTGTATTTTATGCTTTGGGCGTTGACTTCTAAGCCCCTAACTATTCAATCTGTTGGAGCAAAGCTCTAGGGTGATGCCTAGGTTGCTCGGAAAGGAGAAATGACCATAAGTTTCATACTGGTTGCAATTATTCGTTTTATACGATGGAAAAACTGTTGCATCTTCATCGTATTTTATGCTTCTGACGTTGACTTCTTAGGCCGTAACTATTCGATCTGGTGGAGCAACGCCCTGGAGTGAAACCTGGGTTGCCCGGAACGTAGAAATGACAACTACTATCACACTGATTGCAAATTATTCCTGCTATACGATGGAAAAACTGTTGTATTTTTATTGAATTTTATGCTTCAGGCGTGGGCTTCTGAGGCCGTAGCTATTCGATGTGGTGGAAGAACGCCATACACTGAAGCCTAGGTTGCCCGGAACGTAGAAATGACCATAAGTTTCATACTGGTTGCAATTATTCGGTTTATACGATGGAAAAACTGTTGTATTTATATTGTATTTTATGCTTCTGGCGTTCACTTCTTAGGCCCTAACTATTCGATCTGGTGGAACAACGCCCTAGGGTGAAGCCTAGGTTTCCCGGAACGTAGAAATGACCATAGCTTTTACACTGGTAGCAATTATTCGTTTTATACAATGGAAAAACCGTTCTATTTATTTTGTATTTTATGCTTCGGGCGTTGACTTCTAAGGCCCTAACTATTCAATCTGTTGGAGCAACGCCCTAGGGTGAAGCCTAGGTTGCTCGTAAAGTAGAAATGACCATAAGTTTCATACTGGTTGCAATTATTCATTTAATACGATGGAAATGCTGTTGTATTTATATCGTATTTTATGCTTCGGGCGTTGACTTCTTAGGCCCTAACATTTCGATCTGGTGGAGCAACGCCCGACAGTGAAGCCTAGGTTGCCCGGAACGTAGAAATGACCATAACTTTCACACTGATTGCAATTATTCGTTTTATACGATGGAAAAACTGTTGCATCTTCATCGTATTTTATGCTTCTGGCGTTGACTTCTTAGGCCGTAACTATTCGATCTGGTGGAGCAACGCCCTGGAGTGAAACCTGGGTTGCCCGGAACGTAGAAATGACCACTACTATCACACTGGTTGCAAATTATTCCTGCTATACGATGGAAAAACTATTGTATTTTTATTGCATTTTATGCTTCTGGCGTTCACTTCTTAGGCCCTAACTATTCGATCTGGTGGAACAACGGCCTAGGGTGAAACCTAGGTTGCCCGGAACCTAGAAATGACCATTACATTCACACTGGTTTCAATTACTCCTGTTATACGATGGAAAAACTGTTGTATTTTTATTGTATTCTATGCTTCTGGCGTTTAATTCTAAGTCGCTAGCTATTTGATCTGGTGGAGCAACGACCTAGAGTGAAGCCTAGGTTGCCGGGAACGTAGAAATCACAATTACTTTCACACTGTTTGCTATGATTCATTTTGTACGATGGAAAAGCTGTTGTATTTATATTGTATTTTATCCTTCTGGCGTTGACTTCTAAGGCCGTACCTATTAGATGTGGTGGAGCAACGCCCTAGAGTGACGCCTAGGTTGCCCGGAACGTAGAAATGACCATTACTTTTACAATGTTTGCAACTATTCATTTTATACGATGGAAAAACTGTTGTACTTATATTGCATTTTATTCTTATGGCGTTGAATTCTAAGTCCCTAGCTATTACATCTCGTGGAACAACGCCCTAGGGTAAAGCCCAGGTTGCGCGGAACGTAGAAATGACCATAACTTTCACACTGTTTGCAATTATTCCTTTTATACGATGGAAAAGCTGTTGTATTTATATCGTATTTTATGCTTCTGGCGTTGACTTCTTAGGCCCTAACTATTCGATCTGGTGGAACAACGCCGTAGAGTGAAGCCTAGGTTGCCCGGAACGTAGAAATGACCATTACTTTCACACTCTTTGCAATTATTCGTTTTATACGATGGAAAAACTGTTGTATTTATATCGTATTTTATGCTTCTGGCGTTGACTCCTAAGGCCCTAACTATTCGATCTGGTGGAGCAACGCCCTAGAGTGAAGCCTAGGTTGCCTGGAACGAAGAAATGATCATTACTTTCACGCTTGTTGCAATTATTCCTGTTATGCGATGAAAAGACTGTTGTATTTTTATTGTATTTTATGCTTCAGGCGTGGACTTCTGAGGCCGTAGCTATTCGATGTGGTGGAAGAACGCCATGCAGTGAAGCCTAGGTTGACCGGAACGTAGAAATGACCACTACTTTCACACTGTTTGTAATTATTCATTTAATACAATGGAAATGCTGTTGTATTTATATCGTATTTTATGCTTCGGGCGTTGACTTCATAGGCCCTAACATTTCGATCTGGTGGAGCAACGCCCGACAGTGAAGCCTAGGTTGCCCGGAACGTAGAAATGACCATTACTTTCACACTGTTTGCAATTATTCCTTTTATACGATGGAAGAGCTGTTGTATTTATATCGTATTTTATGCTTCTGGCGTTGACTTCTTAGGCCCTAACTATTCGATCTGGTGGAACAACGCCCTAGAGTGAAGCCTAGGTTGCCTGGAACGAAGAAATGATCATTACTTTCACGCTTGTTGCAATTATTCCTGTTAAGCGATGAAAAGACTGTTGTATATTTATTGTATTTTATGCTTCAGGCGTGGACTTCTGAGGCCGTAGCTATTCGATGTGGTGGAAGAACGCCATGCAGTGAAGCCTAGGTTGACCGGAACGTAGAAATGACCACTACTTTCACACTGTTTGCAATTATTCATTTAATACGATGGAAATGCTGTTGTATTTATATCGTATTTTATGCTTCGGGCGTTGACTTCTTATGCCCTAACATTTCGATCTGGTGGAGCAACGCCCGACAGTGAAGCCTAGGTTGCCCGGAACGTAGAAATGACCATAACTTTCACACTGTTTGCAATTATTCCTTTTATACGATGGAAAAGCTGTTGTATTTATATCGTATTTTATGCTTCTGGCGTTGACTTCTTAGGCCCTAACTATTCGATCTGGTGGAACAACGCCCTAGGGTCAAGCCTAGGTTGCCCGGAACGTAGAAATGACCATAGCTTTTACACTCGTAGCAATTATTCGTTTTATACAATGGAAAAACCGTTCTAGTTATTTTGTATTTTATGCTTTGGGCGTTGACTTCTAAGCCCCTAACTATTCAATCTGTTGGAGCAAAGCTCTAGGGTGATGCCTAGGTTGCTCGGAAAGGAGAAATGACCATAAGTTTCATACTGGTTGCAATTATTCGTTTTATACGATGGAAAAACTGTTGTATTTATATTGTATTTTATGCTTCTGGCGTTGACTTCTCAGGCCCTAATTATTCGATCTGGTGGAACAACGCCGTAGAGTGAAGCCTAGGTTGCCCGAACGTAGAAATGTCCATTACCTTCACACTGTTTGCAATTATTCCTTTTATACGATGGAAAAGCTGTTGTATTTATATCGTATTTTATGCTTCTGGCGTTGACTTCTAAGGACCTAACTATTCGATCTGGTGGAGCAACGCCCTAGGGTGAAGCCTAGGTTGGCCGGAATGTAGAAATGACCATAACTTTCACACTGGCTGCAATTATTCATTTTATACGATGGAAAATCTGTTGCACTTATATGGTATTTTATTCTTATGGCGTTGAATTCTAAGTCCCTAGCTATTCCATCTCGTGGAACAACGCCCTAGGGTAAAGCCCAGGTAGCGCGGAACGTAGAACTGACCGTAACTTTCACACTGGTAGCAATTATTCGTTTTATACGATGGAAAAACTGTTTTATTTATTTTGTATTTTATGCATCTGGCGATCACTTCTTAGGCCCGAACTATTCGATCTGGTGGAACAACGCCCTAGGGTGAAGCCTAGGTTGCCCGGAACGTAGAAATGAACATAACTTTTACACTGGTAGCAATTATTCGTTTTATACAATGGAAAAGCTGTTGTATTTATATCGTATTTTATGCTTCTGGCGTTGACTTCTAAGGCCGTAACTATTCGATCTGATGGAGCAACGCCCTAGAGTGACGCCTAGGGTGCTCGGAACGTAGAAATGACCATCACTTTCAAACTGGTTGCAATTATTCCTGTTATATGATGGAAACACTGTTGTATTTTTTTTGCATTTAAAGGTCGGGGCGTTGACTTCTAAGTCCCTAACTATACAATCTGTTGGAGCAGCGCCCTAGGGTGAAGCCTAGGGTGCCCGGAAAGTAGAAATGACCATAACCTTCATACTGGTTGCAATTATTCGTTTTATATGATGGAAAAACTGTTGTATCTATATTGTATTTTATGCTTCTGGCGTTCACTTCTTAGGCCCTAACTATTCGATCTGGTGTAACAACGGCCTAGGGTGAAGCCTATGTCGCCCGGAACGTAGAAATGACCATAACTTTTACACTGGTAGCAATTATTCGTTTTATACAATGGAAAAACTGTTCTATTTATTTTGTATTTAATGCTTCGGGCGTTGGCTTCTAAGGCCCTAACTGTTTGACCTGGTGGAGCAACGCCCTATAGTGAAGCCTAGGTTGCCTGGTACGTAGAAATGACCGTCACTTTCAAACTGGTTGCAATTATTCGTTTTATACGATGGAAAAGCAGTTGTAGTTATATCGTATTCTATGCTTCTGACGTTGACTTCTTGGGCCCTAACTATTCCATCAGGTGGAACAACGCCCTAGGGTGAAGCCTAAGTTGCCTGGAAAGTAGAAATGACCATAACTTTCACACTGGTAGCAATTATTCGTTTTATACGATGGAAAAGCTGTTGTATTTATATCGTATTTTATGCTTCTGGCGTTGACTTCTAAGGCCGTAACTATTCGATCTGGTGGAGCAACGCCCTAGAGTGACGCCTAGGGTGCTCGGAACGTAGAAATGACCATCACTTTCAAACTGGTTGCAATTATTCCTGTTATATGATGGAAACACTGTTGTATTTTTTTTGCATTTTATGGTTGGGGCGTTGACTTCCAAGTCCCTAACTATTCAATCTGTTGGAGCAACGCCCTAGGGTGAAGCCTAGGTTGCTCGGAAAGTAGAAATGACGATAAGTTTCATACTGGTTGCAATTATTCGTTTTATACGGTGGAAAAACTGTTGTATTTATATTGTATTTTATGCTTCTGGCGTTGACTTCTAAGGCCCTAGCTTTTCGATCTAGTGGAGCAACGCCCTAGAGTGAAGCCTAGGTTGCCCGGAACGTAGAAATGACCATCACTTTCAAACTGGTTGCAATTAATCCTGTTATACGATGGAAAAACTGTTGTACTTTTATTGCATTTTATGCATCGGGCATTGACTTCTAAGGCCCAAACTATACAATCTTTTGGAGCAACGCCCCAGGGTGAAGCCTAGGTTGCCCGAAAAGTAGAAATGACCATAACTTTCGTACTGGTTGCAATTATTCGTTTTATATGATGGAAAAACTGTTGTACTTATATTGTGTTTTTTTCTTATGGCGTTGAATTCTAAGTCCCTAGCTATTCGATCTGGTGGAGCAACGCACTAGAGTGACGCCTAGGTTGCTCGAAACGTAGAAATGACCATTACTTTCACACTGGTTGCAATTATTCCTGTTATACGATGGAAAAACTGTTGTATTTTAATTGTATTTTATGCTTTTAGCGATGAATTAAAAGTCCCTAGCTATTCGATCTGGTGTAGCAACGCCCTAGAGTGACGCCTAGGTTGCTCGGAACGTAGAAATGACCATTACTTTCACTCTGGTTGCAATTATTCGTTTTATACGATGGTAAAGCTGTTGTAGTTATATCGTATTTTATGCTTCTGGCGGTGACTTCTTAGGACATAACTATTCGATCTGGTGGAGCAACGCCCTGGAGTGAAGCCTAGGTTGCCCAGAAAGTAGAAATGACCACAACTTTCACACTGGTAGCAATTATTCGTTTTATACAATGGAAAGACTGTTCTATTTATTCTGTATTTTATGCTTCGGGCGTTGACTTCTAAGGCCCTAACTATTCGATCTGGTGGAGCAACGCCTTCGAGTGAAGCCTAGGTTGCCCGGTACGTATAAATGACCATCACTTTCAAATTGGTTGCAATTATTCCTGTTATATGATGGAAAAACTGTTGTATTTTTATTGCATTTTATGCTTCGTGCATAGACTTCTAAGGCCCTAACTATTCAATCTGTTGGAGCAACGCCCTAGGGTGAAGCCTAGGTTGCCCGGAAAGTAGAAATGACCATAGCTTTCATACTGGTGGCAATTATTCGTTTTATATGATTGAAAAACTATTGTATTTATATTGTATTTTATGCATCTGGCGATCACTTCTTAGGCCCGAACTATTCGATCTGGTGGAACAACGCCCTAGGGTGAAGCCTAGGTTGCCCGGAACGTAGAAATGAACATAACTTTTACACTGGTAGCAATTATTCGTTTTATACAATGGAAAAACTGTTCTATTTATTTTGTATTTTATGCCTCGGGCGCTGACTTCTAAGGCACTTACTGTTTGATCTGGTGGAGCAACGCCCTATAGTGAAGCCTAGGTTGCCCGGTACGTAGAAATGACCATCACTGTCAAACTGGTTGCAATTATTCGTTTTATGCGATGGAAAAGCTGTTGTATTTATATCGTATGTTATGCTTCTGGCGTTGACTTCTTAGGCCCTAACTATTTCATCATGTGGAACAACTCCCTAGGGTGAAGCCTAGGTTTCCCGGAAAGTAGAAATGACCATAGCTTTCACACTGGTTGCAATTATTCCTGTTATATGATGGAAAGACTGTTGTATTTTTATTGCATTTTATGCTTTGGGCATTGACTTCTAAGGCCCTAACTATTCAATCTGTTGGAGCAACGCCCTAGGGTGAAGCCTAGGTTGCCCGGAAAGTAGAAATGACCATAACTTTCATACTAGTTGCAATTATTCGCTTTATATGATGGAAAAACTGTTGTATTTATAATGTATTTTATGCTTCGGGCATTGACTTCTAAGGCCCTAACTATTCAATCTGTTGGAGCAACGCCCTAGGGTCAAGCCTAGGTCGCCAGGAAAGTAGAAATGACCATAACTTTCATACTGGTTGCAATTATTCGTTTTATAGGATGGAAAAACTGTTGTACTTATATTGTATTTTATGCTTCTGCAGTTCACTTCTTTGGCCCTATCTATTCGATCTGGTGGAACAACGCCCTAGAGTGAAGCCTAGGTTGCTCGAAATGTAGAAATGACCATAACTTTCACACTGGTTGCAATTATTCATTTTATACGATGGAAAAACTGGTGTACTTATATTGTATTTTATTCTTAAGGCGTTGAATTCTAAGTCCCTAGCTATTCAATCTGGTGGAGCAACGCCCTAGCGTGAAACCTAGGTTACCCGGAACGTAGAAATGACCAGTACTTTCATACTGTTTGCAGTTATTCCTGTTATACGATGGAAAAACTTTTGCATCTTTATTATATTTTATTCTTCTGGCGTTGACTTCTAAGGACCTAGCTATTCGATTTGGTGGAGCAACGCCCTAGAGTGGAGCCTAGGTTGCCCGGTACGTAGAAATGACCATTACTTTGACACTGTTTGCAAGTATACCTTATATACGATGGAAAAGCTGTTGTATTTATATCGTATTTTATGCTTCTGGCGTTGACTTCTTCCAAACCCTAACTACTCCGTCTGGTGGAACAACGCCCTGGGGTAAAGCCCAGGTTGCGCGGAACGTAGAAATGACCATAACTTTCACACTGGTAGCAATTATTCGTTTTATACGATGGAAAAACTGTTTTATTTATATCGCATTTTATGCTTCGGGCATTGACTTCTAAGGCCCTAACTATTCAATCTGTTGGAGCAACGCCCTAGGGTGAAGCCTAGGTTGCCCGGAAAGTAGAAATGACCATGACTTTCACACTGGTAGCAATTATTCGTTTTATACGATGGAAAAACTGTTCTATTTATTCTGTATTTTATGCTTCGGGCGTTGACTTCTAAGGCCCTAACTATTCGATCTGGTGGAGCAACGCCCTAGAGTGAAGCCTAGGTTGCCCGGAAAGTAGAAATGAACATAACCTTTACACTGGTAGCAATTATTCGTTTTATACGATGGAAAAAGTGTTTTATTTATTTTGTATTTTATGCTCCGGGCGTTGACTTCTAAGGCCCTAACTATTCGATCTGGTGGAGCAACGCCCTAGGGTGAAGCCTAGGGTGCCCGGAACGTTGAAATGACCATAACCATCATACTGGTTGCAATTATTCGTTTTATATGATGGAAAAACTGTTGTATTTATATTGTATTTTATGCTTCTGGCGTTCACTTCTTAGGCCCTAACTATTCGATCTGGTGTAACAACGGCCTAGGGTGAAGCCTATGTCGCCCGGAACGTAGAAATGACCATAACTTTTACACTGGTAGCAATTATTCGTTTTATACAATGGAAAAACTGTTCTATTTATTTTGTATTTAATGCTTCGGGCGTTGGCTTCTAAGGCCCTAACTGTTTGACCTGGTGGAGCAACGCCCTATAGTGAAGCCTAGGTTGCCTGGTACGTAGAAATGACCGTCACTTTCAAACTGGTTGCAATTATTCGTTTTATACGATGGAAAAGCAGTTGTAGTTATATCGTATTCTATGCTTCTGACGTTGACTTCTTGGGCCCTAACTATTCCATCAGGTGGAACAACGCCCTAGGGTGAAGCCTAAGTTGCCCGGAAAGTAGAAATGACCATAACTTTCACACTGGTAGCAATTATTCGTTTTATACGATGGAAAAGCTGTTGTATTTATATCGTATTTTATGCTTCTGGCGTTGACTTCCAAGTCCCTAACTATTCAATCTGTTGGAGCAACGCCCTAGGGTGAAGCCTAGGTTGCTCGGAAAGTAGAAATGACGATAAGTTTCATACTGGTTGCAATTATTCGTTTTATACGGTGGAAAAACTGTTGTATTTATATTGTATTTTATGCTTCTGGCGTTGACTTCTAAGGCCCTAGCTTTTCGATCTAGTGGAGCAACGCCCTAGAGTGAAGCCTAGGTTGCCCGGAACGTAGAAATGACCATCACTTTCAAACTGGTTGCAATTAATCCTGTTATACGATGGAAAAACTGTTGTACTTTTATTGCATTTTATGCATCGGGCATTGACTTCTAAGGCCCAAACTATACAATCTTTTGGAGCAACGCCCCAGGGTGAAGCCTAGGTTGCCCGAAAAGTAGAAATGACCATAACTTTCGTACTGGTTGCAATTATTCGTTTTATATGATGGAAAAACTGTTGTACTTATATTGTGTTTTTTTCTTATGGCGTTGAATTCTAAGTCCCTAGCTATTCGATCTGGTGGAGCAACGCACTAGAGTGACGCCTAGGTTGCTCGAAACGTAGAAATGACCATTACTTTCACACTGGTTGCAATTATTCCTGTTATACGATGGAAAAACTGTTGTATTTTAATTGTATTTTATGCTTTTAGCGATGAATTAAAAGTCCCTAGCTATTCGATCTGGTGTAGCAACGCCCTAGAGTGACGCCTAGGTTGCTCGGAACGTAGAAATGACCATTACTTTCACTCTGGTTGCAATTATTCGTTTTATACGATGGTAAAGCTGTTGTAGTTATATCGCATTTTATGCTTCGGGCATTGACTTCTAAGGCCCTAACTATTCAATCTGTTGGAGCAACGCCCTATGGTGAAGCCTAGGTTGCCCGGAAAGTAGAAATGACCATGACTTTCACACTGGTAGCAATTATTCGTTTTATACGATGGAAAAACTGTTCTATTTATTCTGTATTTTATGCTTCGGGCGTTGACTTCTAGGGCCCTAACTATTCGATCTGGTGGAGCAACGCCCTAGAGTGAAGCCTAGGTTGCCCGGAAAGTAGAAATGAACATAACTTTTACACTGGTAGCAATTATTCGTTTTATACGATGGAAAAAGTGTTTTATTTATTTTGTATTTTATGCTTCGGGCGTTGACTTCTAAGGCCCTAACTATTCGATCTGGTGGAGCAACGCCCTAGGGTGAAGCGTAGGTTGCCCGGAACGTTGAAATGACCATAACTTTTACACTGGTAGCAATTATTCGTTTTATACAATGGAAAAACTGTTCTATTTATTTTTCATTTTATGCTTCGGGCGTTGACTTCTAAGGCCCTAACTGATTGATCTGGTGGAGCATCGCCCTAGAGTGAAGCCTAGATTGACCGGAACGTTGAAATGACCATAACTTTCACACTGGTTGCTATTATTCGTTTTATACGATGGAAAAACTGTTATATATATATTGTATTTTATTCTTATGGCGTTGAATTCTAAGTCCCTAGCTATTCGATCTGGTGGAGCAACGCCCTAGAGTGAAACCTAGGTTGCCCGGAACGTAGAAATCACCATTACCTTCACACTGGTTGCAATTATTCCTGTTATACGATGGAACAACTGTTTCATCTTTATTGTATTTAATGCTTCTGACGTTGACTTCTAAGGGCCTAACTATTCGATCTGGTGGAGCAACGCCCTACAGTGAAGCCTAGGTTGCCCGGAACGTAGAAATGACCATAACCTTCACACAGGTTGCAATTATTCCTGGTATACGATGGAAAAGCTGTTGTACCTTTATTGTATTTTATGCTTCAGGCGTTGACTTCTAAGGCCGGAGCTATTCGAAGTGGTGGAGCTACGCCCGAGAGTGAAGCCTAGGTTGCGCGGATCGTAGAAATGGCTATTACTTTCACACTGTTTGCAAATATACATTATATGCGATGGAAGAGCTGTTGTATTTATGTTGTATTTTATGCTTCCGGCGTTGACTTCTAAGGGCCTAACTATTCGGTCTGGTGGAGCAACGCCCTAGAGAGAAGCCTAGGTTGCCCGGCACGTAGAAATGACCATTACTTTCGGACTGGTTGCAATTATTCGTTTTATACGAAGGAAAAGCTGTTGTAATTATATCGTATTTTATGCTTCTGCCGTTGACTTCTTAGGCCCTAACTATTCGATCTGGTGGAACAACGCCGTAGAGTGAAGCCTAGGTTGCCCGGAACGTAGAAATGACCATTACTTTCACACTGTTTGCAATTATTCGTTTTATACGATGGAAAAACTGTTGCATCTTCATCGTATTTAATGCTTCTGGCGTTGACTTCTTAGGCCGTAACTATTCGATCTCGTGGAACAACGCCCTAGAGTGAAGCCTAGGTTGCCTGGAACGTAGAAATGACCATCTCTTTCACACGGGTTACAATTATTCGTGTTATAGAATGTTAAGACTGTTGTACTTTTATTGTATTTTATACTTCAGGCGTTGACTTCTGAGGCCGTAGCTATTCGATGTGGTGGAAGAACGCCATACACTGAACCCTAGGTTGCCCGGAACGTAGACATGACCATAAGTTTCATACTGGTTGCAATTACTCGTTTTATATGATAGAAAAACTGTTGTATTTATATTGTATTTTATGCTTCTGGCGTTCACTCCTTAGGCCCTAACTATTTGATCTGGTGGAGCACCGCCCTAGAGTGAAGCCCAGGTTGCCCGGAACGTAGAAATGACCATAACTTCCACACTGGTAGCAATTATTCGTTTTATACAATGGAAAAAGTGTTTTATTTATTTTGTATTTTATGCTTCGGGCGTTGACTTCTAAGGCCCTAACTATTCGATCTGGTGGAGCAACAACCTAGAGTGAAGTCTAGGTTGCCCGGAACATGGAAATGACCATTACTTTCACACTGTTTGCAAATATACATTATATACGATGGAAAAGCTGTTGTATTTATATTGTGTTTTATGCTTCTGGCGTCCACTTCTTAGGACCTAACTATTCGATCTGGTGGAACAACGGCCTAGGGTGAAGCCTCGGTTGCCCGGAACGTAGAAATGACCATAACTTTCACACTGGTTGCTATTATTCGTTTTGTACAATGGAAAAACTGTTATATTTATATTGTATTTCATGCTTCTGGCGTTGACTTCTTGGGCCCTAGCTGTTCGATCTGGTGGAACAACGCCCTAGGGTGAAGCCTAGGTTGCCCGGAAAGTAGAAATGACCATAACTTTCGCACTGGTTGCAATTATTCGTTTTATACGATGGAAATGCTGTGGCACCTTTATTGTATTTTATTCATCTGGGGTTGACTTCTAAGGCCGTAGCTATTAGGTGTGGTGGAGCAACGCCCTATAGTGACGCCTAGGTTGCCCGGAACGTAGAAATGACCATTACTTTCACAATGTTTGCCATTATTCATTTTATGCGATGGAAAAACTATTGTACTTATATTGTATTTTATTCTTCTGGCGTTGACTTCTTAGGCCCTAACTATTCGATCTGGTGGAACAACGCCCTAGAGTGAAGACTAGGTTGCCCGGAACATGGAAATGACTATTACTTTCACACTGTTTGCAAATATACATTATATACAATGGAAAAGCTGTTGTATTTATATTGTGTTTTATGCTTCTGGCGTTGACTTCCTAGGCGCTAACTATTTAATCTGGTAGAGCACCGCCCTAGAGTGATGCATAGGTTGCCCGGAACGTAGAACATACCATTACCTCCACACTGGTTGCAATTATTCCTGTTATACGATGGAAAAACTGTTGCATCTTTATTGTATTTTTGCTTCTGGCGTTGACTTCTAAGGCCCTAACTATTCGATCTGGTGGAGCAACGCCCTAGAGTGAAGCCTAGGTTGCCCGGAACGTAGAAATGACCATATCTTTCACACTGGCTGCAATTATACCTGTTATACGGTGGAAAAAGTGTTGAATTTATATTGTATCTTATGCTTCTGGCGTTGACTTCTAAGGCCCTAAATATTCGATCTGGCGGAGCAACGCCCTAGAGTGAAGCCAAGGTTGACCGGAACGTAGAAGTGACCATAACTTTCACACTGGTTGCAATTATTCGTTTTATACGATGGAAAAGCTGTTGTATTTATATTGTATTTTATGCTTCAGGCGTTGACTTCTTAGGCCCTAACTATTCGATCTGGTGGAACAACGTCCTAGAGTGAAGCCTAGGTTGCCCGAATCGTGAAATGACTATAACTTTCGCAGTGGTTGCAATTATTCGTTTTATTCGATGAAAAAACTGTTGTATTTTTATTGTATTTCATGCTTTTAGCGTTGACTTCCTAGGCCCTAGGCTTTGGATCTGGTGGACCAACGCCCTAGAGTGAAGCCTAGGTTTCCCGGAATGTTGAAATGGCCATTACTTTCACAGTGGTTGCAATTATTCGTTTTATACGATGGAAAGACTGTTGTACATATATCGTATTTTATGCTTCCGGCGTTGACATCTTAGGCCCTAACTATTCGATTTGGTGGAACAACGAGCTAGAGTGAAGCCTAGGTAGCCCGGTACGTAGAAATGACCATCTCTTTCACACTGGTTGCAATTATTCCTGTTATACGATGGAAAAACTGTTGTATTTTTATTGCATTTTATGCTTCGGGAGTTGACTTCTAAGGCCCTAACCATACGATCTGGTGGACTAACGCCCTAGGGAGAAGCCTAGGTTGCCCGGAACGTAGAAATGACCATAACTTTCATACTGGTTGCAATTCTTCGTTTTATACGATGGAATAGCTGTTGTATTTATATTGTATTTTATGCTTCTGTCGTTGCTTTCTAAGGCCCTAACTATTCGGTCTGGTGGACCAACGCCCTAGAGTGAATCATAAGTTGCTCGGAACGTAGAAATGACCACAACTTTAACACTGGTTGCAATTATTCCTTCTATACGACGTAAAAGCCGTTGTGTTTATATTGTATTTTATGCTTCTGGCGCTGACTTCTAAGGCCCTAATTATTCGACCTGGTGGGGCACCGCCCTAGAGTGAAGCCTAGGTTGCCCGGAACGTAGAAATCACCATTACCTTCACACTGGTTGCAATTATTCCTGTTATACGATGGAACAACTGTTTCATCTTTATTGTATTTAATGCTTCTGACGTTGACTTCTAAGGGCCTAACTATTCGATCTGGTGGAGCAACGCCCTAGAGTGAAGCCTAGGTTGCCCGGAACGTAGAAATGACCATAACCTTCACACAGGTTGCAATTATTCCTGGTATACGATGGAAAAGCTGTTGTACCTTTATTGTATTTTATGCTTCAGGCGTTGACTTCTAAGGCCGGAGCTATTCGAAGTGGTGGAGCTACGCCCGAGAGTGAAGCCTAGGTTGCGCGGATCGTAGAAATGGCTATTACTTTCACACTGTTTGCAAATATACATTATATGCGGTGGAAGAGCTGTTGTATTTATGTTGTATTTTATGCTTCCGGCGTTGACTTCTAAGGGCCTAACTATTCGGTCTGGTGGAGCAACGCCCTAGAGAGAAGCCTAGGTTGCCCGGCACGTAGAAATGACCATTACTTTCGGACTGGTTGCAATTATTCGTTTTATACGAAGGAAAAGCTGTTGTAATTATATCGTATTTTATGTTTCTGCCGTTGACTTCTTAGGCCCTAACTATTCGATCTGGTGGAACAACGCCGTAGAGTGAAGCCTAGGTTGCCCGGAACGTAGAAATGACCATTACTTTCACACTGTTTGCAATTATTCGTTTTATACGATGGAAAAACTGTTGCATCTTCATCGTATTTAATGCTTCTGGCGTTGACTTCTTAGGCCGTAACTATTCGATCTCGTGGAACAACGCCCTAGAGTGAAGCCTAGGTTGCCTGGAACGTAGAAATGACCATCTCTTTCACACGGGTTACAATTATTCGTGTTATAGAATGTTAAGACTGTTGTACTTTTATTGTATTTTATACTTCAGGCGTTGACTTCTGAGGCCGTAGCTATTCGATGTGGTGGAAGAACGCCATACACTGAACCCTAGGTTGCCCGGAACGTAGACATGACCATAAGTTTCATACTGGTTGCAATTACTCGTTTTATATGATAGAAAAACTGTTGTATTTATATTGTATTTTATGCTTCTGGCGTTCACTCCTTAGGCCCTAACTATTTGATCTGGTGGAGCACCGCCCTAGAGTGAAGCCCAGGTTGCCCGGAACGTAGAAATGACCATAACTTCCACACTGGTAGCAATTATTCGTTTTATACAATGGAAAAAGTGTTTTATTTATTTTGTATTTTATGCTTCGGGCGTTGACTTCTAAGGCCCTAACTATTCGATCTGGTGGAGCAACAACCTAGAGTGAAGTCTAGGTTGCCCGGAACATGGAAATGACCATTACTTTCACACTGTTTGCAAATATACATTCTATACGATGGAAAAGCTGTTGTATTTATATTGTGTTTTATGCTTCTGGCGTCCACTTCTTAGGCCCTAACTATTCGATCTGGTGGAACAACGGCCTAGGGTGAAGCCTCGGTTGCCCGGAACGTAGAAATGACCATAACTTTCACACTGGTTGCTATTATTCGTTTTGTACAATGGAAAAACTGTTATATTTATATTGTATTTCATGCTCCTGGCGTTGACTTCTTGGGCCCTAGCTGTTCGATCTGGTGGAACAACGCCCTAGGGTGAAGCCTAGGTTGCCCGGAAAGTAGAAATGACCATAACTTTCGCACTGGTTGCAATTATTCGTTTTATACGATGGAAATGCTGTGGCACCTTTATTGTATTTTATTCATCTGGGGTTGACTTCTAAGGCCGTAGCTATTAGGTGTGGTGGAGCAACGCCCTATAGTGACGCCTAGGTTGCCCGGAACGTAGAAATGACCATTACTTTCACAATGTTTGCCATTATTCATTTTATGCGATGGAAAAACTATTGTACTTATATTGTATTTTATTCTTCTGGCGTTGACTTCTTAGGCCCTAACTATTCGATCTGGTGGAACAACGCCCTAGAGTGAAGACTAGGTTGCCCGGAACATGGAAATGACTATTACTTTCACACTGTTTGCAAATATACATTATATACAATGGAAAAGCTGTTGTATTTATATTGTGTTTTATGCTTCTGGCGTTGACTTCCTAGGCGCTAACTATTTAATCTGGTAGAGCACCGCCCTAGAGTGATGCATAGGTTGCCCGGAACGTAGAACATACCATTACCTCCACACTGGTTGCAATTATTCCTGTTATACGATGGAAAAACTGTTGCATCTTTATTGTATTTTTGCTTCTGGCGTTGACTTCTAAGGCCCTAACTATTCGATCTGGTGGAGCAACGCCCTAGAGTGAAGCCTAGGTTGCCCGGAACGTAGAAATGACCATATCTTTCACACTGGCTGCAATTATACCTGTTATACGGTGGAAAAAGTGTTGAATTTATATTGTATCTTATGCTTCTGGCGTTGACTTCTAAGGCCCTAAATATTCGATCTGGCGGAGCAACGCCCTAGAGTGAAGCCAAGGTTGACCGGAACGTAGAAGTGACCATAACTTTCACACTGGTTGCAATTATTCGTTTTATACGATGGAAAAGCTGTTGTATTTATATTGTATTTTATGCTTCAGGCGTTGACTTCTTAGGCCCTAACTATTCGATCTGGTGGAACAACGTCCTAGAGTGAAGCCTAGGTTGCCCGAATCGTGAAATGACTATAACTTTCGCAGTGGTTGCAATTATTCGTTTTATTCGATGAAAAAACTGTTGTATTTTTATTGTATTTCATGCTTTTAGCGTTGACTTCCTAGGCCCTAGGCTTTGGATCTGGTGGACCAACGCCCTAGAGTGAAGCCTAGGTTTCCCGGAATGTTGAAATGGCCATTACTTTCACAGTGGTTGCAATTATTCGTTTTATACGATGGAAAGACTGTTGTACATATATCGTATTTTATGCTTCCGGCGTTGACATCTTAGGCCCTAACTATTCGATTTGGTGGAACAACGAGCTAGAGTGAAGCCTAGGTAGCCCGGTACGTAGAAATGACCATCTCTTTCACACTGGTTGCAATTATTCCTGTTATACGATGGAAAAACTGTTGTATTTTTATTGCATTTTATGCTTCGGGAGTTGACTTCTAAGGCCCTAACCATACGATCTGGTGGACTAACGCCCTAGGGAGAAGCCTAGGTTGCCCGGAACGTAGAAATGACCATAACTTTCATACTGGTTGCAATTCTTCGTTTTATACGATGGAATAGCTGTTGTATTTATATTGTATTTTATGCTTCTGTCGTTGCTTTCTAAGGCCCTAACTATTCGGTCTGGTGGACCAACGCCCTAGAGTGAATCATAAGTTGCTCGGAACGTAGAAATGACCACAACTTTAACACTGGTTGCAATTATTCCTTCTATACGACGTAAAAGCCGTTGTGTTTATATTGTATTTTATGCTTCTGGCGCTGACTTCTAAGGCCCTAATTATTCGACCTGGTGGGGCACCGCCCTAGAGTGAAGCCTAGGTTGCCCGGAACGTAGAAATCACCATTACCTTCACACTGGTTGCAATTATTCCTGTTATACGATGGAACAACTGTTTCATCTTTATTGTATTTAATGCTTCTGACGTTGACTTCTAAGGGCCTAACTATTCGATCTGGTGGAGCAACGCCCTAGAGTGAAGCCTAGGTTGCCCGGAACGTAGAAATGACCATAACCTTCACACAGGTTGCAATTATTCCTGGTATACGATGGAAAAGCTGTTGTACCTTTATTGTATTTTATGCTTCAGGCGTTGACTTCTAAGGCCGGAGCTATTCGAAGTGGTGGAGCTACGCCCGAGAGTGAAGCCTAGGTTGCGCGGATCGTAGAAATGGCTATTACTTTCACACTGTTTGCAAATATACATTATATGCGGTGGAAGAGCTGTTGTATTTATGTTGTATTTTATGCTTCCGGCGTTGACTTCTAAGGGCCTAACTATTCGGTCTGGTGGAGCAACGCCCTAGAGAGAAGCCTAGGTTGCCCGGCACGTAGAAATGACCATTACTTTCGGACTGGTTGCAATTATTCGTTTTATACGAAGGAAAAGCTGTTGTAATTATATCGTATTTTATGTTTCTGCCGTTGACTTCTTAGGCCCTAACTATTCGATCTGGTGGAACAACGCCGTAGAGTGAAGCCTAGGTTGCCCGGAACGTAGAAATGACCATTACTTTCACACTGTTTGCAATTATTCGTTTTATACGATGGAAAAACTGTTGCATCTTCATCGTATTTAATGCTTCTGGCGTTGACTTCTTAGGCCGTAACTATTCGATCTCGTGGAACAACGCCCTAGAGTGAAGCCTAGGTTGCCTGGAACGTAGAAATGACCATCTCTTTCACACGGGTTACAATTATTCGTGTTATAGAATGTTAAGACTGTTGTACTTTTATTGTATTTTATACTTCAGGCGTTGACTTCTGAGGCCGTAGCTATTCGATGTGGTGGAAGAACGCCATACACTGAACCCTAGGTTGCCCGGAACGTAGACATGACCATAAGTTTCATACTGGTTGCAATTACTCGTTTTATATGATAGAAAAACTGTTGTATTTATATTGTATTTTATGCTTCTGGCGTTCACTTCTTAGGCCCTAACTATTCGATCTGGTGGAGCAACGCCCTAGAGTGAAACCTAGGTTACCCGGGACGTAGAAATGACCAGTACTTTCACACTGTTTGCAGTTATTCCTGTTATACGATGGAAAAACTTTTACATCTTTATTGTATTTTATGCTTCTGGCGTTGACTTCTAAGGCCCTAGCTATTCGGTTTGGTGGAGCAACGCCCTAGAGTGGAGCCTAGGTTGCCCGGAAAGTAGAAATGACCACAACTTTCATACTGGTTGCAATTACTCGTTTTATATGATAGAAAAACTGTTGTATTTATATTGTATTTTATGCTTCTGGCGTTCACTTCTTAGGCCCTAACTATTTGATCTGGTGGAGCACCGCCCTAGAGTGAAGCCCAGGTTGCCCGGAACGTAGAAATGACCATAACTTCCACACTGGTAGCAATTATTCGTTTTATACAATGGAAAAAGTGTTTTATTTATTTTGTATTTTATGCTTCGGGCGTTGACTTCTAAGGCCCTAACTATTCGATCTGGTGGAGCAACAACCTAGAGTGAAGTCTAGGTTGCCCGGAACATGGAAATGACCATTACTTTCACACTGTTTGCAAATATACATTCTATACGATGGAAAAGCTGTTGTATTTATATTGTGTTTTATGCTTCTGGCGTCCACTTCTTAGGCCCTAACTATTCGATCTGGTGGAACAACGGCCTAGGGTGAAGCCTCGGTTGCCCGGAACGTAGAAATGACCATAACTTTCACACTGGTTGCTATTATTCGTTTTGTACAATGGAAAAACTGTTATATTTATATTGTATTTCATGCTCCTGGCGTTGACTTCTTGGGCCCTAGCTGTTCGATCTGGTGGAACAACGCCCTAGGGTGAAGCCTAGGTTGCCCGGAAAGTAGAAATGACCATAACTTTCGCACTGTTTGCAGTTATTCCTGTTATACGATGGAAAAACTGTTGCCTCTTTATTGCAT
The DNA here is from genome assembly GCF_051401765.1 of Calliopsis andreniformis. Classification (NCBI taxonomy): domain Eukaryota; kingdom Metazoa; phylum Arthropoda; class Insecta; order Hymenoptera; family Andrenidae; genus Calliopsis; species Calliopsis andreniformis. The sequence goes on along the minus strand of NW_027480426.1, from coordinate 7,417,953 downwards.
TTTATGCTTCGGGCATTGACTTCTAAGCTCCTAACTATTCAATCTGTTGGAGCGACGCCCTAGGGTGAAGCCTAGGTTGCCCGGAAAGTAGAAATGACCATAACTTTCACACTGGTTGCAATTATTCGTTTTATACGATGGAAATGCTGTGGCACCTTTATTGTATTTTATTCATCTGGGGTTGACTTCTAAGGCCGTAGCTATTAGGTGTGGTGGAGCAACGCCCTATAGTGACGCCTAGGTTGCCCGGAACGTAGAAATGACCATTACTTTCACAATGTTTGCCATTATTCATTTTATGCGATGGAAAAACTATTGTACTTATATTGTATTTTATTCTTCTGGCGTTGACTTCTTAGGCCCTAACTATTCGATCTGGTGGAACAACGCCCTAGAGTGAAGACTAGGTTGCCCGGAACATGGAAATGACTATTACTTTCACACTGTTTGCAAATATACATTATATACAATGGAAAAGCTGTTGTATTTATATTGTGTTTTATGCTTCTGGCGTTGACTTCCTAGGCGCTAACTATTTAATCTGGTAGAGCACCGCCCTAGAGTGATGCATAGGTTGCCCGGAACGTAGAACATACCATTACCTCCACACTGGTTGCAATTATTCCTGTTATACGATGGAAAAACTGTTGCATCTTTATTGTATTTTTGCTTCTGGCGTTGACTTCTAAGGCCCTAACTATTCGATCTGGTGGAGCAACGCCCTAGAGTGAAGCCTAGGTTGCCCGGAACGTAGAAATGACCATATCTTTCACACTGGCTGCAATTATACCTGTTATACGATGGAAAAAGTGTTGAATTTATATTGTATCTTATGCTTCTGGCGTTGACTTCTAAGGCCCTAAATATTCGATCTGGCGGATTAACGCCCTAGAGTGAAGCCAAGGTTGACCGGAACGTAGAAGTGACCATAACTTTCACACTGGTTGCAATTATTCGTTTTATACGATGGAAAAGCTGTTGTATTTATATTGTATTTTATGCTTCAGGCGTTGACTTCTTAGGCCCTAACTATTCGATCTGGTGGAACAACGTCCTAGAGTGAAGCCTAGGTTGCCCGAATCGTAGAAATGACTATAACTTTCGCACTGGTTGCAATTATTCGTTTTATTCGATGAAAAAACTGTTGTATTTTTATTGTATTTCATGCTTTTAGCGTTGACTTCCTAGGCCCTAGGCTTTGGATCTGGTGGACCAACGCCCTAGAGTGAAGCCTAGGTTTCCCGGAATGTTGAAATGGCCATTACTTTCACAGTGGTTGCAATTATTCGTTTTATACGATGGAAAGACTGTTGTACATATATCGTATTTTATGCTTCCGGCGTTGACATCTTAGGCCCTAACTATTCGATTTGGTGGAACAACGAGCTAGAGTGAAGCCTAGGTAGCCCGGTACGTAGAAATGACCATCTCTTTCACACTGGTTGCAATTATTCCTGTTATACGATGGAAAAACTGTTGTATTTTTATTGCATTTTATGCTTCGGGAGTTGACTTCTAAGGCCCTAACCATACGATCTGGTGGACTAACGCCCTAGGGAGAAGCCTAGGTTGCCCGGAACGTAGAAATGACCATAACTTTCATACTGGTTGCAATTCTTCGTTTTATACGATGGAATAGCTGTTGTATTTATATTGTATTTTATGCTTCTGTCGTTGCTTTCTAAGGCCCTAACTATTCGGTCTGGTGGACCAACGCCCTAGAGTGAATCATAAGTTGCTCGGAACGTAGAAATGACCACAACTTTAACACTGGTTGCAATTATTCCTTCTATACGACGTAAAAGCCGTTGTGTTTATATTGTATTTTATGCTTCTGGCGCTGACTTCTAAGGCCCTAATTATTCGACCTGGTGGGGCACCGCCCTAGAGTGAAGCCTAGGTTGCCCGGAACGTAGAAATCACCATTACCTTCACACTGGTTGCAATTATTCCTGTTATACGATGGAACAACTGTTTCATCTTTATTGTATTTAATGCTTCTGACGTTGACTTCTAAGGCCCTAACTATTCGATCTGGTGGAGCAACGCCCTACAGTGAAGCCTAGGTTGCCCGGAACGTAGAAATGACCATAACCTTCACACAGGTTGCAATTATTCCTGGTATACGATGGAAAAGCTGTTGTACCTTTATTGTATTTTATGCTTCAGGCGTTGACTTCTAAGGCCGGAGCTATTCGAAGTGGTGGAGCTACGCCCGAGAGTGAAGCCTAGGTTGCGCGGATCGTAGAAATGGCTATTACTTTCACACTGTTTGCAAATATACATTATATGCGATGGAAGAGCTGTTGTATTTATGTTGTATTTTATGCTTCCGGCGTTGACTTCTAAGGGCCTAACTATTCGGTCTGGTGGAGCAACGCCCTAGAGAGAAGCCTAGGTTGCCCGGCACATAGAAATGACCATTACTTTCGGACTGGTTGCAATTATTCGTTTTATACGAAGTAAAAGCTGTTGTAATTATATCGTATTTTATGCTTCTGCCGTTGACTTCTTAGGCCCTAACTATTCGATCTGGTGGAACAACGCCGTAGAGTGAAGCCTAGGTTGCCCGGAACGTAGAAATGACCATTACTTTCACACTGTTTGCAATTATTCGTTTTATACGATGGAAAAACTGTTGCATCTTCATCGTATTTAATGCTTCTGGCGTTGACTTCTTAGGCCGTAACTATTCGATCTCGTGGAACAACGCCCTAGAGTGAAGCCTAGGTTGCCTGGAACGTAGAAATGACCATCTCTTTCACACGGGTTACAATTATTCGTGTTATAGAATGTTAAGACTGTTGTACTTTTATTGTATTTTATACTTCAGGCGTTGACTTCTGAGGCCGTAGCTATTCGATGTGGTGGAAGAACGCCATACACTGAACCCTAGGTTGCCCGGAACGTAGACATGACCATAAGTTTCATACTGGTTGCAATTAGTCGTTTTATACGATGGAAAAAATGTTGTATTTTTATTGCACTTTATGCGTCTGGCGTTCACTTCTTAGGCCCTAACTATCGGATCTGGTGGAACAACGCCCTAGGGTCAAGCCTAGGTTGCCCGGAACGTAGAAATGGCCATAGCTTTTACACTCGTAGCAATTATTCATTTTATACGATGGAAAAACCGTTCTAATTATTTTGTATTTTATGCTTCTGGCGTTGACTTCTAAGGCCGTAGCTATTAGATGTGGTGGAGCAACGCCCTAGAGTGACGCCTAGGTTGCCCGGAACGTAGAAATGACCATTACTTTTACAATGCTTGCAACTATTCATTTTATACGATGGAAAAACTGTTGTACTTATATTGTATTTTATTCTTATGGCGTTGAATTCTAAGTCCCTAGCTATTACATCTCGTGGAACAACGCCCTAGGGTAAAGCCCAGGTTGCGCGGAACGTAGAAATGACCATAACTTTCACACTGGTAGCAATTTTTCGTTTTATACGATGGAAAAACTGTTTTATTTATTTTGTATTTTATGCTTTGAGCGTTGACTTCTAAGGCCCTAACTATTCGATCTGGTGGAGCAACGCCCTAGAGTGAAGCCTAGGTTGCCCGGAACGTAGAAATGACCATAACTTTCACACTGGTTGCTATCATTCGATTTATACGATGGAAAAACTGTTATATTTACATTGTATTTTATACTTCTGGCGTTGACTTCTTAGGCCCTAACTGTTCGATCTGGTGGAACAACGCCCTAGAGTGAAGCCTAGGTTATCCGGAACGTAGAAATGACTATAACTTTCGCACTGGTTGCAATTATTCGTTTTATTCGATGAAAAAACTGTTGTATTTTTATTGTATTTCATGCTTTTAGCGTTGACTTCCTAGGCCCTAGGCTTTGGATCTGGTGGACCAACGCCCTAGAGTGAAGCCTAGGTTTCCCGGAATGTTGAAATGGCCATTACTTTCACAGTGGTTGCAATTATTCGTTTTATACGATGGAAAGACTGTTGTACATATATCGTATTTTATGCTTCCGGCGTTGACATCTTAGGCCCTAACTATTCGATTTGGTGGAACAACGAGCTAGAGTGAAGCCTAGGTAGCCCGGTACGTAGAAATGACCATCTCTTTCACACTGGTTGCAATTATTCCTGTTATACGATGGAAAAACTGTTGTATTTTTATTGCATTTTATGCTTCGGGAGTTGACTTCTAAGGCCCTAACCATACGATCTGGTGGACTAACGCCCTAGGGAGAAGCCTAGGTTGCCCGGAACGTAGAAATGACCATAACTTTCATACTGGTTGCAATTCTTCGTTTTATACGATGGAATAGCTGTTGTATTTATATTGTATTTTATGCTTCTGTCGTTGCTTTCTAAGGCCCTAACTATTCGGTCTGGTGGACCAACGCCCTAGAGTGAATCATAAGTTGCTCGGAACGTAGAAATGACCACAACTTTAACACTGGTTGCAATTATTCCTTCTATACGACGTAAAAGCCGTTGTGTTTATATTGTATTTTATGCTTCTGGCGCTGACTTCTAAGGCCCTAATTATTCGACCTGGTGGGGCACCGCCCTAGAGTGAAGCCTAGGTTGCCCGGAACGTAGAAATCACCATTACCTTCACACTGGTTGCAATTATTCCTGTTATACGATGGAACAACTGTTTCATCTTTATTGTATTTAATGCTTCTGACGTTGACTTCTAAGGCCCTAACTATTCGATCTGGTGGAGCAACGCCCTACAGTGAAGCCTAGGTTGCCCGGAACGTAGAAATGACCATAACCTTCACACAGGTTGCAATTATTCCTGGTATACGATGGAAAAGCTGTTGTACCTTTATTGTATTTTATGCTTCAGGCGTTGACTTCTAAGGCCGGAGCTATTCGAAGTGGTGGAGCTACGCCCGAGAGTGAAGCCTAGGTTGCGCGGATCGTAGAAATGGCTATTACTTTCACACTGTTTGCAAATATACATTATATGCGATGGAAGAGCTGTTGTATTTATGTTGTATTTTATGCTTCCGGCGTTGACTTCTAAGGGCCTAACTATTCGGTCTGGTGGAGCAACGCCCTAGAGAGAAGCCTAGGTTGCCCGGCACATAGAAATGACCATTACTTTCGGACTGGTTGCAATTATTCGTTTTATACGAAGTAAAAGCTGTTGTAATTATATCGTATTTTATGCTTCTGCCGTTGACTTCTTAGGCCCTAACTATTCGATCTGGTGGAACAACGCCGTAGAGTGAAGCCTAGGTTGCCCGGAACGTAGAAATGACCATTACTTTCACACTGTTTGCAATTATTCGTTTTATACGATGGAAAAACTGTTGCATCTTCATCGTATTTAATGCTTCTGGCGTTGACTTCTTAGGCCGTAACTATTCGATCTCGTGGAACAACGCCCTAGAGTGAAGCCTAGGTTGCCTGGAACGTAGAAATGACCATCTCTTTCACACGGGTTACAATTATTCGTGTTATAGAATGTTAAGACTGTTGTACTTTTATTGTATTTTATACTTCAGGCGTTGACTTCTGAGGCCGTAGCTATTCGATGTGGTGGAAGAACGCCATACACTGAACCCTAGGTTGCCCGGAACGTAGACATGACCATAAGTTTCATACTGGTTGCAATTAGTCGTTTTATACGATGGAAAAAATGTTGTATTTTTATTGCACTTTATGCGTCTGGCGTTCACTTCTTAGGCCCTAACTATCGGATCTGGTGGAACAACGCCCTAGGGTCAAGCCTAGGTTGCCCGGAACGTAGAAATGGCCATAGCTTTTACACTCGTAGCAATTATTCATTTTATACGATGGAAAAACCGTTCTAATTATTTTGTATTTTATGCTTCTGGCGTTGACTTCTAAGGCCGTAGCTATTAGATGTGGTGGAGCAACGCCCTAGAGTGACGCCTAGGTTGCCCGGAACGTAGAAATGACCATTACTTTTACAATGCTTGCAACTATTCATTTTATACGATGGAAAAACTGTTGTACTTATATTGTATTTTATTCTTATGGCGTTGAATTCTAAGTCCCTAGCTATTACATCTCGTGGAACAACGCCCTAGGGTAAAGCCCAGGTTGCGCGGAACGTAGAAATGACCATAACTTTCACACTGGTAGCAATTTTTCGTTTTATACGATGGAAAAACTGTTTTATTTATTTTGTATTTTATGCTTTGAGCGTTGACTTCTAAGGCCCTAACTATTCGATCTGGTGGAGCAACGCCCTAGAGTGAAGCCTAGGTTGCCCGGAACGTAGAAATGACCATAACTTTCACACTGGTTGCTATCATTCGATTTATACGATGGAAAAACTGTTATATTTACATTGTATTTTATACTTCTGGCGTTGACTTCTTAGGCCCTAACTGTTCGATCTGGTGGAACAACGCCCTAGAGTGAAGCCTAGGTTATCCGGAACGTAGAAATGACCAGTACATTCACACTGGTTGCAGTTATTCCTGTAAAACGATGGAAAAACTGTTGCATCTTTATTGTATTTTAAGCTTCTGGCGTTGACTTCTAAGGCCCTAACTATTCGATCTGGTGGAGCAAAGCCCTAGGGTGAAGCCTAGGTTGGCCGGAATGTAGAAATGACCATAACTTTCACACTGGTTGCAATTATTCATTTTATACGATGGAAAATCTGTTGCACTTATATTGTATTTTATTCTTATGGCGTTGAATTCTAAGTCCCTAGCTATTCCATCTCGTGGAACAACGCCCTAGGGTAAAGCCCAGGTTGCGCGGAACGTAGAACTGACCGTAACTTTCACACTGGTAGCAATTATTCGTTTTATACGATGGAAAAACTGTTTTATTTATTTTGTATTTTATGCATCTGGCGATCACTTCTTAGGCCCGAACTATTCGATCTGGTGGAACAACGCCCTAGGGTGAAGCCTAGGTTGCCCGGAACGTAGAAATGAACATAACTTTTACACTGGTAGCAATTATTCGTTTTATACGATGGAAAAACTGTTGTATTTATATTGTATTTTATGTTTCGGGCGTTGACTTCAAAGATTCTTGCTATTCGATCTGGTGGAGCAACGCCCTAGAGTGAAGCCTATGTTGCCCGGAACGTAGAAATGACCATTACTTTCACACTGGTTGCAGTTAATCCTGTTATACGATGGAAAAACTGTGGCATTTTAATTGTATTTTATTCTTCTGGCGTTGAATTCTAAGTCCCCAATTATTCGATCACGTGGAGCAACGCCGTAGAGTGAATCCTAGGTTGCCCGAAACGTAGAAATGACCATTACTTTCACACTGTTTGCAAATATACATTATATGCGATGGAAGAGCTGTTGTATTTATGTTGTATTTTATGCTTCCGGCGTTGACTTCTAAGGGCCTAACTATTCGGTCTGGTGGAGCAACGCCCTAGAGTGAATCCTAGGTTGCCCGGACCGTAGAAATGACCATATCGTTCACACTGGTTGCAAATGTTCCTGTTACACGATGGAACAACTGTTGTATTTATGTTGTATTTTATGCTTCCGGCGTTGACTTCCAAGTCCCTAACTATTCAATCTGTTGGAGCAACGCCCTAGGGTGAAGCCTAGGTTGCTCGGAAAGCAGAAATGACGATAAGTTTCATACTGGTTGCAATTATTCGTTTTATACGGTGGAAAAACTGTTGTATTTATATTGTATTTTATGCTTCTGGCGTTGACTTCTAAGGCCCTAGCTTTTCGATCTAGTGGAGCAACGCCCTAGAGTGAAGCCTAGGTTGCCCGGAACGTAGAAATGACCATCACTTTCAAACTGGTTGCAATTAATCCTGTTATACGATGGAAAAACTGTTGTATTTTTATTGCATTTTATGCTTCGGGCATTGACTTCTAAGGCCCAAACTATTCAATCTGTTGGAGCAACGCCCCAGCGTGAAGCCTAGGTTGCCCGAAAAGTAGAAATGACTATAACTTTCGTACTGGTTGCAATTATTCGTTTTATATGATGGAAAAACTGTTGTACTTATATTGTGTTTTTTTCTTATGGCGTTGACTTCTAAGGCCCTAACTATTCGATCTGGTGGAGCAACGCCTTCGAGTGAAGCCTAGGTTGCCCGGTACGTATAAATGACCATCACTTTCAAATTGGTTGCAATTATTCCTGTTATATGATGGAAAAACTGTTGTATTCTTATTGCATTTTATGCTTCGTGCATAGACTTCTAAGGCCCTAACTATTCAATCTGTTGGAGCAACGCCCTAGGGTGAAGCCTAGGTTGCCCGGAAAGTAGAAATGACCATAGCTTTCATACTGGTGGCAATTATTCGTTTTATATGATGGAAAAACTGTTGTATTTATATTGTATTTTATGCATCTGGCGATCACTTCTTAGGCCCGAACTATTCGATCTGGTGGAACAACGCCCTAGGGTGAAGCCTAGGTTGCCCGGAACGTAGAAATGAACATAACTTTTACACTGGTAGCAATTATTCGTTTTATACAATGGAAAAACTGTTCTATTTATTTTGTATTTTATGCCTCGGGCGCTGACTTCTAAGGCACTTACTGTTTGATCTGGTGGAGCAACGCCCTATAGTGAAGCCTAGGTTGCCCGGTACGTAGAAATGACCATCACTTTCAAACTGGTTGCAATTATTCGTTTTATGCGATGGAAAAGCTGTTGTATTTATATCGTATGTTATGCTTCTGGCGTTGACTTCTTAGGCCCTAACTATTTCATCATGTGGAACAACTCCCTAGGGTGAAGCCTAGGTTTCCCGGAAAGTAGAAATGACCATAGCTTTCACACGGGTTGCAATTATTCCTGTTATATGATGGAAAGACTGTTGTATTTTTATTGCATTTTATGCTTTGGGCATTGACTTCTAAGGCCCTAACTATTCAATCTGTTGGAGCAACGCCCTAGGGTGAAGCCTAGGTTGCCCGGAAAGTAGAAATGACCATAACTTTCATACTAGTTGCAATTATTCGTTTTATATGATGGAAAAACTGTTGTATTTATAATGTATTTTATGCTTCGGGCATTGACTACTAAGGCCCTAACTATTCAATCTGTTGGAGCAACGCCCTAGGGTCAAGCCTAGGTCGCCCGGAAAGTAGAAATGACCATAACTTTCATACTGGTTGCAATTATTCGTTTTATAGGATGGAAAAACTGTTGTATTTATATTGTATTTTATGCTTCTGCAGTTCACTTCTTTGGCCCTATCTATTCGATCTGGTGGAACAACGCCCTAGAGTGAAGCCTAGGTTGCTCGAAATGTAGAAATGACCATAACTTTCACACTGGTTGCAATTATTCATTTTATACGATGGAAAAACTGGTGTACTTATATTGTATTTTATTCTTAAGGCGTTGAATTCTAAGTCCCTAGCTATTCGATCTGGTGGAGCAACGCCCTAGCGTGAAACCTAGGTTACCCGGAACGTAGAAATGACCAGTACTTTCATACTGTTTGCAGTTATTCCTGTTATACGATGGAAAAACTTTTGCATCTTTATTGTATTTTATTCTTCTGGCGTTGACTTCTAAGGACCTAGCTATTCGATTTGGTGGAGCAACGCCCTAGAGTGGAGCCTAGGTTGCCCGGTACGTAGAAATGACCATTACTTTGACACTGTTTGCAAGTATACCTTATATACGATGGAAAAGCTGTTGTATTTATATCGTATTTTATGCTTCTGGCGTTGACTTCTTCCAAACCCTAACTATTCCGTCTGGTGGAACAACGCCCTGGGGTAAAGCCCAGGTTGCGCGGAACGTAGAAATGACCATAACTTTCACACTGGTAGCAATTATTCGTTTTATACGATGGAAAAACTGTTTTATTTATATCGCATTTTATGCTTCGGGCATTGACTTCTAAGGCCCTAACTATTCAATCTGTTGGAGCAACGCCCTAGGGTGAAGCCTAGGTTGCCCGGAAAGTAGAAATGACCATGACTTTCACACTGGTAGCAATTATTCGTTTTATACGATGGAAAAACTGTTCTATTTATTCTGTATTTTATGCTTCGGGCGTTGACTTCTAAGGCCCTAACTATTCGATCTGGTGGAGCAACGCCCTAGAGTGAAGCCTAGGTTGCCCGGAAAGTAGAAATGAACATAACTTTTACACTGGTAGCAATTATTCGTTTTATACGATGGAAAAAGTGTTTTATTTATTTTGTATTTTATGCTTCGGGCGTTGACTTCTAAGGCCCTAACTATTCGATCTGGTGGAGCAACGCCCTAGGGTGAAGCGTAGGTTGCCCGGAACGTTCAAATGACCATAACTTTTACACTGGTAGCAATTATTCGTTTTATACAATGGAAAAACTGTTCTATTTATTTTTCATTTTATGCTTCGGGCGTTGACTTCTAAGGCCCTAACTGATTGATCTGGTGGAGCATCGCCCTAGAGTGAAGCCTAGATTGACCGGAACGTTGAAATGACCATAACTTTCACACTGGTTGCTATTATTCGTTTTATACGATGGAAAAACTGTTATATTTATATTGTATTTTATTCTTATGGCGTTGAATTCTAAGTCCCTAGCTATTCGATCTGGTGGAGCAACGCCCTAGAGTGAAACCTAGGTTACCCGGGACGTAGAAATGACCAGTACTTTCACACTGTTTGCAGTTATTCCTGTTATACGATGGAAAAACTTTTACATCTTTATTGTATTTTATGCTTCTGGCGTTGACTTCTAAGGCCCTAGCTATTCGGTTTGGTGGAGCAACGCCCTAGAGTGGAGCCTAGGTTGCCCGGAAAGTAGAAATGACCACAACTTTCATACTGGTTGCAATTACTCGTTTTATATGATAGAAAAACTGTTGTATTTATATTGTATTTTATGCTTCTGGCGTTCACTTCTTAGGCCCTAACTATTTGATCTGGTGGAGCACCGCCCTAGAGTGAAGCCCAGGTTGCCCGGAACGTAGAAATGACCATAACTTCCACACTGGTAGCAATTATTCGTTTTATACAATGGAAAAAGTGTTTTATTTATTTTGTATTTTATGCTTCGGGCGTTGACTTCTAAGGCCCTAACTATTCGATCTGGTGGAGCAACAACCTAGAGTGAAGTCTAGGTTGCCCGGAACATGGAAATGACCATTACTTTCACACTGTTTGCAAATATACATTATATACGATGGAAAAGCTGTTGTATTTATATTGTGTTTTATGCTTCTGGCGTTCACTTCTTAGGCCCTAACTATTCGATCTGGTGGAACAACGGCCTAGGGTGAAGCCTCGGTTGCCCGGAACGTAGAAATGACCATAACTTTCACACTGGTTGCTATTATTCGTTTTGTACAATGGAAAAACTGTTATATTTATATTGTATTTCATGCTTCTGGCGTTGACTTCTTGGGCCCTAGCTGTTCGATCTGGTGGAACAACGCCCTAGGGTGAAGCCTAGGTTGCCCGGAAAGTAGAAATGACCATAACTTTCGCACTGGTTGCAATTATTCGTTTTATACGATGGAAATGCTGTGGCACCTTTATTGTATTTTATTCATCTGGGGTTGACTTCTAAGGCCGTAGCTATCAGGTGTGGTGGAGCAACGCCCTATAGTGACGCCTAGGTTGCCCGGAACGTAGAAATGACCATTACTTTCACAATGTTTGCCATTATTCATTTTATGCGATGGAAAAACTATTGTACTTATATTGTATTTTATTCTTCTGGCGTTGACTTCCTAGGCGCTAACTATTTAATCTGGTAGAGCACCGCCCTAGAGTGAAGCCTGGGTTGCCCGGAACGTAGAAATGACCATATCTTTCACACTGGCTGCAATTATACCTGTTATACGATGGAAAAAGTGTTGAATTTATATTGTATCTTATGCTTCTGGCGTTGACTTCTAAGGCCCTAAATATTCGATCTGGCGGAGCAACGCCCTAGAGTGAAGCCAAGGTTGACCGGAACGTAGAAGTGACCATAACTTTCACACTGGTTGCAATTATTCGTTTTATACGATGGAAAAGCTGTTGTATTTATATTGTATTTTATGCTTCAGGCGTTGACTTCTTAGGCCCTAACTATTCGATCTGGTGGAACAACGCCCTAGGGTAAAGCCCAGGTTGCGCGGAACGTAGAACTGACCGTAACTTTCACACTGGTAGCAATTATTCGTTTTATACGATGGAAAAACTGTTTTATTTATTTTGTATTTTATGCATCTGGCGATCACTTCTTAGGCCCGAACTATTCGATCTGGTGGAACAACGCCCTAGGGTGAAGCCTAGGTTGCCCGGAACGTAGAAATGAACATAACTTTTACACTGGTAGCAATTATTCGTTTTATACAATGTAAAAGCTGTTGTATTTATATCGTATTTTATGCTTCTGGCGTTGACTTCTAAGGCCGTAACTATTCGATCTGATGGAGCAACGCCCTAGAGTGACGCCTAGGGTGCTCGGAACGTAGAAATGGCCATCACTTTCAAACTGGTTGCAATTATTCCTGTTATATGATGGAAACACTGTTGTATTTTTTTTGCATTTAATGGTCGGGGCGTTGACTTCTAAGTCCCTAACTATACAATCTGTTGGAGCAGCGCCCTAGGGTGAAGCCTAGGGTGCCCGGAAAGTAGAAATGACCATAACCTTCATACTGGTTGCAATTATTCGTTTTATATGATGGAAAAACTGTTGTATTTATATTGTATTTTATGCTTCTGGCGTTCACTTCTTAGGCCCTAACTATTCGATCTGGTGGAACAACGCCCTAGGGTGAAGCCTAGGTTGCCCGGAACGTAGAAATGAACATAACTTTTACGCTGGCAGCAATTATTCGTTTTATACAATGGAAAAACTGTTCTATTTATTTTGTATTTTATGCCTCGGGCGCTGACTTCTAAGGCACTTACTGTTTGATCTGGTGGAGCAACGCCCTATAGTGAAGCCTAGGTTGCCTGGTACGTAGAAATGACCGTCACTTTCAAACTGGTTGCAATTATTCGTTTTATACGATGGACAAGCAGTTGTATTTATATCGTATTCTATGCTTCTGACGTTGACTTCTTGGGCCCTAACTATTCCATCAGGTGGAACAACGCCCTAGGGTGAAGCCTAAGTTGCCCGGAAAGTAGAAATGACCATAACTTTCACACTGGTAGCAATTATTCGTTTTATACGATGGAAAAGCTGTTGTATTTATATCGTATTTTATGCTTCTGGCGTTGACTTCTAAGGCCGTAACTATTCGATCTGGTGGAGCAACGCCCTAGAGTGACGCCTAGGGTGCTTGGAACGTAGAAATGACCATCACTTTCAAACTGGTTGCAATTATTCCTGTTATATGATGGAAACACTGTTGTATTTTTTTTGCATTTTATGGTTGGGGCGTTGACTTCCAAGTCCCTAACTATTCAATCTGTTGGAGCAACGCCCTAGGGTGAAGCCTAGGTTGCTCGGAAAGTAGAAATGACGATAAGTTTCATACTGGTTGCAATTATTCGTTTTATACGGTGGAAAAACAGTTGTATTTATATTGTATTTTATGCTTCTGGCGTTGACTTCTAAGGCCCTAGCTTTTCGATCTAGTGGAGCAACGCCCTAGAGTGAAGCCTAGGTTGCCCGGAACGTAGAAATGACCATCACTTTCAAACTGGTTGCAATTAATCCTGTTATACGATGGAAAAACTGTTGTATTTTTATAGCATTTTATGCTTCGGGCATTGACTTCTAAGGCCCAAACTATTCAATCTGTTGGAGCAACGCCCCAGGGTGAAGCCTAGGTTGCCCGAAAAGTAGAAATGACCATAACTTTCGTACTGGTTGCAATTATTCGTTTTATATGACGGAAAAACTGTTGTACTTATATTGTGTTTTTTTCTTATGGCGTTGACTTCTAAGGCCCTAACTATTCGATCTGGTGGAGCAACGCCTTCGAGTGAAGCCTAGGTTGCCCGGTACGTATAAATGACCATCACTTTCAAATTGGTTGCAATTATTCCTGTTATATGATGGAAAAACTGTTGTATTTTTATTGCATTTTATGCTTCGTGCATAGACTTCTAAGGCCCTAACTATTCAATCTGTTGGAGCAACGCCCTAGGGTGAAGCCTAGGTTGCCCGGAAAGTAGAAATGACCATAGCTTTCATACTGGTGGCAATTATTCGTTTTATATGATGGAAAAACTGTTGTATTTATATTGTATTTTATGCATCTGGCGATCACTTCTTAGGCCCTAACTATTCGATCTGGTGGAGCAACGCCCTAGAGTGAAGCCTAGGTTGCCCGGAAAGTAGAAATGAACATAACTTTTACACTGGTAGCAATTATTCGTTTTATACGATGGAAAAACTGTTATATTTATATTGTATTTTATGCTTCGGGCATCGACTTCTAAGGCCCTAACTATTCAATCTGTTGGAGCAGCGCCCTAGGGTGAAGCCTAGGTTGCCCTGAAAGTAGAAATGACCACAACTTTCACACTGGTAGCAATTATTCGCTTTATACAATGGAGAAACTGTTCTATTTATCCTGTATTTTATGCTTCGGGCGTTGACTTCTAAGGCCCTAACTATTCGATCTGGTGGAGCAACAACCTAGAGTGAAGTCTAGGTTGCCCGGAACATGGAAATGACCATTACTTTCACACTGTTTGCAAATATACATTATATACGATGGAAAAGCTGTTGTATTTATATTGTGTTTTATGCTTCTGGCGTTGACTTCTTAGGCCCTAACTGTTTGATCTGGTGGAGCAACGCCCTAGAGTGAAGCCTATGTTGCCCGTAACGTAGAAATGACCATCACTTTCACACGGGTTGCAATTATTCGTTTTATATGATGGAAAAACTGTTTTATTAATATTGTATTTTATGCTTCTGGCGTTCACTGCTTAGGCCCTAACTATTCGATCTGGCGGAACAACGCCCTAGGGTGAAGCGTAGGTTGCCCGGAACGTTGAAATGACCATAACTTTTACACTGGTAGCAATTATTCGTTTTATACAATGGAAAAACTGTTCTATTTATTTTTCATTTTATGCTTCGGGCGTTGACTTCTAAGGCCCTACCTGATTGATCTGGTGGAGCATCGCCCTAGAGTGAAGCCTAGATTGACCGGAACGTTGAAATGACCATAACTTTCACACTGGTTGCTATTATTCGTTTTATACGATGGAAAAACTGTTATATTTATATTGTATTTTATTCTTATGGCGTTGAATTCTAAGTCCCTAGCTATTCGATCTGGTGGAGCAACGCCCTAGAGTGAAACCTAGGTTACCCGGGACGTAGAAATGACCAGTACTTTCACACTGTTTGCAGTTATTCCTGTTATACGATGGAAAAACTTTTACATCTTTATTGTATTTTATGCTTCTGGCGTTGACTTCTAAGGCCCTAGCTATTCGGTTTGGTGGAGCAACGCCCTAGAGTGGAGCCTAGGTTGCCCGGAAAGTAGAAATGACCACAACTTTCATACTGGTTGCAATTACTCGTTTTATATGATAGAAAAACTGTTGTATTTATATTGTATTTTATGCTTCTGGCGTTCACTTCTTAGGCCCTAACTATTTGATCTGGTGGAGCACCGCCCTAGAGTGAAGCCCAGGTTGCCCGGAACGTAGAAATGACCATAACTTCCACACTGGTAGCAATTATTCGTTTTATACGATGGAAAAAGTGTTTTATTTATTTTGTATTTTATGCTTCGGGCGTTGACTTCTAAGGCCCTAACTATTCGATCTGGTGGAGCAACAACCTAGAGTGAAGTCTAGGATGCCCGGAACATGGAAATGACCATTACTTTCACACTGTTTGCAAATATACATTATATACGATGGAAAAGCTGTTGTATTTATATTGTTTTTTATGCTTCTGGCGTTGACTTCTTAGGCCCTAACTATTCGATCTGGTGGTACAACGTCCTAGAGTGAAGCCTAGGTTGCCCGAATCGTAGAAATGACTATAACTTTCGCACTGGTTGCAATTATTCGTTTTATTCGATGAAAAAACTGTTGTATTTTTATTGTATTTCATGCTTTTAGCGTTGACTTCCTAGGCCCTAGGCTTTGGATCTGGTGGACCAACGCCCTAGAGTGAAGCCTAGGATTCCCGGAATGTTGAAATGGCCATTACTTTCACAGTGGTTGCAATTATTCGTTTTATACGATGGAAAGACTGTTGTACATATATCGTATTTTATGCTTCCGGCGTTGACATCTTAGGCCCTAACTATTCGATTTGGTGGAACAACGAGCTAGAGTGAAGCCTAGGTAGCCCGGTACGTAGAAATGACCATCTCTTTCACACTGGTTGCAATTATTCCTGTTATACGATGGAAAAACTGTTGTATTTTTATTGCATTTTATGCTTCGGGAGTTGACTTCTAAGGCCCTAACCATACGATCTGGTGGACTAACGCCCTAGGGAGAAGCCTAGGTTGCCCGGAACGTAGAAATGACCATAACTTTCATACTGGTTGCAATTCTTCGTTTTATACGATGGAATAGCTGTTGTATTTATATTGTATTTTATGCCCCTGGCGTCGACTTCTGGCGCCCTAACTATTCGATCTGGTGGAACAACGCCCTAGAGTGAAGCCTAGGTTGCCCGGATCGTAGAAATGACCATCACTTTCACACTGGTTGATATAATTCGTTTTATACGATGGAAAAACTGTTGTATTTATATTGTATTTTATGTTTCGGGCGTTGACTTCAAAGATTCTTGCTATTCGATCTGGTGGAGCAACGCCCTAGAGTGAAGCCTATGTTGCCCGGAACGTAGAAATGACCATTACTTTCACACTGGTTGCAGTTAATCCTGTTATACGATGGAAAAACTGTGGCATTTTAATTGTATTTTATTCTTCTGGCGTTGAATTCTAAGTCCCCAATTATTCGATCACGTGGAGCAACGCCGTAGAGTGAATCCTAGGTTGCCCGAAACGTAGAAATGACCATTACTTTCACACTGTTTGCAAATATACATTATATGCGATGGAAGAGCTGTTGTATTTATGTTGTATTTTATGCTTCCGGCGTTGACTTCTAAGGGCCTAACTATTCGGTCTGGTGGAGCAACGCCCTAGAGTGAATCCTAGGTTGCCCGGACCGTAGAAATGACCATATCGTTCACACTGGTTGCAAATGTTCCTGTTACACGATGGAACAACTGTTGTATTTATATTGTATTTTATGCTTCTGTCGTTGCTTTCTAAGGCCCTAACTATTCGGTCTGGTGGACCAACGCCCTAGAGTGAATCATAGGTTGCTCGGAACGTAGAAATGACCACAACTTTAACACTGGTTGCAATTATTCCTTCTATACGACGTAAAAGCCGTTGTGTTTATATTGTATTTTATGCTTCTGGCGCTGACTTCTAAGGCCCTAATTATTCGACCTGGTGGGGCACCGCCCTAGAGTGAAGCCTAGGTTGCCCGGAACGTAGAAATCACCATTACCTTCACACTGGTTGCAATTATTCCTGGTATACGATGGAACAACTGTTTCATCTTTATTGTATTTAATGCTTCTGACGTTGACTTCTAAGGCCCTAACTATTCGATCTGGTGGAGCAACGCCCTACAGTGAAGCCTAGGTTGCCCGGAACGTAGAAATGACCATAACCTTCACACACGTTGCAATTATTCCTGGTATACGATGGAAAAGCTGTTGTACCTTTATTGTATTTTATGCTTCAGGCGTTGACTTCTAAGGCCCTAATTATTCGATCTGGTGGAGCAACGCCCTAGAGTGAAACCAAGGTTACCCGGAACGTAGTAATGACCAGTACTTTCATACTGTTTGCAGTTATTCCTGTTATACGATGGAAAAACTTTTGCATCTTTATTGTATTTTATGCTTCTGGCGTTGACTTCTAATGTCCTAGCTATTCGGTTTGGTGGAGCAACGCCGTAGAGTGGAGCCCAGGTTGCCCGGAACATGGAAATGACCATTACTTTCACACTGTTTGCAAATATACATTATATACGATGGAAAAGCTGTTGTATTTATATTGTGTTTTATGCTTCTGGCGTTCACTTCTTAGGCCCTAACTATTCGATCTGGTGGAACAACGGCCTAGGGTGAAGCCTCGGTTGCCCGGAACGTAGAAATGACCATAACTTTCACACTGGTTGCTATTATTCGTTTTGTACAATGGAAAAACTGTTATATTTATATTGTATTTCATGCTTCTGGCGTTGACTTCTTGGGCCCTAACTATTAGATCTGGTGGAACAACGCCCTAGGGTGAAGACTAGGTTGCCCGGAACGTAGAAATGACCATAACTTTCACTCTGGTTGCTATCATTCGTTTTATACGATAGAAAAACTGTTATATATATATTGTATTTTATGCTTCAGGCGTTGACTTCTTAGGCCCTAGCTGTTCGATCTGGTGGAACAACGCCCTAGGGTGAAGCCTAGGTTGCCCGGAAAGTAGAAATGACCATAACTTTCGAACTGGTTGCAATTATTCGTTTTATACGATGGAAATGCTGTGGCACCTTTATTGTATTTTATTCATCTGGGGTTGACTTCTAAGGCCGTAGCTATTAGGTGTGGTGGAGCAACGCCCTATAGAGACGCCTAGGTTGCCCGGAACGTAGAAATGACCATTACTTTCACAATGTTTGCCATTATTCATTTTATGCGATGGAAAAACTATTGTACTTATATTGTATTTTATTCTTCTGGCGTTGACTTCTTAGGCCCTAACTATTCGATCTGGTGGAACAACGCCCTAGAGTGAAGACTAGGTTGCCGGAACATGGAAATGACTATTACTTTCACACTGTTTGCAAATATACATTATACACAATGGAAAAGCTGTTGTATTTATATTGTGTTTTATGCTTCTGGCGTTGACTTTCTAGGCGCTAACTATTTAATCTGGTAGAGCACCGCCCTAGAGTGAAGCATAGGTTGCCCGGAACGTAGAACATACCATTACCTCCACACTGGTTGCAATTATTCCTGTTATACGATGGAAAAACTGTTGCATCTTTATTGTATTTTTGCTTCTGGCGTTGACTTCTAAGGCCCTAACTATTCGATCTGGTGGAGCAACGCCCTAGAGTGAAGCCTAGGTTGCCCGGAACGTAGAAATGACCATATCTTTCACACTGGCTGCAATTATACCTGTTATACGATGGAAAAAGTGTTGAATTTATATTGTATCTTATGCTTCTGGCGTTGACTTCTAAGGCCCTAAATATTCGATCTGGCGGAGCAACGCCCTAGAGTGAAGCCTAGGTTGACCGGAACGTAGAAGTGACCATAACTTTCACACTGGTTGCAATTATTCGTTTTATACGATGGAAAAGCTGTTGTATTTATATTGTATTTTATGTTTCGGGCGTTGACTTCAAAGATTCTAGCTATTCGATCTGGTGGAGCAACGCCCTAGAGTGAAGCCTATGTTGCCCGGAACGTAGAAATGACCATTACTTTCACACTGGTTGCAGTTAATCCTGTTATACGATGGAAAAACTGTGGCATTTTAATTGTATTTTATTCTTCTGGCGTTGAATTCTAAGTCCCCAATTATTCGATCACGTGGAGCAACGCCGTAGAGTGAAGCCTAGGTTGCCCGAAACGTAGAAATGACCATTACTTTCACACTGTTTGCAAATATACATTATATGCGATGGAAGAGCTGTTGTATTTATGTTGTATTTTATGCTTCCGGCGTTGACTTCTTAGGCCGTAACTATTCGGTCTGGTGGAGCAACGCCCTAGAGTGGAGCCTAGGTTGCCCGGAACGTAGAAATGACCAGTACTTTCACACTGTTTGCAGTTATTCCTGTTATACGATGGAAAAACTGTTGCATCTTTATTGTATTTTATGCTTCTGGCGTTGACTTCTAAGGCCCTAACTATTCGATCAGGTGGAGCAACGCCCTAGAGTGAAGCCTAGGTTGCTCGGAATGTAGAACTGACCATAACTTTCACACTGGTTGCAATTATTCATTTTATACGATGGAAAAACTGTTGTACTTATATTGTATTTTATTCTTATGGCGTTGAATTCTAAGTCCCTAGCTATTCGATCTGGTGGAGCAACGCCCTAGAGTGAAACCAAGGTTACCCGGAACGTAGAAATGCCCAGTACTTGCATACCGTTTGCAGTTATTCCTGTTATACGATGGAAAAACTGTTGTATCTTTATTGCATTTTATGCTTCGGGCATTGACTTCTAAGCTCCTAACTATTCAATCTGTTGGAGCGACGCACTATGGTGAAGCCTAGGTTGCCCGGAAAGTAGAAATGACCATAACTTTCACACTGGTTGCAATTATTCGTTTTGTACGATGGAAAAGCTGCTGCACCTTTATTGTATTTTATTCATCTGGTGTTGGCTTCTAAGGCCGTAGCTACTAGATGCGGTGGAGCAACGCCCCAGGGTGACGCCTAGGTTGCCCGGAACGTAGATATGACCATAACTTTCATACTGGTTGCAATTCTTCGTTTTATACGATGGAATAGCTGTTGTATTTATATTGTGTTTTATGCCCCTGGCGTCGACTTCTGGCGCCCTAACTATTCGATCTGGTGGAACAACGCCCTAGAGTAAAGCCTAGGTTGCCCGGATCGTAGAAATGACCATCACTTTCACACTGGTTGATATAATTCGTTTTATACGATGGAAAAACTGTTGTATTTATATTGTACTTTATGTTTCGGCCGTTGACTTCAAAGCTTCTAGCTATTCGATCTGGTGGAGCAACGCCCTAGAGTGAAGCCTATGTTGCCCGGAACGTAGAAATGACCATTACTTTCACACTGGTTGCAGTTAATCCTGTTATACGATGGAAAAACTGTGGCATTTTAATTGTATTTTATTCTTCTGGCGTTGAATTCTAAGTCCCCAATTATTCGATCACGTGGAGCAACGCCGTAGAGTGAAGCCTAGGTTGCCCGAAACGTAGAAATGACCATTACTCTCACACTGTTTGCAAATATACATTATATGCGATGGAAGAGCTGTTGTATTTATGTTGTATTTTATGCTTCCGGCGTTGACTTCTAAGGGCCTAACTATTCGGTCTGGTGGAGCAACGCCCTAGAGTGAATCCTAGGTTGCCCGGACCGTAGAAATGACCATATCGTTCACACTGGTTGCAAATGTTCCTGTTACACGATGGAACAACTGTTGTATTTATATTGTATTATATGCTTCTGTCGTTGCTTTCTAAGGCCCTAACTATTCGGTCTGGTGGACCAACGCCCTAGAGTGAATCATAGGTTGCTCGGAACGTAGAAATGACCACAACTTTAACACTGGTTGCAATTATTCCTTCTATACGACGTAAAAGCCGTTGTGTTTATATTGTATTTTATGCTTCTGGCGCTGACTTCTAAGGCCCTAATTATTCGACCTGGTGGGGCACCGCCCTAGAGTGAAGCCTAGGTTGCCCGGAACGTAGAAATCACCATTACCTTCACACTGGTTGCAATTATTCCTGGTATACGATGGAACAACTGTTTCATCTTTATTGTATTTAATGCTTCTGACGTTGACTTCTAAGGCCCTAACTATTCGATCTGGTGGAGCAACGCCCTACAGTGAAGCCTAGGTTGCCCGGAACGTAGAAATGACCATAACCTTCACACAGGTTGCAATTATTCCTGGTATACGATGGAAAAGCTGTTGTACCTTTATTGTATTTTATGCTTCAGGCGTTGACTTCTAAGGCCGGAGCTATTCGAAGTGGTGGAGCTACGCCCGAGAGTGAAGCCTAGGTTGCGCGGATCGTAGAAACGGCTATTACTTTCACACTGTTTGCAAATATACATTATATGCGATGGAAGAGCTGTTGTATTTATGTTGTATTTTATGCTTCCGGCGTTGACTTCTAAGGGCCTAACTATTCGGTCTGGTGGAGCAACGCCCTAGAGTGAAGCCTAGGTTTCCCGGCACGTAGAAATGACCATTACTTTCGGAATGGTTGCAATTATTCGTTTTATACGATGGAAAAACTGTTATATTTATTTTGTATTTGGTGCTACTGTCGTTCACTTCTTAGGCACTAGCTATTGGATCTGGTGGAACAACGCCCTAGAGTGAATCCTAGGTTGCTCGGAACGTAGAAATGACCACAACTTTAACACTGGTTGCAATTACTCCTTCTATACGACGTAAAAGCCGTTGTGCTTATATTGTATTTTATGCTTCTGGCGCTGACTTCTAAGGCCCTAATTATTCGATCTGGTGGAGCAACGCCCTAGAGTGAAACCAAGGTTACCCGGAACGTAGAAATGACCAGTACTTTCATACTGTTTGCAGTTATTCCTGTTATACGATGGAAAAACTTTTGCATCTTTATTGTATTTTATGCTTCTGGCGTTGACTTCTAATGTCCTAGCTATTCGGTTTGGTGGAGCAACGCCGTAGAGTGGAGCCCAGGTTGCCCGGAACATGGAAATGACCATTACTTTCACACTGTTTGCAAATATACATTATATACGATGGAAAAGCTGTTGTATTTATATTGTGTTTTATGCTTCTGGCGTTCACTTCTTAGGCCCTAACTATTCGATCTGGTGGAACAACGGCCTAGGGTGAAGCCTCGGTTGCCCGGAACGTAGAAATGACCATAACTTTCACACTGGTTGCTATTATTCGTTTTGTACAATGGAAAAACTGTTATATTTATATTGTATTTCATGCTTCTGGCGTTGACTTCTTGGGCCCTAACTATTAGATCTGGTGGAACAACGCCCTAGGGTGAAGACTAGGTTGCCCGGAACGTAGAAATGACCATAACTTTCACTCTGGTTGCTATCATTCGTTTTATACGATAGAAAAACTGTTATATTTATATTGTATTTTATGCTTCAGGCGTTGACTTCTTAGGCCCTAGCTGTTCGATCTGGTGGAACAACGCCCTAGGGTGAAGCCTAGGTTGCCCGGAAAGTAGAAATGACCATAACTTTCGCACTGGTTGCAATTATTCGTTTTATACGATGGAAATGCTGTGGCACCTTTATTGTATTTTATTCATCTGGGGTTGACTTCTAAGGCCGTAGCTATTAGGTGTGGTGGAGCAACGCCCTATAGAGACGCCTAGGTTGCCCGGAACGTAGAAATGACCATTACTTTCACAATGTTTGCCATTATTCATTTTATGCGATGGAAAAACTATTGTACTTATATTGTATTTTATTCTTCTGGCGTTGACTTCTTAGGCCCTAACTATTCGATCTGGTGGAACAACGCCCTAGAGTGAAGACTAGGTTGCCGGAACATGGAAATGACTATTACTTTCACACTGTTTGCAAATATACATTATATACAATGGAAAAGCTGTTGTATTTATATTGTGTTTTATGCTTCTGGCGTTGACTTTCTAGGCGCTAACTATTTAATCTGGTAGAGCACCGCCCTAGAGTGAAGCATAGGTTGCCCGGAACGTAGAACATACCATTACCTCCACACTGGTTGCAATTATTCCTGTTATACGATGGAAAAACTGTTGCATCTTTATTGTATTTTTGCTTCTGGCGTTGACTTCTAAGGCCCTAACTATTCGATCTGGTGGAGCAACGCCCTAGAGTGAAGCCTAGGTTGCCCGGAACGTAGAAATGACCATATCTTTCACACTGGCTGCAATTATACCTGTTATACGATGGAAAAAGTGTTGAATTTATATTGTATCTTATGCTTCTGGCGTTGACTTCTAAGGCCCTAAATATTCGATCTGGCGGAGCAACGCCCTAGAGTGAAGCCTAGGTTGACCGGAACGTAGAAGTGACCATAACTTTCACACTGGTTGCAATTATTCGTTTTATACGATGGAAAAGCTGTTGTATTTATATTGTATTTTATGTTTCGGGCGTTGACTTCAAAGATTCTAGCTATTCGATCTGGTGGAGCAACGCCCTAGAGTGAAGCCTATGTTGCCCGGAACGTAGAAATGACCATTACTTTCACACTGGTTGCAGTTAATCCTGTTATACGATGGAAAAACTGTGGCATTTTAATTGTATTTTATTCTTCTGGCGTTGAATTCTAAGTCCCCAATTATTCGATCACGTGGAGCAACGCCGTAGAGTGAAGCCTAGGTTGCCCGAAACGTAGAAATGACCATTACTTTCACACTGTTTGCAAATATACATTATATGCGATGGAAGAGCTGTTGTATTTATGTTGTATTTTATGCTTCCGGCGTTGACTTCTTAGGCCGTAACTATTCGGTCTGGTGGAGCAACGCCCTGGGGTGAAACCTAGGTTGCCCGGAACGTAGAATTGGCCATCACTTTCAAACTGGTTGCAATTATTCCTGTTGTATGATGGAAACACTGTTGTATTTTTTTTGCATTTTATGGTTCGGCGTTGGCTTCTAAGGCCCTAACTATTCAATCTGTTGGAGCAACGCACAAGGGTGAAGCCTAGGTTGCCCCGAAAGTAGAAGTTACCATAAGTTTCATACTAGTTGCAATTATTCGTTTTATACGATGGAAAAACTGTTGTATTTATATTGTATTTTATGCTTCTGGCGTTGTCTTCCAAGGCACTAACTATTCGATCTGGTGGAGCAACGCCCTAGAGTGGAGCCTAGGTTGCCCGGAACGTAGAAATGACCAGTACTTTCACACTGTTTGCAGTTATTCCTGTTATACGATGGAAAAACTGTTGCATCTTTATTGTATTTTATGCTTCTGGCGTTGACTTCTAAGGCCCTAACTATTCGATCAGGTGGAGCAACGCCCTAGAGTGAAGCCTAGGTTGCTCGGAATGTAGAACTGACCATAACTTTCACACTGGTTGCAATTATTCATTTTATACGATGGAAAAACTGTTGTACTTATATTGTATTTTATTCTTATGGCGTTGAATTCTAAGTCCCTAGCTATTCGATCTGGTGGAGCAACGCCCTAGAGTGAAACCAAGGTTACCCGGAACGTAGAAATGCCCAGTACTTGCATACCGTTTGCAGTTATTCCTGTTATACGATGGAAAAACTGTTGTATCTTTATTGCATTTTATGCTTCGGGCATTGACTTCTAAGCTCCTAACTATTCAATCTGTTGGAGCGACGCCCTATGGTGAAGCCTAGGTTGCCCGGAAAGTAGAAATGACCATAACTTTCACACTGGTTGCAATTATTCGTTTTGTACGATGGAAAAGCTGCTGCACCTTTATTGTATTTTATTCATCTGGTGTTGGGTTCTAAGGCCGTAGCTACTAGATGCGGTGGAGCAACGCCCCAGGGTGACGCCTAGGTTGCCCGGAACGTAGATATGACCATAACTTTCATACTGGTTGCAATTCTTCGTTTTATACGATGGAATAGCTGTTGTATTTATATTGTGTTTTATGCCCCTGGCGTCGACTTCTGGCGCCCTAACTATTCGATCTGGTGGAACAACGCCCTAGAGTGAAGCCTAGGTTGCCCGGATCGTAGAAATGACCATCACTTTCACACTGGTTGATATAATTCGTTTTATACGATGGAAAAACTGTTGTATTTATATTGTACTTTATGTTTCGGCCGTTGACTTCAAAGATTCTAGCTATTCGATCTGGTGGAGCAACGCCCTAGAGTGAAGCCTATGTTGCCCGGAACGTAGAAATGACCATTACTTTCACACTGGTTGCAGTTAATCCTGTTATACGATGGAAAAACTGTGGCATTTTAATTGTATTTTATTCTTCTGGCGTTGAATTCTAAGTCCCCAATTATTCGATCACGTGGAGCAACGCCGTAGAGTGAAGCCTAGGTTGCCCGAAACGTAGAAATGACCATTACTCTCACACTGTTTGCAAATATACATTATATGCGATGGAAGAGCTGTTGTATTTATGTTGTATTTTATGCTTCCGGCGTTGACTTCTAAGGGCCTAACTATTCGGTCTGGTGGAGCAACGCCCTAGAGTGAATCCTAGGTTGCCCGGACCGTAGAAATGACCATATCATTCACACTGGTTGCAAATGTTCCTGTTACACGATGGAACAACTGTTGTATTTATATTGTATTATATGCTTCTGTCGTTGCTTTCTAAGGCCCTAACTATTCGGTCTGGTGGACCAACGCCCTACAGTGAATCATAGGTTGCTCGGAACGTAGAAATGACCACAACTTTAACACTGGTTGCAATTATTCCTTCTATACGACGTAAAAGCCGTTGTGTTTATATTGTATTTTATGCTTCTGGCGCTGACTTCTAAGGCCCTAATTATTCGACCTGGCGGAGCAACGCCCTAGAGTGAAGCCTAGGTTGCTCGGAACGTGGATATGACCATTACCTTCACACTGTTTGCAAATATACATTATATACGATGGAAAAGCTGTTGTATTTATATCATATTTTATGCTTCTGTCGTTGACTTCTCAGGCCCTAACTATTCGATCTGGTGGAGCAACGACCCAGAGTGAAACCTAGGTTGCCGGGAACGTAGAAATGACCATTACTTTCACACTGGTTGCAATTATTCCTGTTATACGATAGAAAAACTGTTCTATTTATTTTGTATTTTATGCTTCGGGCGTTGACTTCTAAGGCCCTAACCATTCGATGTGGTGGAGCAACGCCCTAGAGTGAAACCTAGGTTACACGGAACGTAGAAATGACCAGTACTTTCACACTGTTTGCAGTTATTCCTGTTATACGATGGTAAAACTGTTGCATCTTTATTGTATTTTATGCTTCTGGCGTTGACTTCTAAGGCCCTAACTATTCGATCAGGTGGAGCAACGCCCTAGAGTGAAGCCTAGGTTGCTCGGAATGTAGAAATGACCATAACTTTCACACTGGTTGCAATTATTCATTTTATACGGTGGAAAAACTGTTGTACTTATATTGTATTTTATTCTTATGGCGGTGTATTCTAAGTCCCTAGCTATTCGATCTGGTGGAGCAACGCCCTAGAGTGAAACCAAGGTTACCCGGAACGTAGAAATGACCAGTACTTACACACTGTGTGCAGTTGTTACTGTTATACGATGGAAAAACTGTTGCATCTTTATTGTATTTTATGCCCCTGGCGTTGACTTCTTGAGCCCTAACTATTCGATCTGGTGGAACGACGCCCTAGAGTGAAGCCTTGGTTGCCCGGAACGTAGAAATCACCATTACTTTCACACTGGTTGCAAATATACATTATATGCGATGGAAGAGCTGTTGTATTTATGTTGTATTTTATGCTTCTGGCGTTGACTTCTTAGGCCCTAACTATTTTATCTGGTGGAGCACCGCCCTAGAGTGAAGCCTAGGTTGCCCGGAACGTAGAAATCACCATTACCTTCACACTGGTTGCAATTATTCCTGGTATACGATGGAACAACTCTTTCATCTTTATTGTATTTAATGCTTCTGACGTTGACTTCTAAGGCCCTAACTATTCGATCTGGTGGAGCAACGCCCTACAGTGAAGCCTAGGTTGCCCGGAACGTAGAAATGACCATAACCTTCACACAGGTTGCAATTATTCCTGGTATACGATGGAAAAGCTGTTGTACCTTTATTGTATTTTATGCTTCAGGCGTTGACTTCTTAGGCCCTAACTATTCGATCTGGTGGAACAACGTCCTAGAGTGAAGCCTAGGTTGCCCGAATCGTAGAAATGACTATAACTTTCGCACTGGTTGCAATTATTCGTTTTATTCGATGAAAAAACTGTTGTATTTTTATTGTATTTCATGCTTTTAACGTTGACTTCCTAGGCCCTAGGCTTTGGATCTGGTGGACCAACGCCCTAGAGTGAAGCCTAGGTTTCCCGGAATGTTGAAATGGCCATTACTTTCACAGTGGTTGCAATTATTCGTTTTATACGATGGAAAGACTGTTGTACATATATCGTATTTTATGCTTCCGGCGTTGACATCTTAGGCCCTAACTATTCGATTTGGTGGAACAACGAGCTAGAGTGAAGCCTAGGTAGCCCGGTACGTAGAAATGACCATCTCTTTCACACTGGTTGCAATTATTCCTGTTATACGATGGAAAAACTGTTGTATTTTTATTGCATTTTATGCTTCGGGGGTTGACTTCTAAGGCCCTAACTATACGATCTGGTGGACTAACGCCCTAGGGAGAAGCCTAGGTTGCCCGGAACGTAGAAATGACCATCACTTTCACACTGGTTGATATAATTCGTTTTATACGATGGAAAAACTGTTGTATTTATATTGTATTTTATGTTTCGGGCGTTGACTTCAACGATTCTAGCTATTCGACCTGGTGGAGCAACGCCCTAGAGTGAAGCCTATGTTGCCCGGAACGTAGAAATGACCATTACTTTCACACTGGTTGCAGTTAATCCTGTTATACGATGGAAAAACTGTGGCATTTTAATTGTATTTTATTCTTCTGGCGTTGAATTCTAAGTCCCCAATTATTCGATCACGTGCAGCAACGCCGTAGAGTGAAGCCTAGGTTGCCCGAAGCGTAGAAATGACCATTACTTTCACACTGTTTGCAAATATACATTATATGCGATGGAAGAGCTGTTGTATTTATGTTGTATTTTATGCTTCCGGCGTTGACTTCTTAGGCCGTAACTATTCGGTCTGGTGGAGCAACGCCCTGGGGTGAAACCTAGGTTGCCCGGAACGTAGAATTGGCCATCACTTTCAAACTGGTTGCAATTATTCCTGTTGTATGATGGAAACACTGTTGTATTTTTTTTGCATTTTATGGTTCGGCGTTGGCTTCTAAGGCCCTAACTATTCAATCTGTTGGAGCAACGCACAAGGGTGAAGCCTAGGTTGCCCCGAAAGTAGAAATTACCATAAGTTTCATACTAGTTGCAATTATTCGTTTTATACGATGGAAAAACTGTTGTATTAATATTGTATTTTATGCTTCTGGCGTTGACTTCTAAGGCACTAACTATGCGATCTTGCGGAACAACGCCCTGGGGTGAAGCCTAGGTTGCCCGGAACGTAGAATTGGCCATCACTTTCAAACTGGTTGCAATTATTCCTGTTGTATGATGGAAACACTGTTGTATTTTTTTTGCATTTTATGGTTCGGCGTTGGCTTCTAAGGCCCTAACTGTTTGATCTGGTGGAGCAACGCCCTAGAGTGAAGCCTAGGTTGCCCGGAACGAAGAAATGAACATAACTTTCACACTGGCTGTTATTATTCGTTTTATACGATGGAAAAACTGATATATTTATATTGTATTTTATGCTTCTGTCGTTGACTTCTTAGGCCGTAACTATTCGATCTGGTGGAACAACGCCCTAGAGTGAAGCCTAGGTTACCTGGAACGTAGAAATGACCATCACTTTCACACGGGTTGCAATTATTCCGGTTATAGGATGGAAAGACTGCTGTATTTATATTGTATTTTATGCCTCTGGCGTTGACTTCTAAGGCCCTAACTATTCGATCAGGTGGAGCAACGCCCTAGAGTGAAGCCTAGGTTGCTCGGAATGTAGAAATGACCATAACCTTCACACTGGTTGCAATTATTCGTTTTATACGATGGAAAAGCTGTTGCATTTATATCGTATTTTATGCTTCTGGCGTTGACTTCTTAGGCCGTAACTATTCGGTCTGGTGGAGCAACGCCCTGGGGTGAAACCTATATTGCCCGGAACGTAGAATTGGCCATCACTTTCAAACTGGTTGCAATTATTCCTGATAGATGATGGAAACACTGTTGTATTTTTTTTGCATTTTATGGTACGGGCGTTGACTTCTAAGGCCCTAACTATTCAATCTGTTGGAGCAACGACCTAGGGTAAAGCCTAGGTAGCTCGGAAAGTAGAAATGACCATAAGTTTCATACTGGTTGCAATTATTCGTTTTATACGATGGAAAAACTGTTGTATTTATATTGTATTTTATGCTTCTGGCGTTGTCTTCTAAGGCACTAACCTTTCGATCTGGTGGAGCAACGCCCTAGAGTGGAGCCTAGGTTGCCCGGAACGTAGAAATGACCAGTACTTTCACACTGTTTGCAGTTATTCCTGTTATACGATGGCAAAACTGTTGCATCTTTATTGTATTTTATGCTTCCGGCGTTGACTTCTAAGGGCCTAACTATTCGGTCTGGTGGAGCAACGCCCTAGAGTGAATCCTAGGTTGCCCGGACCGTAGAAATGACCATATCGTTCACACTGGTTGCAAATGTTCCTGTTACACGATGGAACAACTGTTGTATTTATATTGTATTATATGCTTCTGTCGTTGCTTTCTAAGGCCCTAACTATTCGGTCTGGTGGACCAACGCCCTAGAGTGAACCATAGGTTGCTCGGAACGTAGAAATGACCACAACTTTAACACTGGTTGCAATTATTCCTTCTATACGACGTAAAAGCCGTTGTGTTTATATTGTATTTTATGCTTCTGGCGCTGACTTCTAAGGCCCTAATTATTCGACCTGGTGGAGCAACGCCCTAGAGTGAAGCCTAGGTTGCTCGGAACGTGGATATGACCATTACTTTCACACTGTTTGCAAATATACATTATATACGATGGAAAAGCTGTTGTATTTATATCATATTTTATGCTTCTGTCGTTGACTTCTTAGGCCCTAACTATTCGATCTGGTGGAGCAACGACCCAGAGTGAAACCTAGGTTGCCGGGAACGTAGAAATGACCATTACTTTCACACTGGTTGCAATTATTCCTGTTATACGATAGAAAAACTGTTCTATTTATTTTGTATTTTATGCTTCGGGCGTTGACTTCTAAGGCCCTAACCATTCGATGTGGTGGAGCAACGCCCTAGAGTGAAACCTAGGTTACACGGAACGTAGAAATGACCAGTACTTTCACACTGTTTGCAGTTATTCCTGTTATACGATGGTAAAACTGTTGCATCTTTATTGTATTTTATGCTTCTGGCGTTGACTTCTAAGGCCCTAACTATTCGATCAGGTGGAGCAACGCCCTAGAGTGAAGCCTAGGTTGCTCGGAATGTAGAAATGACCATAACTTTCACACTGGTTGCAATTATTCATTTTATACGGTGGAAAAACTGTTGTACTTATATTGTATTTTATTCTTATGGCGGTGTATTCTAAGTCCCTAGCTATTCGATCTGGTGGAGCAACGCCCTAGAGTGAAACCAAGGTTACCCGGAACGTAGAAATGACCAGTACTTACACACTGTTTGCAGTTGTTACTGTTATACGATGGAAAAACTGTTGCATCTTTATTGTATTTTATGCTTCAGGCGTTGACTTCTAAGGCCGGAGCTATTCGAAGTGGTGGAGCTACGCCCGAGAGTGAAGCCTAGGTTGCGCGGATCGTAGAAATGGCTATTACTTTCACACTGTTTGCAAATATACATTATATGCGATGGAAGAGCTGTTGTATTTATGTTGTATTTTATGCTTCCCGCGTTGACTTCTAAGGGCCTAACTATTCGGTCTGGTGGGGCAACGCCCTAGAGTGAAGCCTAGGTTGCCCGGCACGTAGAAATGACCATTACTTTGACACTGTTTGCAAATATACATTATATACGATGGAAAAGCTGTTGTATTTATATCGTATTTTATGCTTCTGTCGTTGACTTCTTAGGCCCTAACTATTCGATCTGGTGGAGCAACGACCTAGAGTGAAACCTAGGTTGCCGGGAACGTAGAAATGACCATTACTTCCACACTGGTTGCAATTATTCGTTTTATACGATGGAAAAACTGTTGCATCTTTCTTGTATCTTATGCTTCTGGCGTTGACTTCTAAGGCCCTAACTATTCGATCAGGTGGAGCAACGCCCTAGAGTGAAGCCTAGGTTGCTCGGAATGTAGAAATGACCATAACCTTCACACTGGATGCAATTATTCGTTTTATACGATCGAAAATCTGTTGCATTTATATCGTATTTTATGCTTCTGGCGTTGACTTCTTAGGCCGTAACTATTCGGTCTGGTGGAGCAACGCCCTGGAGTGAAACCTATATTGCCCGGAACGTAGAATTGGCCATCACCTTCAAACTGGTTGCAATTATTCCTGATAGATGATGGAAACACTGTTGTATTTTTTTTGCATTTTATGGTGCGGGCGTTGACTTCTAAGGCCCTAACTATTCAATCTGTTGGAGCAACGACCTAGGGTGAAGCCTAGGTAGCTCGGAAAGTAGAAATGACCATAAGTTTCATACTGGTTGCAATTATTCGTTTTATACGATGGAAAAACTGTTGTATTTATATTGTATTTTATGCTTCTGGCGTTGTCTTCTAAGGCACTAACTATTCGATCTGGTGGAGCAACGCCCTAGAGTGGAGCCTAGGTTGCCCGGAACGTAGAAATGACCAGTACTTTCACACTGTTTGCAGTTATTCCTGTTATACGATGGAAAAACTGTTGCCTCTTTATTGCATTTTATGCTTCGGGCATTGACTTCTAAGCTCCTAACTATTCAATCTGTTGGAGCGACGCCCTAGGGTGAAGCCTAGGTTGCCCGGAAAGTAGAAATGACCATAACTTTCACACTGGTTGCAATTATTCGTTTTGTACGATGGAAAAGCTGCTGCACCTTTATTGTATTTTATTCATCTGGTGTTGACTTCTAAGGCCGTAGCTACTAGATGCGGTGGAGCAACGCCCCAGGGTGACGCCTAGGTTGCCCGGAACGTAGAAATGACCATAACTTTCATACTGGTTGCAATTCTTCGTTTTATACGATGGAATAGCTGTTGTATTTATATTGTATTTTATGCCCCTGGCGTCGACTTCTGGCGCCCTAACTATTCGATCTGGTGGAACAACGCCCTAGAGTGAAGCCTAGGTTGCTCGGAATGTAGAAATGACCATAACCTTCACACTGGTTGCAATTATTCGTTTTATACGATGGAAAAGCTGTTGCATTTATATCGTATTTTATGCTTCTGGCGTTGACTTCTTAGGCCGTAACTATTCGGTCTGGTGGAGCAACGCCCTGGAGTGAAACCTATATTGCCCGGAACGTAGAATTGGCCATCACTTTCAAACTGGTTGCAATTATTCCTGATAGATGATGGAAACACTGTTGTATTTTTTTTGCATTTTATGATTCGGGCGTTGACTTCTAAGGCCCTAACTATTCAATCTGTTGGAGCAACGACCTAGGGTGAAGCCTAGGTAGCTCGGAAAGTAGAAATGACCATAAGTTTCATACTGGTTGCAATTATTCGTTTTATACGATGGAAAAACTGTTGTATTTATATTGTATTTTATGCTTCTGGCGTTGTCTTCTAAGGCACTAACTATTCGATCTGGTGGAGCAACGCCCTAGAGTGGAGCCTAGGTTGCCCGGAACGTAGAAATGACCAGTACTTTCACACTGTTTGCAGTTATTCCTGTTATACGATGGAAAAACTGTTGCCTCTTTATTGCATTTTATGCTTCGGGCATTGACTTCTAAGCTCCTAACTATTCAATCTGTTGGAGCGACGCCCTAGGGTGAAGGCTAGGTTGCCCGGAAAGTAGAAATGACCATAACTTTCACACTGGTTGCAATTATTCGTTTTGTACGATGGAAAAGCTGCTGCACCTTTATTGTATTTTATTCATCTGGTGTTGACTTTTAAGGCCGTAGCTACTAGATGCGGTGGAGCAACGCCCCAAGGTGACGCCTAGGTTGCCCGGAACGTAGAAATGACCATAACTTTCATACTGGTTGCAATTCTTCGTTTTATACGATGGAATAGCTGTTGTATTTATATTGTATTTTATGCCCCTGGCGTCGACTTCTGGCGCCCTAACTATTCGATCTGGTGGAGCAACGCCCCAGGGTGACGCCTATGTTGCCCGGAACGTAGAAATGACCATTACTTTCACACTGGTTGCAGCTAATCCTGTTATACGATGGAAAAACTGTGGCATTTTAATTGTATTTTATTCTTCTGGCGTTGAATTCTAAGTCCCCAATTATTCGATCACGTGGAGCAACGCCGTAGAGTGAAGCCTAGGTTGCCCGAAACGTAGAAATGACCATTACTTTCACACTTGCTGCTATTATTCGTTTTATACGATGGAAAGACTGATATATTTATATTGTACTTTATGCTTCTGGCGTTGACTTCTAAGGCCCTAGCTGTTCGATCTAGTAGAGCAACACCCTAAAGTGTAGCCTAGGTTGCCCGGAAAGGAGAAATGACCATCACTTTCAA
This sequence comes from Calliopsis andreniformis, assembly GCF_051401765.1. NCBI lineage: Eukaryota > Metazoa > Arthropoda > Insecta > Hymenoptera > Andrenidae > Calliopsis > Calliopsis andreniformis. Next base: position 7,383,985 of record NW_027480426.1, on the reverse strand, counting down.
ACTGGTTGCAATTAATCCAGTTATACGATGGAAAAACTGTAGTATTTTTATTGCATTTTATGCTTCTGGCGTTCACTTCTTAGGCCCTAACTATTCGATGTGGTGGAAGAACGCCATAGAGTGAAGCCTAGGATGCCCGGAACGTAGAAATGGCCATCACTTTCAAACTGGTTGCAATTATTCCTGTTATATGATGGAAACACTGTTGTATTTATATTGTATTTTATGCCTCTGGCGTTGACTTCTAAGGCCGTAGCTATTAGATGTGGTGGAGCAACGCCCTAGAGAGACGCCTAGGGTGCTCGGAACGTAGAAATGACCATTACTTTCACACTGGTTGCAATTATTCGTATTATACGATGGAAAAGCTGTTGTATTTATATCGTATTTTATGCTTCTGGCGTTGACTTCTAAGGCACTAACTATTCGATCTGGTGGAGCAACGCCCTAGAGTGAATCCTAGGTTGCCCGGAGCGTAGAATTGGCCATCACTTTCAAACTGGTTGCAATTATTCCTGTTATATGATGGAAACACTGTTGTATTTTTATTGCATTTTATGCTTCGGGCGTTGACTTCTAAGGCCCTAACAATTCAATCTGTTGGAGCAACGCCCTAGGGTGAAGCCTAGGTTGCTCGGAAAGTAGAAATGACCATAAGTTTCATACTGGTTGCAATTATTCGATTTATACGATGGAAAATCTGTTGTATTTATATTGTATTTTATGCTTCTGGCGTTGGCTTCTAAGGCACTAACTATTTGATCTGGTGGAGCAACGCCCTAGAGTGAATCCTAGGTTGCCCGGAACGTAGAATTGGCCATCACTTTCAAACTGGTTGCAATTAATCCAGTTATACGATGGAAAAGCTGTTGTATTTTTATTGCATTTTATGCTTCTGGCGTTCACTTCTGAGGCCCTAACTATTCGAACTGGTGGAGCAACGCCCTAGAGTGCAGCCTAGGTTGCCCGGAACGTAGAATTGGCCATCACTTTCAAACTGGTTGCAATTATTCCTGTTATATGATGGAAACACTGTTGTATTTTTTTTGCATTTTATGGTTCGGGCGTTGACTTCTAAGACCCTAACTATTCAATCTGTTGGAGCAACGCCCTAGGGTGAAACCTAGGTTGCTCGGAAAGTAGAAATGTCCATAAGATTCATACTGGTTGCAATTATTCGTTTTATACAATGAAAAAACTGTTGTATTTATATTGTATTTTATGCTTCTGGCGTTGACTTCTAAAGCACTAACTATTCGAGCTGGTGGAGCAACGCCCTAGAGTGAATCCTAGGTTCCCCGGAACGTAGAATTGGCCATCACTTTCAAACTGGTTGCAATTATTCCTGTTATATGATGGAAACACTGTTGTATTTTTTTTGCATTTTATGGTTCGGGCGTTGGCTTCTGTGGCCCTAACTATTCAATCTGTTGGAGCAACGCCCTAGGGTGAAGCGTAGGTTGCTCGGAATGTAGAAATGACCATAAGTTTCATACTGGTTGCAATTATTCGTTTTATACAATGGAAAAACTGTTCTATTTATTTGGTATTTAATGCGTCGGGCGTTGGCTTCTAAGGCCCTAACTGTTTGATCTGGTGGAGCAACGCCCTAGAGTGAAGCCTAGGTTGCCCGGAAAGGAGAAATGACCATCACTTTCAAACTGGTTGCAATTAATCCTGTTACACATTGGAAAAACTGTTGTATTTTTATTGCATTTTATGCTTCTGGCGTTGACTTCTAAGACCCTAACTATTCAATCTGTTGGAGCAACGCCCTAGGGTGAAACCTAGGTTGCTCGGAAAGTAGAAATGTCCATAAGATTCATACTGGTTGCAATTATTCGTTTTATACAATGAAAAAACTGTTGTATTTATATCGTATTTTATGCTTCTGGCGTTTACTTCTAAAGACCTAACTATTCGATCTGGTGGAGCAACGCCCTAGAGTGAATCCTAGGTTGCTCGGAATGTAGAAATAACCATAACATTCACACTGGCTGCAAATATTCGTTTTATACGATGCAAACGCTGTTGTATTTATATCGTATTTTATGCTTCTGGCGTTTACTTCTAAGTACCTAACTATTCGACCTGGTGGAGCAACGCCGTAGAGTGGATCCTGGGTAGCTCGGAATGTAGAAATGACCATAACGTTCACACTGGTTGCAATTATTCGTTTTATACGATGCAAACGCTGTTGTATTTATATCGTATTTTATGCTTCTGGCGTTTACTTCTAAGGACCTAACTATTCGATCTGGTGGAGCAACGCCCTAGTGTGGATCCTAAGTGGCTCGGAATGTAGAAATGACCATAACGTTCACACTGGTTGCAATTATTCGTTTTATACGATGCAAACGCTGTTGTATTTATATCGTATTTTATGCTTCTGGCGTTTACTTCTAAGGACCTAACTATCCGATCTGGTGGAGCAACGCCCTAGAGTGGATCCTGGGTTGCTCGGAATGTAGAAATGACCATAACTTTCAGACTGGTTGCAATTATTCGTTTTATACGATGCAAACGCTGTTGTATTTATATCGTATTTTATGCTTCTGTCTTTGACTTCTAAGGCACTAACTATTCAATCTGTTGGAGCAACGCCCAAGGGTGAAGCCTAGCTTGCTCGGAAAGTAGAAATGTCCATAAGTTTCATACTGGTTGCAATTATTCGTTTTATACGATGGAAAAGCTGTTGTATTTATATTGTATTTTATGCTTCTGGCGTTGACTTCTAAGGCACTAACCATTCGATCTGGTGGAGCCACGCCCTAGAGTGAAGCCTAGGTTGCCCGGAAAGGAGAAATGACCATCACTTTCAAACTGGTGGCAATTAATCCTGTTATACATTGGAAAAACTGTTGTATTTTTATTGCATTTTATGCTTCTGGCGTTCACTTCTTAGGCCCTAACTATACGATCTGGTGGAACAACGGCATAGGGTGAAGCCTAGCTTGCCCGGAACGTAGAAATGACCATTACCTTCACACTGTTTGCAATTATACCTTTTATACGATGGAAAAGCTGTTGTATTTATATCGTATTTTATGCTTCAGGCGTTTACTTCTAAAGACCTAACTATTCGATCTGGTGGAGCAACACCCTAGAGTGAATCCTAGGTTGCTCGGAATGTAGAAATGACCATAACTTTCACACTGGCTGCAATTATTCGTTTTATACGATGGAAACGCTGTTGTATTTATATCGTATTTTATGCTTCTAGCGTTCACTTCTAAAGACCTAACTACTCGATCTATTGGAGCAACGCCCTAGAGTGAATCCTAGGTTGCTCGGAATGTAGAAATAACCATAACATTCACACTGGCTGCAAATATTCGTTTTATACGATGCAAACGCTGTTGTATTTATATCGTATTTTATGCTTCTGGCGTTTACTTCTAAGGACCTAACTATTCGACCTGGTGGAGCAACGCCGTAGAGTGGATCCTGGGTAGCTCGGCATGTAGAAATGACCATAACTTTCACACTGGTTGCAATTCTTCGTTTTATACGATGGAAACGCTGTTGTATTTATATCGTATTTTATGCTTCTGGCGTTTACTTCTAAGGACCTAACTATTCGATCTGGTGGAGCAACGCCCTAGAGTGGATCCTGGGTAGCTCGGAATGTAGAAATGACCAAAACTTTCACACTGGTTGCAATTATTCGTTTTATACGATGCAAACGCTGTTGTATTTATATCGTATTTTATGCTCCTGGCGTTTAATTCTAAGGACCTAACTATTCGATCTGGTGGAGCAACGCCCTAGAGTGGATCCTAGGTTGCTCGGAATGTAGAAATGACCATAACTTTCACACTGGTTGCAATTATTCGTTTTATACGATGCAAACGCTGTTGTATTTATATCGTATTTTATGCTTCTGGCGTTGACTTCTAAGGCACTAGCTATTCAATCTGTTGGAGCAACGCCCAAGGGTGAAGCCTAGGTTGCCCGGAACGTAGAAATGACCATCACTTTCAAACTGGTTGCAATTAATCCTGTTATAGATTGGAAAAACAGTTGTATTTTTATTGCATTTTATGCTTCTGGCGTTCACTTCTTAGGCCCTAACTATTCGATCTGGTGGAACAACGGCATAGGGTGAAGCCTAGCTTGCCCGGAACGTAGAAATGACCATTACCTTCACACTGTTTGCAATTATTCCTTTTATACGATGGAAAAGCTGTTGTATTTATATCGTATTTTATGCTTCTGGCGTTTACTTCTAAAGACCTAACTATTCGATCTGGTGGAGCAACGCCCTAGAGTGAATCCTTGGTTGCTCGGAATGTAGAAATAACCATAACATTCACACTGGCTGCAAATATTCGTTTTATACGATGCAAACGCTGTTGTATTTATATCGTATTTTATGCTTCTGGCGTTTACTTCTAAGGACCTAACTATTCGACCTGGTGGAGCAACGCCGTAGAGTGGATCCTGGGTAGCTCGGAATGTAGAAATGACCATAACTTTCACACTGGTTGCAATTATTCGTTTTATACGATGGAAACGCTGTTGTATTTATATCGTATTTTATGCTTCTGGCGTTTACTTCTAAGGACCTAACTATTCGATCTGGTGGAGCAACGCCCTAGAGTGGATCCTGGGTAGCTCGGAATGTAGAAATGACCAAAACTTTCACACTGGTTGCAATTATTCGTTTTATACGATGCAAACGCTGTTGTATTTATATCGTATTTTATGCTCCTGGCGTTTAATTCTAAGGACCTAACTATTCGATCTGGTGGAGCAACGCCCTAGAGTGGATCCTAGGTAGTTCGGAATGTAGAAATGACCAAAACTTGCACGCTGGTTGCAATTATTCGTTTTATACGATGCAAACGCTGTTGTATTTATATCGTATTTTATGCTTCTGGCGTATACTTCTATGGACCTAACTATTCGATCTGGTGGAGCAACGCCCTAGAGTGGATCCCAGGTTACTCGGAATGTAGAAATGACCATAACTTTCACACTGGTTGCAATTATTCGTTTTCTACGATGCAAACGCTGTTGTATTTATATCGTACTTTATGCTTCTGGCGTTGACTTCTAAGGCCCTAACTATTCAATCTGTTGGAGCAACGCCCTAGGGTGAAGCCTAGCTTGCTCGGAAATCAGAAATGACCATAAGTTTGATACTGGTTGCAATTATTCGCTTTATACGATGGAAAAGCTGTTGTACTTATATCGTATTTTATGCTTCTGGCGTTGGCTTCTTAGGCCGTAACTATTCGATCTGGTAGAGCAACGCCCTAGAGTGAAGCCTAGGTTGCCCGGAACTTAGAATTGCCCATCACCTTCAAACTGGTCGCAATTATTCCTGTTATATGATGGAAACACTGTTGTATTTTTTTTTTATTTTATGGTTCGGGCGTAGACTTCTAAGGCCATAACTATTCAATCTGTGGGAGCAACGCCCTAGGGTGAAGCCTAGGTTGTTCGGAAAGTAGAAATGACCATAAGTTTCATACTGGTTGCAATTATTCGTTTTATACGATGGAAAAGCTGTTGTACTTATATCGTATTTTATGCTTCTGGCGTTGGCTTCTTAGGCCGTAACTATTCGGTCTGGTGGAGCAACGCCATGGAGAGAAGCCTTGGTTGCCCGGAACGTAGAATTGGCCATCACTTTCAAACTGGTTGCAATTACTCCTGTTATATGATGGAAACACTGTTGTATTTTTTTTGCATTTTATGGTTCGGGCGTTCACTTGTAAGGTCCTAACTATTGAATCTGTTGGAGCAACGCCCTAGGGTGAAGCCTAGCTTGCTCGGAAAGTAGAAATGATCATAAGTTTCATACTGCTTGCAATTATTCGTTTTATACGATGGAAACACTGTTGGATTTTTATTGCATTTTATGCTTCGGGCGTTGACTTCTAAGGCCCTAACTATTCAATCTGTTGGAGCAACGCCCTAGGGTGAAACCTAGCTTGCTTGGCAAGTAGAAATGAACATAAGTTTCATACTGGTTGCAATTATTCGTTTTATAAGATGGAAAAGCTGTTGTATTTATATCGTATTTTATGCTTCTGGCGTTGACTTCTTGCGCCGTAACTATTCGGTCTGGTGGAGCAACGCCCTGGAGTGAAACCTAGGTTGCCCGGAACGTAGAATTTGCCATCACTTTCAAACTGGTTGCAATTATTCCTGTTATATGATGGAAACACTGTTGTATTTTTATTGCGTTATATGCTTCGGGCGTTGACTTCTAAGGCCGTAACTATTCAATCTGTTGGAGCAACGCCCTAGCGTGAAGCCTAGGTTGCTCGGAAAGTACAAATGACCATAAGTTTCATACTGGTTGCAATTATTCGTTTTATACGATGGCAAAACTGTTGTATTTATATTGTATCTTATGCTTCTGGCGTTGACTTCTAAGTCCCTAGCTGTTCGACCTAGTGGAGCAACGCCCTGGAGTGAAGCCTAGGTTGCCCGGAAAGGAGAAATGACCATCACGTTCAAACTGGTTGCAATTAATACTTTTATACGATGGAAAGGCTGTTGTATTTATATCGTATTTTATGCTTCTGGCGTTTACTTCTGAGGACCTAACTATTCGATCTGGTGGAGCAACGCCCTAGAGTGAAGCCTAGGTTGCTCGGAATGTGGAAATGACCATCACTTTCACACTGGTTGCAATTATTCGTTTTATACGATGGAAACGCTGTTGTATTTATATTGTACTTTATGCCTCTGGCGTTGACTTCTAAGGCCGTAGCTATTAGATGTGGTGGAGTAACGCCCTGGTGTGAAACCTAGGTTGCCCGGAACGTAGAATTGGCCATCACTTTCAAACTGGTTGCAATTATTCCTGTTATATGAAGGAAATACTGTTGTATTTTTTTTGCATTTTATGGTTCGGGCATTGACTTCTAAGGCCCTAACTATTCAATCCGTTGGAGAAACGCCCTAGGGTGAAGCCTAGGTTGCTCGGAACGTAGAAATGACCATAAGTTTCATACTGATTGCAATTATTTGTTTCATACGATGGAAAAACTGTTGTATTTATATTGTATTTTATGCTTCTGGCGTTGACTTCTACGGCACTAACTTTTCGATCTAGTGGAGCAACGCCCTAGAGTGAAGCCTAGGTTGCCCGGAAAGGAGAAATGACCATCACGTTCAAACTGGTTGCAATTAATCCTTTTATACGATGGAAAAGCTGTTGTATTTATATCGTATTTTATGCTTCTGGCGTTGACATCTACGGCACTAACTATTCGATCTAGTGGAGCAACGCCCTAGAGTGCAGCCTAGGTTGCCCGGAAGGTAGAATTGGCCATCACTTTCAAACTGGTTGCAATTATTCGTTTTATACGATGCAAACGCTGTTGTATTTATATCGTATTTTATGCTTCTGGCGTATACTTCTATGGACCTAACTATTCGATCTGGTGGAGCAACGCCCTAGAGTGGATCCTAGGTAGCTCGGAATGTAGAAATGACCGTAACTTTCACACTGGTTGCAATTATTCGTTTTATACGATGGAAACGCTGTTGTATTTCTATCGTATTTTATGCTTCTGGCGTTTGCTTCTAAGGACCTAACTATTCGATCTGGTGGAGCAACGCCCTAGAGTGGATCCTAGGTGGCTCGGAATGTAGAAATGACCATAACTTTCACACTGGTTGCAATTATTCGTTTTATACGATGCAAACGCTGTTGTATTTATATCGTATTTTATGCTTCTGGCGTATACTTCTATGGACCTAACTATTCGATCTGGTGGAGCAACGCCCTAGAGTGAAGCCTAGGTTGCCCGGAACGTAGAATTGGCCATCACTTTCAAACTGGTTGCAATTATTCCTGTTATATTATGGAAACACTGTTGTATTTTAATTGCATTTTATGCTTCGGGCGTTGACTTCTAAGGCCCTAACTATTCAATCTGTTGGAGCAACGCCCTAGGGTGAAGCCTAGCTTGCTCGGAAAGTAGAAATGAACATAAGTTTCATACTGGTTGCAATTATTCGTTTTACACGGTGGAAAAGCTGTTGCATTTATATCGTATTTTATGCTTCTGGCGTTGACTTCTTGGGTCGTAACTATTCCGTCTGGTGGAGCAACGCCCTGGAGTGAAACCTAGGTTGCCCGGAACGTAGAATTGGCCATCACTTTCCAAATTGGTTGCAATTATTCCTGTTATATTATGGAAACACTGTTGTATTTTTATTGCATTTTATGCTTCGGGCGTTGACTTCTAAGGCCCTAACTATTCAATCTGTTGGAGCAACGCCCTAGGGTGAAGCCTAGGTTGCTCGGAAAGTAGAAATGACCATAAGTTTCATACTGGATGCAATTATTCGTTTTATACGATGGAAAAACTGTTGTATTTATATCGCATTTTATGCTTCTGGCGTTGACTTCTAAGGCACTATCTTTTCGATCTGGTGGAGCAACGCCCTAGAGCGAAGCCTAGGTTGCCCGGAACGTAGAATTGGCCATCACTTTCAAACTGGTTGCAATTATTCCTGTTATATGATGGAAACACTGTTGTATTTTTGCTGCATTTTATGCTTCGGGCGTTGACTTCTAAGGCCCTAACTATTCAATCTGTTGCAGCAACGCCCTAGCGTGAAGCCTAGCTTGCTCGGAAAGTAGAAATGACCATAAGTTTCATACTGGTTGCAATTACTCGTTTTATACGATGGAAAAGCTGTTGCATTTATATCGTATTTTATGCTTCTGTCGTTGACTTCTTGGGCCGTAACTATTCGGTCTGGTGGAGCAACGCCCTGGAGTGAAACCTAGGTTGCCCGGAACGTAGAATTGGCCATCACTTTCAAACTGGTTGCAATTACTCCTGTTATATGATGGAAACACTGTTGTATTTTTTTTGCATTTTATGTTTCGGGAGTTGACTTCTAGGGCCCTAACTATTCAATCCGTTGGAGCAACGCCCTAGGGTGAAGCCTAGGTTGCTCTGAAAGTAGAAATGACCATAAGTTTCATACTGGTTGCAATTATTTGTTTTATACGATGGAAAAACTGTTGTATTTATATTGTATATTATGCTTCAGGCGTTGACTTCTAAGGCACTAACTATTCGATCTGGTGGAGCAACGCCCTAGTGTGAAGCCTAGGTTGCCCGAAACGTAGAATTGGCCATCACTTTCAAACTGGTTGCAATTATTCCTGTTATATTATGAAAACACTGTTGTATTTTTATTTCATTTTATGCTTCGGGCGTTGACTTCTAAGGCCCTAACTATTCAATCTGTTGGAGCAACGCCCTAGGGTGAAACCTAGGTTGCTCGGAAAATAGAAATGACCATCAGTTTCATACTGGTTGCAATTATTCGTTTTATACGATGGAAAAACTGTTGTATTTATATTGTATTTTATGATTCTGGCGTTGACTTCTAAGGCCCTAGCTATTCGATCTCGTGGAGCAACGCCCTAGAGTGAAGCCTAGGTTGCCCGGAAAGGAGAAATGGCCATCACTTTCAAACTGGTTGCAATTAATCCTGTTATACATTGGAAAAACTGTTGCATTTTTATTGCATTTTATGCTTCTGGCGTTCACTTCTTAGGCCCGAACTATTCGATCTGGTGGAACAACGGCCTAGGGTGAAGCCTAGCTTGCCCGGAACGTAGAAATGACCATTACCTTCACACTGTTTGCAATAATTCGTTTTATACGATGGAAACGCTGTTGTATTTCTATCGTATTTTATGCTTCTGGCGTTTGCTTCTCAGGACCTAACTATTCGATCTGGTGGAGCAACGCCCTAGAGTGGATCCTAGGTAGCTCGGAATGTAGAAATGACCGTAACTTTCACACTGGTTGCAATTATTCGTTTTATACGATGGAAACGCTGTTGTATTTCTATCGTATTTTATGCTTCTGGCGTTTGCTTCTAAGGACCTAACTATTCGATCTGGTGGAGCAACGCCCTAGAGTGGATCCTAGGTAGCTCGGAATGTAGAAATGATCATAAGTTTCATACTGCTTGCAATTATTCGTTTTATACGATGGAAACACTGTTGGATTTTTATTGCATTTTATGCTTCGGGCGTTGACTTCTAAGGCCCTAACTATTCAATCTGTTGGAGCAACGCCCTAGGGTGAAACCTAGCTTGCTCGGCAAGTAGAAATGAACATAAGTTTCATACTGGTTGCAATTATTCGTTTTATAAGATGGAAAAGCTGTTGTATTTATATCGTATTTTATGCTTCTGGCGTTGACTTCTTGCGCCGTAACTATTCGGTCTGGTGGAGCAACGCCCTGGAGTGAAACCTAGGTTGCCCGGAACGTAGAATTTGCCATCACTTTCAAACTGGTTGCAATTATTCCTGTTATATGATGGAAACACTGTTGTATTTTTTTTGCATTTTATGGTTCGGGCGTAGAGTTCTAAGGCCCTAACTATTCAATCTGCTGGAGCAACGCCCTAGGGTGAAGCCTAAGTTGCTAGGAAAGTAGAAATGACCATAAGTTTCATACTGGTTGCAATTATTCGTTTTATACGATGGAAAAGCTGTTGTATTTATATTGTATTTTATGCTTCTGGCGTTGACTTCTAAGGCACTAACTATTCGATATGCTGGAGCAACGCTCTAGAGTGAAGCCTAGGTTGCCCGGAACGTAGAATTGGCCATCACTTTCCAAATTGGTTGCAATTATTCCTGTTATATTATGGAAACACTGTTGTATTTTTATTGCGTTATATGCTTCGGGCGTTTTCTTCTAAGGCCGTAACTATTCAATCTGTTGGAGCAACGCCCTAGCGTGAAGCCTAGGTTGCTCGGAAAGTACAAATGACCATAAGTTTCATACTGGTTGCAATTATTCGTTTTATACGATGGCAAAACTGTTGTATTTATACTGTATCTTATGCTTCTGGCGTTGACTTCTAAGTCCCTAGCTGTTCGACCTAGTGGAGCAACGCCCTGGAGTGAAGCCTAGGTTGCCCGGAAAGGAGAAATGACCATCACGTTCACACTGGCTGCAAATATTCGTTTTATACGATGCAAACGCTGTTGTATTTATATCGTATTTTATGCTTCTGGCGTTTACTTCTAAGGACCTAACTATTCGACCTGGTGGAGCAACGCCGTAGAGTGGATCCTGGGTAGCTCGGCATGTAGAAATGACCATAACTTTCACACTGGTTGCAATTCTTCGTTTTATACGATGGAAACGCTGTTGTATTTATATCGTATTTTATGCTTCTGGCGTTTACTTCTAAGGACCTAACTATTCGATCTGGTGGAGCAACGCCCTAGAGTGGATCCTGGGTAGCTCGGAATGTAGAAATGACCAAAACTTTCACACTGGTTGCAATTATTCGTTTTATACGATGCAAACGCTGTTGTATTTATATCGTATTTTATGCTCCTGGCGTTTAATTCTAAGGACCTAACTATTCGATCTGGTGGAGCAACGCCCTAGAGTGGATCCTAGGTTGCTCGGAATGTAGAAATGACCATAACTTTCACACTGGTTGCAATTATTCGTTTTATACGATGCAAACGCTGTTGTATTTATATCGTATTTTATGCTTCTGGCGTTGACTTCTAAGGCACTAGCTATTCAATCTGTTGGAGCAACGCCCAAGGGTGAAGCCTAGGTTGCTCGGAAAGTAGAAATGTCCATAAGTTTCATAGTTGTTGCAATTATTCGTTTTATACGATGGAAAAGCTGTTGTATTTATATTGTATTTTATGCTTCTGGCGTTGACTTGTAAGGCACTATCCATTCGATCTGGTGGAGCCACGCCCTAGAGTGAAGCCTAGGTTGCCCGGAAAGGAGAAATGACCATCACTTTCAAACTGGTTGCAATTAATCCTGTTATACATTGGAAGAACTGTTGTATTTTTATTGCATTTTATGTTTCTGGCGTTCACTTCTTAAGCCCTAACTATACGATCTGGTGGAACAACGGCATAGGGTGAAGCCTAGCTTGCCCGGAACGTAGAAATGTCCATCACTTTCAAACTGGTTGCAATTATTCCTGTTATACGATGGAAATGCTGTTGTATTTATATCGTATTTTATGCTTCTGGAGCTGACTTCTTAGGCCGTAACTATTCCGTCTGGTGGAGCAACGCCATGGAGTGAAACCTAGGTTGCCCGGAACGTAGAAATGACCATAACTTTCACACTGGTTGCAATTATTCGTTTTATACGATGCAAACGCTGTTGTATTTATATCGTATTTTATGCTTCTGGCGTTGACTTCTAAGGCCCTAGCTATTCAATCTGTTGGAGCAACGCCCAAGGGTGAAGCCTAGGTTGCTCGGAAAGTAGAAATGTCCATCACTTTCAAACTGGTTGCAATTAATCCTGTTATAGATTGGAAAAACAGTTGTATTTTTATTGCATTTTATGCTTCTGGCGTTCACTTCTTAGGCCCTAACTATTCGATCTGGTTGAACAACGGCATAGGGTGAAGCCTAGCTTGCCCGGAACGTAGAAATGACCATTACCTTCACACTGTTTGCAATTATTCCTTTTATACGATGGAAAAGCTGTTGTATTTATATCGTATTTTATGCTTCTGGCGTTTACTTCTAAAGACCTAACTATTCGATCTGGTGGAGCAACGCCCTAGAGTGAATCCTTGGTTGCTCGGAATGTAGAAATAACCATAACATTCACACTGGCTGCAAATATTCGTTTTATACGATGCAAACGCTGTTGTATTTATATCGTATTTTATGCTTCTGGCGTTTACTTCTAAGGACCTAACTATTCGACCTGGTGGAGCAACGCCGTAGAGTGGATCCTGGGTAGCTCGGAATGAAGAAATGACCATAACTTTCACACTGGTTGCAATTATTCGTTTTATACGATGGAAACGCTGTTGTATTTATATCGTATTTTCTGCTTCTGGCGTTTACTTCTAAGGACCTAACTATTCGATCTGGTGGAGCAACGCCCTAGAGTGGATCCTGGGTAGCTCGGAATGTAGAAATGACCAAAACTTTCACACTGGTTGCAATTATTCGTTTTATACGATGCAAACGCTGTTGTATTTATATCGTATTTTATGCTCCTGGCGTTTAATTCTAAGGACCTAACTATTCGATCTGGTGGAGCAACGCCCTAGAGTGGATCCTAGGTAGTTCGGAATGTAGAAATGACCAAAACTTTCACGCTGGTTGCAATTATTCGTTTTATACGATGCAAACGCTGTTGTATTTATATCGTATTTTATGCTTCTGGCGTATACTTCTATGGACCTAACTATTCGATCTGGTGGAGCAACGCCCTAGAGTGGATCCCAGGTTACTCGGAATGTAGAAATGACCATAACTTTCACACTGGTTGCAATTATTCGTTTTATACGATGCAAACGCTGTTGTATTTATATCGTACTTTATGCTTCTGGCGTTGACTTCTAAGGCCCTAACTATTCAATCTGTTGGAGCAACGCCCTAGGGTGAAGCCTAGCTTGCTCGGAAATCAGAAATGACCATAAGTTTGATACTGGTTGCAATTATTCGCTTTATACGATGGAAAAGCTGTTGTACTTATATCGTATTTTATGCTTCTGGCGTTGGCTTCTTAGGCCGTAACTATTCGATCTGGTAGAGCAACGCCCTAGAGTGAAGCCTAGGTTGCCCGGAACTTAGAATTGTCCATCACCTTCAAACTGGTCGCAATTATTCCTGTTATATGATGGAAACACTGTTGTATTTTTTTTGTATTTTATGGTTCGGGCGTAGACTTCTAAGGCCATAACTATTCAATCTGTGGGAGCAACGCCCTAGGGTGAAGCCTAGGTTGTTCGGAAAGTAGAAATGACCATAAGTTTCATACTGCTTGCAATTATTCGTTTTATACGATGGAAACACTGTTGGATTTTTATTGCATTTTATGCTTCGGGCGTTGACTTCTAAGGCCCTAACTATTCAATCTGTTGGAGCAACGCCCTAGGGTGAAACCTAGCTTGCTCGGCAAGTAGAAATGAACATAAGTTTCATACTGGTTGCAATTATTCGTTTTATAAGATGGAAAAGCTGTTGTATTTATATCGTAATTTATGCTTCTGGCGTTGACTTCTTGCGCCGTAACTATTCGGTCTGGTGGAGCAACGCCCTGGAGTGAAACCTAGGTTGCCCGGAACGTAGAATTGGCCATCACTTTCAAACTGGTTGCAATTATTCCTGTTATATGAAGGAAATACTGTTGTATTTTTTTTGCATTTTATGGTTCGGGCATTGACTTCTAAGGCCCTAACTATTCAATCCGTTGGAGCAACGCCCTAGGGTGAAGCCTAGGTTGCTCGGAACGTAGAAATGACCATAAGTTTCATACTGATTGCAATTATTTGTTTCATACGATGGAAAAACTGTTGTATTTATATTGTATTTTATGCTTCTGGCGTTGACTTCTACGGCACTAACTTTTCGATCTAGTGGAGCAACGCCCTAGAGTGAAGCCTAGGTTGCCCGGAAAGGAGAAATGACCATCACGTTCAAACTGGTTGCAATTAATCCTTTTATACGATGGAAAAGCTGTTGTATTTATATCGTATTTTATGCTTCTGGCGTTGACATCTACGGCACTAACTATTCGATCTAGTGGAGCAACGCCCTAGAGTGCAGCCTAGGTTGCCCGGAAGGTAGAATTGGCCATCACTTTCAAACTGGTTGCAATTATTCGTTTTATACGATGCAAACGCTGTTGTATTTATATCGTATTTTATGCTTCTGGCGTATACTTCTATGGACCTAACTATTCGATCTGGTGGAGCAACGCCCTAGAGTGGATCCTAGGTAGCTCGGAATGTAGAAATGACCGTAACTTTCACACTGGTTGCAATTATTCGTTTTATACGATAGAAACGCTGTTGTATTTCTATCGTATTTTATGCTTCTGGCGTTTGCTTCTAAGGACCTAACTATTCGATCTGGTGGAGCAACGCCCTAGAGTGGATCCTAGGTGGCTCGGAATGTAGAAATGACCATAACTTTCACACTGGTTGCAATTATTCGTTTTATACGATGCAAACGCTGTTGTATTTATATCGTATTTTATGCTTCTGGCGTATACTTCTATGGACCTAACTATTCGATCTGGTGGAGCAACGCCCTAGAGTGAAGCCTAGGTTGCCCGGAACGTAGAATTGGCCATCACTTTCAAACTGGTTGCAATTATTCCTGTTATATTATGGAAACACTGTTGTATTTTAATTGCATTTTATGCTTCGGGCGTTGACTTCTAAGGCCCTAACTATTCAATCTGTTGGAGCAACGCCCTAGGGTGAAGCCTAGCTTGCTCGGAAAGTAGAAATGAACATAAGTTTCATACTGGTTGCAATTATTCGTTTTACACGGTGGAAAAGCTGTTGCATTTATATCGTATTTTATGCTTCTGGCGTTGACTTCTTGGGTCGTAACTATTCCGTCTGGTGGAGCAACGCCCTGGAGTGAAACCTAGGTTGCCCGGAACGTAGAATTGGCCATCACTTTCCAAATTGGTTGCAATTATTCCTGTTATATTATGGAAACACTGTTGTATTTTTATTGCATTTTATGCTTCGGGCGTTGACTTCTAAGGCCCTAACTATTCAATCTGTTGGAGCAACGCCCTAGGGTGAAGCCTAGGTTGCTCGGAAAGTAGAAATGACCATAAGTTTCATACTGGATGCAATTATTCGTTTTATACGATGGAAAAACTGTTGTATTTATATCGCATTTTATGCTTCTGGCGTTGACTTCTAAGGCACTATCTTTTCGATCTGGTGGAGCAACGCCCTAGAGCGAAGCCTAGGTTGCCCGGAACGTAGAATTGGCCATCACTTTCAAACTGGTTGCAATTATTCCTGTTATATGATGGAAACACTGTTGTATTTTTGCTGCATTTTATGCTTCGGGCGTTGACTTCTAAGGCCCTAACTATTCAATCTGTTGCAGCAACGCCCTAGCGTGAAGCCTAGCTTGCTCGGAAAGTAGAAATGACCATAAGTTTCATACTGGTTGCAATTACTCGTTTTATACGATGGAAAAGCTGTTGCATTTATATCGTATTTTATGCTTCTGTCGTTGACTTCTTGGGCCGTAACTATTCGGTCTGGTGGAGCAACGCCCTGGAGTGAAACCTAGGTTGCCCGGAACGTAGAATTGGCCATCACTTTCAAACTGGTTGCAATTATTCCTGTTATATGATGGAAACACTGTTGTATTTTTTTTGCATTTTATGTTTCGGGCGTTGACTTCTAGGGCCCTAACTATTCAATCCGTTGGAGCAACGCCCTAGGGTGAAGCCTAGGTTGCTCTGAAAGTAGAAATGACCATAAGTTTCATACTGGATGCAATTATTCGTTTTATACGATGGAAAAACTGTTGTATTTATATCGCATTTTATGCTTCAGGCGTTGACTTCTAAGGCACTAACTATTCGATCTGGTGGATCAACGCCGTAGTGTGAAGCCTAGGTTGCCCGGAACGTAGAATTGGCCATCACTTTCAAACTGGTTGCAATTATTCCTGTTATATGATGGAAGCACTGTTGTATTTTTTTTGCATTTTATGGTTCGGGCGTTGACTTTTAAGGCCCTAACTATTCAATCTGCTGGAGCAACGCCCTAGGGTGAAGCCTAGGTTGCTCGGAAAGTAGAAATGACCATAAGTTTCATACTGGTTGCAATTATTCGTTTTATACGATGGAGAAGCTGTTGTATTTATATTGTATTTTATGCTTCTGGCGTTGACTTCTTAGGCCGTAACTATTCGGTCTGGAGGAGCAACGCCCTGGTGTAAAACCTAGGTTGCCTGGAACGTAGAATTGGCCATCACTTTCAAACTGGTTGCAATTATTCCTGTTATATTATGGAAACACTGTTGTATTTTAATTGCATTTTATGCTTCGGGCGTTGACTTCTAAGGCCCTAACTATTCAATCTGTTGGAGCAACGCCCTAGGGTGAAGCCTAGCTTGCTCGGAAAGTAGAAATGAACATAAGTTTCATACTGGTTGCAATTATTCGTTTTACACGGTGGAAAAGCTGTTGCATTTATATCGTATTTTATGCTTCTGGCGTTGACTTCTTGGGTCGTAACTATTCCGTCTGGTGGAGCAACGCCCTGGAGTGAAACCTAGGTTGCCCGGAACGTAGAATTGGCCATCACTTTCCAAATTGGTTGCAATTATTCCTGTTATATTATGGAAACACTGTTGTATTTTTATTGCATTTTATGCTTCGGGCGTTGACTTCTAAGGCCCTAACTATTCAATCTGTTGGAGCAACGCCCTAGGGTGAAGCCTAGGTTGCTCGGAAAGTAGAAATGACCATTAGTTTCATACTGGATGCAATTATTCGTTTTATTCGATGGAAAAACTGTTGTATTTATATCGCATTTTATGCTTCTGGCGTTGACTTCTAAGGCACTATCTTTTCGATCTGGTGGAGCAACGCCCTAGAGCGAAGCCTAGGTTGCCCGGAACGTAGAATTGGCCATCACTTTCAAACTGGTTGCAATTATTCCTGTTATATGATGGAAACACTGTTGTATTTTTATTGCATTTTATGCTTCGGGCGTTGACTTCTAAGGCCCTAACTATTCAATCTGTTGGAGCAACGCCCTAGGGTGAAACCTAGGTTGCTCGGAAAATAGAAATGACCATCAGTTTCATACTGGTTGCAATTATTCGTTTTATACGATGGAAAAACTGTTGTATTTATATTGTATTTTATGATTCTGGCGTTGACTTCTAAGGCCCTAGCTATTCGATCTCGTGGAGCAACGCCCTAGAGTGAAGCCTAGGTTGCCCGGAAAGGAGAAATGGCCATCACTTTCAAACTGGTTGCAATTAATCCTGTTATACATTGGAAAAACTGTTGCATTTTTATTGCATTTTATGCTTCTGGCGTTCACTTCTTAGGCCCGAACTATTCGATCTGGTGGAACAACGGCCTAGGGTGAAGCCTAGCTTGCCCGGAACGTAGAAATGACCATTGCCTTCACACTGTTTGCAATTATTCGTTTTATACGATGGAAACGCTGTTGTATTTCTATCGTATTTTATGCTTCTGGCGTTTGCTTCTCAGGACCTAACTATTCGATCTGGTGGAGCAACGCCCTAGAGTGGATCCTAGGTAGCTCGGAATGTAGAAATGACCGTAACTTTCACACTGGTTGCAATTATTCGTTTTATACGATGGAAACGCTGTTGTATTTCTATCGTATTTTATGCTTCTGGCGTTTGCTTCTAAGGACCTAACTATTCGATCTGGTGGAGCAACGCCCTAGAGTGGATCCTAGGTAGCTCGGAATGTAGAAATGACCGTAACTTTCACACTGGTTGCAATTATTCGTTTTATACGATGGAAACACTGTTGTATTTTTTTTGCATTTTATGCTTCTGGCGTTTACTTCTAAGGACCTAACTATTCGATCTGGTGGAGCAACGCCCTAGAGTGGATCCTAGGTAGCTCGGAATGTAGAAATGACCGTAACTTTCACACTGGTTGCAATTATTCGTTTTATACGATGGAAACGCTGTTGTATTTCTATCGTATTTTATGCTTCTGGCGTTTGCTTCTAAGGACCTAACTATTCGATCTGGTGGAGCAACGCCCTAGAGTGGATCCTAGGTGGCTCGGAATGTAGAAATGACCATAACTTTCACACTGGTTGCAATTATTCGTTTTATACGATGCAAACGCTGTTGTATTTATATCGTATTTTATGCTTCTGGCGTATACTTCTATGGACCTAACTATTCGATCTGGTGGAGCAACGCCCTAGAGTGAAGCCTAGGTTGCCCGGAACGTAGAATTGGTCATCACTTTCAAACTGGTTGCAATTATTCCTGTTATATGATGGAACCACTGTTGTATTTTTATTGCATTTTATGCTTCGGGCGTTGACTTCTATGGCCCTAACTATTCAATCTGTTGGAGCAACGCCCTAGAGTGAGGCCTAGGTTGCCCGGAACTTAGAATTGCCCATCACCTTCAAACTGGTCGCAATTATTCCTGTTATATGATGGAAACACTGTTTTATTTTTTTTTATTTTATGGTTCGGGCGTAGACTTCTAAGGCCATAACTATTCAATCTGTGGGAGCAACGCCCTAGGGTGAAGCCTAGGTTGTTCGGAAAGAAGAAATGACCATAAGTTTCATACTGGTTGCAATTATTCGTTTTATACGATGGAAAAGCTGTTGTACTTATATCGTATTTTATGCTTCTGGCGTTGGCTTCTTAGGCCGTAACTATTCGGTCTGGTGGAGCAACGCCATGGAGAGAAGCCTTGGTTGCCCGGAACGTAGAATTGGCCATCACTTTCAAACTGGTTGCAATTACTCCTCTTATATGATGGAAACACTGTTGTATTTTTTTTGCATTTTATGGTTCGGGCGTTCACTTGTAAGGTCCTAACTATTGAATCTGTTGAAGCAACGCCCTAGGGTGAAGCCTAGCTTGCTCGGAAAGTAGAAATGATCATAGGTTTCATACTGCTTGCAATTATTCGTTTTATACGATGGAAACACTGTTGGATTTTTATTGCATTTTATGCTTCGGGCGTTGACTTCTAAGGCCCTAACTATTCAATCTGTTGGAGCAACGCCCTAGGGTGAAGCCTAGCTTGCTCGGCAAGTAGAAATGAACATAAGTTTCATACTGGTTGCAATTATTCGTTTTATAAGATGGAAAAGCTGTTGTATTTATATCGTATTTTATGCTTCTGGCGTTGACTTCTAAGGCACTAACTATTCGATATGCTGGAGCAACGCTCTAGAGTGAAGCCTAGGTTGCCCGGAACGTAGAATTGGCCATCACTTTCCAAATTGGTTGGAATTATTCCTGTTATATTATGGAAACACTGTTGTATTTTTATTGCGTTATATGCATCGGGCGTTGACTTCTAAGGCCGTAACTATTCAATCTGTTGGAGCAACGCCCTAGCGTGAAGCCTAGGTTGCTCGGAAAGTACAAATGACCATAAGTTTCATACTGGTTGCAATTATTCGTTTTATACGATGGCAAAACTGTTGTATTTATATTGTATCTTATGCTTCTGGCGTTGACTTCTAAGGCCCTAGCTGTTCGACCTAGTGGAGCAACGCCCTGGAGTGAAGCCTAGGTTGCCCGGAAAGGAGAAATGACCATCACGTTCAAACTGGTTGCAATTAATCCTTTTATACGATGGAAAGGCTGTTGTATTTATATCGTATTTTATGCTTCTGGCGTTTACTTCTGAGGACCTAACTATTCGATCTGGTGGAGCAACGCCCTAGAGTGAAGCCTAGGTTGCTCGGAATGTGGAAATGACCATCACTTTCACACTGGTTGCAATTATTCGTTTTATACGATGGAAACGCTGTTGTATTTATATTGTACTTTATGCCTCTGGCGTTGACTTCTAAGGCCGTAGCTATTAGATGTGGTGGAGTAACGCCCTAGAGTGACGCCTAGGGTGCGCGGAACGTAGAAATGTCCATTACTTTCACACTGGTTGCAATTATTCGTTTTATACGATGGAAAAGCTGTTGTATTTATATCGTATTTTATGCTTCTGGCGTTGACTTCTTAGGCCGTAACTATTCGGTCTGGTGGAGCAACGCCCTGGTGTGAAACCTAGGTTGCCCGGAACGTAGAATTGGCCATCACTTTCAAACTGGTTGCAATTATTCCTGTTATATGAAGGAAATACTGTTGTATTTTTTTCGCATTTTATGGTTCGGGCATTGACTTCCAAGGCCCTAACTATTCAATCCGTTGGAGCAACGCCCTAGGGTGAAGCCTAGGTTGCTCGGAACGTAGAAATGACCATAAGTTTCATACTGATTGCAATTATTTGTTTCATACGATGGAAAAACTGTTGTATTTATATCGTATTTTATGCTTCTGGCGTTGACTTCTTAGGCCGTAACTATTCGGTCTGGTGGAGCAACGCCCTGGTGTGAAACCTAGGTTGCCCGGAACGTAGAATTGGCCATCACTTTCAAACTGGTTGCAATTATTCCTGTTATATGAAGGAAATACTGTTGTATTTTTTTCGCATTTTATGGTTCGGGCATTGACTTCTAAGGCCCTAACTATTCAATCCGTTGGAGCAACGCCCTAGGGTGAAGCCTAGGTTGCTCGGAACGTAGAAATGACCATAAGTTTCATACTGATTGCAATTATTTGTTTCATACGATGGAAAAACTGTTGTATTTATATTGTATTTTATGCTTCTGGCGTTGACTTCTACGGCACTAACTATTCGATCTAGTGGAGCAACGCCCTAGAGTGAAGCCTAGGTTGCCCGGAAAGGAGAAATGACCATCACGTTCAAACTGGTTGCAATTAATCCTTTTATACGATGGAAAAGCTGTTGTATTTATATCGTATTTTATGCTTCTGGCGTTGACATCTACGGCACTAACTATTCGATCTAGTGGAGCAACGCCCTAGAGTGCAGCCTAGGTTGCCCGGAAGGTAGAATTGGCCATCACTTTCAAACTGGTTGCAATTATTCGTTTTATACGATGCAAACGCTGTTGTATTTAGATCGTATTTTATGCTTCTGGCGTATACTTCTATGGACCTAACTATTCGATCTGGTGGAGCAACGCCCTAGAGTGGATCCTAGGTAGCTCGGAATGTAGAAATGACCGTAACTTTCACACTGGTTGCAATTATTCGTTTTATACGATGGAAACGCAGTTGTATTTCTATCGTATTTTATGCTTCTGGCGTTTGCTTCTAAGGACCTAACTATTCGATCTGGTGGAGCAACGCCCTAGAGTGGATCCTAGGTGGCTCGGAATGTAGAAATGACCATAACTTTCACACTGGTTGCAATTATTCGTTTTATACGATGCAAACGCTGTTGTATTTATATCGTATTTTATGCTTCTGGCGTATACTTCTATGGACCTAACTATTCGATCTGGTGGAGCAACGCCCTAGAGTGAAGCCTAGGTTGCCCGGAACGTAGAATTGGTCATCACTTTCAAACTGGTTGCAATTATTCCTGTTATATGATGGAACCACTGTTGTATTTTTATTGCATTTTATGTTTCGGGCGTCGACTTCTAGGGCCCTAACTATTCAATCCGTTGGAGCAACGCCCTAGGGTGAAGCCTAGGTTGCTCTGAAAGTAGAAATGACCATAAGTTTCATACTGGTTGCAATTATTTGTTTCATACGATGGAAAAACTGTTGTATTTATATTGTATATTATGCTTCAGGCGTTGACTTCTAAGGCACTAACTATTCGATCTGGTGGATCAACGCCGTAGTGTGAAGCCTAGGTTGCCCGGAACGTAGAATTGGCCATCACTTTCAAACTGGTTGCAATTATTCCTGTTATATGATGGAAGCACTGTTGTATTTTTTTTGCATTTTATGGTTCGGGCGTTGACTTTTAAGGCCCTAACTATTCAATCTGCTGGAGCAACGCCCTAGGGTGAAGCCTAGGTTGCTCGGAAAGTAGAAATGACCATAAGTTTCATACTGGTTGCAATTATTCGTTTTATACGATGGAGAAGCTGTTGTATTTATATTGTATTTTATGCTTCTGGCGTTGACTTCTTAGGCCGTAACTATTCGGTCTGGAGGAGCAACGCCCTGGTGTAAAACCTAGGTTGCCTGGAACGTAGAATTGGCCATCACTTTCAAACTGGTTGCAATTATTCCTGTTATATTATGGAAACACTGTTGTATTTTAATTGCATTTTATGCTTCGGGCGTTGACTTCTAAGGCCCTAACTATTCAATCTGTTGGAGCAACGCCCTAGGGTGAAGCCTAGCTTGCTCGGAAAGTAGAAATGAACATAAGTTTCATACTGGTTGCAATTATTCGTTTTACACGGTGGAAAAGCTGTTGCATTTATATCGTATTTTATGCTTCTGGCGTTGACTTCTTGGGTCGTAACTATTCCGTCTGGTGGAGCAACGCCCTGGAGTGAAACCTAGGTTGCCCGGAACGTAGAATTGGCCATCACTTTCCAAATTGGTTGCAATTATTCCTGTTATATTATGGAAACACTGTTGTATTTTTATTGCATTTTATGCTTCGGGAGTTGACTTCTAAGGCCCTAACTATTCAATCTGTTGGAGCAACGCCCTAGGGTGAAGCCTAGGTTGCTCGGAAAGTAGAAATGACCATTAGTTTCATACTGGATGCAATTATTCGTTTTATTCGATGGAAAAACTGTTGTATTTATATCGCATTTTATGCTTCTGGCGTTGACTTCTAAGGCACTATCTTTTCGATCTGGTGGAGCAACGCCCTAGAGCGAAGCCTAGGTTGCCCGGAACGTAGAATTGGCCATCACTTTCAAACTGGTTGCAATTATTCCTGTTATATGATGGAAACACTGTTGTATTTTTGCTGCATTTTATGCTTCGGGCGTTGACTTCTAAGGCCCTAACTATTCAATCTGTTGCAGCAACGCCCTAGCGTGAAGCCTAGCTTGCTCGGAAAGTAGAAATGACCATAAGTTTCATACTGGTTGCAATTACTCGTTTTATACGATGGAAAAGCTGTTGCATTTATATCGTATTTTATGCTTCTGTCGTTGACTTCTTGGGCCGTAACTATTCGGTCTGGTGGAGCAACGCCCTGGAGTGAAACCTAGGTTGCCCGGAACGTAGAATTGGCCATCACTTTCAAACTGGTTGCAATTATTCCTGTTATATGATGGAAACACTGTTGTATTTTTTTTGCATTTTATGTTTCGGGCGTCGACTTCTAGGGCCCTAACTATTGAATCCGTTGGAGCAACGCCCTAGGGTGAAGCCTAGGTTGCTCTGAAAGTAGAAATGACCATAAGTTTCATACTGGTTGCAATTATTTGTTTTATACGATGGAAAAACTGTTGTATTTATATTGTATATTATGCTTCAGGCGTTGACTTCTAAGGCACTAACTATTCGATCTGGTGGAGCAACGCCGTAGTGTGAAGCCTAGGTTGCCCGGAACGTAGAATTGGCCATCACTTTCAAACTGGTTGCAATTATTCCTGTTATATGATGGAAGCACTGTTGTATTTTTTTTGCATTTTATGGTTCGGGCGTTGACTTTTAAGGCCCTAACTATTCAATCTGCTGGAGCAACGCCCTAGGGTGAAGCCTAGGTTGCTCGGAAAGTAGAAATGACCATAAGTTTCATACTGGTTGCAATTATTCGTTTTATACGATGGAGAAGCTGTTGTATTTATATTGTATTTTATGCTTCTGGCGTTGACTTCTTAGGCCGTAACTATTCGGTCTGGAGGAGCAACGCCCTGGTGTAAAACCTAGGTTGCCCGGAACGTAGAATTGGCCATCACTTCCAAACTGGTTGCAATTACTCCTGTTATATGATGGAAACACAGTTGTATTTTTATTGCATTTTATGCTTCGGGCGTTGACTTCTAAGGCCCTAACTATTCAATCTGTTGGAGCAACGCCCTAGGGTGAAGCCTAGGTTGCTCGGAAAGTAGAAATGACCATAAGTTTCATACTGGATGCAATTATTCGTTTTATACGATGGAAAAACTGTTGTATTTATATCGCATTTTATGCTTCTGGCGTTGACTTCTAAGGCACTATCTTTTCGATCTGGTGGAGCAACGCCCTAGAGCGAAGCCTAGGTTGCCCGGAACGTAGAATTGGCCATCACTTTCAAACTGGTTGCAATTATTCCTGTTATATGATGGAAACACTGTTGTATTTTTGCTGCATTTTATGCTTCGGGCGTTGACTTCTAAGGCCCTGACTATTCAATCTGTTACAGCAACGCCCTAGGGTGAAGCCTAGCTTGCTCGGAAAGTAGAAATGACCATAAGTTTCATACTGGTTGCAATTACTCGTTTTATACGATGGAAAAGCTGTTGTATTTATATCGTATTTTATGCTTCTGGCGTTGACTTCTTAGGCCGGAACTATTCGGTCTGGTGGAGCAACGCCCTCGAGTGAAACCTAGGTTGCCCGGAACGTAGAATTGGCCATCACTTTCAAACTGGTTGCAATTATTCCTGATATATGATGGAAACACTGTTGTATTTTTTTTGCATTTTATGGTTCGGGCGTTGACTTCTAAGGCCCTAACTATTCAATCTGTTGGAGCAACGCCCCAGGGTGAAGCCTAGGTTGCTCGGAAAGTAGAAATGCCCATAAGTTTCATACTGGTTGCAATTATTCGTTTTATACGATGGAAAAACTGTTGGATTTATATTGTATTTTATGCTTCTGGCGTTGACTTCTAAGGCACTAACTATTCGATCTGGTGGAGCAACGCCCTAGAGTGAAGCCTAGGTTGCCCGGAAAGCAGAAATGACCATCACTTTCAAACTGGTTGCAATTATTCGTTTTATACGATGCAAAAACTGTTGTATTTATATCGTATTTTATGCTTCTGGCGTTGACTTCTAAGGCACTAACTATTCGATCTGGTGGAGCAACGCAATAGAGTGATGCCTAGGTTGCCCGGAACGTAGAATTGGCCATTACTTTCAAACTGGTTGTAATTATTCCTGTTATATGATGGCAACACTGTTGTATTTTTATTGCATTTTATGCTTCGGGGGTCGACTTCTAAGGCCCTAACTATTCAATCTGTTGGAGCAACGCCCTAGGGTGAAGCCTAGGTTGCTCGGAAAGTAGAAATGACCATAAGTTTCATACTGGATGCAATTATTCGTTTTATACGATGGAAAAACTGTTGTATTTATAATGCATTTTATGCTTCTGGCGTTGACTTCTAAGGCACTATCTTTTCGATCTGGTGGAGCAACGCCCTAGAGCGAAGCCTAGGTTGCCCGGAACGTAGAATTGGCCATCACTTTCAAACTGGTTGCAATTATTCCTGTTATATGATGGAAGCACAGTTGTATTTTTATTGCATTTTATGCTTCGGGCGATGAACATCTAAGGCCCTAACTACTCAATCTGTTGAAGCAACGCCCTAGCGTAGAGCCTAGGTTGCTCGGAAAGTACAAATGACCATAAGTTTCATACTGGTTGCAATTATTCGTTTTATACGATGGAAAAACTGTTGTATTTATATTGTATATTATGCTTCAGGCGTTGACTTCTAAGGCACTAACTATTCGATCTGGTGGATCAACGCCGTAGTGTGAAGCCTAGGTTGCCCGGAACGTAGAATTGGCCATCACTTTCAAACTGGTTGCAATTATTCCTGTTATATGATGGAAGCACTGTTGTATTTTTTTTGCATTTTATGGTTCGGGCGTTGACTTTTAAGGCCCTAACTATTCAATCTGCTGGAGCAACGCCCTAGGGTGAAGCCTAGGTTGCTCGGAAAGTAGAAATGACCATAAGTTTCATACTGGTTGCAATTATTCGTTTTATACGATGGAGAAGCTGTTGTATTTATATTGTATTTTATGCTTCTGGCGTTGACTTCTTAGGCCGTAACTATTCGGTCTGGAGGAGCAACGCCCTGGTGTAAAACCTAGGTTGCCTGGAACGTAGAATTGGCCATCACTTTCAAACTGGTTGCAATTATTCCTGTTATATTATGGAAACACTGTTGTATTTTAATTGCATTTTATGCTTCGGGCGTTGACTTCTAAGGCCCTAACTATTCAATCTGTTGGAGCAACGCCCTAGGGTGAAGCCTAGCTTGCTCGGAAAGTAGAAATGAACATAAGTTTCATACTGGTTGCAATTATTCGTTTTACACGGTGGAAAAGCTGTTGCATTTATATCGTATTTTATGCTTCTGGCGTTGACTTCTTGGGTCGTAACTATTCCGTCTGGTGGAGCAACGCCCTGGAGTGAAACCTAGGTTGCCCGGAACGTAGAATTGGCCATCACTTTCCAAATTGGTTGCAATTATTCCTGTTATATTATGGAAACACTGTTGTATTTTTATTGCATTTTATGCTTCGGGCGTTGACTTCTAAGGCCCTAACTATTCAATCTGTTGGAGCAACGCCCTAGGGTGAAGCCTAGGTTGCTCGGAAAGTAGAAATGACCATTAGTTTCATACTGGATGCAATTATTCGTTTTATTCGATGGAAAAACTGTTGTATTTATATCGCATTTTATGCTTCTGGCGTTGACTTCTAAGGCACTATCTTTTCGATCTGGTGGAGCAACGCCCTAGAGCGAAGCCTAGGTTGCCCGGAACGTAGAATTGGCCATCACTTTCAAACTGGTTGCAATTATTCCTGTTATATGATGGAAACACTGTTGTATTTTTGCTGCATTTTATGCTTCTGGCGTTGACTTCTAAGGCCCTAACTATTCAATCTGTTGCAGCAACGCCCTAGCGTGAAGCCTAGCTTGCTCGGAAAGTAGAAATGACCATAAGTTTCATACTGGTTGCAATTACTCGTTTTATACGATGGAAAAGCTGTTGCATTTATATCGTATTTTATGCTTCTGTCGTTGACTTCTTGGGCCGTAACTATTCGGTCTGGTGGAGCAACGCCCTGGAGTGAAACCTAGGTTGCCCGGAACGTAGAATTGGCCATCACTTTCAAACTGGTTGCAATTATTCCTGTTATATGATGGAAACACTGTTGTATTTTTTTTGCATTTTATGTTTCGGGCGTCGACTTCTAGGGCCCTAACTATTGAATCCGTTGGAGCAACGCCCTAGGGTGAAGCCTAGGTTGCTCTGAAAGTAGAAATGACCATAAGTTTCATACTGGTTGCAATTATTTGTTTTATACGATGGAAAAACTGTTGTATTTATATTGTATATTATGCTTCAGGCGTTGACTTCTAAGGCACTAACTATTCGATCTGGTGGAGCAACGCCGTAGTGTGAAGCCTAGGTTGCCCGGAACGTAGAATTGGCCATCACTTTCAAACTGGTTGCAATTATTCCTGTTATATGATGGAAGCACTGTTGTATTTTTTTTGCATTTTATGGTTCGGGCGTTGACTTTTAAGGCCCTAACTATTCAATCTGCTGGAGCAACGCCCTAGGGTGAAGCCTAGGTTGCTCGGAAAGTAGAAATGACCATAAGTTTCATACTGGTTGCAATTATTCGTTTTATACGATGGAGAAGCTGTTGTATTTATATTGTATTTTATGCTTCTGGCGCTGACTTCTTAGGCCGTAACTATTCGGTCTGGAGGAGCAACGCCCTGGTGTAAAACCTAGGTTGCCCGGAACGTAGAATTGGCCATCACTTCCAAACTGGTTGCAATTACTCCTGTTATATGATGGAAACACAGTTGTATTTTTATTGCATTTTATGCTTCGGGCGTTGACTTCTAAGGCCCTAACTATTCAATCTGTTGGAGCAACGCCCTAGGGTGAAGCCTAGGTTGCTCGGAAAGTAGAAATGACCATAAGTTTCATACTGGATGCAATTATTCGTTTTATACGATGGAAAAACTGTTGTATTTATATCGCATTTTATGCTTCTGGCGTTGACTTCTAAGGCACTATCTTTTCGATCTGGTGGAGCAACGCCCTAGAGCGAAGCCTAGGTTGCCCGGAACGTAGAATTGGCCATCACTTTCAAACTGGTTGCAATTATTCCTGTTATATGATGGAAACACTGTTGTATTTTTGCTGCATTTTATGCTTCGGGCGTTGACTTCTAAGGCCCTGACTATTCAATCTGTTACAGCAACGCCCTAGGGTGAAGCCTAGCTTGCTCGGAAAGTAGAAATGACCATAAGTTTCATACTGGTTGCAATTACTCGTTTTATACGATGGAAAAGCTGTTGTATTTATATCGTATTTTATGCTTCTGGCGTTGACTTCTTAGGCCGGAACTATTCGGTCTGGTGGAGCAACGCCCTCGAGTGAAACCTAGGTTGCCCGGAACGTAGAATTGGCCATCACTTTCAAACTGGTTGCAATTATTCCTGATATATGATGGAAACACTGTTGTATTTTTTTTGCATTTTATGGTTCGGGCGTTGACTTCTAAGGCCCTAACTATTCAATCTGTTGGAGCAACGCCCCAGGGTGAAGCCTAGGTTGCTCGGAAAGTAGAAATGCCCATAAGTTTCATACTGGTTGCAATTATTCGTTTTATACGATGGAAAAACTGTTGGATTTATATTGTATTTTATGCTTCTGGCGTTGACTTCTAAGGCACTAACTATTCGATCTGGTGGAGCAACGCCCTAGAGTGAAGCCTAGGTTGCCCGGGAAGCAGAAATGACCATCACTTTCAAACTGGTTGCAATTATTCGTTTTATACGATGCAAAAACTGTTGTATTTATATCGTATTTTATGCTTCTGGCGTTGACTTCTAAGGCACTAACTATTCGATCTGGTGGAGCAACGCAATAGAGTGATGCCTAGGTTGCCCGGAACGTAGAATTGGCCATCACTTTCAAACTGGTTGTAATTATTCCTGTTATATGATGGCAACACTGTTGCATTTTTATTGCATTTTATGCTTCGGGGGTCGACTTCTAAGGCCCTAACTATTCAATCTGTTGGAGCAACGCCCTAGGGTGAAGCCTAGGTTGCTCGGAAAGTAGAAATGACCATAAGTTTCATACTGGATGCAATTATTCGTTTTATACGATGGAAAAACTGTTGTATTTATAATGCATTTTATGCTTCTGGCGTTGACTTCTAAGGCACTATCTTTTCGATCTGGTGGAGCAACGCCCTAGAGCGAAGCCTAGGTTGCCCGGAACGTAGAATTGGCCATCACTTTCAAACTGGTTGCAATTATTCCTGTTATATGATGGAAGCACAGTTGTATTTTTATTGCATTTTATGCTTCGGGCGATGAACATCTAAGGCCCTAACTACTCAATCTGTTGAAGCAACGCCCTAGCGTAGAGCCTAGGTTGCTCGGAAAGTACAAATGACCATAAGTTTCATACTGGTTGCAATTATTCGTTTTATACGATGGAAAAACTGTTGTATTTATATTGTATTTTATACTTCTGGCGTTGACTTCTAAGGCCCTAGCTGTTCGATCTAGTGGAGCAACGCCGTAGAGTGAAGCCTAGGTTGCCCGGAAGGTAGAATTGGCCATCACTTTCAAACTGGTTGCAATTATTCGTTTTATACGATGGAAAAACTGTTGTATTTATATTGTATTTTATGCTTCTGTCGTTGACTTCTAAGGCACTAACTATTCGATCTGGTGGAGCAACGCCCTAGAGTGAAGCCTAGGTTGCCCGGAACGTAGAATTGGCCATCACTTTCAAACTGGTTGCAATTATTCCTGTTATATGATGGAAACACTGTTGTATTTTAACTGCATTTTATGCTTCGGGCGTTGACTTCTAAGGCCCTAACTATTCAATCTGTTGGAGCAACGCCCTAGGGTGAAGCCTATGTAGCTCGGATAGTAGAAATGACCATAAGTTTCATACTGGTTGCAATTATTCGTTTTATACGATGGAAAAACTGTTGTATTTATATCGCATTTTATGCTTCTGGCGTTGACTTCTAAGGCACTGTCTTTTCGATCTGGTGGAGCAACGCCCTAGGGCGAAGCCTAGGTTGCCAGGAACGTAGAATTGGCCATCACTTTCAAACTGGTTGCAATTATTCCTGTTATATGATGGATACACTGTTGTATTTTTATTGCATTTTATGCTTCGTGCGTTGACTTCTAAGGCCCTAACTATTCAATCTGTTGGACCAACGCCCTAGGGTGAAGCCTAGCTTGCTCGAAAGTAGAGATGACCATAAGTTTCATACTGGTTGCAATTATTCGTTTTATATGATGGAAAAACTGTTGTATTTATATTGTATTTTATGCATCTGGCGATCACTTCTTAGGCCCGAAATATTCGATCTGGTGGAACAAACGCCCTAGGGTGAAGCCTAGGTTGCCCGGAACGTAGAAATGACCATAGCTTTCATACTGGTGGCAATTATTCGTTTTATATGATGGAAAAACTGTTGTATTTATATTGTATTTTATGCATCTGGCGATCACTTCTTAGGCCCGAAATATTCGATCTGGTGGAACAACGCCCTAGGGTGAAGCCTAGGTTGCCCGGAACGTAGAAATGAACATAACTTTTACACTGGTAGCAATTATTCGTTTTATACAATGTAAAAGCTGTTGTATTTATATCGTATTTTATGCTTCTGGCGTTGATTTCTAAGGCCGTAACTATTCGATCTGATGGAGCAACGCCCTAGAGTGACGCCTAGGGTGCTCGGAACGTAGAAATGACCATTACTTTCACACTGGTTGCAATTATTCCTGTTATACGATGGAAAAACTGTTGTATTTTGATTGTATTTTATGCTTTTAGCGATGAATTATAAGTCCCTAGCTATTCGAACTGGTGTAACAACGGCCTAGGGTGAAGCCTATGTCGCCCGGAACGTAGAAATGACCATAACTTTCACACTGGTAGCAATTATTCGTTTTATACGATGGAAAAGCTGTTGTATTTATATCGTATTTTATGCTTCTGGCGTTGACTTCTAAGGCCGTCACTATTCGATCTGGTGGAGCAACGCCCTAGAGTGACGCCTAGGGTGCTCGGAACGTAGAAATGACCATCACTTTCAAACTGGTTGCAATTATTCCTGTTATATGATGGAAACACTGTTGTATTTTTTTTGCATTTTATGGTTCGGGCGTTGACTTCTAAGGCCCTAACTATTCAATCTGTTGGAGCAACACCCTAGGGTGAAGCCTAGGTTGCTCGGAAAGTAGAAATGTCCATAAGTTTCATACTGGTTGCAATTATTCGTTTTATACGGTGGAAAAACTGTTGTATTTATATTGTATTTTATGCTTCTGGCGTTGACATCTAAGGCCCTAGCTTTTCGATCTAGTGGAGCAACGCCCTAGAGTGAAGCCTAGGTTGCCCGGAACGTAGAAATGACCATCACTTTCAAACTGGTTGCAATTATTCCTGTTATATGATGGAAGCACTGTTGTATTTTTTTTGCATTTTATGGTTCGGGCGTTGACTTTTAAGGCCCTAACTATTCAATCCGTTGGAGCAACGCCCTAGGGTGAAGCCTAGGTTGCCCTGAAAGTAGAAATGACCATAAGTTTCATACTGGTTGCAATTATTTGTTTTATACGATGGAAAAACTGTTGTATTTATATTGTATATTATGCTTCAGGCGTTGACTTCTAAGGCACTAACTATTCGATCTGGTGGAGCAACGCCCTAGAGAGAAGCCTAGGTTGCCCGGAACGTAGAATTGGCCATCACTTTCAAACTGGTTGCAATTATTCCTGTTATATGATGGAAGCACAGTTGTATTTTTATTGCATTTTATGCTTCGGGCGTTGAACATCTAAGGCCTTAACTACTCAATCTGTTGAAGCAACGCCCTAGCGTAGAGCCTAGGTTGCTCGGAAAGTACAAATGACCATAAGTTTCATACTGGTTGCAATTATTCGTTTTATACGATGGAAAAACTGTTGTATTTATATTGTATTTTATACTTCTGGCGTTGACTTCTAAGGCCCTAGCTGTTCGATCTAGTGGAGCAACGCCGTAGAGTGAAGCCTAGGTTGCCCGGAAGGTAGAATTGGCCATCACTTTCAAACTGGTTGCAATTATTCGTTTTATACGATGGAAAAACTGTTGTATTTATATTGTATTTTATGCTTCTGTCGTTGACTTCTAAGGCACTAACTATTCGATCTGGTGGAGCAACGCCCTAGAGTGAAGCCTAGGTTGCCCGGAACGTAGAATTGGCCATCACTTTCAAACTGGTTGCAATTATTCCTGTTATATGATGGAAACACTGTTGTATTTTAACTGCATTTTATGCTTCGGGCGTTGACTTCTAAGGCCCTAACTATTCAATCTGTTGGAGCAACGCCCTAGGGTGAAGCCTATGTAGCTCGGAAAGTAGAAATGACCATAAGTTTCATACTGGTTGCAATTATTCGTTTTATACGATGGAAAAACTGTTGTATTTATATCGCATTTTATGCTTCTGGCGTTGACTTCTAAGGCACTATCTTTTCGATCTGGTGGAGCAACGCCCTAGGGCGAAGCCTAGGTTGCCAGGAACGTAGAATTGGCCATCACTTTCAAACTGGTTGCAATTATTCCTGTTATATGATGGATACACTGTTGTATTTTTATTGCATTTTATGCTTCGTG
Organism: Calliopsis andreniformis; assembly: GCF_051401765.1. Classification (NCBI taxonomy): domain Eukaryota; kingdom Metazoa; phylum Arthropoda; class Insecta; order Hymenoptera; family Andrenidae; genus Calliopsis; species Calliopsis andreniformis. The sequence goes on along the minus strand of NW_027480426.1, from coordinate 7,351,039 downwards.
CGTTGACTTCTAAGGCCCTAACTATTCAATCTGTTGGACCAACGCCCTAGGGTGAAGCCTAGCTTGCTTGGAAAGTAGAGATGACCATAAGTTTCATACTGGTTGCAATTATTCGTTTTATACGATGGAAAAGCTGTTGTATTTATATCGTCTTTTATGCTTCTGGCGTTGACTTCTTAGGCCGTAACTATTCGGTCTGGAGGAGCAACGCCCTGGTGTAAAACTTAGGTTGCCCGGAACGTAGAATTGGCCATCACTTTCAAACTGGTTGCAATTACTCCTGTTATATGATGGAAACACAGTTGTATTTTTATTGCATTTTATGCTTCGGGCGTTGACTTCTAAGGCCCTAACTATTCAATCTGTTGGAGCAACGCCCTAGGGTGAAGCCTAGGTTGCTCGGAAAGTAGAAATGACCATAAGTTTCATACTGGATGCAATTATTCGTTTTATACGATGGAAAAACTGTTGTATTTATATCGCATTTTATGCTTCTGGCGTTGACTTCTAAGGCACTATCTTTTCGATCTGGTGGAGCAACGCCCTAGAGCGAAGCCTAGGTTGCCCGGAACGTAGAATTGGCCATCACTTTCAAACTGGTTGCAATTATTCCTGTTATATGATGGAAACACTGTTGTATTTTTGCTGCATTTTATGCTTCGGGCGTTGACTTCTAAGGCCCTGACTATTCAATCTGTTGCAGCAACGCCCTAGGGTGAAGCCTAGCTTGCTCGGAAAGTAGAAATGACCATAAGTTTCATACTGGTTGCAATTACTCGTTTTATACGATGGAAAAGCTGTTGCATTTATATCGTATTTTATGTTTCTGGCGTTGACTTCTTGGGCCGTAACTATTTGGTCTGGTAGAGCAACGCCCTAGAGTGACGCCTAGGGTGCTCGGAACGTAGAAATGACCATTACTTTCACACTGGTTGCAATTATTCCTGTTATACGATGGAAAAACTGTTGTATTTCAATTGTATTTTATGCTTTTAGCGATGAATTATAAGTCCCTAGCTATTCGATATGGTGTAACAACGGCCTAGGGTGAAGCCTATGTCGCCCGGAACGTAGAAATGACCATAACTTTTACACTGGTAGCAATTATTCGTTTTATACAATGGAAAAACTGTTCTATTTATTTTGTATTTAATGCTTCGGGCGTTGGCTTCTAGGGCCCTAACTGTTTGACCTGGTGGAGCCACGCCCTATAGTGAAGCCTAGGTTGCCTGGTACGTAGAAATGACCGTCACTTTCAAACTGGTTGCAATTATACGTTTTATACGATGGAAAAGCAGGTGTATTTATATCGTATTCTATGCTTCTGACGTTGACTTCTTGGGCCCTAACTATTCCATCAGGTGGAACAACGCCCTAGGGTGAAGCCTAAGTTGCCCGGAAAGTAGAAATGACCATAACTTTCACACTTGTAGCAATTATTCGTTTTATACGATGGAAAAGCTGTTGTATTTATATCGTACTTTATGCTTCTGGCGTTGACTTCTAAGGCCGTAACTATTCGATCTGGTGGAGCAACGCCCTAGAGTGACGCCTAGGGTGCTCGGAACGTAGAAATGACCATCACTTTCAAACTGGTTGCAATTATTCCTGTTATATGATGGAAACACTGTTGTTTTTAACTGCATTTTATGCTTCGGGCGTTGACTTCTAAGGCCCTAACTATTCAATCTGCTGGAGCAACGCCCTAGGGTGAAGCCTAGGTTGCTCGGAAAGTACAAATGACCATAAGTTTCATACTGGTTGCAATTATTCGTTTTATACGATGGAAAAACTGTTGTATTTATATTGTATTTTATACTTCTGGCGTTGACTTCTTGGGCCGTAACTATACGGTCTGGTGGAGCAACGCCCTGGAGTGAAACCTAGGTTGCACGGAACGTAGAATTGGCCATCACTTTCAAACTGGTTGCAATCATTCCTGTTATATGATGGAAACACTGTTGTATTTTTTTTGCATTTTGTGGTTCGGTCGTTGACTTCTAAGGCCCTAACTATTCAATCCGTTGGAGCAACGCCCTAGAGTGAAGCCTAGCTTGCTCGGAAAGTAGAAATGACCATAAGTTTCATACTGGTTGCAATTACTCGTTTTATACGATGGAAAAGCTGTTGCATTTATATCGTATTTTATGCTTCTGGCGTTGACTTCTTGGGCCGTAACTATTCGGTATGGTGGGGCAACGCCCTGGAGTGAAACCTAGGTTGCCCGGAACGTAGAATTGGCCATCACTTTCAAACTGGTTGTAATTATTCCTGTTATATGATGGAAACACTGTTGTATTTTTTTTGCATTTTATGTTTCGGGCGTTGACTTCTAGGGCCCTAACTATTCAATCCGTTGGAGCAACGCCCTAGGGTGAAGCCTAGGATGCTCTGAAAGTAGAAATGACCATAAGTTTCATACTGGTTGCAATTATTTGTTTTATACGATGGAAAAACTGTTGTATTTATATTGTATATTATGCTTCAGGCGTTGACTTCTAAGGCACTAACTATTCGATCTGGTGGAGCAACGCCCTAGAGAGAAGCCTAGGTTGCCCGGAACGTAGAATTGGCCATCACTTTCAAACTGGTTGCAATTATTCCTGTTATATGATGGAAGCACAGTTGTATTTTTATTGCATTTTATGCTTCGGGCGTTGAACATCTAAGGCCTTAACTACTCAATCTGTTGAAGCAACGCCCTAGCGTAGAGCCTAGGTTGCTCGGAAAGTACAAATGACCATAAGTTTCATACTGGTTGCAATTATTCGTTTTATACGATGGAAAAACTGTTGTATTTATATTGTATTTTATACTTCTGGCGTTGACTTCTAAGGCCCTAGCTGTTCGATCTAGTGGAGCAACGCCGTAGAGTGAAGCCTAGGTTGCCCGGAAGGTAGAATTGGCCATCACTTTCAAACTGGTTGCAATTATTCGTTTTATACGATGGAAAAACTGTTGTATTTATATTGTATTTTATGCTTCTGTCGTTGACTTCTAAGGCACTAACTATTCGATCTGGTGGAGCAACGCCCTAGAGAGAAGCCTAGGTTGCCCGGAACGTAGAATTGGCCATCACTTTCAAACTGGTTGCAATTATTCCTGTTATATGATGGAAACACTGTTGTATTTTAACTGCATTTTATGCTTCGGGCGTTGACTTCTAAGGCCCTAACTATTCAATCTGTTGGAGCAACGCCCTAGGGTGAAGCCTATGTAGCTCGGAAAGTAGAAATGACCATAAGTTTCATACTGGTTGCAATTATTCGTTTTATACGATGGAAAAACTGTTGTATTTATATCGCATTTTATGCTTCTGGCGTTGACTTCTAAGGCACTATCTTTTCGATCTGGTGGAGCAACGCCCTAGGGCGAAGCCTAGGTTGCCAGGAACGTAGAATTGGCCATCACTTTCAAACTGGTTGCAATTATTCCTGTTATATGATGGATACACTGTTGTATTTTTATTGCATTTTATGCTTCGTGCGTTGACTTCTAAGGCCCTAACTATTCAATCTGTTGGACCAACGCCCTAGGGTGAAGCCTAGCTTGCTTGGAAAGTAGAGATGACCATAAGTTTCATACTGGTTGCAATTATTCGTTTTATACGATGGAAAAGCTGTTGTATTTATATCGTCTTTTATGCTTCTGGCGTTGACTTCTTAGGCCGTAACTATTCGGTCTGGAGGAGCAACGCCCTGGTGTAAAACTTAGGTTGCCCGGAACGTAGAATTGGCCATCACTTTCAAACTGGTTGCAATTACTCCTGTTATATGATGGAAACACAGTTGTATTTTTATTGCATTTTATGCTTCGGGCGTTGACTTCTAAGGCCCTAACTATTCAATCTGTTGGAGCAACACCCTAGGGTGAAGCCTAGGTTGCTCGGAAAGTAGAAATGTCCATAAGTTTCATACTGGTTGCAATTATTCGTTTTATACGATGGAAAAACTGTTGTATTTATATTGTATTTTATGCTTCTGGCGTTGACTTCTAAGGCACTAACTATTCGATCTGGTTGAGCAACGCCCTAGAGTGAAGCCTAGGTTGCCCGGAAAGCAGAAATGACCATCACTTTCAAACTGGTTGCAATTATTCGTTTTATACGATGCAAAAACTGTTGTATTTATATTGTATTTTATGCTTCTGGCGTTGACTTCTAAGGCACCAACTATTCGATCTGGTGGAGCAACGCCCTAGAGTGAGGCCTAGGTTGCCCGGAACGTAGAATTGGCCATCACTTTCAAACTGGTTGCAATTATTCCTGTTATATGATGGATACACTGTTGTATTTTTATTGCATTTTATGCTTAGTGCGTTGGCTTCTAAGGCCCTAACTATTCAATCTGTTGGACCAACGCCCTAGGGTGAAGCCTAGCTTGCTTGGAAAGTAGAGATGACCATAAGTTTCATACTGGTTGCAATTATTCGTTTTATACGATGGAAAAGCTGTTGTATTTATATCGTATTTTATGCTTCTGGCGTTGACTTCTTAGGCCGTAACTATTCGGTCTGGAGGAGCAACGCCCTGGTGTAAAACTTAGGTTGCCCGGAACGTAGAATTGGCCATCACTTTCAAACTGGTTGCAATTACTCCTGTTATATGATGGAAACACAGTTGTATTTTTATTGCATTTTATGCTTCGGGCGTTGACTTCTAAGGCCCTAACTATTCAATCTGTTGGAGCAACGCCCTAGGGTGAAGCCTAGGTTGCTCGGAAAGTAGAAATGACCATAAGTTTCATACTGGATGCAATTATTCGTTTTATACGATGGAAAAACTGTTGTATTTATATCGCATTTTATGCTTCTGGCGTTGACTTCTAAGGCACTATCTTTTCGATCTGGTGGAGCAACGCCCTAGAGCGAAGCCTAGGTTGCCCGGAACGTAGAATTGGCCATCACTTTCAAACTGGTTGCAATTATTCCTGTTATATGATGGAAACACTGTTGTATTTTTGCTGCATTTTATGCTTCGGGCGTTGACTTCTAAGGCCCTGACTATTCAATCTGTTGCAGCAACGCCCTAGGGTGAAGCCTAGCTTGCTGGGAAAGTAGAAATGACCATAAGTTTCATACTGGTTGCAATTACTCGTTTTATACGATGCAAAAGCTGTTGCATTTATATCGTATTTTATGTTTCTGGCGTTGACTTCTTGGGCCGTAACTATTCTGTCTGGTAGAGCAACGCCCTGGAGTGAAACCTAGGTTGCCCGAAACGTAGAATTGGCCATCACTTTCAAACTGGTTGCAATCACTCCTGTTATATGATGGAAACACTGTTGTATTTTTTTTGCATTTTATGGTTCGGGCGCTGACCTCCAAGTCCCTAACTATTCAATCTGTTGGAGCAACGCCCTAGGGTGAAGCCTAGGTTGCTCGGAAAGTAGAAATGACGTTAAGTTTCATACTCGTTGCAATTATTCGTTTTATACGGTGGAAAAACTGTTGTATTTATATTGTATTTTATGCTTCTGGCGTTGACTTCTTAGGCCCTAACTATTCGATCTGGTGGAGCAACGCCCTAGAGTGAGGCCTAGGTTGCCCGGAACATAGAAATGACCGTTACTTTCACAACATTTGCAAACGTTCGTCTTATAAGATGGAAAGCTGTTGTATTTATATTGTATTTTACGCTTCTGGCGTTGACTTCTAAGGCCGTAGCTATTCAATGTGGTGGAGCAACGCCCTAGAGTGAAGCCTAGGCAGCTCGGATCGTAGAAATGACCATAACTTTCACACTGGTTGCAATTATTCGTTTTATACAATGGAAAAACTGTTCTATTTATTTTGTATTTTATGCTTCGGGCGTTGACTTCTAAGGCCCTAACGATTCGATCTGGTGGAGAAACGCCCTTGAGTGAAGTCTAGGTTGCCCGGAACGTAGAAATGACCATCACTTTCACACTGGTTGCAATTGTTCCTGTTATACGATGGCAAAACTGTTGTATCTTTATTGTATTTTATGCTTCGGCAATTGACTTCTAAGGCCCTAGCTATTCGATCTTTTGGAGCAAAGACCTAGAGTGAAGCCTAGGTTGCCCGAACGTAGAAATGACCATTACTTTCACACTGTTTGCAATTATTCCTTTTATACGATGGTAAAGCTGTTGTCTTTATATCGTATTTTATGCTTCTGGCGTTGACTTCTAAGGACCTAACTATTCGATCTCGTGGAGCAACGCCCTAGAGTGAGGCCTAGGTGGCTCGGAATGTAGAAATGACCATAACTTTCACACTGATTGCAATTATTCTTTTTATACGATGGAAAAACTGTTGCATCTTCATCGTATTTTATGCATCTGGCGTTGACTTCTCAGGGCGTAACTATTCGATCTGGTGGGACAACGGCCTAGGGTGAAGCCTAGGTTGCCCGGAACGTAGAAATGACCATAACTTTCACACTGGTTGCAATTATTTGTTTTATACAATGGAAAAGCTGTTGTATTTATATCGTATTTTATGCTTCTGGCGTTGACTTCTAAGGACCTAACTATTCGGTCTGGTGGAGCAACGCCCCAGAGTGAAGCCTAGGTTGCTCGGAATGTAGAAGTGACCATAACTTTCACACTGGTTGCAATTATTCGTTTTATACGATGGAAAAACTGTTGCATCTTTATCGTATTTTGTGCTTCTGGCGTTCACTTCTTAGGCCCTAACTATTCGATCTGGTGGAACAACGGCCTAGGGTGAAGTCTAGGTTGCCCGGAACGTAGAAATGACCATAACTTTTACACTGGTAGCAATTATTCGTTTTATACAATGGAAAAACTGTTCTATTTATTTTGTATTTAATGCTTCGGGCGTTGACTTCTAAGGCCCTAACTGTTTGATCTGGTGGAGCAACGCCCTAGAGTGAAGCCTAGGTTGCCTGGAACGTAGAAATGACCATCCCTTTCACACGGGTTGCAATTATTCCTGTTATAGGATGGAAAGACTGTTGTATTTTTATTGTATTTTATACTTCAGGCGTTGACTTCTGAGCCGTAGCTATCCGATGTGGTGGAAGAACGCCATACAGTGAAGCCTAGGTTGCCCGGAACGTAGAAATGACCATAACTTTCACACTGCTTGCAATTATTTGTTTTATACGATGGAAAAGCTGTTGTATTTATATCGTATTTTATGCTTCTGGCGTTGACTTCTTAGGCCCTAACTATTCCATCTGGTGGAACAACGCCCTAGTGTAAAGACCAGGTTGCGCGGAACGTAGAAATGACCATAACTTTCACACTGGTAGCAATTATTCGTTTGATACAATGGAAAAACTGTTCTATTTATTTTGTATTTAATGCTTCGGGCGTTGACTTCTAAGGCCCTAACTATTCGATCAGGTGGAGCAACGCCCTAGAGTGAAGCCTAGGTTGCCCGGAACGTAGAAATGACCATAGCTTTTACACTCGTAGCAATTATTCGTTTTATACAATGGAAAAACCGTTCTAATTATTTTATATTTTATGCTTCGGGCGTTGACTTCTAAGCCCCTAACTATTCAATCTGTTGGAGCAAAGCCCTAGGGTGATGCCTAGGTTTCTCGGAAAGGAGAAATGACCATTAGTTTCATACTGGTTGCAATTATTCGTTTTATACGATGTAAAAACTGTTGTATTTATATTGTATTTTATGCTTCTGGCGTTGACTTCTCAGGCCCTAATTATTCGATCTGGTGGAACAACGCCGTAGAGTGAAGCCTAGGTTGCCCGAACGTAGAAATGTCCATTACCTTCACACTGTTTGCAATTATTCCTTTTATACGATGGAAAAGCTGTTGTAATTATATCGTATTTTATGCTTCTGGCGTTGACTTCTAAGGACCTAACTATTCGATCTGGTGGAGCAACGCCCTATAGTGAAGCCTAGGTTGCTCGGAATGTAGAAATGACCATAACTTTCACACTGGCAGCAATTATTCGTTTTATACGATGGAAAAACTGTTCTATTTGTTCTGTATTTTATGCTTCGGGCGTTGACTTCTAAGGCCCTAACTATTCAATCTGTTGGAGCAACGCCCTAGGGTGAAGCCTAGGTTGCGCGGAACGTAGAAATGACCATAACTTTCACACTGGTAGCAATTATTCGTTTTATACATTGGAAAAACTGTTCTATTTATATTGTATTTTATGCTTCTGGCGTTGACTACTTAGGCCCTAACTATTCGATCTTGTGGAACAACGCCCTAGAGTGAAGCCTAGGTTGCCTGGAACGTAGAAATGACCATCACTTTCACACGGGTTGCAATTATTCCTGTTATAGGATGGAAAGACTGTTGTATTTTTATTGTATTTTATTCTCCTGGTGTTGACTTCTTAGGCCCTAACTATTCGATCTGGTGGAACAACGCCGTAGGGTGAAGCCTAGGTTGCCCGGAACGTGGAAATGACCATTACTTTCACACTGTTTGCAATTATTCATTTAATACGATGGAAATGCTGTTGTATTTATATCGTATTTTATGCTTCGGGCGTTGACTTCTTAGGCCCTAACATTTCGATCTGGTGGAGCAACGCCCGACAGTGAAGCCTAGGTTGCACGGAACGTAGATATGACCATAACCTTCACACAGGTTGCAATTATTCGTTTTATACGATGGAAAAGCTGTTGTCTTTATATCGTATTTTATGCTTCTGGCGTTGACTTCTAAGGACCTAACTATTCGATCTGGTGGAACAACGCCCTAGAGTGAAGCCTAGGTGGCTCGGAATGTAGAAATGACCATAACTTTCACACTGATTGCAATTATTCTTTTTATACGATGGAAAAACTGTTGCATCTTCATCGTATTTTATGCATCTGGCGTTGACTTCTCAGGGCGTAACTATTCGATCTGGTGGGACAACGGCCTAGGGTGAAGCCTAGGTTGCCCGGAACGTAGAAATGACCATAACTTTCACACTGGTTGCAATTATTTGTTTTATACGATGGAAAAGCTGTTGTATTTATATCGTATTTTATGCTTCTGTCGATGACTTCTAAGGACCTAACTATTCGGTCTGGTGGAGCAACGCCCCAGAGTGAAGCCTAGGTTGCTCGGAATGTAGAAATGACCATAACTTTCACACTGGTTGCAATTATTCGTTTTATACGATGGAAAAACTGTTGCATCTTTATCGTATTTTGTGCTTCTGGCGTTGACTTCTTAGGCCGTAACTATTCGATCTGGTGGAGCACCGCCATGGAGTGTAGCCTGGGTTGCCCGGAACGTAGAAATGACCATAACTTTCACACTGGTTGCTATTATTCGTTTTATACGATGGAAAAACTGTTATATTTATATTGTATTTAAGCTTCTGGCGTTGACTTCTGAGGCCGTTGCTATTCGATGTGGTGGAAGAACGCCATAGAGTGAAACCTAGGTAGCCCGGCTCGTAGAAATGTCCATATCTTTCACACTGTTTGCAATTTTTCGTTTTATACGATGGAAAAACTGTTTTATTTATTTTGTATTTTATGCTTTGGGCGTTGACTTCTGAGGCCCTAACTATTCGATCTGGTGGAGCAACGCCCTAGAGTGCAGCCTAGATTGCCCGGAACGTTGAAATGACCATAACTATCACACTGGTTGCTATCATTCGTTTAATATGATTGAAAAACTGTTGTATTTATATTGTATTTCATGCTTCTGGCGTTCACTTCTTAGGCCCTAACTATTCGATCTGGTGGAACAACGGCCTAGGGTGAAGTCTAGGTTGCCCGGAACGTAGAAATGACCATAACTTTTACACTGGTAGCAATTATTCGTTTTATACAATGGAAAAACTGTTCTATTTATTTTGTATTTAATGCTTCGGGCGTTGACTTCTAAGGCCCTAACTGTTTGATCTGGTGGAGCAACGCCCTAGAGTGAAGCCTAGGTTGCCTGGAACGTAGAAATGACCATCCCTTTCACACGGGTTGCAATTATTCCTGTTATAGGATGGAAAGACTGTTGTATTTTTATTGTATTTTATACTTCAGGCGTTGACTTCTGAGCCGTAGCTATCCGATGTCGTGGAAGAACGCCATACAGTGAAGCCTAGGTTGCCCGGAACGTAGAAATGACCATAACTTTCACACTGCTTGCAATTATTTGTTTTATACGATGGAAAAGCTGTTGTATTTATATCGTATTTTATGCTTCTGGCGTTGACTTCTTAGGCCCTAACTATTCCATCTGGTGGAACAACGCCCTAGAGTAAAGACCAGGTTGCGCGGAACGTAGAAATGACCATAACTTTCACACTGGTAGCAATTATTCGTTTGATACAATGGAAAAACCGTTCTAATTATTTTGTATTTTATGCTTCGGGCGATGACTTCTAAGCCCCTAACTATTCAATCTGTTGGAGCAAAGCCCTAGGGTGATGCCTAGGTTTTACGGAAAGGAGAAATGACCATTAGTTTCATACTGGTTGCAATTATTCGTTTTATACGATGTAAAAACTGTTGTATTTATATTGTATTTTATGCTTCTGGCGTTGACTTCTCAGGCCCTAATTATTCGATCTGGTGGAACAACGCCGTAGAGTGAAGCCTAGGTTGCCCGAACGTAGAAATGTCCATTACCTTCACACTGTTTGCAATTATTCCTTTTATACGATGGAAAAGCTGTTGTATTTATATCGTATTTTATGCTTCTGGCGTTGACTTCTAAGGACCTAACTATTCGATCTGGTGGAGCAACGCCCTAGAGTGAAGCCTAGGTTGCTCGGAATGTAGAAATGACCATAACTTTCACACTGGCAGCAATTATTCGTTTTATACGATGGAAAAACTGTTCTATTTGTTCTGTATTTTATGCTTCGGGCGTTGACTTCTAAGGCCCTAACTATTCAATCTGTTGGAGCAACGCCCTAGGGTGAAGCCTAGGTTGCGCGGAACGTAGAAATGACCATAACTTTCACACTGGTAGCAATTATTCGTTTTATACATTGGAAAAACTGTTCTATTTATATTGTATTTTATGCTTCTGGCGTTGACTACTTAGGCCCTAACTATTCGATCTGGTGGAGCAACGCCCTAGAGTGAAGCCTAGGTTGCCTGGAACGTAGAAATGACCATCACTTTCACACGGGTTGCAATTATTCCTGTTATAGGATGGAAAGACTGTTGTATTTTTATTGTATTTTATTCTCCTGGTGTTGACTTCTTAGGCCCTAACTATTCGATCTGGTGGAACAACGCCGTAGAGTGAAGCCTAGGTTGCCCGGAACGTAGAAATGACCATTACCTTCACACTGTTTGCAATTATTCCTTTTATACGATGGAACAGCTGTTGTATTTATATCGTATTTTATGCTTCTGGGGTTGACTTCTAAGGCCCTAAATATTCGATCTGGTGGAGCAATGCCTCAGAGTTAAGTCTAGGATGCCCGAAACGCCGAAATGATCATTACTTTCACGCTTGTTGCAATTATTCCTGTTATACGATGAAAAGACTGTTGTATTTTTATTGTATTTTCTGCTTCAGGCGTGCACTTCTGAGGCCGTAGCTATTCGATGTGGTGGAAGAACACCATACAGTGAAGCCTAGGTTGCCCGGAACGTAGAAATGTCCACTACCTTCACACTGTTTGCAATTATTCATTTAATACGATGGAAATGCTGTTGTATTTATATCGTATTTTATGCTTCGGGCGTAGACTTCTTAGGCCCTAACATTTCGATCTGGTGGAGCAACGCCCGACAGAGAAGCCTAGGTTGCCCGGAACGTAGATATGACCATAACCTTCACACAGGTTGCAATTATTCGTTTTATACGGTGTAAAGGCTGTTGTATTTATTTTGTATTTTACTCTTCTGGTGTTGACTTCTTAGGCCCTCACTATTCGATCTGGTTTAACAACGCCGTAGAGTGAAGCCTAGGTTGCCCGGAACGTAGAAATGACCATAACTTTCACACTGTTTGCAATTATTCATTTAATACGATGGAAATGCTGTTGTATTTATATCGTATTTTATTCTTCGGGCGTTGACTTCTTAGGCCCTAACATTTCGATCTGGTGGAGCAACGCCCGACAGTGAAGCCTAGGTTGCACGGAACGTAGATATGACCATAACCTTCACACAGGTTGCAATTATTCGTTTTATACGGTGTAAAGGCTGTTGTATTTATTTTGTATTTTATTCATCTGGTGTTGACTTCTTAGGACCTAACTATTCGATCTGGTGGAACAACGCCGTAGAGTGAAGCCTAGGTTGCCCGAACGTAGAAATGACCATTACTTTCACACTGTTTGCAATTATTCCTATTATACGATGGAAAAGCTGTTGTCTTTATATCGTATTTTATGCTTCTGGCGTTGACTTCTAAGGACCTAACTATTCGATCTGGTGGAGCAACGCCCTAGAGTGAAGCCTAGGTGGCTCGGAATGTAGAAATGACCATAACTTTCACACTGATTGCAATTATTCTTTTTATACGATGGAAAAACTGTTGCATCTTCATCGTATTTTATGCTTCTGGCGTTGACTTCTTAGGCCGTAACTATTCGATCTGGTGGGACAACGGCCTAGGGTGAAGCCTAGGTTGCCCGGAACGTAGAAATGACCATAACTTTCACACTGGTTGCAATTATTTGTTTTATACGATGGAAAAGCTGTTGTATTTATATCGTATTTTATGCTTCTGGCGTTGACTTCTAAGGACCTAACCATTCGGTCTGGTGGAGCAACGCCCTAGAGTGAAGCCTAGGTTGCTCGGAATGTAGAAATGACCATAGCTTTTACACTCGTAGCAATTATTCGTTTTATACAATGGAAAAACCGTTCTAATTATTTTGTATTTTATGCTTCGGGCGTTGACTTCTAAGACCCTAACTATTCAATCTGTTGGAGCAACGCCCTGGAGTGAAACCTGGGTTGCCCGGAACGTAGAAATGACCACTACTATCACACTGGTTGCAAATTATTCCTGCTATACGATGGAAAAACTGTTGTATTTTTATTGCATTTTATGCTTCTGGCGTTCACTTCTTAGGCCCTAACTATTCGATCTGGTGGAACAACGGCCTAGGGTGAAGCCTACGTTGCCCGGAACGTAGAAATGACCACTACTATCACACTGTTTGCAATTATTCATTTAATACGATGGAAATGCTGTTGTATTTATATCGTATTTTATGCTTCGGGCGTAGACTTCTTAGGCCCTAACATTTCGATCTGGTGGAGCAACGCCCGACAGTGAAGCCTAGGTTGCCCGGAACGTAGATATGACCATAACCTTCACACAGGTTGCAATTATTCGTTTTATACGGTGTAAAGGCTGTTGTATTTATTTTGTATTTTATTCTTCTGGTGTTGACTTCTTAGGCCCTCACTATTCGATCTGGTTTAACAACGCCGTAGAGTGAAGCCTAGGTTGCCCGGAACGTAGAAATGACCATTACTTACACACTGTTTGCAATTATTCCTTTTATACGATGGAAAAGCTGTTGTATTAAATCGTATTTTATGCTTCTGGCGTTGACTTCTAAGGACCTAACTATTCGATCTGGTGGAGCAACGCCCTAGAGTGAAGCCTAGGTGGCTCGGAATGTAGAAATGACCAGTACTTTCACACTGGCTGCAATTATTCTTTTTATACTATGGAAAGATTGTTGTATTTTTATTGTGTTTTTTGCTTCAGGGGGTTGACTTCTCAGGCGCTCACTATTCGATCTGGTGCAGCAACGCCCTGGAGTGAAGCCTAGGTTACACGGAACGTAGAAATGACCAGTACTTTCACACTGGATGCAATTATTCCTGTTATACGATGGAAGGACTGTTGTATTTTTATTGTATTTTATGTTTCAGGCGTTGACTTCTAAGGTCCTAGCTATTCGATCTCATGGAGCAACGTCCAGGAGTGAAGCGTATGTTGCCCGAAGCGTAGGAATGACCATTACTTTCACACTGGTTGCAATTATTCTTTTTATACGATAGAAAAACTGTTGTATTTTTATTATATTTTATGCTTCTGGCGCTGACGTCTAAGTCCCTAGCTATTCGATCTCGTGGAGCAACACCCTAGAGCGAAACCTAGGTTGCCCGGAACGTAGTAATGACTATTGCTTTCACATTGGTTGCAATTATTCCTGTTATACGATTGAAGGACTGTTGTATTTTTATAGTATTTTATGCTTCTGTCGTTGAGTTCTTAGGCCCTAGCTATTCGATCTGGTGGCACAACGCACTAGAGTGAAGCCTAGGTTGCACGGAACGTAGAAATGGCCATAACTTTCACACTGGTTGCATTTATTCGTTTTATACAATGGAAAAACTGTTCTATATATTTTGTATTTTATGCTTCGGGCGTCGACTACTAAGGCCCTAAGTATTCGATGTTGTGGATCAACGCCCTAGAGTGAAGCCTAGGTTGCCCGGAACGTAGAAATGACCATAGCTTTCACACTGGTTGCAATTAGTCGTTTTATGCGATGGAAAAGCTGTTGTATTTATATTGTATTTTATGCTTCAGGCGTTGACTTCTAAGGTCGCAGCTATTCGATGTGGTGGAGCAACACCCTAGAGCGAAGCCTTGGTTGCACAGAACGTAGAAATGTCCATTACCTTCACAGGGGTTGCAATTACTCCTGTTATACGATGGAAGGACTGTTGTATATTTATTGTATTTTATGGTTCTGGCGTTGACTTCTTAGGCCCTAGCTATTCGATCTCGTGGTGCAACGTCCAAGAGTGAAGCGTATGTTGCCCGAAACATAGAAATGTCCATTACTTTCACACTGTTTGTAATTATTCTTTTTATACGATGTAAAAACTGTTGTATTTTTATTGTATTTTATGCGTCTGGAGTTGTTTTCTAATGCCCTAACTATTCGACCTGGTTGTGCAATATCCTAGAGCGAAGCCTAGGTTGCCCGCAACGTAGTAATGACCATTACATTCACACTGGTTGCAATTATTCCTGTTATACGATGGAAGGACTGTTGTATTTTTACTGTATCTTATGCGTCTGGAGTAGTTTTCTAAGGCCCTAGCTATTCGACCTGGTGGTGCAACGCCCTAGTGCGAATCCTAGGTTGCATGGAACGTAGAAATGCCCATTACTTTCACACTGGTTGCAATTATTCCTGTTATACGATGGAACAACTGTTGTATTTTTATTATATTTTACGCTTCTGGCGTTGACTTCTAAGGCCCTAACTATTCGATCTGGTGGAGCAACGCCCTAGAGTGCAGCCTAGATTGCCCGGAACGTTGAAATGACCATAGCTTTTACACTGGTAGCAATTATTCGTTTTATACGATGGAAAAGCTGTTGTATTTATATCGTATTTTATGCTTCTGGCGTTGACTTCTTAGGCCCTAACTATTCGATCTGGTGGAACAACGCCGTAGAGTGAAGCCTAGGTTGCCCGGAACGTAGAAATGACCATTACTTTCACACTGTTTGCAATTATTCGTTTTATACGATGGAAAAACTGTTGTATTTTTATTGCATTTTATGCGTCTGGCGTTCACTTCTTAGGCCCTAACTATTGGATCTGGTGGAACAACGCCCTAGGGTCAAGCCTAGGTTGCCCGGAACGTAGAAATGACCATAGCTTTTACACTCGTAGCAATTATTCGTTTTATACAATGGAAAAACCGTTCTAATTATTTTGTATTTTATGCTTCGGGCGTTGACAACTAAGACCCTAACTATTCAATCTGTTGGAGCAACGCCCTGGAGTGAAACCTGGGTTGCCCGGAACGTAGAAATGACCACTACTATCACACTGGTTGCAAATTATTCCTGCTATACGATGGAAAAACTGTTGTATTTTTATTGCATTTTATGCTTCTGGCGTTCACTTCTTAGGCCCTAACTATTCGATCTGGTGGAACAACGGCCTAGGGTGAAGCCTACGTTGCCCGGAACGTAGAAATGACCATAACTTTCACACTGGCTGCAATTATTTGTTTTATACGATGGAAAAGCTGTTGTATTTATATCGTATTTTATGCTTCTGGCGTTGACTTCTTAGGCCCTAACTATTCCATCTGGTGGAACAACGCCCTAGAGTAAAGCCCAGGTTGCGCGGAACGTAGAAATGACCATAACTTTCACACTGGTTGCAATTATTCGTTTTATACGATGGAAAAACTGTTGCATCTTTATCGTATTTTGTGCTTCTGGCGTTGACTTCCTAGGCCGTAACTATTCGATCTGGTGGAGAACCGCCATGGAGTGAAGCCTGGGTTGCCCGGAACGTAGAAATAACCATAACTTTCACACTGGTTGCTATTATTCGTTTTATACGATGGAAAAACTGTTATATTTATATTGTATTTAAGCTTCTGGCGTTGACTTCTGAGGCCGTTGCTATTCGATGTGGTGGAAGAACGCCATAGAGTGAAACCTAGGTAGCCCGGCTCGTAGAAATGTCCATATCTTTCACACTGTTCGCAATTTTTTGTTTTATACGATGGAAAAACTGCTTTATTTATTTTGTATTTTATGCTTCGGGCGTTGACTTCTAAGGCCCTAACTATTCGATCTGGTGGAGCAACGCCCTAGAGTGAAGCCTAGGTTGCCTGGAACGTAGAAATGACCATCACTTTCACACGGGTTGCAATTATTCCTGTTATAGGATGGAAAGACTGTTGTATTTTTATTGTATTTTATTCTCCTGGTGTTGACTTCTTAGGCCCTAACTATTCGATCTGGTGGAACAACGCCGTAGAGTGAAGCCTAGGTTGCCCGGAACGTAGAAATGACCATTACCTTCACACTGTTTGCAATTATTCCTTTTATACGATGGAACAGCTGTTGTATTTATATCGTATTTTATGCTTCTGGGGTTGACTTCTAAGGCCCTAAATATTCGATCTGGTGGAGCAATGCCTCAGAGTTAAGTCTAGGATGCCCGAAACGCCGAAATGATCATTACTTTCACGCTTGTTGCAATTATTCCTGTTATACGATGAAAAGACTGTTGTATTTTTATTGTATTTTCTGCTTCAGGCGTGCACTTCTGAGGCCGTAGCTATTCGATGTGGTGGAAGAACACCATACAGTGAAGCCTAGGTTGCCCGGAACGTAGAAATGTCCACTACCTTCACACTGTTTGCAATTATTCATTTAATACGATGGAAATGCTGTTGTATTTATATCGTATTTTATGCTTCGGGCGTAGACTTCTTAGGCCCTAACATTTCGATCTGGTGGAGCAACGCCCGACAGAGAAGCCTAGGTTGCCCGGAACGTAGATATGACCATAACCTTCACACAGGTTGCAATTATTCGTTTTATACGGTGTAAAGGCTGTTGTATTTATTTTGTATTTTACTCTTCTGGTGTTGACTTCTTAGGCCCTCACTATTCGATCTGGTTTAACAACGCCGTAGAGTGAAGCCTAGGTTGCCCGGAACGTAGAAATGACCATAACTTTCACACTGTTTGCAATTATTCATTTAATACGATGGTAATGCTGTTGTATTTATATCGTATTTTATGCTTCGGGCGTTGACTTCTTAGGCCCTAACATTTCGATCTGGTGGAGCAACGCCCGACAGTGAAGCCTAGGTTGCACGGAACGTAGATATGACCATAACCTTCACACAGGTTGCAATTATTCGTTTTATACGGTGTAAAGGCTGTTGTATTTATTTTGTATTTTATTCATCTGGTGTTGACTTCTTAGGACCTAACTATTCGATCTGGTGGAACAACGCCGTAGAGTGAAGCCTAGGTTGCCCGAACGTAGAAATGACCATTACTTTCACACTGTTTGCAATTATTCCTATTATACGATGGAAAAGCTGTTGTCTTTATATCGTATTTTATGCTTCTGGCGTTGACTTCTAAGGACCTAACTATTCGATCTGGTGGAGCAACGCCCTAGAGTGAAGCCTAGGTGGCTCGGAATGTAGAAATGACCATAACTTTCACACTGATTGCAATTATTCTTTTTATACGATGGAAAAACTGTTGCATCTTCATCGTATTTTATGCTTCTGGCGTTGACTTCTTAGGCCGTAACTATTCGATCTGGTGGGACAACGGCCTAGGGTGAAGCCTAGGTTGCCCGGAACGTAGAAATGACCATAACTTTCACACTGGTTGCAATTATTTGTTTTATACGATGGAAAAGCTGTTGTATTTATATCGTATTTTATGCTTCTGGCGTTGACTTCTAAGGACCTAACTATTCGGTCTGGTGGAGCAACGCCCTAGAGTGAAGCCTAGGTTGCTCGGAATGTAGAAATGACCATAACTTTCACACTGGTTGCAATTATTCGTTTTATACGATGGAAAAACTGTTGCATCTTTATCGTATTTTGTGCTTCTGGCGTTGACTTCCTAGGCCGTAACTATTCGATCTGGTGGAGAACCGCCATGGAGTGAAGCCTGGGTTGCCCGGAACGTAGAAATAACCATAACTTTCACACTGGTTGCTATTATTCGTTTTATACGTTGGAAAAACTGTTATATTTATATTGTATTTAAGCTTCTGGCGTTGACTTCTGAGGCCGTTGCTCTTCGATGTGGTGGAAGAACGCCATAGAGTGAAACCTAGGTAGCCCGGCTCGTAGAAATGTCCATATCTTTCACACTGTTCGCAATTTTTTGTTTTATACGATGGAAAAACTGCTTTATTTATTTTGTATTTTATGCTTCGGGCGTTGACTTCTAAGGCCCTAACTATTCGATCTGGTGGAGCAACGCCCTAGAGTGCAGCCTAGATTGCCCGGAACGTTGAAATGACCATAGCTTTTACACTGGTAGCAATTATTCGTTTTATACGATGGAAAAGCTGTTGTATTTATATCGTATTTTATGCTTCTGGCGTTGACTTCTTAGGCCCTAACTATTCGATCTGGTGGAACAACGCCGTAGAGTGAAGCCTAGGTTGCCCGGAACGTAGAAATGACCATTACTTTCACACTGTTTGCAATTATTCGTTTTATACGATGGAAAAACTGTTGTATTTTTATTGCATTTTATGCGTCTGGCGTTCACTTCTTAGGCCCTAACTATTGGATCTGGTGGAACAACGCCCTAGGGTCAAGCCTAGGTTGCCCGGAACGTAGAAATGACCATAGCTTTTACACTCGTAGCAATTATTCGTTTTATACAATGGAAAAACCGTTCTAATTATTTTGTATTTTATGCTTCGGGCGTTGACAACTAAGACCCTAACTATTCAATCTGTTGGAGCAACGCCCTGGAGTGAAACCTGGGTTGCCCGGAACGTAGAAATGACCACTACTATCACACTGGTTGCAAATTATTCCTGCTATACGATGGAAAAACTGTTGTATTTTTATTGCATTTTATGCTTCTGGCGTTCACTTCTTAGGCCCTAACTATTCGATCTGGTGGAACAACGGCCTAGGGTGAAGCCTACGTTGCCCGGAACGTAGAAATGACCATAACTTTCACACTGGCTGCAATTATTTGTTTTATACGATGGAAAAGCTGTTGTATTTATATCGTATTTTATGCTTCTGGCGTTGACTTCTTAGGCCCTAACTATTCCATCTGGTGGAACAACGCCCTAGAGTAAAGCCCAGGTTGCGCGGAACGTAGAAATGACCATAACTTTCACACTGGTTGCAATTATTCGTTTTATACGATGGAAAAACTGTTGCATCTTTATCGTATTTTGTGCTTCTGGCGTTGACTTCCTAGGCCGTAACTATTCGATCTGGTGGAGAACCGCCATGGAGTGAAGCCTGGGTTGCCCGGAACGTAGAAATAACCATAACTTTCACACTGGTTGCTATTATTCGTTTTATACGATGGAAAAACTGTTATATTTATATTGTATTTAAGCTTCTGGCGTTGACTTCTGAGGCCGTTGCTATTCGATGTGGTGGAAGAACGCCATAGAGTGAAACCTAGGTAGCCCGGCTCGTAGAAATGTCCATATCTTTCACACTGTTCGCAATTTTTTGTTTTATACGATGGAAAAACTGCTTTATTTATTTTGTATTTTATGCTTCGGGCGTTGACTTCTAAGGCCCTAACTATTCGATCTGGTGGAGCAACGCCCTAGAGTGAAGCCTAGGTTGCCTGGAACGTAGAAATGACCATCACTTTCACACGGGTTGCAATTATTCCTGTTATAGGATGGAAAGACTGTTGTATTTTTATTGTATTTTATTCTCCTGGTGTTGACTTCTTAGGCCCTAACTATTCGATCTGGTGGAACAACGCCGTAGAGTGAAGCCTAGGTTGCCCGGAACGTAGAAATGACCATTACCTTCACACTGTTTGCAATTATTCCTTTTATACGATGGAACAGCTGTTGTATTTATATCGTATTTTATGCTTCTGGGGTTGACTTCTAAGGCCCTAAATATTCGATCTGGTGGAGCAATGCCTCAGAGTTAAGTCTAGGATGCCCGAAACGCCGAAATGATCATTACTTTCACGCTTGTTGCAATTATTCCTGTTATACGATGAAAAGACTGTTGTATTTTTATTGTATTTTCTGCTTCAGGCGTGCACTTCTGAGGCCGTAGCTATTCGATGTGGTGGAAGAACACCATACAGTGAAGCCTAGGTTGCCCGGAACGTAGAAATGTCCACTACCTTCACACTGTTTGCAATTATTCATTTAATACGATGGAAATGCTGTTGTATTTATATCGTATTTTATGCTTCGGGCGTAGACTTCTTAGGCCCTAACATTTCGATCTGGTGGAGCAACGCCCGACAGAGAAGCCTAGGTTGCCCGGAACGTAGATATGACCATAACCTTCACACAGGTTGCAATTATTCGTTTTATACGGTGTAAAGGCTGTTGTATTTATTTTGTATTTTACTCTTCTGGTGTTGACTTCTTAGGCCCTCACTATTCGATCTGGTTTAACAACGCCGTAGAGTGAAGCCTAGGTTGCCCGGAACGTAGAAATGACCATAACTTTCACACTGTTTGCAATTATTCATTTAATACGATGGTAATGCTGTTGTATTTATATCGTATTTTATGCTTCGGGCGTTGACTTCTTAGGCCCTAACATTTCGATCTGGTGGAGCAACGCCCGACAGTGAAGCCTAGGTTGCACGGAACGTAGATATGACCATAACCTTCACACAGGTTGCAATTATTCGTTTTATACGGTGTAAAGGCTGTTGTATTTATTTTGTATTTTATTCATCTGGTGTTGACTTCTTAGGACCTAACTATTCGATCTGGTGGAACAACGCCGTAGAGTGAAGCCTAGGTTGCCCGAACGTAGAAATGACCATTACTTTCACACTGTTTGCAATTATTCCTATTATACGATGGAAAAGCTGTTGTCTTTATATCGTATTTTATGCTTCTGGCGTTGACTTCTAAGGACCTAACTATTCGATCTGGTGGAGCAACGCCCTAGAGTGAAGCCTAGGTGGCTCGGAATGTAGAAATGACCATAACTTTCACACTGATTGCAATTATTCTTTTTATACGATGGAAAAACTGTTGCATCTTCATCGTATTTTATGCTTCTGGCGTTGACTTCTTAGGCCGTAACTATTCGATCTGGTGGGACAACGGCCTAGGGTGAAGCCTAGGTTGCCCGGAACGTAGAAATGACCATAACTTTCACACTGGTTGCAATTATTTGTTTTATACGATGGAAAAGCTGTTGTATTTATATCGTATTTTATGCTTCTGGCGTTGACTTCTAAGGACCTAACTATTCGGTCTGGTGGAGCAACGCCCTAGAGTGAAGCCTAGGTTGCTCGGAATGTAGAAATGACCATAACTTTCACACTGGTTGCAATTATTCGTTTTATACGATGGAAAAACTGTTGCATCTTTATCGTATTTTGTGCTTCTGGCGTTGACTTCCTAGGCCGTAACTATTCGATCTGGTGGAGAACCGCCATGGAGTGAAGCCTGGGTTGCCCGGAACGTAGAAATAACCATAACTTTCACACTGGTTGCTATTATTCGTTTTATACGTTGGAAAAACTGTTATATTTATATTGTATTTAAGCTTCTGGCGTTGACTTCTGAGGCCGTTGCTCTTCGATGTGGTGGAAGAACGCCATAGAGTGAAACCTAGGTAGCCCGGCTCGTAGAAATGTCCATATCTTTCACACTGTTCGCAATTTTTTGTTTTATACGATGGAAAAACTGCTTTATTTATTTTGTATTTTATGCTTCGGGCGTTGACTTCTAAGGCCCTAACTATTCGATCTGGTGGAGCAACGCCCTAGAGTGCAGCCTAGATTGCCCGGAACGTTGAAATGACCATAGCTTGTACACTGGTAGCAATTATTCGTTTTATACGATGGAAAAGCTGTTGTATTTATATCGTATTTTATGCTTCTGGCGTTGACTTCTTAGGCCCTAACTATTCGATCTGGTGGAACAACGCCGTAGAGTGAAGCCTAGGTTGCCCGGAACGTAGAAATGACCATTACTTTCACACTGTTTGCAATTATTCGTTTTATACGATGGAAAAACTGTTGTATTTTTATTGCATTTTATGCGTCTGGCGTTCACTTCTTAGGCCCTAACTATTGGATCTGGTGGAACAACGCCCTAGGGTCAAGCCTAGGTTGCCCGGAACGTAGAAATGACCATAGCTTTTACACTCGTAGCAATTATTCGTTTTATACAATGGAAAAACCGTTCTAATTATTTTGTATTTTATGCTTCGGGCGTTGACTTCTAAGACCCTAACTATTCAATCTGTTGGAGCAACGCCCTGGAGTGAAACCTGGGTTGCCCGGAACGTAGAAATGACCACTACTATCACACTGGTTGCAAATTATTCCTGCTATACGATGGAAAAACTGCTGTATTTTTATTGCATTTTATGCTTCTGGCGTTCACTTCTTAGGCCCTAACTATTCGATCTGGTGGAACAACGGCCTAGGGTGAAGCCTACGTTGCCCGGAACGTAGAAATGACCACTACTATCACACTGTTTGCAATTATTCATTTAATACGATGGAAATGCTGTTGTATTTATATCGTATTTTATGCTTCGGGCGTAGACTTCTTAGGCCCTAACATTTCGATCTGGTGGAGCAACGCCCGACAGTGAAGCCTAGGTTGCCCGGAACGTAGATATGACCATAACCTTCACACAGGTTGCAATTATTCGTTTTATACGGTGTAAAGGCTGTTGTATTTATTTTGTATTTTATTCTTCTGGTGTTGACTTCTTAGGCCCTCACTATTCGATCTGGTTTAACAACGCCGTAGAGTGAAGCCTAGGTTGCCCGGAACGTAGAAATGACCATTACTTACACACTGTTTGCAATTATTCCTTTTATACGATGGAAAAGCTGTTGTATTAAATCGTATTTTATGCTTCTGGCGTTGACTTCTAAGGACCTAACTATTCGATCTGGTGGAGCAACGCCCTAGAGTGAAGCCTAGGTGGCTCGGAATGTAGAAATGACCAGTACTTTCACACTGGCTGCAATTATTCTTTTTATACTATGGAAAGATTGTTGTATTTTTATTGTGTTTTTTGCTTCAGGGGGTTGACTTCTCAGGCGCTCACTATTCGATCTGGTGCAGCAACGCCCTGGAGTGAAGCCTAGGTTACACGGAACGTAGAAATGACCAGTACTTTCACACTGGATGCAATTATTCCTGTTATACGATGGAAGGACTGTTGTATTTTTATTGTATTTTATGTTTCAGGCGTTGACTTCTAAGGTCCTAGCTATTCGATCTCATGGATCAACGCCCTAGAGTGAAGCCTAGGTTGCCCGGAACGTAGAAATGACCATAGCTTTCACACTGGTTGCAATTAGTCGTTTTATGCGATGGAAAAGCTGTTGTATTTATATTGTATTTTATGCTTCAGGCGTTGACTTCTAAGGTCGCAGCTATTCGATGTGGTGGAGCAACACCCTAGAGCGAAGCCTTGGTTGCACGGAACGTAGAAATGTCCATTACCTTCACAGGGGTTGCAATTACTCCTGTTATACGATGGAAGGACTGTTGTATATTTATTGTATTTTATGGTTCTGGCGTTGACTTCTTAGGCCCTAGCTATTCGATCTCGTGGTGCAACGTCCAAGAGTGAAGCGTATGTTGCCCGAAACATAGAAATGTCCATTACTTTCACACTGTTTGTAATTATTCTTTTTATACGATGTAAAAACTGTTGTATTTTTAGTGTATCTTATGCGTCTGGAGTAGTTTTCTAAGGCCCTAGCTATTCGACCTGGTGGTGCAACGCCGTAGTGCGAATCCTAGGTTGCATGGAACGTAGAAATGCCCATTACTTTCACACTGGTTGCAATTATTCCTGTTATACGATGGAACAACTGTTGTATTTTTATTATATTTTACGCTTCTGGCGTTGACTTCTAAGGCCCTAACTATTCGATCTGGTGGAGCAACGCCCTAGAGTGCAGCCTAGATTGCCCGGAACGTTGAAATGACCATAACTTTTACACTGGTAGCAATTATTCGTTTTATACGATGGAAAAGCTGTTGTATTTATATCGTATTTTATGCTTCTGGCGTTGACTTCTTAGGCCCTAACTATTCGATCTGGTGGAACAACGCCGTAGAGTGAAGCCTAGGTTGCCCGGAACGTAGAAATGACCATTACTTTCACACTGTTTGCAATTATTCGTTTTATACGATGGAAAAACTGTTGTATTTTTATTGCATTTTATGCGTCTGGCGTTCACTTCTTAGGCCCTAACTA
Source organism: Calliopsis andreniformis (assembly GCF_051401765.1). NCBI lineage: Eukaryota > Metazoa > Arthropoda > Insecta > Hymenoptera > Andrenidae > Calliopsis > Calliopsis andreniformis. Next base: position 7,326,457 of record NW_027480426.1, on the reverse strand, counting down.
TTGGATCTGGTGGAACAACGCCCTAGGGTCAAGCCTAGGTTTCCCGGAACGTAGAAATGACCATAGCTTTTACACTCGTAGCAATTATTCGTTTTATACAATGGAAAAACCGTTCTAATTATTTTGTATTTTATGCTTCGGGCGTTGATAACTAAGACCCTAACTATTCAATCTGTTGGAGCAACGCCCTGGAGTGAAACCTGGGTTGCCCGGAACGTAGAAATGACCACTACTATCACACTGGTTGCAAATTATTCCTGCTCTACGATGGAAAAACTGTTGTATTTTTATTGCATTTTATGCTTCTGGCGTTCACTTCTTAGGCCCTAACTATTCGATCTGGTGGAACAACGGCCTAGGGTTAAGCCTACGTTGCCCGGAACGTAGAAATGACCATAACTTTCACACTGGCTGCAATTATTTGTTTTATACGATGGAAAAGCTGTTGTATTTATATCGTATTTTATGCTTCTGGCGTTGACTTCTTAGGCCCTAACTATTCCATCTGGTGGAACAACGCCCTAGAGTAAAGCCCAGGTTGCGCGGAACGTAGAAATGACCATAACTTTCACACTGGTAGCAATTATTCGTTTTATACATTGGAAAAACTGTTGTATTTATATTGTATTTTATGCTTCTGGGGTTGACTTCTAAGGCCCTAAATATTCGATCTGGTGGAGCAATGCCTCAGAGTTAAGTCTAGGATGCCCGAAACGCCGAAATGATCATTACTTTCACGCTTGTTGCAATTTTTCCTGTCATACGATGAAAAGACTGTTGTATTTTTATTGTATTTTATGCTTCAGGCGTGGACTTCTGAGGCCGTAGCTATTCGATGTGGTGGAAGAACGCCATACAGTGAAGCCTAGGTTGCCCGGAACGTAGAAATGACCACTACTTTCACACTGTTTGCAATTATTCATTTAATACGATGGAAATGCTGTTGTATTTATATCGTATTTTATGCTTCGGGCGTAGACTTCTTAGGCCCTAACATTTCGATCTGGTGGAGCAACGCCCGACAGTGAAGCCTAGGTTGCCCGGAACGTAGATATGACCATAACCTTCACACAGGTTGCAATTATTCGTTTTATACGGTGTACAGGCTGTTGTATTTATTTTGTATTTTATTCTTCTGGTGTTGACTTCTTAGGCCCTCACTATTCGATCTGGTTTAACAACGCCGTAGAGTGAAGCCTAGGTTGCCTGGAACGTAGAAATGACCATTACTTTCACACTGTTTGCAATTATTCCTTTTATACGATGGAAAAGCTGTTGTATTAAATCGTATTTTATGCTCCTGGCGTTGACTTCTTAGGCCCTAACTATTCAATCTGTTGGAGCAAAGCCCTAGGGTGAAGCCTAGGTTGCTCGGAAAGTAGAAATGACCATAAGTTTCATACTGGTTGCAATTATTCGTTTTATACGATAGAAAAACTGTTGTATTTATATTGTATTTTATGCATCTGGCGTTGACTTCTCAGGACCTAATTATTCGATCTGGTGGAGCAATGCCTCAGAGTTAAGTCTAGGATGCCCGTAACGCCGAAATGATCATTACTTTCACGCTTGTTGCAATTATTCCTGTTATGCGATGAAAAGACTGTTGTATTTTTATTGTATTTTATGCTTCAGGCGTGGACTTCTGAGGCCGTAGCTATTCGATGTGGTGGAAGAACGCCATACAGTGAAGCCGAGGTTGCCCGGAACGTAGAAGTGACCACTACATTCACACTGTTTGCAATTATTCATTTAATACGATGGAAATGCTGTTGTATTTATATCGTATTTTATGCTTCGGGCGTTGACTTCTTAGGCCCTAACATTTCGATCTGGTGGTGCAACGCCCGACAGTGAAGCCTAGGTTGCACGGAACGTAGATATGACCATAACCTTCACACAGGTTGCAATTATTCGTTTTATACGGTGTAAAGGCTGTTGTATTTATTTTGTATTTTATTCTTCTGGTGTTGACTTCTTAGGACCTAACTATTCGATCTGGTGGAACAACGCCGTAGAGTGAAGCCTAGGTTGCCCGAACGTAGAAATGACCATTACTTTCACACTGTTTGCAATTATTCCTTTTATACGATGGAAAAGCTGTTGTCTTTATATCGTATTTTATGCTTCTGGCGTTGACTTCTAAGGACCTAACTATTCGATCTGGTGGAGCAATGCCCTAGAGTGAAGCCTAGGTGGCTCGGAATGTAGAAATGACCAGTACTTTCACACTGGCTGCAATTATTCTTTTTATACTATGGAAAGATTGTTCTATTTTTATTGTGTTTTTTGCTTCAGGGGGTTGACTTCTCAGGCGCTCACTATTCGATCTGGTGCAGCAACGCCCTGGAGTGAAGCCTAGGTTACACGGAACGTAGAAATGACCAGTACTTTCACACTGGATGCAATTATTCCTGTTATACGATGGAAGGACTGTTATATTTTTATTGTATTTTATGTTTCAGGCGTTGACTTCTAAGGTCCTAGCTTTTCGATCTCATGGAGCAACGTCCAGGAGTGAAGCGTATGTTGCCCGAAGCGTAGGAATGACAATTACTTTCACACTGGTTGCAATTATTCTTTTTATACGATAGAAAAACTGTTGTATTTTTATTATATTTTATGCTTCTGGCGCTGACGTCTAAGTCCCTAGCTATTCGATCTGGTGGAGCAACACCCTAGAGCGAAACCTAGGTTGCGCGGAACGTAGTAATGACTATTGCTTTCACACGGGTTGCAATTATTCCTGTTATACGATGGAAGGACTGTTGTATATTTATTGTATTTTATGGTTCTGGCGTTGACTTCTTAGGCCCTAGCTATTCGATCTCGTGGTGCAACGTCCAAGAGTGAAGCGTATGTTGCCCGAAACATAGAAATGTCCATTACTTTCACAGTGTTTCCAATTATTCTTTTTATACGATGGAAAAACTGTTGCATTTTTACTGTATCTTATGTGTCTGGAGTTGTTTTCTTAGGCCCTAGCTATTCGACCTGCTGGTGCAACGCCCTAGTGCGAATCCTTGGTTGCACGGAACGTAGAAATGCCCATTACTTTCACACTGGTTGCAATTATTCCTGTTATACGATGGAACAACTGTTGTATTTTTATTATATTTCATGCTTCTGGCGCTGACGTCTAAGTCCCTAACTATTCGATCTGGTGGAGCAACGCCCTAGAGTCAAGCCTAGGTTGCCGGAATGTAGAAATGACCATCACTTTCACACTGGTTGCAATTATTCGCTTAATATGATGGAAAAACTGTTGTATTTATATTGTATTTTATACTTCTGGCGTTGACTTCTTAGGCCCTAACTATGCGATCTGGTCGAGCAACGCCCTAGAGTGAAGCCTAGGTTACCCGGAACGTAGAAATGACCAGTACTTTCACACTGGCTGCAATTATTCCTGTTATACTATGGAAAGATTGTTGTATTTTTATTGTGTTTTTTGCTTCAGGGGGTTGACTTCTCAGGCGCTAACTATTCGATCTGGTGCAGCAACGCCCTAGAGTGAAGCCTAGGTTACACGGAACGTAGAAATGACCAGTACTTTCACACTGGATGCAATTATTCCTGTTTACGATGGAAAAACTGTTGTATTTTTATTGTATTTTATGATTCTGGCGTTGACTACTAAGTCCTTAGCTATTTGATCTGGTGGAACAACGCCCTAGAGTGAAGCCTGGGTTGTCCAGAACGTAGAAATGACCATACCTTTCACACTGTTTCCAAATATACATTATATACGATGAAAAGCTGCTGTATTTATATTGTATTTTATGCGTCTGGCGTTGACTTCTTAGGCCCTAACAGTTTGATCTGGTGGAGCACCACCCTAGAGTGAAGCCTAGGTTGCCCGGAACGTAGAAAAGACCATTACCTTCACACTGGGTGCATTCTTCCTGTTATACGATGGAAGGACTGTTGTACTTTTATTGTATTTTATGCTTTGGGCGTTGACTTCTAAGGCCCTAGCTATTCGGTTTGGTGGAGCAACGCCCTAGAGAGAAGCCTAGGGTGCCCGAAACGTAGAAATGGCCATAACCTTCACACTGTTTGCAATTATACATTTTATACGATGGAAAAGCTGTTGTATTTATATTGTATTTTATGCTTCTGGCGTCGATTTCTTAGGCCCTAACTATTCCATCTGGTGGAGCAACGCCCTAGGGTGAAGCCTACATTGCCCGGAACGTTGAAATGACCATAACTTTCACACTGGTTGCAATTATTCGTTTTATAAGATGGAAAAACTGTTGTATTTATATTGTATTTTATGCTTCTTGCGTTGACTTCTAAGGCCCTACGTATTCGATCTGGTGGAGCAATGCCTCACTGTTAAATCTAGGACGCCCGAAACGTCGAAATGATCATTACTTTCACACTGGTTGCAATTATTCATGTTATACGATGGAAAAACTGTTCCATTTGTATTGTATTTTATGCTTCTGACGTTAACTTCTTAGGCCCTAACTATTCGATCTGGTGGAACAACGCCCTAGAGTGAAGCCTAGGTTGCCTGAAACGTAGAAATGACCATAACTTTCACACTGGTTGCATTTACTCGTTTTATACAATGGAAAAACTGTTCTATTTATTCTGTATTTTATGCTTTGGGCGTCGACTACTAAGGCCCTAACTATTCGATGTTGTGGAGCAACGTCCCAGAGTGAAGCCTAGGTTGCCCGGAACGTTGAAATGACCATAACTTTCACACTGGTTGCAATTATTCGTTTCATAAGATGGAAAAACTGTTGTATTTATATTGTATTTTATGCTTCTGGCGTTGACTTCTTAGTCCCTAACTATTCGAGCTGGTGGAGCAGCGCCATAGAGTGAAGCCTAGGGTGCCCGGAACGTAGAAATGAACATTACTTTCACACTGCTTGCAATTATTCGTTTTATACGATGAAAAAACTGTTGTATTTATTATGTACTTGGTGCTTCTGGCGTCGATTTCTTAGGCCCTGACTATTCCATCTGGTGGAGCAACGCCCTAGGGTGAAGCCTACATTGCCCGGAACGCTGAAATGACCATAACTTTCACACTGGTTGCAATTAATCGTTTTATAAGATGGAAAAACTGTTGTATTTATATTGTATTTTATGATTCTTGCGTTGACTTCGAAGGACGTAGCTATTCGATGTGTTGGAGCAACACCCTACAGTGAAGCCCATGTTACCCGGAACGTAGAAATGACCATCACTTTCACATTGGTTGCAATTATTCCTGTTTACGATGGAAAAACTGTTGTATTTTTATTGTGTTTTATGATTCTGGCGTTGACTTCTAAGTCCCCAACTATTCGATCTGGCGGAGCAATGCCCAAGAGTGAAGCCTAGGTTGCCCGAAACGTAGAAATGACCATTACTTTCACACTGGTTGCAATTATTCATGCTATACGATGGAAAAACGGTTTCATTTTTATCGTATTTTATGCTTCTGGCGTTAACTTTTTAGGCCCTAACTGGTCGATCTCGTGGAACAACGCCCTAGAGTGGAGCCTAGGTTGCCCGGAACGTAGAAATGACCATAACCTTCACACTGGTTGCAATTATTCGTTTTATACGATGGAAACGCTGTTGTATTTATATTGTATTTTATGCTTCTGGCGTTGACTTCTAAGGCGCTAGCTGTTCGATCTGGTGGAGCAACGCCCTAGAGTGAAGCCTAGGTTGCCCGGAACGTAGAAATGACCATAACTTTCACACTGGTAGCAATTACTCGTTTTATACGATGGAAAAACTGTTGTGTTTATATTGTATTTTATGCTTCTGGCGTTGACTTCTAAGGCACTAACTATTCGATCTGGTGGAGCAACGCCCTAGAGTGAAGCCTAGGTTGCCCGGAACGTAGAAATGACCATCACTTTCAAACTGGTTGCAATTATTCCTGTTATCGGATGGAAAGACTGTTGTATTTTTATTGTATTTTATGCTTCAGGCGTTGACTTCTGAGGCCGTAACTAGTCGATGTGGTGGAACAACGCCATAGAGTGAAGCCTGGCTTGCCCGGAACGTAGAAATGACCATAACTTTCATACTGGTTGCTATCATTCGTTGTATACGATGGAAAAACTGTTATATTTATATTGTATTTTATGCTTCTGGCGTTGACTTCTTAGGCCCCAACTGTTCGATCTGGTGGAACAACTCCCTAGAGTGAAGCCTAGGTTGCCCGGAACGTAGAATTGGCCATCACTTTCAAACTGGTTGCAATTATTCGTTTTAAACGATGGAAAAACTGTTGTGTTTATGTTGTATTTTATGCTTCTGGCGTTGACTTCTAAGGCACTAACTATTCGATCTGTTGGAGCAACGCCCTAGAGTGAAGCCTAGGTTGCCCGGAACGTAGAAATGTCCATAACTTTCACACTGGATGCTATTATTCGTTCTATACGATGGAAATACTGTTATATTTATTATGTATCTTATGCTTCTGGCGTTGACTTCTTAGGCCCTAACAATTCGATCTGGTCGAACAACGCCCTAGAGTGAAGCCTAGGTTGCCCGGAACGTAGAAATGACCATAACTTTCACACTGGTTGCAATTATTCCTGTTATAGGATGGAAAGACTGTTGTATTTATATTGTATTTTATGCTTCTGGCGTTGACTTCTAAGGCGCTAGCTGTTCGATCTGGTGGAGCAACGCCCTAGAGTGAAGCCTAGGTTGCCCGGAACGTAGAATTGATCATCACTTTGAAGCTGGTCGCAATTATTCCTGTTATATGATGGAAACACTGTTGTATTTTTTTTTGCATTTTATGGTTCGGGCGTAGAGTTCTAAGGCCCTAACTATTCAATCTGTTGGAGCAACGCCCTAGGGTGAAGCCTAGGTTGCTAGGAAAGTAGAAATGACCATAATTTTCATACTGGTTGCAATTATTCGTTTTATACGATGGAAAAGCTGTTGTATTTATGTTGTATTTTATGCTTCTGGCGTTGACTTCTAAGGCACTACCTATTCGATATGGTGGAGCAACGCCCTAGAGTGAAGCCTAGGTTGCCCGGAACGTAGAATTGGCCATCACTTTCCAAATTGGTTGCAATTATTCCTGTTATATTATGGAAACACTGTTGTATTTTTTTTGCATTTTATGGTTCGGGCGTTGACTTCTAAGGCCCTAACTATTCCATCTGTTGGAGCAAGGCCCTATGGTGAAGCCTAGGTTGCTCGGAAAGTAGAAATGACCATAAGTTTCATACTGGTTGCAATTATTCGTTTTATACGATGGAAAAGCTGTTGTATTTATATTGTATTTTATGCTTCTGGCGTTGACTTCTAAGGCACTAACTATTCGATATGGTGGAGCAACGCCCTAGAGTGAAGCCTAGGTTGCCCGGAACGTAGAATTGGCCATCACCTTCCAAATTGGTTGCAATTATTCCTGTTATATGATGGAAACACTGTTGTATTTTTTTTGCACTTTATGGTTCGGGCGTTGACTTCTAAGGCCCTAACTATTCAATCTGTTGGAGCAAGGCCCTAGGGTGAAGCCTAGGTTGCTCGGAAAGTAGAAATGACCATAAGTTTCATACTGGTTGCAATTATTCGTTTTATACGACGGAAAAACTGTTGTATTTATATTGTATTTTATGCCTCTGGCGTTGACTTCTAAGGCACTATCTATTCGATCTGGTGGAGCAACGCCCTAGATAGAAGCCTAGTTTGCCCGGAACGTAGAATTGGCCATCACCTTCAAACTGGTTGCAATTATTCGTTTTATACGATGGAAACACTGTTGTATTTTTATTGCATTTTATGCTTCGGGCGTTGTCTTCTAAGGCCCTAACTATTCAATCTGTTGGAGCAACGCCCTAGGGTGAAGCCTAGGTTGCTCGGAAAGTAGAAATGACCATCAGTTTCATACTGGTTGCAATTATTCGTTTTATACGATGGAAAAACTGTTGTAGTTACATTGTGTTTTATGCTTCTGGCGTTGACTTCTAAGGCACTAACTATTCGATCTGGTGGTGCAGCGCCCTAGAGTGAAGCCTAGGTTGCTCGGAACGTAGAACTGGCCATCACTTTCAAACTGGTCGCAATTATTCCTGTTATATGAGGGAAACACTGTTGTATTTTTTTTGCATTTTATGGTTCGGGCGTTGACTTCTAAGGCCCTAACTATTCAATCTGTTGGAGCAAGGCACTAGGGTGAAGCCTAGGTTGCTCGGAAAGTAGAAATGACCATAAGTTTCATACTGGTTGCAATTATTCGTTTTATACGATGGAAAAACTGTTGTAGTTACATTGTATTTTATGCTTCTGGCGTTGACTTCTAAGGCACTAACTATTCGATCTGGTGGTGCAGCGCCCTAGAGTGAAGCCTAGGTTGCTCGGAACGTAGAACTGGCCATCACTTTCAAACTGGTCGCAATTATTCCTGTTATATGAGGGAAACACTGTTGTATTTTTTTTGCATTTTATGGTTCGGGCGTTGACTTCTAAGGCCCTAACTATTCAATCTGTTGGAGCAAGGCACTAGGGTGAAGCCTAGGTTGCTCGGAAAGTAGAAATGACCATAAGTTTCATACTGGTTGCAATTATTCGTTTTATACGATGGAAAAACTGTTGTATTTATATTTTATTTTATGCTTCTGGCGTTGACTTCTAAGGCACTATCTATTCGATCTGGTGGGGCAACGCCCTAGAGTGAAGCCTAGGTTGCCCGGAACGTAGAATTGGCCATCAATTTCAAACTGGTCGCAATTATTCTTGTTATATGATGGAAACACTGTTGTTTTTTTTTTGCATTTTATGGCTCGGGCGTTGACTTCTAAGGCCCTTACTATTCAATCTGTTGGAGCAACGCCCTAGGCTGAAGCCTAGGTTGCTCGGAAAGTAGAAATGTCCATAAGTTTCATACTGGTTGCAATTATTCGTTTTATACGTTGGAAAAACTGTTATATTTATATTGTATTTTATGCTTCTGGCGTTGATTTCTTAGGCCCAAACTATTCGATCAGGTGGAGCAACGCCCTAGAGTGAAGCCTATGTTGCTCGGAATTTAGAAATGACCATAACTTTCACACTGGTTGCAATTACTCGTGTTATCCGATGGAAAATCTGTTATACTTATATTGCATTTTATGCTTCTGGCGTTGACTTCTTAGGCCCTAAATATTCGATCTGGTGGAACACCGCCCTAGAGTGAAGCCTAGGTTGCCCGGAACGTAGGAATGACCATAACTTTCACACTGGCTGCTATTCTTCGTTTTATACGTTGGAAAAACTGTTGCATTTATATTGTATTTTATGCTTCTGGCGTTGACTTCTTAGGCCCTAACATTTCGATCTGGTGGAGCAACGACCTACAGTGGAGCCTAGGTTGCCCGGAACGTAGATATGACCATAACCTTCACACAGGTTGCAATTATTCGTTTTATACGGTGTAAAGGCTGTTGTATTTATTTTGTATTTTATTCTTCTGGTGTTGACTTCTTAGGCCCTAACTATTCGATCTGGTGGCACAGCGTCGTAGAGTGAAGCCTAGGTTGCCCGGTACGTCGGAATGACCATTACTTTCACACTAGTTGCAATAATTCCTGTTATACGATGGAAAAACTGTTGTATTTTTATTGTATTTTATGCTTCTGGCGCTGAGTTCTTAGGCCCTAACATTTCGATCTGGTGGAGCAACGTCGTAGAGTGAAGCCTAGGTTGCCCGGAACGTAGAAATGACCATTACTTTCACACTGTTTGCAATTATTCCTTTTATACGATGGAAAAGCTGTTGTATTTATATCGTATTTTATGCTTCTGGCGTTTACTTCAAATGACCTAACTATTCGATCTGGTGGAGCAACGCCCTAGAGTGAAGCCTAGGTTGCTCGGAATGTAGAAATGACCATAACTTTCACACTGGTTGCAATTATTCGTTTTATACGATGGAAACGCTGTTGTATTTATATTGTATTTTATGCTTCTGGCGTTCACTTCTTAGGCCCCAACCATTCGATCTGGTGGAACAACACCGTAGAGTGAAGCCTAGGTTGACCGGAACGTAGAAATGACCATTACTTTCACACTGTATGCAATTATTCCTTTTATACGATGGAAAAGCTGTTGTATTTATATCGTATTTTATGCTTCTGGCGTTTACATCAAATGACCTAACTATTCGATCTGGTGGAGCAACGCCCTAGAGTGAAGCCTAGGTTGCTCGGAATGTAGAAATGACCATAACTTTCACACTGGTTGCAATTATTCGTTTTATACGATGGAAACGCTGTTGTATTTATTTTGTATTTTATGCCTCTGGCGTTGACTTCAAAGGCCGTAGCTATTAGATGTGGAGGAGCAACGCCCTAGAGTGACGCCTAGGGTGCTCGGAACGTAGAAATGACCATTACGTTCACACTGGTTGCAATTATTCGTTTTATACGATGGAAAGACTGTTGTATTTATATTGTATTTTATGCTTCTGGCGTTGACTTCTAAGGCCCTAGCTATTCGATCTAATGGAGCAACTCCCTAGAGTGAAGCCTAGGTGGCCCGGAACGTAGAAATGACCATCACTTTCAAACTGGTTGCAATTAATCCTGTTATACGATGGAAAAACTGTTGTATTATTATTGCATTATATGCTTCGGGCATTTATTTCTAAGGCCCTAACTATTCAATCTGTTGGAGCAACGCCCTAGGGTGAAGCCTAGGTTGCCCGGAAAGTAGAAATGACCATAAGTTTCATACTGGTTGCACTTACCCGTTTTATACGATGGAAAAACTGTTGTACTTATATAGTATTTTATGCTTCTGTCGTTGACTTCTAAGGCCCTAGCTATTCGATCTAGTGAAGCAACGCCCTAGAGTGAAGCCTAGGTTGCCCGGAAAGGAGAAATGACCATCACTTTCAAACAGGTTGCAATTAATCCTGTTATACGATGGAAAAACTGTTGTATTTTTATTGCATTTTATGCTTCTGGCGTTCCCTTCTTAGGCCCTAACAATTCGATCTGGTGGAACAACGGCCTAGGGTGAAGCCTAGGTTGCCCGGAACGTAGAAATGACCATAAGTTTCACACTGGTTGCAATTATTCGTTTTATACGATGGAAAAACTGTTGCATCTTCATCGTATTTTATGCTTCTGGCGTTGACTTCTTAGGCCGTAACTATTCGATCTGGTGGAACACCGCCCTAGAGTGAAGCCTAAGTTGCCCGGAACGTAGAAATGACCATAACTTTCACACTGGTAGCAATTACTCGTTTTATACGATGGAAAAACTGTTGTGTTTATATTGTATTTTATGCTTCTGGCGTTGACTTCTAAGGCACTAACTATTCGATCTGGTGGAGCAACGCCCTAGAGTGAAGCCTAGGTTGCCCGGAACGTAGAAATGACCATCACTTTCAAACTGGTTGCAATTATTCCTGTTATCGGATGGAAAGACTGTTGTATTTTTATTGTATTTTATGCTTCAGGCGTTGACTTCTGAGGCCGTAACTAGTCGATGTGGTGGAACAACGCCATAGAGTGAAGCCTGGCTTGCCCGGAACGTAGAAATGACCATAACTTTCATACTGGTTGCTATCATTCGTTGTATACGATGGAAAAACTGTTATATTTATATTGTATTTTATGCTTCTGGCGTTGACTTCTTAGGCCCCAACTGTTCGATCTGGTGGAACAACTCCCTAGAGTGAAGCCTAGGTTGCCCGGAACGTAGAATTGGCCATCACTTTCAAACTGGTTGCAATTATTCGTTTTAAACGATGGAAAAACTGTTGTGTTTATGTTGTATTTTATGCTTCTGGCGTTGACTTCTAAGGCACTAACTATTCGATCTGTTGGAGCAACGCCCTAGAGTGAAGCCTAGGTTGCCCGGAACGTAGAAATGTCCATAACTTTCACACTGGATGCTATTATTCGTTCTATACGATGGAAATACTGTTATATTTATTATGTATCTTATGCTTCTGGCGTTGACTTCTTAGGCCCTAACAATTCGATCTGGTCGAACAACGCCCTAGAGTGAAGCCTAGGTTGCCTGGAACGTACAAATGACCATCACTTTCACACGGGTTGCAATTATTCCTGTTATAGGATGGAAAGACTGTTGTATTTATATTGTATTTTATGCTTCTGGCGTTGACTTCTAAGGCACTAACTATTCGATCTGGTGGAGCAAAGCCTTAGAGTGAAGCCTAGGTTGCCCGGAACGTAGAATTGGCCATCACTTTCTAACTGGTCGCAATTACTCCTGTTATATGATGGAAACACTGTTGTATTTTTTATGCATTTTATGGTTCGGGCGTAGAGTTCTAAGGCCCTAACTATTCAATCTGTTGGAGCAACGCCCTAGGGTGAAGCCTAGGTTGCTCGGAAAGTAGAAATGACCATAAGTTTCGTACTGGTTGCAATTATTCGTTTTATACGATGGAAAAACTGTTGTATTTATATTGTATCTTATGCTTCTGGCGTTGACTTCCAAGGCCCTAGCTGTCCGATCTAGTGGAGCAACGCCCTAGAGTGAAGCCTAGGTTGCTCGGAAAGTAGAAATGACCATAAGTTTCATACTGGTTGCAATTATTCGTTTTATACGATGGAAAAGCTGTTGTATTTATATCGTATTTTATGCTTCTGGCGTTTACTTCTAAGGACCTAGCTATTCGATATGGTGGAGCAACGCCCTAGAGTGGATCCTAGGTTGCTCGGAATGTAGAAATGACCATAACTTTCACACTGGTTGCAATTATTCGTTTTATACGATGGAAACGCTGTTGTATTTATATTGTACTTTATGCCTCTGGCGTTGACTTCTAAGGCCGTAGCTATTAGCTGTGGAGGAGCAACGCCCTAGAGTGACTCCTAGTGTGCTCGGAACGTAGAAATGACCATTACTTTCACACTGGTTGCAATTATTCGTTTTATACGATGGAAAAGCTGTTGTATTTATATCGTATTTTATGCTTCTGGCGTTGACCTCTTAGGCCGTAACTATTGGGTCTGGTGGAGCAACGCCCTGAAGTGAAACCTAGGTTGCCCGGAACGTAGAATTGGCCATCACTTTCAAACTGGTCGCAATTATTCCTGTTATATGATGGAAGCACTGTTGTATTTTTTTTGCATTTTATGGTTGTGCGTAGAGTTCTAAGGCCCTAACTATTCAGTCTGTTGGAGCAACGCCCTAGGGTGAAGCCTAGGTTGCTAGGAAAGTAGAAATGACCATAAGTTTCATACTGGTTGCAATTATTCGTTTTATACGATGGAAAAGCTGTTGTATTTATATTGTATTTTATGCTTCTGGCGTTGACTTCTAAGGCACTAACTATTCGATATGGTGGAGCAACGCCCTAGAGTGAAGCCTAGGTTACCCGGAACGTAGAATTGGCCATCACCTTCCAAATTGGTTGCAATTATTCCTGTTATATGATGGAAACACTGTTGTATTTTTTTTGCATTTTATGGTTCGGGCGTTGACTTCTAAGGCCCTAACTATTCCATCTGTTGGAGCAAGGCCCTATGGTGAAGCCTAGGTTGCTCGGAAAGTAGAAATGACCATAAGTTTCATACTGGTTGCAATTATTCGTTTTATACGATGGAAAAGCTGTTGTATTTATATTGTATTTTATGCTTCTGGCGTTGACTTCTAAGGCACTAACTATTCGATATGGTGGAGCAACGCCCTAGAGTGAAGCCTAGGTTGCCCGGAACGAAGAATTGGCCATCACCTTCCAAATTGGTTGCAATTATTCCTGTTATATGATGGAAACACTGTTGTATTTTTTTTGCTCTTTATGGTTCGGGCGTTGACTTCTAAGGCCCTAACTATTCAATCTGTTGGAGCAAGGCCCTAGGGTGAAGCCTAGGTTGCTCGGAAAGTAGAAATGACCATAAGTTTCATACTGGTTGCAATTATTCGTTTTATACGACGGAAAAACTGTTGTATTTATATTGTATTTTATGCCTCTGGCGTTGACTTCTAAGGCACTATCTATTCGGCCTGGTGGAGCAACGCCCTAGATAGAAGCCTAGTTTGCCCGGAACGTAGAATTGGCCATCACTTTCAAACTGGTTGCAATTATTCGTTTTATACGATGGAAACACTGTTGTATTTTTATTGCATTTTATGCTTCGGGCGTTGTCTTCTAAGGCTCTAACTATTCAATCTGTTGGAGCAACGCCCTAGGGTGAAGCCTAGGTTGTTCGGAAAGTAGAAATGACCATCAGTTTCATACTGGTTGCAATTATTCGTTTTATACGATGGATAAACTGTTGTAGTTACATTGTATTTTATGCTTTTGGCGTTGACTTCTAAGGCACTAACTATTCGATCTGGTGGTGCAGCGCCCTAGAGTGAAGCCTAGGTTGCTCGGAACGTAGAACTGGCCATCACTTTCAAACTGGTCGCAATTATTCCTGTTATATGAGGGAAACACTGTTGTATTTTTTTTGCATTTTATGGTTCGGGCGTTGTCTTCTAAGGCCCTAACTATTCAATCTGTTGGAGCAACGCCCTACGGTGAAGCCTAGGTTGCTCGGAAAGTGGAAATGTCCATAAGTTTCATACTGGTTGCAATTATTCGTTTTATACGTTGGAAAAACTGTTATATTTATATTGGATTTTATGCTTCTGGCGTTCACTTCTTAGGCCCCAACCATTCGATCTGGTGGAACAACACCGTAGGGTGAAGCCTAGGTTGACCGGAACGTAGAAATGACCATTACTTTCACACTGTATGCAATTATTCCTTTTATACGATGGAAAAGCTGTTGTATTTATATCGTATTTTATGCTTCTGGCGTTGACTTCTAAGGCACTAACTATTCGATCTGTTGGAGCAACGCCCTAGAGTGAAGCCTAGGTTGCCCGGAACGTAGAAATGACCATAACTTTCACACTGGATGCTATTATTCGTTCTATACGATGGAAATACTGTTATATTTATTATGTATCTTATGCTTCTGGCGTTGACTTCTTAGGCCCTAACAATTCGATCTGGTCGAACAACGCCCTAGAGTGAAGCCTAGGTTGCCTGGAACGTAGAAATGACCATCACTTTCAAACTGGTTGCAATTAATCCTTTTATACGATGGAAAAACTGTTGTATTTTTATTGCATTTTATGCTTCCGTCGTTGACTTCTAAGGCCCTATCTATTCAGTCTGTTGGAGCAACGCCCTAGGGTGAAGCCTAGGTTGCCCGGAAAGTAGAAATGACGTCAACTTTCATACTGGTTGCAATTATTCGTTTTATACGATATAAAAACTGTTGTATTTATATTGTATTTTATGCTTCTGGCGTTGACTTCTAAGGCACTAAATATTCGATCTGGTGGAGCAACGCCCTAGAGTGAAGCCTAAGTTGCCCGGAACGTAGTTATTGCCATCACATTCAGACTGGTTGCAAATACTCCTGTTATATGATGGAAAAGCTGTTGTATTTTTATTGCATTATATGCTTCGGGCATTAACTTCTAAGGCCCTATCTATTCAATCTGTAAGAGCAACGCCCTAGGGTGTAGCCTAGGTTGCCCGTAAAGTAGAAATGACCATAGCTTTCATACTGGTTGCAATTATTTGTTTTGTATGATGGAAAAACTGTTGTATTTATATTGTATTTTATGCTTCTGGCGTTCGCTTCATAGGCCCTAACTATTCGATCTGGTGGAACACCGCCCTAGAGTGAAGCCTAGGTTGCCCGGAACGTAGAAATGATCATAACTTTCACACTGGTAGCAATTACGCGTTTTATGCGATGGAAAAACTGTTGTATTTATTTTGTATTTTATGCTTCGGGCGTTGACTTCTAGGTCCCTAACTATTCGATCTACTGGAGCAACGCCCCAGAGTGAAGCCTAGGTTGCCCGGTACGTAGAAATGACCATCACCTCCATACTGGTAGCAATTATTCGTTTTATACGATGGAAAAACTGTTGTGTTTATATTGTATTTTATGCTTCTGGCGTTGACTTCTAAGGCATTAACTATTCGATCTGTTGGAGCAACGCCCTAGAGTGAAGCCGAGGTTTCCCGGAAAGGCGAAATGACCATCACTTTCAAACTGGTTGCAATTATTCCTGTTATAGGATGAAAAGACGGTTGTATTTTTATTGTATTTTATACTTCAGGCGTTGACTTCTGAGGCCGTAGCTATTCGATGTGGTGGAAGAACGCCATAGAGTGAAGCCTAGATTGCCCGGAACGTAGAAATGACCATAAGTTTCATACTGGTTGCAATTATTCGTTCTATACGATGGAAAAGCTGTTGTATTTATACCGTATTTTATGCTTCTGGCGTTGACTTCTTATGCCCTAACTATTCGATCTGGTGGAACAACGGCCTAGGGTGAAGCCTAGGTTGCACGGAACGTAGAAATGACCATCACTTTCAAACTGGTTGCAATTAATCCTTTTATACGATGGAAAAACTGTTGCATTTTTATTGCATTTTATGCGTCGGGCGATGACTTCTAAGGCACTAACTATTCAATCTGTTGGAGCAACGCCCTAGGGTGAAGCCTAGGATGCCCGGAACTTAGAAATGACCATAACTTTTACACTGATTGCTATTATTCGTTTTATACGATGGAAAAACTGTTGTATTTTTATTGCATTTTATGCTTCCGGCGTTGACTTCTAAGGCCCTAACTATTCAATCTGTTGGAGCAACGCCCTACAGTGGAGCCTAGGTTGCCCGGAACGTAGGTATCACCATAACCTTCACACAGGTTGCAATTATTCGTTTTATACGGTGTAAAGGCTGTTGTATTTATTTTGTATTTTATTCTTCTGGTGTTGACTTCTTAGGCCCTAACTATTCGATCTGGTGGAACAGCGTCGTAGAGTGAAGCCTAGGTTGCCCGGAATGTAGAAATGACCATTACTTTCACACTGTTTGCAATTATTCCTTTTATACGATGGAAAAGCTGTTGTATTTATATCGTATTTTATGCTTCTGGCGTTGACTTATAAGGCCCTAGCTATTCGATCTAGTGGAGCAACCCCGTAGAGTGAAGCCTAGGTTGCCCGGAAAGGAGAAATGACCATCACTTTCAAACTGGATGCAATTATTCCTGTTATATGATGGAAACACAGTTGTATTTTTTTTGCATTTTATGGTTCGGGCGTTGTCTTCTAAGGCCCTAACTATTCAATCTGTTGGAGCAACGCCCTACGGTGAAGCCTAGGTTGCTCGGAAAGTGGAAATGTCCATAAGTTTCATACTGGATGCAATTATTCGTTTTATACGTTGGAAAAACTGTTATATTTATATTGTATTTTATGCTTCTGGCGTTCACTTCTTAGGCCCCAACCATTCGATCTGGTGGAACAACACCGTAGAGTGAAGCCTAGGTTGACCGGAACGTAGAAATGACCATTACTTTCACACTGTATGCAATTATTCCTTTTATACGATGGAAAAGCTGTTGTATTTATATCGTATTTTATGCTTCTGGCGTTTACTTCAAATGACCTAACTATTCGATCTGGTGGAGCAACGCCCTAGAGTGAAGCCTAGGTTGCTCGGAATGTAGAAATGACCATAACTTTCACACTGGTTGCAATTATTCGTTTTATACGATGGAAACGCTGTTGTATTTATATTGTATTTTATGCCTCTGGCGTTGACTTCTAAGGCCGTAGCTATTAGATGTGGAGGAGCAACGCCCTAGAGTGACGCCTAGGGTGCTCGGAACGTAGAAATGACCATTACTTTCACACTGGTTGCAATTATTCGTTTTATACGATGGAAAAGCTGTTGTATTTATATCGTATTTTATGCTTCTGGCGTTGACTTCTTAGGCCGTAACTATTCGGCCTGGTGGAGCAGCGCCCTAGAGTGAAGCCTATGTTGCTCGGAATGTAGAAATGACCATAACTTTCACACTGGTTTTAATTATTCGTTTTATACGATGGAAACGCTGTTGTATTTATATTGTATTTTATGCCTCTGGCGTTGACTTCTAAGGCCGTGGCTATTAGATGTGGTGGAGCAACGCCCTACAGTGACGCCTAGGGTGCTCGGAACGTAGAAATGACCATTACTTTCACACTGCTTGCAATTATTCGTTTTATACGATGAAAAAGCTGTTGTATTTTTTTTGCATTCTATGGTTCGGGCGTTGACGTCTTAGGCCCTAACTATTCAATCTGTTGGAGCAGCGCCCTAGGGTGAAGCCTAGGCTGCTCGGAAAGTAGAAATACCATTACTTTCACACTGTTTGCAATTATTCCTTTTATACGATGGAAAAGCTGTTGTATTTGTATCGTATTTTATGCTTCTGGCGTTGACTTCTAAGGCCCTAGCTATTCGATCTTGTGGAGCAACGCCCTAGAGTGAAGCCTAGGTTGCCCGGAAAGGAGAAATGACCATCACATTCAAACTGGATGCAATTATTCCTGTTATATGATGGAAACACAGTTGTATTTTTTTTGCATTTTATGGTTCGGGCGTTGACTTCTAAGGCCCTAACTATTCAATCTGTTGGAGCAACGCCCTAGAGTGAAGCCTATGTTGCTCGGAATTTAGAAATGACCATAACTTTCACACTGGTTGCAATTACTCGTGTTATCCGATGGAAAAACTGTTGCATCTTTATTGCATCTTATGCTTCTGGCGTTGACTTCTAAGGCCCTAACTGTTCGATCTGGTGGAGCAACGTCCTAGAGTGAAGCCTAGGTTTCCCGGTACGTCGGAATGACCATTACTTTCACACTAGTTGCAATAATTCCTGTTATACGATGGAAAAACTGTTGTATTTTTATTGTATTTTATGCTTCTGGCGTTGACTTCTTAGGCCCTAACTATTCGATCTGGTGGATCAGCGCCGTAGAGTGAAGCCTAGGTTGCCCGGAACGTAGAAGTGACCATCACTTTCACACTGTTTGCAATTATTCCTTTTATACGATGGAAATGCTGTTGTATATATATCGTATTTTATGCTTCTGGCGTTGACTTCTAAGGCGCTAGCTATTCGATCTAGTGGAGCAACGGCCTAGAGTGAAGCCTAGGTTGCCTGATAAGGAGAAATGACCATCACTTTCAAACTGGATGCAATTATTCCTGTTATATGATGGAAAAACTGTTGTATTTTTATTGCATTTTATGCTTCTGGCGTTCCCTTCTTAGGCCCTAACAATTCGATCTGGTGGAACAACGGCCTAGGGTGAAGCCTAGGTTGCCCGGAACGTAGAAATGACCATAAGTTTCACACTGGTTGCAATTATTCGTTTTATACGATGGAAAAGCTGTTGCATCTTCATCGTATTTTATGCTTCTGGCGTTGACTTCTTAGGCCGTAACTATTCGATCTGGTGGAGTAACGCCCTGGAGCGACACCTAGGTTGCCCGGAACGTAGAAATGACCACTACTGTCACACTGGTTGCAAATTATTCCTGCTATACGATGGAAAAACTGTTGTATTTTTATTGCATTTTATGCATCGGGCATTGACTTCTAAGGCCCTAACTATTCAGTCTGTTGGAGCAACGCCCTAGGGTGAAGACTAGGTTGCCCGGAACGTAGAAATGACCATAACTTTCATACTGGTTGCAATTATTCGTTTTATATGATGGAAACACTCTCGTATTTTTTTTGCATTTTATGGTTGGGGCGTTGACTTCTAAGGCTCTAACTATTCGATCTGGTGGAGCAACGCCCTAGAGTGAAGCCTAGGTTGCCCGGAACGTAGAAGTGACCATCACTTTCAATCTGGTTGCAATTATTCCTGTTATATGATGGAAAAACTGTTGTATTTTTATTGCATTTTATGCATCGGGCATTAACTTCTAAGGTCCTAACTATTCAATCTGTTGGAGCAACGCCCTAGGCTGAAGCCTTGGTTGCGCGGAAAGTAGAAATGACAATAACTATCACACTGGGTGCAATTATTCGTTTCATACGACGGAAAAGCTGTTGCATCTTTATTGTATTTTATGCTTCTGTCGTTGACGTCTAAGGCCGTAGATATTAGATGTGGTGGAGCAACGCACTACAGTGACGCCTAGGTTGCCCGGAACGTGGAATGACCATTACTTTCGCAGTGTTTGCAATTATTCATTTTATACGATGAAAAACCTGTTGTACTTATATTGTATTTTATGCTTCTGGCGTTGACTTCTAAGGCCCTAACTATTCGACCTGCTGGAGCAACGCCCTAGAGTGAATCCTACGTTGCCCGGAACGTAGAAATGACCATCACTTTCACACTGGTTGCAATTATACCCGATATACGATGGAAAAACTTTTGTATATTTATTGTATTTTATGCTTCGGGCGTAGACTTCTAAGGCCCTACCTATTCGATCTGGTGGAGCAACACCCTACAGTGAAGCCAAGGTTGCCCGGAACGTAGATATGACCATAACCTTCACACAGGTTGCAATTATTCGTTTTCTACGATGGAAAAGCTGTTGTATTTATATTGTATTTTATGCTTCCTGTGTTGACTTCTTAGACCCTAACTCTTCCATCTGGTGGAGCAGCGCCTCAGAGTTATGTCTAGGATGCCCGAAACGTCGAAATGATCGTTACTTTCGCACTGGTTGCAATTGGTCATGCTATACAATGGGAAAACTGTTGTACTTATACTGTATTTTATGCTTCTGGCGTTGACTTCTAATGCCGTAGCTATTCGATGTGGTGGAGCAACGCCCTAGAGTGAAGCCCAGGTTGCCCGGACGTAGAAATGCCCATTACTTTCACACTGGTTGCAATTATTAGTTTTATACGATGGAAAAACTGTTCTATTTATTTTGTATTTTATACTTCGGGCGTTGACTTCTATGGCCCTAACTATTCCATCTGGTGGAACAACGACCTAGGGTGAAGCCTAGGTTGCCCGGAACGTAGAAATGACCATAACTTTCAGACCGGTAGCAATTATACGGTTTATACAATGGAAAAACTGTACTATTTATTTTGTATTTTATGCTTCGGGCGTTGACTTGTAAGGCCCTAGCTATTCGATCTGGTGGAGCAACGCCCCAGAGTGAAGCCTAGGTTGCCCGGAACGTAGAAGTGACCATCACTTTCAAACTGGTTGCAATTAATCCTTTTATACGATGGAAAAACTGTTGTATTTTTATTGCATTTTATGCTTCCGGCGTTGACTTCTAAGGCCCTAACTATTCAATCTGTTGGAGCAACGCCCTAGAGTGAAGCCTAGGTTGCCCGGAACGTAGAAATGACCATCACTTTCAAACTGGTTGCAATTAATCCTTTTATACGATGGAAAAACTGTTGTATTTTTATTGCATTTTATGCTTCTGGCGTTCACTTCTTGGGCCCTAACTGTTTGATCTGGTGGAGCAACGCCCTAGAGTGAAGCCTAGGTTGCCCGGAACGTAGAAATGACCATAACCTTCACACTGGATGCTATTATTCGTTCTATACGATGAAAATACTGTTATATTTATTATGTATCTTATGCTTCTGGCGTTGACTTCTTAGGCCCTAACAATTCGATCTGGTGGAACAACGCCCTAGAGTGAAGCCTAGGTTGCCTGGAACGTACAAATGACCATCACTTTCACACGGGTTGCAATTATTCCTGTTATAGGATGGAAAGACTGTTGCATTTTTATTGTATTTTATGCTTCAGGCGTTGACTTCTGAAGCCGTAGCTATCCGATGTGGTGGAAGAACGCCATAGAGTGAAGCCTAGGTTGCCCGGAACGTAGAAATGACCATCACTTTCAAACTGGTTGCAATTAATCCTTTTATACGATGGAAAAACTGTTGTATTTGTATTGCATTTTATGCTTCCGTCGTTGACTTCTAAGGCCCTAGCTATTCAATCTGTTGGAGCAACGCCCTAGGGTGAAGCCTAGGTTGCTCGGAAAGTAGAAATGTCCATAAGTTTCATACTGGCTGCAATTATTCGTTTTATGCGATGGAAAAACTGTTGTATTTATATTGTATTTTATGCTTCTGGCATTGACTTCTAAGGCACTAACTATTCGATCTGGTGGAGCAACGCAATAGAGTGAAGCCTAGGTTGCCCGGAACGTAGAATTGGCCATCACTTTCAAACTGGTTGCAATTATTCCTGTTATATGATGGAAACACTGTTGTATTTTTTTTGCATTTCATGGTTCGGGCGTTGACTTCTAAGGCCCTAACTATTCAATCTGTTGGAGCAACGCCATAGGGTGAAGCCTAGGTTGCTCGGAAAGTAGAAATGACCATAAGTTTCTTGCTGGTTGCAATTACTCGTTTTATACGATGGAAAGACTGTTGTATTTATATTGTATTTTATGCTTCTGGCGTTCACTTCTTAGGCCCTAACTATTCGATCTGGTGGAGCAACGCCCTTGGGTGAAGCCTAGGTTGCCCGGAACGTAGAAATGACCATAACTTTTACACTGGTAGCAATTATTCGTTTTATACGATGGAAAACTGTAGTATTTATATCGTATTTTATGCTTCTGGCGTTGACTTCTAAGGACCTAACTATTCGATCTGGCGGAGCAACGCCCTAGAGTGAAGCCTAGGTTGCTCGGAATGTAGAAATGTCCATAAGTTTCATACTGGTTGCAATTATTCGTTTTATGCGATGGAAAAACTGTTGTATTTATATTGTATTTTATGCTTCTGGCGTTGACTTCTAAGGCACTAACTATTCGATCTGGTGGAGCAACGCAATAGAGTGAAGCCTA
Source organism: Calliopsis andreniformis (assembly GCF_051401765.1). Taxonomy (NCBI): domain Eukaryota; kingdom Metazoa; phylum Arthropoda; class Insecta; order Hymenoptera; family Andrenidae; genus Calliopsis; species Calliopsis andreniformis. The sequence goes on along the minus strand of NW_027480426.1, from coordinate 7,303,847 downwards.
GGTTGCCCGGAACGTAGAATTGGCCATCACTTTCAAAATGGTTGCAATTATTCCTGTTATATGTTGGAAACACGGTTGTATTTTTTTTGCATTTTATGGTTCGGGCGTTGACTTCTAAGGCCCTAACTATTCAATCCGTTGGAGCAACGCCCTAGGGTGAAGCTTAGGTTGCTCGGAAAGTAGAAATGACCAAAAGTTTCATACTGGTAGCAATTATTCCTGTTGTATGATGGAAACACTGTTGCATTTTTATTGCATTTTATGCTTCGGGCGTTGACTTCTAAGGCCCTAACTATTCAATCTGATGGAGCAACGCCCTAGCGTGAAGCCTAGGTTGCTCGGAAAGTAGAAATGTCCATAAGTTTCATACTGGTTGCAATTATTCGTTTTATGCGATGGAAAAACTGTTGTATTTATATTGTATTTTATGCTTCTGGCGTTGACTTCTAAGGCACCAACTATTCGATCTGGTGGAGCAACGCAATAGAGTGAAGCCTAGGTTGCCCGGAACGTAGAATTGGCCATCACTTTCAAAATGGTTGCAATTATTCCTGTAATATGTTGGAAACACTGTTGTATTTTTTTTGCATTTTATGGTTGGGGCGTTGACTTCTAAGGCCCTAACTATTCAATCCGTTGGAGCAACGCCCTAGGGTGAAGCTTAGGTTGCTCGGAAAGTAGAAATGACCAAAAGTTTCATACTGGTTGCAATTATTAGTTTTATACGATGGAAATACTGTTGTATTTATACTGTATTTTATGCTTCTGGCGTTGACTTCTAAGGACCTAACTATTCGATCTGGTGGAGCAACGCCCTAGAGTGAAGCCAAGGTTGCTCGGAAAGTAGAAATGACCATAAGTTTCATCCTGGTTGCAATTATTCGTTTTATACGATGGAAAAACTGTTGTATTTATATTGTATTCTATGCTTCTGGCGTTGACTTCTAAGGCACTATCTATTCGATCTGGTGGAGCAACGCCCTAGACTGAAGCGTAGGTTGCCCGGAACGTAGAATTGGCCATCACTTTCAAACTGGTAGCAATTATTCCTGTTATATGATGGAAACACTGTTGTATTTTGTTTGCATTTTATGGTTCGGGCGTTGACTTCTAAGGCCCTAGCTATTCGATCTAGTGGAGCAACGCCCTTGGGTGAAGCCTAGGTTGCCCGGAACGTAGAAATAACCATAACTTTTACACTGGTTGCAATTATTCGTTTTATACGATGCAAAAGCTGTTGTATTTATATCGTATTTTATGCTTCTGGCGTTGACTTCTTAGGCCCTAACTATACGATCTGGTGGAACAACGCCCTAGAGTGAAGCCTAGGTTGCCCGGAACGTAGAAATGACCATAACTTTCACACTGGATGCTATTATTCGTTTTATACGATGGAAAAGCTGTTGTATTTATATCGTTTTTTATGCTTCTGGCATTGACTTCTTAGGCCGTAACCATTCGGTCTGGTGGAGCAACGTCCTGGAGTGAAACCTAGGTTGCCCGGAACGTAGAATTGGCCATCACTTTCAAACTGGTTGCAATTATTCCTGATATATGATGGAAAATCTGTTGTATTTATATCGTATTTTATGCTTCGGGCGTTGACTTCTTAGGCCCTGACATTTCGATCTGGCGGAGCAACGCCCTAGAGTGAAGCCTAGGTTGCCCGGAACATAGAAATGACAATAACTTTTACACTGGTTGCTATTATCCGTTTTATACGATGGAAAAGCTGTTGTATTCATATCGTATTTTATGCTTCTGGCGTTGACTTCTTAGGCCGTAACTATTCGGTCTGGTGGAGCAACGACCTAGGGTGAAGCCTAGGTTGCCCGGAACGTAGAATTGGCCATTACTTTCAAACTGGTTGCAATTATTCCTGTTATATGATGGAAACACTGTTGTATTTTTATTGCATTTTATGGTTCTGGCGGTCACTTCTTAGGCCCTAACTATTCAATTTGGTGGAACAACGGCCTAGGGTGAAGCTTAGTTTGCTCGGAAAGTAGAAATGACTATAAGTTTCATACTGGTTGCAATTATTCGTTTTATACGATGGAAAAACTGTTGTATTTATATTGTATTTTGTGCTTCTGGCGTTGACTTCTAAGGCACTATCTATTCGATCTGGTGGAGCAACGCCCTAGAGTGAAGCCTAGGTTGCCCGGAACATAGAATTGGCCATCACTTTCAAACTGGTAACAATTATTCCTGTTATATGATGGAAACACTGTTGTATTTTTTTTGCATTTTATGGGTCGGGCGTTGACTTCTATGGCCCTAACTATTCAATCTGTTGGAGCAACGCCATAGGGTGAAGCCTAGGTTGCTCGGAAAGTAGAAATGACCATAAGTTTCTTGCTGGTTGCAATTACTCGTTTTATACGATGGAAAGACTGTTGTATTTATATTGTATTTTATGCTTCTGGCGTTCACTTCTTAGGCCCTAACTATTCGATCTGGTGGAGCAACGCCCTTGGGTGAAGCCTAGGTTGCCCGGAACGTAGAAATGACCATAACTTTTACACTGGTAGCAATTATTCGTTTTATGCAATGGAAAAACTGTTCCATTTATTTTGTATTTTATGCTTCGGGCGTTGACTTCTAAGGCCCTAACTGTTTGATCTGCTGGAGCAACGCCCTAGAGTGAAGCCTAGGTTGCCCGGAACGTAGAAATGACCATTACTTTCACACTGTTTGCAATTATTCCTTTTATACGATGGAAAACTGTAGTATTTATATCGTATTTTATGCTTCTGGCGTTGACTTCTAAGGACCTAACTATTCGATCTGGCGGAGCAACGCCCTAGAGTGAAGCCTAGGTTGCTCGGAATGTAGAAATGACCATAAGTCTCACACTGGTTGCAATTATTCGTTTTATACAATGGAAAAACTGTTGCATCTTTAACGTATTTTATGCTTCTGGCGATGACTTCTTAGGCCGTAACTATTCGATCTGGAGTAGCAACGCCCAGGAGTGAAACCTAGGTTGCCCGGAACGTAGAAATGACCATAACCTTTACACTGGTAGCAATTATTCCTGTTATATGATGGAAACACTGTTGTATTTTTATTGCATTTTATGCTTCGGGCGTTGACTTCTAAGGCCCTAACTATTCAAGCTGTTGGAGCAACGCCCTAGGGTGAAGCCTAGGTTGCTCGGAAAGTAGAAATGTCCATAAGTTTCATACTGGTTGCAATTATTCGTTTTATGCGATGGAAAAACTGTTGTATTTATATTGTATTTTATGCTTCTGGCGTTGACTTCTAAGGCACTAACTATTCGATCTGGTGGAGCAACGCAATAGAGTGAAGCCTAGGTTGCCCGGAACGTAGAATTGGCCATCACTTTCAAAATGGTTGCAATTATTCCTGTTATATGTTGGAAACACTGTTGTATTTTTTTTGCATTTTATGGTTCGGGCGTTGACTTCTAAGGCCCTAACTACTCAATCCGTTGGAGCAACGCCCTAGGGTGAAGCTTAGGTTGCTCGGAAAGTAGAAATGACCAAAAGTTTCATACTGGTTGCAATTATTCGTTTTATACGATGGAAATACTGTTGTATTTATATTGTATTTTATGCTTCTGGCGTTGACTTCTAAGTACCTAACTATTCGATCTGGTGGAGCAACGCCCTAGAGTTAAGCCAAGGTTGCTCGGAAAGTAGAAATGACCGTAAGTTTCATCCTGGTTGCAATTATTCGTTTTATACGATGGAAAAACTGTTGTATTTATATTGTATTCTATGCTTCTGGCGTTGACTTCTAAGGCACTATCTATTCGATCTGGTGGAGCACCGCCCTAGACTGAAGCCTAGGTTGCCCGGAACGTAGAATTGGCCATCACTTTCAAAATGGTTGCAATTATTCCTGTTATATGATGGAAACACTGTTGTATTTTGTTTGCATTGTATGGTTCGGGCGTTGACTTCTAAGGCCCTAACTATTCAATCTGTTGGAGCAACGTCCTAGGGTGAAGCCTAGGTTGCTCGGAAAGTAGAAATGACCATAGGTTTCATACTGGTTGCAATTATTCGTTTTATACGATGGAAAAACTGTTGTATTTATATTGTATTTTATGCTTCTGGCGTTGACTTCTAAGGCCCTAGCTATTCGATCTAGTGGAGCAACGCCCTTGGGTGAAGCCTAGGTTGCCCGGAACGTAGAAATGACCATAACTTTTACACTGGTAGCAATTATTCGTTTCATGCAATGGAAAAACTGTTCCATTTATTTTGTATTTTATGCTTCGGGCGTTGACTTCTAAGGCCCTAACTGTTTGATCTGCTGGAGCAACGCCCTAGAGTGAAGCCTAGGTTGCCCGGAACGTAGAAATGACCATTACTTTCACACTGTTTGCAATTATTCCTTTTATACGATGGAAAACTGTTGTATTTATATCGTATTTTATGCTTCTGGCGTTGACTTCTAAGGACCTAACTATTCGATCTGGCGGAGCAACGCCCTAGAGTGAAGCTTAGGTTGCTCGGAATGTAGAAATGACCATAACTCTCACACTGGTTGCAATTACTCGTTTTATACGATGGAAAAACTGTTGCATCTTTATCGTATTTTATGCTTCTGGCGATGACTTCTTAGGCCGTAACTATTCGATCTGGAGTAGCAACGCCCTGGAGTGAAACCTAGGTTGCCCGGAACGTAGAAATGACCATAACTTTTACACTGGTAGCAATTATTCCTGTTATATGATGGAAACACTGTTGCATTTTTATTGCATTTTATGCTTCGGGCGTTGACTTCTAAGGCCCTAACTATTCAATCTGATGGAGCAACGCCCTAGGGTGAAGCCTAGGTTGCTCGGAAAGTAGAAATGTCCATAAGTTTCATACTGGTTGCAATTATTCGTTTTATGCGATGGAAAAACTGTTGTATTTATATTGTATTTTATGCTTCTGGCGTTGACTTCTAAGGCACCAACTATTCGATCTGGTGGAGCAACGCAATAGAGTGAAGCCTAGGTTGCCCGGAACGTTGAATTGGCCATCACTTTCAAAATGGTTGCAATTATTCCTGTTATCTGTTGGAAACACTGTTGTATTTTTTTTGCATTTTATGGTTGGGGCGTTGACTTCTAAGGCCCTAACTATTCAATCCGTTGGAACAACGCCCTAGGGTGAAGCTTAGGTTGCTCGGAAAGTAGAAATGACCAAAAGTTTCATACTGGTTGCAATTATTAGTTTTATACGATGGAAATACTGTTGTATTTATATTGTATTTTATGCTTCTGGCGTTGACTTCTAAGGACCTAACTATTCGATCTGGTGGAGCAACGCCCTAGAGTGAAGCCAAGGTTGCTCGGAAAGTAGAAATGACCATAAGTTTCATCCTGGTTGCAATTATTCGTTTTATACGATGGAAAAACTGTTGTATTTATATTGTATTCTATGCTTCTGGCGTTGACTTCTAAGGCACTATCTATTCGATCTGGTGGAGCAACGCCCTAGACTGAAGCGTAGGTTGCCCGGAACGTAGAATTGGCCATCACTTGCAAACTGCTAGCAATTATTCCTGTTATATGATGGAAACACTGTTGTATTTTGTTTGCATTTTATGGTTCGGGCGTTGACTTCTAAGGCCCTAACTATTCAATCTGTTGGAGCAACGCCCTAGAGTGAAGCCTAGGTTGCCTGGAACGTAGAAATGACCATAACTTTCACACTGGTTGCAAATATACATTATATACGATGGAAAAGCTGTTGTACTTATATTGTATTTTAAGCTTCTGGCGTTGACTTCATAGGCCCTAACTATTCCATCTGGTGGAACAGCGCCCTAGGGTGAAGCCTAGGTTGCCCGGAACGTAGAAATGACCATCACTTTCAAACTGGTTGCAATTATTCCTGTCATATGATGGAAAAACTGTTGTATTTTTATTGCATTTTATTCTTCGAGCATTGACTTCTAAGGTCCTAACTATTCAATCTGTTGGAGCAGCGCCCTAGGGTGAAGCGTAGGTTGCCCGGAAAGTAGAAATGACAATAACTTTCACACTGGTTGCAATTATTCGTTTTATACGATGGAAAAGCTGTTGCATCTTTATTGTATTTTATGCTTCTGTCGTTGGCGTCTAAGGCCGTAGCTATTAGATGTGGTGGAGCAACGCACTAGAGTGACGCCTAGGTTGCCCGGAACGTAGAAAAGACCATTACTTTCGCAATGTTTAAAATTACTCATTTTATACGATGGAAAAACTGTTGTACTTATATTGTATTTTATGCTTCTGGCGTTGACTTCTAAGGCACTAACTATTCGATCTGGTGGAGCAACGCCCTAGAGTGAAGCCTAGGTTGCCCGGAACGTAGAATCGGCCATCACTTTCAAACTGGTTGCAATTATTCCTGTTATATGATGGAAACACTGTTGTACTTTTATTGCATTTTATGCTTCGGGCGTTGACTTCTGAGGCCGTAGCTTTCGATGTGGTGGAAGAACACCATAGTGTGAAGCCTAGGTTGACCGGAACGTAGAAATGACCATAACTTTCATACTGGTTGCTATCATCCGTTTTATATGATGGAAGAACTGTTCTATTTATATTGTATTTTATGCTTCTGGCGTTGACTTCATAGGCCCATACTATTCGATCTGGTGGAGCAACGCCCTAGAGTGCAGCCTAGATTGCCCGGAACGTTGAAATGACCATAGCTTTTACACTGGTAGCAATTATTCGTTTTATACGATGGAAAAGCTGTTGTATTTATATCGTATTTTATGCTTCTGGCGTTGACTTCTTAGGCCCTAACTATTCGGTCTGGTGGAACAACGCCGTAGAGTGAAGCCTAGGTTGCCCGGAACGTAGAAATGACCATTACTTTCACACTGTTTGCAATTATTCGTTTTATACGATGGAAAAACTGTTGTATTTTTATTGCATTTTATGCGTCTGGCGTTCACTTCTTAGGCCCTAACTATTGGATCTGGTGGAACAACGCCCTAGGGTCAAGCCTAGGTTGCCCGGAACGTAGAAATGACCATAGCTTTTACACTCGTAGCAATTATTCGTTTTATACAATGGAAAAACCGTTCTAATTATTTTGTATTTTATGCTTCGGGCGTTGACTTCTAAGACCCTAACTATTCAATCTGTTGGAGCAACGCCCTGGAGTGAAACCTGGGTTGCCCGGAACGTAGAAATGACCACTACTATCACACTGGTTGCAAATTATTCCTGCTATACGATGGAAAAACTGTTGTATTTTTATTGCATTTTATGCTTCTGGCGTTCACTTCTTAGGCCCTAACTATTCGATCTGGTGCAACAACGGCCTAGGGTGAAGCCTACGTTGCCCGGAACGTAGAAATGACCATAACTTTCACACTGGTTGCAATTATTTGTTTTATACGATGGAAAAGCTGTTGTATTTATATCGTATTTTATGCTTCTGGCGTTGACTTCTTAGGCCCTAACTATTCCATCTGGTGGAACAACGCCCTAGAGTAAAGCCCAGGTTGCGCGGAACGTAGAAATGACCATAACTTTCACACTGGTAGCAATTATTCGTTTTATACATTGGAAAAACTGTTGTATTTATATTGTATTTTATGCTTCTGGGGTTGACTTCTAAGGCCCTAAATATTCGATCTGGTGGAGCAATGCCTCAGAGTTAAGTCTAGGATGCCCGAAACGCCGAAATGATCATTACTTTCACGCTTGTTGCAATTATTCCTGTCATACGATGAAAAGACTGTTGTATTTTTATTGTATTTTATGCTTCAGGCGTGGACTTCTGAGGCCGTAGCTATTCGATGTGGTGGAAGAACGCCATACAGTGAAGCCTAGGTTGCCCGGAACGTAGAAATGACCACTACTTTCACACTGTTTGCAATTATTCATTTAATACGATGGAAATGCTGTTGTATCTATATCGTATTTTATGCTTCGGGCGTAGACTTCTTAGGCCCTAACATTTCGATCTGGTGGAGCAACGCCCGACAGTGAAGCCTAGGTTGCCCGGAACGTAGATATGACCATAACCTTCACACAGGTTGCAATTATTCGTTTTATACGATAGAAAAACTGTTGTATTTTTATTATATTTTATGCTTCTGGCGCTGACGTCTAAGTCCCTAGCTATTCGATCTGGTGGAGCAACACCCTAGAGCGAAACCTAGGTTGCGCGGAACGTAGTAATGACTATTGCTTTCACACTGGTTGCAATTATTCCTGTTATACGATTGAAGGACTGTTGTATTTTTATAGTATTTTATGCTTCTGTCGTTGAGTTCTTAGGCCCTAGCTATTCGATCTGGTGGCACAACGCACTAGAGTGAAGCCTAGGTTGCACGGAACGTAGAAATGGCCATAACTTTCACACTGGTTGCATTTATTCGTTTTATACAATGGAAAAACTGTTCTATATATTTTGTATTTTATGCTTCGGGCGTCGACTACTAAGGCCCTAACTATTCGATGTCGTGGAGCAACGCCCTAGAGTGAAGCCTAGGTTGCCCGGAACGTAGAAATGACCATAGCTTTCACACTGGTTGCAATTAGTCGTTTTATGCGATGGAAAAGCTGTTGTATTTATATTGTATTTTATGCTTCAGGCGTTGACTTCTAAGGTCGTAGCTATTCGATGTGGTGGAGCAACACCCTAGAACGAAGCCTTGGTTGCACGGAACGTAGAAATGTCCATTACCTTCACACGGGTTGCAATTATTCCTGTTATACGATGGAAGGACTGTTGTATATTTATTGTATTTTATGGTTCTGGCGTTGACTTCTTGGGCCCTAGCTATTCGATCTCGTGGTGCAACGTCCAAGAGTGAAGCGTATGTTGCCCGAAACATAGAAATGTCCGTTACTTTCACAGTGTTTCCAATTATTCTTTTTATACGATGGAAAAACTGTTGTATTTTTATTGTATTTTATGCGTCTGGAGTTGTTTTCAAAGGCCCAAACTATTCGACCTGGTGGTGCAATATCCTAGAGCGAAGCGTAGGTTGCCCGCAACGTAGTAATGACCATTACATTCACACTGGTTGCAATTATTCGTGTTATACGATGGAAGGACTTTGTATTTTTACTGTATCTTATGCGTCTGGAGTAGTTTTCTAAGGCCCTAGCTATTCGAACTGGTGGTGCAACGCCCTGGTGCGAATCCTAGGTTGCATGGAACGTAGAAATGCCCATTACTTTCACACTGGTTGCAATTATTCCTGTTATACGATGGAACAACTGTTGTATTTTTATTATATTTTACGCTTCTGGCGCTGACGTCTAAATGCCTAGCTATTCGATCTGGTGGAGCAACACCCTAGAGCGAAACGTAGGTGGCCCGGAACGTAGAAATGACCATTACTTTCACACTGGTTGCAATTATTCCTGTTATACGATTGAAGGACTGTTGTATTTTTATAGTATTTTATGCTTCTGTCGTTGACTTCTTAGGCCCTAGCTATTCGATCTGGTGGCACAACGAACTAGAGTGAAGCCTAGGTTGCACGGATCGTATGAATGACCATAACTTTCACACTGGTTGCATTTATTCGTTTTATACAATGGAAAAACTGTTCTATTTATTTTGTATTTTATGCTTCGGGCGTCGACTACTAAATCCCTAACTATTCGATGTTGTGGAGCAACGCCCTAGAGTGAAGCCTAGGTTGCCCGGAACGTAGAAATGACCATAACTTTCATACTGGTTGCAATTATTCGTATTATACGATGGAAAAGCTGATGTATTTATATTGTATTTTATGCTTCAGGCGTTGACTTCTAAGGTCGTTGCTATTCGATGTGGTGGAGAGACACCCTAGAGTGAAGCCTAGGTTGCCCGGAACGTAGCAATGATCATTACTTTCACACTGGTTGCAATAATTCCTGTTATACGATGGAAAAACTGTTGTATTTTTATTGTATTTTATGCTTCTGGCGTTGACTTCTTAGGCCCTAACTATTCGATCTGGTGGATCAGCGCCGTAGAGTGAAGCCTAGGTTGCCCGGAACGTAGAAGTGACCATCACTTTCACACTGTTTGCAATTATTCCTTTTATACGATGGAAATGCTGTTGTATATATATCGTATTTTATGCTTCTGGCGTTGACTTCTAAGGCGCTAGCTATTCGATCTAGTGGAGCAACGGCCTAGAGTGAAGCCTAGGTTGCCTGATAAGGAGAAATGACCATCACTTTCAAACTGGATGCAATTATTCCTGTTATATGATGGAAAAACTGTTGTATTTTTATTGCATTTTATGCTTCTGGCGTTCCCTTCTTAGGCCCTAACAATTCGATCTGGTGGAACAACGGCCTAGGGTGAAGCCTAGGTTGCCCGGAACGTAGAAATGACCATAAGTTTCACACTGGTTGCAATTATTCGTTTTATACGATGGAAAAGCTGTTGCATCTTCATCGTATTTTATGCTTCTGGCGTTGACTTCTTAGGCCGTAACTATTCGATCTGGTGGAGTAACGCCCTGGAGCGACACCTAGGTTGCCCGGAACGTAGAAATGACCACTACTGTCACACTGGTTGCAAATTATTCCTGCTATACGATGGAAAAACTGTTGTATTTTTATTGCATTTTATGCATCGGGCATTGACTTCTAAGGCCCTAACTATTCAGTCTGTTGGAGCAACGCCCTAGGGTGAAGACTAGGTTGCCCGGAACGTAGAAATGACCATAACTTTCATACTGGTTGCAATTATTCGTTTTATATGATGGAAACACTCTCGTATTTTTTTTGCATTTTATGGTTGGGGCGTTGACTTCTAAGGCTCTAACTATTCGATCTGGTGGAGCAACGCCCTAGAGTGAAGCCTAGGTTGCCCGGAACGTAGAAGTGACCATCACTTTCAATCTGGTTGCAATTATTCCTGTTATATGATGGAAAAACTGTTGTATTTTTATTGCATTTTATGCATCGGGCATTAACTTCTAAGGTCCTAACTATTCAATCTGTTGGAGCAACGCCCTAGGCTGAAGCCTTGGTTGCGCGGAAAGTAGAAATGACAATAACTATCACACTGGGTGCAATTATTCGTTTCATACGACGGAAAAGCTGTTGCATCTTTATTGTATTTTATGCTTCTGTCGTTGACGTCTAAGGCCGTAGATATTAGATGTGGTGGAGCAACGCACTACAGTGACGCCTAGGTTGCCCGGAACGTGGAATGACCATTACTTTCGCAGTGTTTGCAATTATTCATTTTATACGATGAAAAACCTGTTGTACTTATATTGTATTTTATGCTTCTGGCGTTGACTTCTAAGGCCCTAACTATTCGACCTGCTGGAGCAACGCCCTAGAGTGAATCCTACGTTGCCTGGAACGTAGAAATGACCATCACTTTCACACTGGTTGCAATTATACCCGATATACGATGGAAAAACTTTTGTATATTTATTGTATTTTATGCTTCGGGCGTAGACTTCTAAGGCCCTACCTATTCGATCTGGTGGAGCAACACCCTACAGTGAAGCCAAGGTTGCCCGGAACGTAGATATGACCATAACCTTCACACAGGTTGCAATTATTCGTTTTCTACGATGGAAAAGCTGTTGTATTTATATTGTATTTTATGCTTCCTGTGTTGACTTCTTAGACCCTAACTCTTCCATCTGGTGGAGCAGCGCCTCAGAGTTATGTCTAGGATGCCCGAAACGTCGAAATGATCGTTACTTTCGCACTGGTTGCAATTGGTCATGCTATACAATGGGAAAACTGTTGTACTTATACTGTATTTTATGCTTCTGGCGTTGACTTCTAATGCCGTAGCTATTCGATGTGGTGGAGCAACGCCCTAGAGTGAAGCCCAGGTTGCCCGGAACGTAGAAATGCCCATTACTTTCACACTGGTTGCAATTATTAGTTTTATACGATGGAAAAACTGTTCTATTTATTTTGTATTTTATACTTCGGGCGTTGACTTCTATGGCCCTAACTATTCCATCTGGTGGAACAACGACCTAGGGTGAAGCCTAGGTTGCCCGGAACGTAGAAATGACCATAACTTTCAGACCGGTAGCAATTATACGGTTTATACAATGGAAAAACTGTACTATTTATTTTGTATTTTATGCTTCGGGCGTTGACTTGTAAGGCCCTAGCTATTCGATCTGGTGGAGCAACGCCCCAGAGTGAAGCCTAGGTTGCCCGGAACGTAGAAGTGACCATCACTTTCAAACTGGTTGCAATTAATCCTTTTATACGATGGAAAAACTGATGTATTTTTATTGCATTTTATGCTTCCGGCGTTGACTTCTAAGGCCCTAACTATTCAATCTGTTGGAGCAACGCCCTAGAGTGAAGCCTAGGTTGCCCGGAACGTAGAAATGACCATCACTTTCAAACTGGTTGCAATTAATCCTTTTATACGATGGAAAAACTGTTGTATTTTTATTGCATTTTATGCTTCTGGCGTTCACTTCTTGGGCCCTAACTGTTTGATCTGGTGGAGCAACGCCCTAGAGTGAAGCCTAGGTTGCCCGGAACGTAGAAATGACCATAACCTTCACACTGGATGCTATTATTCGTTCTATACGATGAAAATACTGTTATATTTATTATGTATCTTATGCTTCTGGCGTTGACTTCTTAGGCCCTAACAATTCGATCTGGTGGAACAACGCCCTAGAGTGAAGCCTAGGTTGCCTGGAACGTACAAATGACCATCACTTTCACACGGGTTGCAATTATTCCTGTTATAGGATGGAAAGACTGTTGCATTTTTATTGTATTTTATGCTTCAGGCGTTGACTTCTGAAGCCGTAGCTATCCGATGTGGTGGAAGAACGCCATAGAGTGAAGCCTAGGTTGCCCGGAACGTAGAAATGACCATCACTTTCAAACTGGTTGCAATTAATCCTTTTATACGATGGAAAAACTGTTGTATTTGTATTGCATTTTATGCTTCCGTCGTTGACTTCTAAGGCCCTAGCTATTCAATCTGTTGGAGCAACGCCCTAGGGTGAAGCCTAGGTTGCTCGGAAAGTAGAAATGTCCATAAGTTTCATACTGGCTGCAATTATTCGTTTTATGCGATGGAAAAACTGTTGTATTTATATTGTATTTTATGCTTCTGGCATTGACTTCTAAGGCACTAACTATTCGATCTGGTGGAGCAACGCAATAGAGTGAAGCCTAGGTTGCCCGGAACGTAGAATTGGCCATCACTTTCAAACTGGTTGCAATTATTCCTGTTATATGATGGAAACACTGTTGTATTTTTTTTGCATTTTATGGTTCGGGCGTTGACTTCTAAGGCCCTAACTATTCAATCTGTTGGAGCAACGCCATAGGGTGAAGCCTAGGTTGCTCGGAAAGTAGAAATGACCATAAGTTTCTTGCTGGTTGCAATTACTCGTTTTATACGATGGAAAGACTGTTGTATTTATATTGTATTTTATGCTTCTGGCGTTCACTTCTTAGGCCCTAACTATTCGATCTGGTGGAGCAACGCCCTTGGGTGAAGCCTAGGTTGCCCGGAACGTAGAAATGACCATAACTTTTACACTGGTAGCAATTATTCGTTTTATGCAATGGAAAAACTGTTCCATTTATTTTGTATTTTATGCTTCGGGCGTTGACTTCTAAGGCCCTAACTGTTTGATCTGCTGGAGCAACGCCCTAGAGTGAAGCCTAGGTTGCCCGGAACGTAGAAATGACCATTACTTTCACACTGTTTGCAATTATTCCTTTTATACGATGGAAAACTGTAGTATTTATATCGTATTTTATGCTTCTGGCGTTGACTTCTAAGGACCTAACTATTCGATCTGGCGGAGCAACGCCCTAGAGTGAAGCCTAGGCTGCTCGGAATGTAGAAATGACCATAAGTCTCACACTGGTTGCAATTATTCGTTTTATACAATGGAAAAACTGTTGCATCTTTATCGTATTTTATGCTTCTGGCGATGACTTCTTAGGCCGTAACTATTCGATCTGGAGTAGCAACGCCCAGGAGTGAAACCTAGGTTGCCCGGAACGTAGAAATGACCATAACCTTTACACTGGTAGCAATTATTCCTGTTATATGATGGAAACACTGTTGTATTTTTATTGCATTTTATGCTTCGGGCGTTGACTTCTAAGGCCCTAACTATTCAATCTGTTGGAGCAACGCCCTAGGGTGAAGCCTAGGTTGCTCGGAAAGTAGAAATGTCCATAAGTTTCATACTGGTTGCAATTAATCCTTTTATACGATGGAAAAACTGTTGTATTTTTATTGCATTTTATGCTTCTGGCGTTCACTTCTTGGGCCCTAACTGTTTGATCTGGTGGAGCAACGCCCTAGAGTGAAGCCTAGGTTGCCCGGAACGTAGAAATGACCATAACCTTCACACTGGATGCTATTATTCGTTCTATACGATGAAAATACTGTTATATTTATTATGTATCTTATGCTTCTGGCGTTGACTTCTTAGGCCCTAACAATTCGATCTGGTGGAACAACGCCCTAGAGTGAAGCCTAGGTTGCCTGGAACGTACAAATGACCATCACTTTCACACGGGTTGCAATTATTCCTGTTATAGGATGGAAAGACTGTTGCATTTTTATTGTATTTTATGCTTCAGGCGTTGACTTCTGAAGCCGTAGCTATCCGATGTGGTGGAAGAACGCCATAGAGTGAAGCCTAGGTTGCCCGGAACGTAGAAATGACCATCACTTTCAAACTGGTTGCAATTAATCCTTTTATACGATGGAAAAACTGTTGTATTTGTATTGCATTTTATGCTTCCGTCGTTGACTTCTAAGGCCCTAGCTATTCAATCTGTTGGAGCAACGCCCTAGGGTGAAGCCTAGGTTGCTCGGAAAGTAGAAATGTCCATAAGTTTCATACTGGCTGCAATTATTCGTTTTATGCGATGGAAAAACTGTTGTATTTATATTGTATTTTATGCTTCTGGCATTGACTTCTAAGGCACTAACTATTCGATCTGGTGGAGCAACGCAATAGAGTGAAGCCTAGGTTGCCCGGAACGTAGAATTGGCCATCACTTTCAAACTGGTTGCAATTATTCCTGTTATATGATGGAAACACTGTTGTATTTTTTTTGCATTTTATGGTTCGGGCGTTGACTTCTAAGGCCCTAACTATTCAATCTGTTGGAGCAACGCCATAGGGTGAAGCCTAGGTTGCTCGGAAAGTAGAAATGACCATAAGTTTCTTGCTGGTTGCAATTACTCGTTTTATACGATGGAAAGACTGTTGTATTTATATTGTATTTTATGCTTCTGGCGTTCACTTCTTAGGCCCTAACTATTCGATCTGGTGGAGCAACGCCCTTGGGTGAAGCCTAGGTTGCCCGGAACGTAGAAATGACCATAACTTTTACACTGGTAGCAATTATTCGTTTTATGCAATGGAAAAACTGTTCCATTTATTTTGTATTTTATGCTTCGGGCGTTGACTTCTAAGGCCCTAACTGTTTGATCTGCTGGAGCAACGCCCTAGAGTGAAGCCTAGGTTGCCCGGAACGTAGAAATGACCATTACTTTCACACTGTTTGCAATTATTCCTTTTATACGATGGAAAACTGTAGTATTTATATCGTATTTTATGCTTCTGGCGTTGACTTCTAAGGACCTAACTATTCGATCTGGCGGAGCAACGCCCTAGAGTGAAGCCTAGGCTGCTCGGAATGTAGAAATGACCATAAGTCTCACACTGGTTGCAATTATTCGTTTTATACAATGGAAAAACTGTTGCATCTTTATCGTATTTTATGCTTCTGGCGATGACTTCTTAGGCCGTAACTATTCGATCTGGAGTAGCAACGCCCAGGAGTGAAACCTAGGTTGCCCGGAACGTAGAAATGACCATAACCTTTACACTGGTAGCAATTATTCCTGTTATATGATGGAAACACTGTTGTATTTTTATTGCATTTTATGCTTCGGGCGTTGACTTCTAAGGCCCTAACTATTCAATCTGTTGGAGCAACGCCCTAGGGTGAAGCCTAGGTTGCTCGGAAAGTAGAAATGTCCATAAGTTTCATACTGGTTGCAATTAATCCTTTTATACGATGGAAAAACTGTTGTATTTTTATTGCATTTTATGCTTCTGGCGTTCACTTCTTGGGCCCTAACTGTTTGATCTGGTGGAGCAACGCCCTAGAGTGAAGCCTAGGTTGCCCGGAACGTAGAAATGACCATAACCTTCACACTGGATGCTATTATTCGTTCTATACGATGAAAATACTGTTATATTTATTATGTATCTTATGCTTCTGGCGTTGACTTCTTAGGCCCTAACAATTCGATCTGGTGGAACAACGCCCTAGAGTGAAGCCTAGGTTGCCTGGAACGTACAAATGACCATCACTTTCACACGGGTTGCAATTATTCCTGTTATAGGATGGAAAGACTGTTGCATTTTTATTGTATTTTATGCTTCAGGCGTTGACTTCTGAAGCCGTAGCTATCCGATGTGGTGGAAGAACGCCATAGAGTGAAGCCTAGGTTGCCCGGAACGTAGAAATGACCATCACTTTCAAACTGGTTGCAATTAATCCTTTTATACGATGGAAAAACTGTTGTATTTGTATTGCATTTTATGCTTCCGTCGTTGACTTCTAAGGCCCTAGCTATTCAATCTGTTGGAGCAACGCCCTAGGGTGAAGCCTAGGTTGCTCGGAAAGTAGAAATGTCCATAAGTTTCATACTGGCTGCAATTATTCGTTTTATGCGATGGAAAAACTGTTGTATTTATATTGTATTTTATGCTTCTGGCATTGACTTCTAAGGCACTAACTATTCGATCTGGTGGAGCAACGCAATAGAGTGAAGCCTAGGTTGCCCGGAACGTAGAATTGGCCATCACTTTCAAACTGGTTGCAATTATTCCTGTTATATGATGGAAACACTGTTGTATTTTTTTTGCATTTTATGGTTCGGGCGTTGACTTCTAAGGCCCTAACTATTCAATCTGTTGGAGCAACGCCATAGGGTGAAGCCTAGGTTGCTCGGAAAGTAGAAATGACCATAAGTTTCTTGCTGGTTGCAATTACTCGTTTTATACGATGGAAAGACTGTTGTATTTATATTGTATTTTATGCTTCTGGCGTTCACTTCTTAGGCCCTAACTATTCGATCTGGTGGAGCAACGCCCTTGGGTGAAGCCTAGGTTGCCCGGAACGTAGAAATGACCATAACTTTTACACTGGTAGCAATTATTCGTTTTATGCAATGGAAAAACTGTTCCATTTATTTTGTATTTTATGCTTCGGGCGTTGACTTCTAAGGCCCTAACTGTTTGATCTGCTGGAGCAACGCCCTAGAGTGAAGCCTAGGTTGCCCGGAACGTAGAAATGACCATTACTTTCACACTGTTTGCAATTATTCCTTTTATACGATGGAAAACTGTAGTATTTATATCGTATTTTATGCTTCTGGCGTTGACTTCTAAGGACCTAACTATTCGATCTGGCGGAGCAACGCCCTAGAGTGAAGCCTAGGCTGCTCGGAATGTAGAAATGACCATAAGTCTCACACTGGTTGCAATTATTCGTTTTATACAATGGAAAAACTGTTGCATCTTTATCGTATTTTATGCTTCTGGCGATGACTTCTTAGGCCGTAACTATTCGATCTGGAGTAGCAACGCCCAGGAGTGAAACCTAGGTTGCCCGGAACGTAGAAATGACCATAACCTTTACACTGGTAGCAATTATTCCTGTTATATGATGGAAACACTGTTGTATTTTTATTGCATTTTATGCTTCGGGCGTTGACTTCTAAGGCCCTAACTATTCAATCTGTTGGAGCAACGCCCTAGGGTGAAGCCTAGGTTGCTCGGAAAGTAGAAATGTCCATAAGTTTCATACTGGTTGCAATTATTCGTTTTATGCGATGGAAAAACTGTTGTATTTATATTGTATTTTATGCTTCTGGCGTTGACTTCTAAGGCACTAACTATTCGATCTGGTGGAGCAACGCAATAGAGTGAAGCCTAGGTTGCCCGGAACGTAGAATTGGCCATCACTTTCAAAATGGTTGCAATTATTCCTGTTATATGTTGGAAACACTGTTGTATTTTTTTTGCATTTTATGGTTCGGGCGTTGACTTCTAAGGCCCTAACTACTCAATCCGTTGGAGCAACGCCCTAGGGTGAAGCTTAGGTTGCTCGGAAAGTAGAAATGACCAAAAGTTTCATACTGGTTGCAATTATTCGTTTTATACGATGGAAATACTGTTGTATTTATATTGTATTTTATGCTTCTGGCGTTGACTTCTAAGTACCTAACTATTCGATCTGGTGGAGCAACGCCCTAGAGTTAAGCCAAGGTTGCTCGGAAAGTAGAAATGACCGTAAGTTTCATCCTGGTTGCAATTATTCGTTTTATACGATGGAAAAACTGTTGTATTTATATTGTATTCTATGCTTCTGGCGTTGACTTCTAAGGCACTATCTATTCGATCTGGTGGAGCACCGCCCTAGACTGAAGCCTAGGTTGCCCGGAACGTAGAATTGGCCATCACTTTCAAAATGGTTGCAATTATTCCTGTTATATGATGGAAACACTGTTGTATTTTGTTTGCATTGTATGGTTCGGGCGTTGACTTCTAAGGCCCTAACTATTCAATCTGTTGGAGCAACGCCCTAGGGTGAAGCCTAGGTTGCTCGGAAAGTAGAAATGACCATAGGTTTCATACTGGTTGCAATTATTCGTTTTATACGATGGAAAAACTGTTGTATTTATACTGTATTTTATGCTTCTGGCGTTGACTTCTAAGGACCTAACTATTCGATCTGGTGGAGCAACGCCCTAGAGTGAAGCCAAGGTTGCTCGGAAAGTAGAAATGACCATAAGTTTCATCCTGGTTGCAATTATTCGTTTTATACGATGGAAAAACTGTTGTATTTATATTGTATTCTATGCTTCTGGCGTTGACTTCTAAGGCACTATCTATTCGATCTGGTGGAGCAACGCCCTAGACTGAAGCGTAGGTTGCCCGGAACGTAGAATTGGCCATCACTTTAAAACTGGTAGCAATTATTCCTGTTATATGATGGAAACACTGTTGTATTTTGTTTGCATTTTATGGTTCGGGCGTTGACTTCTAAGGCCCTAGCTATTCGATCTAGTGGAGCAACGCCCTTGGGTGAAGCCTAGGTTGCCCGGAACGTAGAAATAACCATAACTTTTACACTGGTTGCAATTATTCGTTTTATACGATGCAAAAGCTGTTGTATTTATATCGTATTTTATGCTTCTGGCGTTGACTTCTTAGGCCCTAACTATACGATCTGGTGGAACAACGCCCTAGAGTGAAGCCTAGGTTGCCCGGAACGTAGAAATGACCATAACTTTCACACTGGATGCTATTATTCGTTTTATACGATGGAAAAGCTGTTGTATTTATATCGTTTTTTATGCTTCTGGCATTGACTTCTTAGGCCGTAACCATTCGGTCTGGTGGAGCAACGTCCTGGAGTGAAACCTAGGTTGCCCGGAACGTAGAATTGGCCATCACTTTCAAACTGGTTGCAATTATTCCTGATATATGATGGAAAATCTGTTGTATTTATATCGTATTTTATGCTTCGGGCGTTGACTTCTTAGGCCCTGACATTTCGATCTGGCGGAGCAACGCCCTAGAGTGAAGCCTAGGTTGCCCGGAACATAGAAATGACAATAACTTTTACACTGGTTGCTATTATCCGTTTTATACGATGGAAAAGCTGTTGTATTCATATCGTATTTTATGCTTCTGGCGTTGACTTCTTAGGCCGTAACTATTCGGTCTGGTGGAGCAACGACCTAGGGTGAAGCCTAGGTTGCCCGGAACGTAGAATTGGCCATTACTTTCAAACTGGTTGCAATTATTCCTGTTATATGATGGAAACACTGTTGTATTTTTATTGCATTTTATGGTTCTGGCGGTCACTTCTTAGGCCCTAACTATTCAATTTGGTGGAACAACGGCCTAGGGTGAAGCTTAGTTTGCTCGGAAAGTAGAAATGACCATAAGTTTCATACTGGTTGCAATTATTCGTTTTATACGATGGAAAAACTGTTGTATTTATATTGTATTTTGTGCTTCTGGCGTTGACTTCTAAGGCACTATCTATTCGATCTGGTGGAGCAACGCCCTAGAGTGAAGCCTAGGTTGCCCGGAACATAGAATTGGCCATCACTTTCAAACTGGTAACAATTATTCCTGTTATATGATGGAAACACTGTTGTATTTTTTTTGCATTTTATGGGTCGGGCGTTGACTTCTATGGCCCTAACTATTCAATCTGTTGGAGCAACGCCATAGGGTGAAGCCTAGGTTGCTCGGAAAGTAGAAATGACCATAAGTTTCTTGCTGGTTGCAATTACTCGTTTTATACGATGGAAAGACTGTTGTATTTATATTGTATTTTATGCTTCTGGCGTTCACTTCTTAGGCCCTAACTATTCGATCTGGTGGAGCAACGCCCTTGGGTGAAGCCTAGGTTGCCCGGAACGTAGAAATGACCATAACTTTTGCACTGGTAGCAATTATTCGTTTTATGCAATGGAAAAACTGTTCCATTTATTTTGTATTTTATGCTTCGGGCGTTGACTTCTAAGGCCCTAACTGTTTGATCTGCTGGAGCAACGCCCTAGAGTGAAGCCTAGGTTGCCCGGAACGTAGAAATGACCATTACTTTCACACTGTTTGCAATTATTCCTTTTATACGATGGAAAACTGTAGTATTTATATCGTATTTTATGCTTCTGGCGTTGACTTCTAAGGACCTAACTATTCGATCTGGCGGAGCAACGCCCTAGAGTGAAGCCTAGGTTGCTCGGAATGTAGAAATGACCATAAGTCTCACACTGGTTGCAATTATTCGTTTTATACAATGGAAAAACTGTTGCATCTTTAACGTATTTTATGCTTCTGGCGATGACTTCTTAGGCCGTAACTATTCGATCTGGAGTAGCAACGCCCAGGAGTGAAACCTAGGTTGCCCGGAACGTAGAAATGACCATAACCTTTACACTGGTAGCAATTATTCCTGTTATATGATGGAAACACTGTTGTATTTTTATTGCATTTTATGCTTCGGGCGTTGACTTCTAAGGCCCTAACTATTCAAGCTGTTGGAGCAACGCCCTAGGGTGAAGCCTAGGTTGCTCGGAAAGTAGAAATGTCCATAAGTTTCATACTGGTTGCAATTATTCGTTTTATGCGATGGAAAAACTGTTGTATTTATATTGTATTTTATGCTTCTGGCGTTGACTTCTAAGGCACTAACTATTCGATCTGGTGGAGCAACGCAATAGAGTGAAGCCTAGGTTGCCCGGAACGTAGAATTGGCCATCACTTTCAAAATGGTTGCAATTATTCCTGTTATATGTTGGAAACACTGTTGTATTTTTTTTGCATTTTATGGTTCGGGCGTTGACTTCTAAGGCCCTAACTATTCAATCCGTTGGAGCAACGCCCTAGGGTGAAGCTTAGGTTGCTCGGAAAGTAGAAATGACCAAAAGTTTCATACTGGTTGCAATTATTCGTTTTATACGATGGAAATACTGTTGTATTTATATTGTATTTTATGCTTCTGGCGTTGACTTCTAAGTACCTAACTATTCGATCTGGTGGAGCAACGCCCTAGAGTGAAGCCAAGGTTGCTCGGAAAGTAGAAATGACCGTAAGTTTCATCCTGGTTGCAATTATTCGTTTTATACGATGGAAAAACTGTTGTATTTATATTGTATTCTATGCTTCTGGCGTTGACTTCTAAGGCACTATCTATTCGATCTGGTGGAGCACCGCCCTAGACTGAAGCCTAGGTTGCCCGGAACGTAGAATTGGCCATCACTTTCAAAATGGTTGCAATTATTCCTGTTATATGATGGAAACACTGTTGTATTTTGTTTGCATTGTATGGTTCGGGCGTTGACTTCTAAGGCCCTAACTATTCAATCTGTTGGAGCAACGCCCTAGGGTGAAGCCTAGGTTGCTCGGAAAGTAGAAATGACCATAGGTTTCATACTGGTTGCAATTATTCGTTTTATACGATGGAAAAACTGTTGTATTTATATTGTATTTTATGCTTCTGGCGTTGACTTCTAAGGCCCTAGCTATTCGATCTAGTGGAGCAACGCCCTTGGGTGAAGCCTAGGTTGCCCGGAACGTAGAAATGACCATAACTTTTACACTGGTAGCAATTATTCGTTTCATGCAATGGAAAAACTATTCCATTTATTTTGTATTTTATGCTTCGGGCGTTGACTTCTAAGGCCCTAACTGTTTGATCTGCTGGAGCAACGCCCTAGAGTGAAGCCTAGGTTGCCCGGAACGTAGAAATGACCATTACTTTCACACTGTTTGCAATTATTCCTTTTATACGATGGAAAACTGTTGTATTTATATCGTATTTTATGCTTCTGGCGTTGACTTCTAAGGACCTAACTATTCGATCTGGCGGAGCAACGCCCTAGAGTGAAGCTTAGGTTGCTCGGAATGTAGAAATGACCATAACTCTCACACTGGTTGCAATTACTCGTTTTATACGATGGAAAAACTGTTGCATCTTTATCGTATTTTATGCTTCTGGCGATGACTTCTTAGGCCGTAACTATTCGATCTGGAGTAGCAACGCCCTGGAGTGAAACCTAGGTTGCCCGGAACGTAGAAATGACCATAACTTTTACACTGGTAGCAATTATTCCTGTTATATGATGGAAACACTGTTGCATTTTTATTGCATTTTATGCTTCGGGCGTTGACTTCTAAGGCCCTAACTATTCAATCTGATGGAGCAACGCCCTAGGGTGAAGCCTAGGTTGCTCGGAAAGTAGAAATGTCCATAAGTTTCATACTGGTTGCAATTATTCGTTTTATGCGATGGAAAAACTGTTGTATTTATATTGTATTTTATGCTTCTGGCGTTGACTTCTAAGGCACCAACTATTCGATCTGGTGGAGCAACGCAATAGAGTGAAGCCTAGGTTGCCCGGAACGTTGAATTGGCCATCACTTTCAAAATGGTTGCAATTATTCCTGTTATCTGTTGGAAACACTGTTGTATTTTTTTTGCATTTTATGGTTGGGGCGTTGACTTCTAAGGCCCTAACTATTCAATCCGTTGGAACAACGCCCTAGGGTGAAGCTTAGGTTGCTCGGAAAGTAGAAATGACCAAAAGTTTCATACTGGTTGCAATTATTAGTTTTATACGATGGAAATACTGTTGTATTTATATTGTATTTTATGCTTCTGGCGTTGACTTCTAAGGACCTAACTATTCGATCTGGTGGAGCAACGCCCTAGAGTGAAGCCAAGGTTGCTCGGAAAGTAGAAATGACCATAAGTTTCATCCTGGTTGCAATTATTCGTTTTATACGATGGAAAAACTGTTGTATTTATATTGTATTCTATGCTTCTGGCGTTGACTTCTAAGGCACTATCTATTCGATCTGGTGGAGCAACGCCCTAGACTGAAGCGTAGGTTGCCCGGAACGTAGAATTGGCCATCACTTGCAAACTGCTAGCAATTATTCCTGTTATATGATGGAAACACTGTTGTATTTTGTTTGCATTTTATGGTTCGGGCGTTGACTTCTAAGGCCCTAACTATTCAATCTGTTGGAGCAACGCCCTAGAGTGAAGCCTAGGTTGCCTGGAACGTAGAAATGACCATAACTTTCACACTGGTTGCAAATATACATTATATACGATGGAAAAGCTGTTGTACTTATATTGTATTTTAAGCTTCTGGCGTTGACTTCATAGGCCCTAACTATTCCATCTGGTGGAACAGCGCCCTAGGGTGAAGCCTAGGTTGCCCGGAACGTAGAAATGACCATCACTTTCAAACTGGTTGCAATTATTCCTGTCATATGATGGAAAAACTGTTGTATTTTTATTGCATTTTATTCTTCGAGCATTGACTTCTAAGGTCCTAACTATTCAATCTGTTGGAGCAGCGCCCTAGGGTGAAGCGTAGGTTGCCCGGAAAGTAGAAATGACAATAACTTTCACACTGGTTGCAATTATTCGTTTTATACGATGGAAAAGCTGTTGCATCTTTATTGTATTTTATGCTTCTGTCGTTGGCGTCTAAGGCCGTAGCTATTAGATGTGGTGGAGCAACGCACTAGAGTGACGCCTAGGTTGCCCGGAACGTAGAAAAGACCATTACTTTCGCAATGTTTAAAATTACTCATTTTATACGATGGAAAAACTGTTGTACTTATATTGTATTTTATGCTTCTGGCGTTGACTTCTAAGGCACTAACTATTCGATCTGGTGGAGCAACGCCCTAGAGTGAAGCCTAGGTTGCCCGGAACGTAGAATCGGCCATCACTTTCAAACTGGTTGCAATTATTCCTGTTATATGATGGAAACACTGTTGTACTTTTATTGCATTTTATGCTTCGGGCGTTGACTTCTGAGGCCGTAGCTTTCGATGTGGTGGAAGAACACCATAGTGTGAAGCCTAGGTTGACCGGAACGTAGAAATGACCATAACTTTCATACTGGTTGCTATCATCCGTTTTATATGATGGAAGAACTGTTCTATTTATATTGTATTTTATGCTTCTGGCGTTGACTTCATAGGCCCATACTATTCGATCTGGTGGAGCAACGCCCTAGAGTGCAGCCTAGATTGCCCGGAACGTTGAAATGACCATAGCTTTTACACTGGTAGCAATTATTCGTTTTATACGATGGAAAAGCTGTTGTATTTATATCGTATTTTATGCTTCTGGCGTTGACTTCTTAGGCCCTAACTATTCGGTCTGGTGGAACAACGCCGTAGAGTGAAGCCTAGGTTGCCCGGAACGTAGAAATGACCATTACTTTCACACTGTTTGCAATTATTCGTTTTATACGATGGAAAAACTGTTGTATTTTTATTGCATTTTATGCGTCTGGCGTTCACTTCTTAGGCCCTAACTATTGGATCTGGTGGAACAACGCCCTAGGGTCAAGCCTAGGTTGCCCGGAACGTAGAAATGACCATAGCTTTTACACTCGTAGCAATTATTCGTTTTATACAATGGAAAAACCGTTCTAATTATTTTGTATTTTATGCTTCGGGCGTTGACTTCTAAGACCCTAACTATTCAATCTGTTGGAGCAACGCCCTGGAGTGAAACCTGGGTTGCCCGGAACGTAGAAATGACCACTACTATCACACTGGTTGCAAATTATTCCTGCTATACGATGGAAAAACTGTTGTATTTTTATTGCATTTTATGCTTCTGGCGTTCACTTCTTAGGCCCTAACTATTCGATCTGGTGCAACAACGGCCTAGGGTGAAGCCTACGTTGCCCGGAACGTAGAAATGACCATAACTTTCACACTGGTTGCAATTATTTGTTTTATACGATGGAAAAGCTGTTGTATTTATATCGTATTTTATGCTTCTGGCGTTGACTTCTTAGGCCCTAACTATTCCATCTGGTGGAACAACGCCCTAGAGTAAAGCCCAGGTTGCGCGGAACGTAGAAATGACCATAACTTTCACACTGGTAGCAATTATTCGTTTTATACATTGGAAAAACTGTTGTATTTATATTGTATTTTATGCTTCTGGGGTTGACTTCTAAGGCCCTAAATATTCGATCTGGTGGAGCAATGCCTCAGAGTTAAGTCTAGGATGCCCGAAACGCCGAAATGATCATTACTTTCACGCTTGTTGCAATTATTCCTGTCATACGATGAAAAGACTGTTGTATTTTTATTGTATTTTATGCTTCAGGCGTGGACTTCTGAGGCCGTAGCTATTCGATGTGGTGGAAGAACGCCATACAGTGAAGCCTAGGTTGCCCGGAACGTAGAAATGACCACTACTTTCACACTGTTTGCAATTATTCATTTAATACGATGGAAATGCTGTTGTATCTATATCGTATTTTATGCTTCGGGCGTAGACTTCTTAGGCCCTAACATTTCGATCTGGTGGAGCAACGCCCGACAGTGAAGCCTAGGTTGCCCGGAACGTAGATATGACCATAACCTTCACACAAGTTGCAATTATTCGTTTTATACGGTGTAAAGGCTGTTGTATTTATTTTGTATTTTATTCTTCTGGTGTTGACTTCTTAGGCCCTCACTATTCGATCTGGTTTAACAACGCCGTAGAGTGAAGCCTAGGTTGCCCGGAACGTAGAAATGACCATTACTTTCACACTGTTTGCAATTATTCCTTTTATACGATGGAAAAGCTGTTGTATTAAATCGTATTTTATGCTTCTGGCGTTGACTTCTTAGGCCCTAACTATTCAATCTGTTGGAGCAAAGCCCTAGGGTGAAGCCTAGGTTGCTCGGAAAGTAGAAATGACCATAAGTTTCATACTGGTTGCAATTATTCGTTTTATACGATAGAAAAACTGTTGTATTTATATTGTATTTTATGCATCTGGCGTTGACTTCTCAGGACCTAATTATTCGATCTGGTGGAGCAATGCCTCAGAGTTAAGTCTAGGATGCCCGTAACGCCGAAATGATCATTACTTTCACGCTTGTTGCAATTATTCCTGTTATGCGATGAAAAGACTGTTGTATTTTTATTGTATTTTATGCTTCAGGCGTGGACTTCTGAGGCCGTAGCTATTCGATGTGGTGGAAGAACGCCATACAGTGAAGCCTAGGTTGCCCGGAACGTAGAAATGACCACTACATTCACACTGTTTGCAATTATTCATTTAATACGATGGAAATGCTGTTGTATTTATATCGTATTTTATGCTTCGGGCGTTGACTTCTTAGGCCCTAACATTTCGATCTGGTGGTGCAACGCCCGACAGTGAAGCCTAGGTGGCTCGGAATGTAGAAATGACCATAACTTTCACACTGATTGCAATTATTCTTTTTATACGATGGAAAAACTGTTGCATCTTCATCGTATTTTATGCTTCTGGCGTTGACTTCTTAGGCCGTAACTATTCGATCTGGTGGGACAACGGCCTAGGGTGAAGCCTAGGTTGCCCGGAACGTAGAAATGACCATAACTTTCACACTGGTTGCAATTATTTGTTTTATACGATGGAAAAGCTGTTGTATTTATATCGTATTTTATGCTTCTGGCGTTGACTTCTAAGGACCTAACTATTGGATCTGGTGGAACAACGCCCTAGGGTCAAGCCTAGGTTGCCCGGAACGTAGAAATGGCCATAACTTTCACACTGGTTGCATTTATTCGTTTTATACAATGGAAAAACTGTTCTATATATTTTGTATTTTATGCTTCGGGCGTCGACTACTAAGGCCCTAACTATTCGATGTCGTGCATCAACGCCCTAGAGTGAAGCCTAGGTTGCCCGGAACGTAGAAATGACCATAGCTTTCACACTGGTTGCAATTAGTCGTTTTATGCGATGGAAAAGCTGTTGTATTTATATTGTATTTTATGCTTCAGGCGTTGACTTCTAAGGTCGCAGCTATTCGATGTGGTGGAGC
Organism: Calliopsis andreniformis; assembly: GCF_051401765.1. NCBI lineage: Eukaryota > Metazoa > Arthropoda > Insecta > Hymenoptera > Andrenidae > Calliopsis > Calliopsis andreniformis. The sequence continues at coordinate 7,276,487 of NW_027480426.1, read as the reverse complement.
AACACCCTAGAGCGAAGCCTTGGTTACACGGAACGTAGAAATGACCAGTACTTTCACACTGGATGCAATTATTCCTGTCATACGATGGAAGGACTGTTGTATTTTTATTGTATTTTATGTTTCAGGCGTTGACTTCTAAGGTCCTAGCTATTCGATCTCATGGAGCAACGTCCAAGAGTGAAGCGTATGTTGCCCGAAGCGTAGGAATGACAATTACTTTCACACTGGTTGCAATTATTCTTTTTATACGATAGAAAAACTGTTGTATTTTTATTATATTTTATGCTTCTGGCGCTGACGTCTAAGTCCCTAGCTATTCGATCTGGTGGAGCAACACCCTAGAGCGAAACCTAGGTTGCGCGGAACGTAGTAATGACTATTGCTTTCACACTGGTTGCAATTATTCCTGTTATACGATTGAAGGACTGTTGTATTTTTATAGTATTTTATGCTTCTGTCGTTGAGTTCTTAGGCCCTAGCTATTCGATCTGGTGGCACAACGCACTAGAGTGAAGCCTAGGTTGCACGGAACGTAGAAATGGCCATAACTTTCACACTGGTTGCATTTATTCGTTTTATACAATGGAAAAACTGTTCTATATATTTTGTATTTTATGCTTCGGGCGTCGACTACTAAGGCCCTAACTATTCGATGTCGTGGAGCAACGCCCTAGAGTGAAGCCTAGGTTGCCCGGAACGTAGAAATGACCATAGCTTTCACACTGGTTGCAATTAGTCGTTTTATGCGATGGAAAAGCTGTTGTATTTATATTGTATTTTATGCTTCAGGCGTTGACTTCTAAGGTCGTAGCTATTCGATGTGGTGGAGCAACACCCTAGAACGAAGCCTTGGTTGCACGGAACGTAGAAATGTCCATTACCTTCACACGGGTTGCAATTATTCCTGTTATACGATGGAAGGACTGTTGTATATTTATTGTATTTTATGGTTCTGGCGTTGACTTCTTGGGCCCTAGCTATTCGATCTCGTGGTGCAACGTCCAAGAGTGAAGCGTATGTTGCCCGAAACATAGAAATGTCCGTTACTTTCACAGTGTTTCCAATTATTCTTTTTATACGATGGAAAAACTGTTGTATTTTTATTGTATTTTATGCGTCTGGAGTTGTTTTCAAAGGCCCAAACTATTCGACCTGGTGGTGCAATATCCTAGAGCGAAGCGTAGGTTGCCCGCAACGTAGTAATGACCATTACATTCACACTGGTTGCAATTATTCGTGTTATACGATGGAAGGACTTTGTATTTTTACTGTATCTTATGCGTCTGGAGTAGTTTTCTAAGGCCCTAGCTATTCGAACTGGTGGTGCAACGCCCTGGTGCGAATCCTAGGTTGCATGGAACGTAGAAATGCCCATTACTTTCACACTGGTTGCAATTATTCCTGTTATACGATGGAACAACTGTTGTATTTTTATTATATTTTACGCTTCTGGCGCTGACGTCTAAATGCCTAGCTATTCGATCTGGTGGAGCAACACCCTAGAGCGAAACGTAGGTTGCCCGGAACGTAGAAATGACCATTACTTTCACACTGGTTGCAATTATTCCTGTTATACGATTGAAGGACTGTTGTATTTTTATAGTATTTTATGCTTCTGTCGTTGACTTCTTAGGCCCTAGCTATTCGATCTGGTGGCACAACGAACTAGAGTGAAGCCTAGGTTGCACGGATCGTATGAATGACCATAACTTTCACACTGGTTGCATTTATTCGTTTTATACAATGGAAAAACTGTTCTATTTATTTTGTATTTTATGCTTCGGGCGTCGACTACTAAATCCCTAACTATTCGATGTTGTGGAGCAACGCCCTAGAGTGAAGCCTAGGTTGCCCGGAACGTAGAAATGACCATAACTTTCATACTGGTTGCAATTATTCGTATTATACGATGGAAAAGCTGATGTATTTATATTGTATTTTATGCTTCAGGCGTTGACTTCTAAGGTCGTTGCTATTCGATGTGGTGGAGAGACACCCTAGAGTGAAGCCTAGGTTGCCCGGAACGTAGCAATGATCATTACTTTCACACTGGTTGCAATTATTCTTTTTATACGATGGAAAAACTGTTGCATTTTTACTGTATCTTATGTGTCTGGAGTTGTTTTCTTAGGCCCTAGCTATTCGACCTGCTGGTGCAACGCCCTAGTGCGAATCCTTGGTTGCACGGAACGTAGAAATGCCCATTACCTTCACACTGGTTGCAATTATTCCTGTTATACGATGGAACAACTGTTGTATTTTTATTATATTTCATGCTTCTGGCGCTGACGTCTAAGTCCCTAGCTATTCGATCTGGTGCAGCAACGACCTAGTGTGACGCCTAGGTTGCGCGGAACGTAAAAATGACAATAACTTTCACACTGGTTGCAATTGTTCGCTTTACACGTCGGAAAAACTGTTGTATTTATATTGTATTTTATACTTCTGGCGTTGAATTCTAAGTCCCTAACTATTCGATCTGGTGGAGCAACGCCCTAGAGTCAAGCCTAGGTTGCCGGAATGTAGAAATGACCATCACTTTCACACTGGTTGCAATTATTCGCTTAATATGATGGAAAAACTGTTGTATTTATATTGTATTTTATACTTCTGGCGTTGACTTCTTAGGCCCTAACTATGCGATCTGGTCGAGCAACGCCCTAGAGTGAAGCCTAGGTTACCCGGAAAGTAGAAATGACCAGTACTTTCACACTGGCTGCAATTATTCCTGTTATACTATGGAAAGATTGTTGTATTTTTATTGTGTTTTTTGCTTCAGGGGGTTGACTTCTCAGGCGCTAACTATTCGATCTGGTGCAGCAACGCCCTAGAGTGAAGCCTAGGTTACACGGAACGTAGAAATGACCAGTACTTTCACACTGGATGCAATTATTCCTGTTTACGATGGAAAAACTGTTGTATTTTTATTGTATTTTATGATTCTGGCGTTGACTACTAAGTCCTTAGCTATTTGATCTGGTGGAACAACGCCCTAGATTGAAGCCTGGGTTGTCCAGAACGTAGAAATGACCATACCTTTCACACTGTTTCCAAATATACATTATATACGATGAAAAGCTGCTGTACTTATATTGTATTTTATGCATCTGGCGTTGACTCCTTAGGCCCTAACAGTTTGATCTGGTGGAGGACCACCCTAGAGTGAAGCCTAGGTTGCCCGGAACGTAGAAAAGACCATTACCTTCACACTGGGTGCATTCTTCCTGTTATACGATGGAAGGACTGTTGTACTTTTATTGTATTTTATGCTTTGGGCGTTGACTTCTAAGGCCCTAGCTATTCGGTTTGGTGGAGCAACGCCCTAGGGAGAAGCCTAGGGTGCCCGAAACGTAGAAATGGCCATAACCTTCACACTGTTTGCAATTATACATTTTATACCATGGAAAAGCTGTTGTATTTATATTGTATTTTATGCTTCTGGCGTCGATTTCTTAGGCCCTAACTATTCCATCTGGTGGAGCAACGCCCTAGGGTGAAGCCTACATTGCCCGGAACGTTGAAATGACCATAACTTTCACACTGGTTGCAATTATTCGTTTTATAAGATGGAAAAACTGTTGTATTTATATTGTATTTTATGCTTCTTGCGTTGACTTCTAAGGCCCTACGTATTCGATCTGGTGGAGCAATGCCTCACTGTTAAATCTAGGATGCCCGAAACGTCGAAATGATCATCACTTTCACACTGGTTGCAATTATTCATGTTATACGATGGAAAAACTGTTCCATTTGTATTGTATTTTATGCTTCTGACGTTAACTTCTTAGGCCCTAACTATTCGATCTGGTGGAACAACGCCCTAGAGTGAAGCCTAGGTTGCCTGGAACGTAGAAATGACCATAACTTTCACACTGGTTGCATTTACTCGTTTTATACAAGGGAAAAGCTGTTCTATTTATTCTGTATTTTATGCTTTGGGCGTCGACTACTAAGGCCCTAACTATTCGATGTTGTGGAGCAACGTCCCAGAGTGAAGCCTAGGTTGCCCGGAACGTTGAAATGACCATAACTTTCATACTGGTAGCAATTATTCTTTATATACAATGGAAAAACTGTTCTATTTATTTTGTGTTTTATGCTTCTGGCGTTGACTTCTAAGGCCATAACTTTTCCATCTGGTGGAGCGACGCCATAGAGTGAAGCGTAGGTTGCCCGGAACGTAGAAATGACCATTATATTCACACTAGTTGCAATTATTCCTGTTATACGATGGAAACTGTTGTATTTTTATTGTATTTTATGCTTCTGGCGTTGAATCCTAAGGCCCTAGCTATTCGATCTAGTGGAGCAACGCCATAGAGTGAAGCCTAGGTTGCCCGGAATGGAGAAGTGACCATCACTTTCAAACTGGTTGCAATTAATTCTGTTATACATTGGAAAAACTGTTGCATTTTTATTGCATTTTATGCTTCTGGTGATCACTTCTTAGGCCCTAACTATTCGACCTGGTGGAACAACGGCCTAGGGTGAAGCCTAGCTTGCCCGGAACGTAGAAATGACCATTACCTTCACACTGTTTGCAATTATTCCTTCTATACAATGGAACAGCTGTTGTATTTATATCGTATTTTATGCTTCTGGCGTTTACTTCTAAGGACCTAACTATTCGATCTGGTGGAGCAACGCCCTAGAGTGGATCCTAGGTTGCTCGGAATGTAGAAATGACCATAAGTTTCATACTGGTTGCAATTATTCGTTTTATACGATGGAAACACTGTTGTATTTTTATTGCATTTTATGCTTCGGGCGTTGACTTCTAAGGCCCTAACTATTCAATCTGTTGGAGCAACGCCCTAGGGTGAAGCCTAGGTTGCTCGGATAGTAGAAATGACCATCAGTTTCATACTGGTTGCAATTATTCGTTTTATACGATGGAAAAACTGTTGTACTTATATTGTATTTTATGCTTCTGGCGTTGACTTCTAAGGCCCTAGCTATTCGATCTAGTGGAGCAACGCCCTAGGGTGAAGCCTAGGTTGCCCGGAATGGAGAAATGACCATCACTTTCAAACAGGTTGCAATTAATTCTGTTATACATTGGAAAAACTGTTGTATTTTTATTGCATTTTATGCTTCTGGTATTCACTTCTTAGGCCCTAACTATTCGATCTGGTGGAACAACGGCCTAGGGTGAAGCCTAGCTTGCCCGGAACGTAGAAATGACCATTACCTTCACACTGTTTGCAATTATTCCTTCTATACAATGGAACAGCTGTTGTATTTATATCGTATTTTATGCTTCTGGCGTTTACTTCTAAGGACCTAACTATTCGATCTGGTGGAGCAGCGCCCTAGAGTGGATCCTACATTGCCCGGAACGTTGAAATGACCATAACTTTCATACTGGTAGCAATTATTCTTTATATACAATGGAAAAACTGTTCTATTTATTTTGTATTTTATGCTTCTGGCGTTGACTTCTAAGGCCATAACTTTTCCATCTGGTGGAGCGACGCCATAGAGTGAAGCGTAGGTTGCCCGGAACGTAGAAATGACCATTATATTCACACTAGTTGCAATTATTCCTGTTATACGATGGAAACTGTTGTATTTTTATTGTATTTTATGCTTCTGGCGTTGAATCCTAAGGCCCTAGCTATTCGATCTAGTGGAGCAACGCCATAGAGTGAAGCCTAGGTTGCCCGGAATGGAGAAGTGACCATCACTTTCAAACTGGTTGCAATTAATTCTGTTATACATTGGAAAAACTGTTGCATTTTTATTGCATTTTATGCTTCTGGTGATCACTTCTTAGGCCCTAACTATTCGACATGGTGGAACAACGGCCTAGGGTGAAGCCTAGCTTGCCCGGAACGTAGAAATGACCATTACCTTCACACTGTTTGCAATTATTCCTTCTATACAATGGAACAGCTGTTGTATTTATATCGTATTTTATGCTTCTGGCGTTTACTTCTAAGGACCTAACTATTCGATCTGGTGGAGCAACGCCCTAGAGTGGATCCTAGGTTGCTCGGAATGTAGAAATGACCATAAGTTTCATACTGGTTGCAATTATTCGTTTTATACGATGGAAACACTGTTGTATTTTTATTGCATTTTATGCTTCGGGCGTTGACTTCTAAGGCCCTAACTATTCAATCTGTTGGAGCAACGCCCTAGGGTGAAGCCTAGGTTGCTCGGATAGTAGAAATGACCATCAGTTTCATACTGGTTGCAATTATTCGTTTTATACGATGGAAAAACTGTTGTACTTATATTGTATTTTATGCTTCTGGCGTTGACTTCTAAGGCCCTAGCTATTCGATCTAGTGGAGCAACGCCCTAGGGTGAAGCCTAGGTTGCCCGGAATGGAGAAATGACCATCACTTTCAAACAGGTTGCAATTAATTCTGTTATACATTGGAAAAACTGTTGTATTTTTATTGCATTTTATGCTTCTGGTATTCACTTCTTAGGCCCTAACTATTCGATCTGGTGGAACAACGGCCTAGGGTGAAGCCTAGCTTGCCCGGAACGTAGAAATGACCATTACCTTCACACTGTTTGCAATTATTCCTTCTATACAATGGAACAGCTGTTGTATTTATATCGTATTTTATGCTTCTGGCGTTTACTTCTAAGGACCTAACTATTCGATCTGGTGGAGCAGCGCCCTAGAGTGGATCCTAGGTTGCTCGGAATGTAGAAATGACCATAACTTTCACACTGGTTGCAATTATTCGTTTTATACGATGGAAACGCTGTTGTATTTATATTGTATTTTATGCTTCTGGCGTTGACTTCTAAGGCGCTAGCTGTTCGATCTGGTGGAGCAACGCCCTAGAGTGAAGCCTAGGTTGCCCGGAACGTAGAATTGGCCATCACTTTCAAACTGGTCGCAATTATTCCTGTTATATGATGGAAACACTGTTGTATTTTTTTTGCATTTTATGGTTCGGGCGTATAGTTCTAAGGCCCTAACTATTCAATCTGTTGGACCAACGCCCTAGGGTGAAGCCTAGGTTGCTAGGAAAGTAGAAATGACCATAATTTTCATACTGGATGCAATTATTCGTTTTATACGATGGAAAAGCTGTTGTATTTATGTTGTATTTTAAGCTTCTGGCGTTGACTTCTAAGGCACTAACTATTCGATATGGTGGAGCAACGCCCTAGAGTGAAGCCTAGGTTGCCCGGAACGTAGAATTGGCCATCACTTTCCAAATTGGTTGCAATTATTCCTGTTATATTATGGAAACACTGTTGTATTTTTATTGCATTATATGCTTCGGGCGTTGACTTCTAAGGCCCTAACTATTCAATCTGTTGGAGCAACGCCCTAGGGTGAAGCCTAGGTTGCTCGGAAAGTAGAAATGACCATAAGTTTCATACTGGTTGCAATTATTCGTTTTATACGATGGAAAAACTGTTGTATTTATATTGTATCTTATGCTTCTGGCGTTGACTTCTAAGGCCCTAGCTGTTCGACCTAGTGGAGCAACGCCCTAGAGTGAAGCCTAGGTTGCCCGGAAAGGAGAAATGACCATCACGTTCAAACTGGTTGCAATTAATCCTTTTATACGATGGAAAGGCTGTTGTATTTATATCGTATTTTATGCTTCTGGCGTTGACTTCTTAGGCCGAAACTATTCGGTCTGCAGGAGCAACGCCCTGGAGTGAAACCTAGGTTGCCCGGAACGTAGAATTGGCAATCACTTTCAAACTGGTTGCAATTATTCCTGTTACATAATGGAAACACTGTTGTATTTTTTTTGCATTTTATGGTTCGGGCATTGACTTCTAAGGCCCTAACTATTCAATCCGTTGGAGCAACGCCCTAGGGTGAAGGCTAGGTTGCTCGGAACGTAGAAATGACCATAAGTTTCATACTGATTGCAATTATTTGTTTCATACGATGGAAAAACTGTTGCATTTATATTGTATTTTATGCATCTGGCGTTGACTTCTAAGGCCCTAGCTGTTCGACCTAGTGGAGCAACGCCCTAGAGTGAAGCCTAGGTTGCCCGGAAAGGAGAAATGACCATTACGTTCAAACTGGTTGCAAATAATCCTTTTATACGATGGAAAGGCTGTTGTATTTATATCGTATTTTATGCTTCTGGCGTTTACTTTTGAGGACCTAACTATTCGATCTGGTGGTGCAACGCCCTAGAGTGAAGCCTAGGTTGCTCGGAATGTGGAAATGACCATAACTTTCACACTGGTTGCAAGTATTCGTTTTATACGATGGAAACGCTGTTGTACTTATATTGTATTTTATGCTTCTGGCGTTGACTTCTAAGGCACTAACTATTCGATCTGGTGGAGCAACGCCCTAGAGTGAAGCCTAGGTTGCCCGGAACGTAGAATTGGCCATCACTTTCAAACTGGTCGCGATTACTCCTGTTATATGACGGAAACACTGTTTTATTTTTTTTGCATTTTATGGTTCGGGCGTAGAGTTCTAAGGCCCTAACTATTCAATCTGTTGGAGCAACGCCCTAGGGTGAAGCCTAGGTTGCTCGGAAAGTAGAAATGACCATAAGTTTCTTACTGGTTGCAATTATTCGTTTTATACGATGGAAAAACTGTTGTATTTATATTGTATCTTATGCTTCTGGCGTTGACTTCTAAGGCCCTAGCTGTTCGATCTAGTGCAGCAACGCCCTAGAGTGAAGCCTAGGTTGCCCGGAAAGGAGAAATGACCATCACGTTCAAACTGGTTGCAATTAATCCTTTTATACGATGGAAAGGCTGTTGTATTTATATCGTATTTTATGCTTCTGGCGTTGACTTCTTAGGCCGTAACTATTCGGTCTGGTGGAGCAACGCCCTGGAGTGAACCCTAGGTTGCCCGGAACGTAGAATTGGCAATCACTTTCAAACTGGTCGAAATTATTCCAGTTATATGATGGAAACACTGTTGTATTTTTTTTGCATTCTATGGTTCGGGCGTAGACTTCTAAGGCCCTAACTATTGAATCTGTTGGAGCAACGCCCTAGGGTGAAGCCTAGGTTGCTCGGAAAGTAGAAATGACCATAAGTTTCATACTGGTTGCAATTATTCTATTTATACGATGGAAAAGCTGTTGTATTTATATTGTATTTTATGCTTCTGGCGTTGACTTCTAAGGCACTAACTATTCGATCTGGTGGAGCAACGCCCTAGAGTGAAGCCTAGGTTGCCCGGTACGTAGAATTGGCCATCACTTTCTAACTGGTCGCAATTACTCCTGTTATATGATGGAAACCCTGTTGTATTTTTTTTGCATTTTATGGTTCGGGCGTAGAGTTCTAAGGCCCTAACTATTCAATCTGTTGGAGCAACGCCCTAGGGTGAAGCCTAGGTTGCTCGGAAAGTAGAAATGACCATAAGTTTCTTACTGGTTGCAATTATTCGTTTTATACGATGGAAAAACTGTTGTATTTATATTGTATCTTATGCTTCTGGCGTTGACTTCCAAGGCCCTAGCTGTCCGATCTAGTGGAGCAACGCCCTAGAGTGAAGCCTAGGTTGCTCGGAAAGTAGAAATGACCATAAGTTTCATACTGGTTGCAATTATTCGTTTTATACGATGGAAAAGCTGTTGTATTTATATCGTATTTTATGCTTCTGGCGTTGACCTCTTAGGCCGTAACTATTGGGTCTGGTGGAGCAACGCCCTGAAGTGAAACCTAGGTTGCCCGGAACGTAGAATTGGCCATCACTTTCAAACTGGTCGCAATTATTCCTGTTATATGATGGAAGCACTGTTGTATTTTTTTTGCATTTTATGGTTGTGCGTAGAGTTCTAAGGCCCTAACTATTCAGTCTGTTGGAGCAACGCCCTAGGGTGAAGCCTAGGTTGCTAGGAAAGTAGAAATGACCATAAGTTTCATACTGGTTGCAATTATTCGTTTTATACGATGGAAAAGCTGTTGTATTTATATTGTATTTTATGCTTCTGGCGTTTACTTCTAAGGCACTAACTATTCGATATGGTGGAGCAACGCCCTAGAGTGAAGCCTAGGTTGCCCGGAACGTAGAATTGGCCATCACCTTCCAAATTGGTTGCAATTATTCCTGTTATATGACGGAAACACTGTTGTATTTTTTTTGCATTTTATGGTTCGGGCGTTGACTTCTAAGGCCCTAACTATTCCATCTGTTGGAGCAAGGCCCTATGGTGAAGCCTAGGTTGCTCGGAAAGTAGAAATGACCATAAGTTTCATACTGGTTGCAATTATTCGTTTTATACGATGGAAAAGCTGTTGTATTTATATTGTATTTTATGCTTCTGGCGTTGACTTCTAAGGCACTAACTATTCGATATGGTGGAGCAACGCCCTAGAGTGAAGCCTAGGTTGCCCGGAACGTAGAATTGGCCATCACCTTCCAAATAGGTTGCAATTATTCCTGTTATATGATGGAAATACTGTTGTATTTTTTTTGCACTTTATGGTTCGGGCGTTGACTTCTAAGGCCCTAACTATTCAATCTGTTGGAGCAAGGCCCTAGGGTGAAGCCTAGGTTGCTCGGAAAGTAGAAATGACCATAAGTTTCATACTGGTTGCAATTATTCGTTTTATACGACGGAAAAACTGTTGTATTTATATTGTATTTTATGCCTCTGGCGTTGACTTCTAAGGCACTATCTATTCGATCTGGTGGAGCAATGCCCTAGATAGAAGCCTAGTTTGCCCGGAACGTAGAATTGGCCATCACTTTCAAACTGGTTGCAATTATTCGTTTTATACGATGGAAACACTGTTGTATTTTTATTGCATTTTATGCTTCGGGCGTTGTCTTCTAAGGCCCTAGCTATTCAATCTGTTGGAGCAACGCCCTAGGGTGAAGCCTAGGTTGCTCGGAAAGTAGAAATGACCATCAGTTTCATACTGGTTGCAATTATTCGTTTTATACGATGGAAAAACTGTTGTAGTTACATTGTATTTTATGCTTCTGGCGTTGACTTCTAAGGCACTAACTATTCGATCTGGTGGTGCAGCGCCCTAGAGTGAAGCCTAGGTTGCTCGGAACGTAGAACTGGCCATCACTTTCAAACTGGTCGCAATTATTCCTGTTATATGAGGGAAACACTGTTGTATTTTTTTTGCATTTTATGGTTCGGGCGTTGACTTCTAAGGCCCTAACTATTCAATCTGTTGGAGCAAGGCACTAGGGTGAAGCCTAGGTTGCTCGGCAAGTAGAAATGACCATAAGTTTCATACTGGTTGCAATTATTCGTTTTATACGATGGAAAAACTGTTGTATTTATATTTTATTTTATGCTTCTGGCGTTGACTTCTAAGGCACTATCTATTCGATCTGGTGGAGCAACGCCCTAGATAGAAGCCTAGTTTGCCCGGAACGTAGAATTGGCCATCACTTTCAAACTGGTTGCAATTATTCCTGTTGTACGATGGAAACACTGTTGTATTTTTTTTGCATTTTATGGTTCGGGCGTTCACTTCTAAGGCACTAGCTATTCGATCTGGTGGAGCAACGCCCTAGAGTGAAGCCTAGGTTGCCCGGAACGTAGAATTGGCCATCAATTTCAAACTGGTCGCAATTATTCCTGTTATATGATGGAAACACTGTTGTTTTTTTTTTGCATTTTATGGTTCGGGCGTTGACTTCTAAGGCCCTAACTATTCAATCTGTTGGAGCAACGCCCTAGGGTCAAGCCTAGGTTGCTCGGAAAGTAGAAATGTCCATAAGTTTCATACTGGTTGCAATTATTCGTTATATACGATGGAAAAACTGTTGTATTTATATTGTATTTTATGCTGCTGGCGTTGACTTCTTAGGCCCTAACTATTCGATCTGGTGGAACAGCGCCGTAGAGTGAAGCCTAGGTTGCCCGGAACGTAGAAATACCATTACTTTCACACTGTTTGCAATTATTCCTTTTATACGATGGAAAAGCTGTTGTATTTATATCGATTTTATGCTTCTGGCGTTGACTTCTAAGGCCCTAGCTATTCGATCTAGTGGAGCAACGCCCTAGAGTGAAGCCTAGGTTGCCCGGAAAGGAGAAATGACCATCACTTTCAAACTGGATGCAATTATACCTGTTATATGATGGAAACACAGTTGTATTTTTTTTTGCATTTTATGGTTCGGGCGTTGACTTCTAAGGCCCTAACTATTCAATCTGTTGGAGCAACGCCCTAGGGTGAAGCATAGGTTGCTCGGAAAGTGGAAATGTCCATAAGTTTCATACTGGTTGCAATTATTCGTTTTATACGTTGGAAAAACTGTTGTATTTATATTGTATTTTATGCTTCTGGCGTTCACTTCTTAGGCCCTAACTATTCGATCTGGTGGAGCAACGCCCTAGGGTGAAGCCTAGGTTGCCCGGAACGTAGAAATGACCATAACTTTTACACTGGTAGCAATTATTCGTTTTATACAATGGAAAAACTGTTCTATTTATTTTGTATTTTATGCTTCGGGCGTTGACATCTGAGGCCCTAACTGTTTGATCTGGTGCATCAACGCCCTAGAATGAAGCCTATGTTGCTCGGAATTTAGAAATGACCATAACTTTCACACTGGTTGCAATTACTCGTGTTATCCGATGGAAAAACTGTTGCATCTTTATTGCATCTTATGCTTCTGGCGTTGACTTCTAAGGCCCTAACTGTTCGATCTGGTGGAGCAACGTCCTAGAGTGAAGCCTAGGTTTCCCGGTACGTCGGAATGACCATTACTTTCACACTAGTTGCAATAATTCCTGTTACACGATGGAAAAACTGTTGTATTTTTATTGTATTTTATGCTTCTGGCGTTGAGTTCTGAGGTCGTAGCTATTCGATGTGGCGGAAGAACGCCATAGAGTGAAGCCTAGGTTGCCCGGAACGTAGAAATGACCATAACTTTCACACTGGCTACTATTCTTCGTTTTATACGATGGAAAAACTGTTATATTTATATTGTATTTTATGCTTCTGGCGTTGATTTCTTAGGCCCAAACTATTCGATCAGGTGGAGCAACGCCCTAGAGTGAAGCCTATGTTGCTCGGAATTTAGAAATGACCATAACTTTCACACTGGTTGCAATTACTCGTGTTATCCGATGGAAAATCTGTTATATTTATATTGCATTTTATGCTTCTGGCGTTGACTTCATAGGCCCTAAATATTCGATCTGGTGGAACACCGCCCTAGAGTGAAGCCTAGGTTGCCCGGAACGTAGGAATGATCATAACTTTCACACTGGCTGCTATTCTTCGTTTTATACGTTGGAAAAACTGTTGTATTTATATTGTATTTTATGCTTCTGGCGTTGACTTCTTAGGCCCTAACATTTCGATCTGGTGGAGCAACGACCTACAGTGGAGCCTAGGTTGCCCGGAACGTAGATATGACCATAACCTTCACACAGTTTGCAATTATTCGTTTTATACGGTGTAAAGGCTGTTGTATTTATTTTGTATTTTATTCTTCTGGTGTTGACTTCTTAGGCCCTAACTATTCGATCTGGTGGAACAGCGTCGTAGAGTGAAGCCTAGGTTGCCCGGTACGTCGGAATGACCATTACTTTCACACTAGTTGCAATAATTCCTGTTATACGATGGAAGAACTGTTGTATTTTTATTGTATTTTATGCTTCTGGCGTTGAGTTCTTAGGCCCTAACATTTCGATCTGGTGGAGCAACGTCGTAGAGTGAAGCCTAGGTTGCCCGGAACGTAGAAATGACCATTACTTTCACACTGCTTGCAATTATTCCTTTTATACGATGGAAAAGCTGTTGTATTTATATCGTATTTTATGCTTCTGGCGTTGACTTCTAAGGCCCTAGCTGTTCGATCTAGTGGAGCAACGCCGTAGAGTGAAGCCTAGGTTGCCCGGAAAGGAGAAATGACCATCACTTTCAAAATGGATGCAATTATTCCTGTTATATGATGGAAACACAGTTGTATTTTTTTTGCATTTTATGGTTCGGGCGTTGTCTTCTAAGGCCCTAACTATTCAATCTGTTGGAGCAACGCCCTACGGTGAAGCCTAGGTTGCTCGGAAAGTGGAAATGTCCATAAGTTTCATACTGGTTGCAATTATTCGTTTTATACGTTGGAAAAACTGTTGTATTTATATTGTATTTTATGCTTCTGGCGTTGACTTCTAAGGCACTAACTATTCGATCTGGTGGAGCAACGCCCTAGAGTGAAGCCTAGGTTGCCCGGAACGTAGAATTGGCCATCACTTTCTAACTGGTCGCAATTACTCCTGTTATATGATGGAAACACTGTTGTATTTTTTTTGCATTTTATGGTTCGGGCGTAGAGTTCTAAGGCCCTAACTATTCAATCTGTTGGAGCAACGCCCTAGGGTGAAGCCTAGGTTGCTCGGAAAGTAGAAATGACCATAAGTTTCTTACTGGTTGCAATTATTCGTTTTATACGATGGAAAAACTGTTGTATTTATATTGTATCTTATGCTTCTGGCGTTGACTTCCAAGGCCCTAGCTGTCCGATCTAGTGGAGCAACGCCCTAGAGTGAAGCCTAGGTTGCTCGGAAAGTAGAAATGACCATAAGTTTCATACTGGTTGCAATTATTCGTTTTATACGATGGAAAAGCTGTTGTATTTATATCGTATTTTATGCTTCTGGCGTCTACTTCTAAGGACCTAGCTATTCGATATGGTGGAGCAATGCCCTAGAGTGGATCCTAGGTTGCTCGGAATGTAGAAATGACCATAACTTTCACACTGGTTGCAATTATTCGTTTTATACGATGGAAACGCTGTTGTATTTATATTGTACTTTATGCCTCTGGCGTTGACTTCTAAGGTCGTAGCTATTAGCTGTGGAGGAGCAACGCCCTAGAGTGACTCCTAGTGTGCTCGGAACGTAGAAATGACCATTACTTTCACACTGGTTGCAATTATTCGTTTTATACGATGGAAAAGCTGTTGTATTTATATCGTATTTTATGCTTCTGGCGTTGACCTCTTAGGCCGTAACTATTGGGTCTGGTGGAGCAACGCCCTGAAGTGAAACCTAGGTTGCCCGGAACGTAGAATTGGCCATCACTTTCAAACTGGTCGCAATTATTCCTGTTATATGATGGAAGCACTGTTGTATTTTTTTTGCATTTTATGGTTGTGCGTAGAGTTCTAAGGCCCTAACTATTCAGTCTGTTGGAGCAACGCCCTAGGGTGAAGCCTAGGTTGCTAGGAAAGTAGAAATGACCATAAGTTTCATACTGGTTGCAATTATTCGTTTTATACGATGGAAAAGCTGTTGTATTTATATTGTATTTTATGCTTCTGGCGTTTACTTCTAAGGCACTAACTATTCGATATGGTGGAGCAACGCCCTAGAGTGAAGCCTAGGTTGCCCGGAACGTAGAATTGGCCATCACCTTCCAAATTGGTTGCAATTATTCCTGTTATATGACGGAAACACTGTTGTATTTTTTTTGCATTTTATGGTTCGGGCGTTGACTTCTAAGGCCCTAACTATTCCATCTGTTGGAGCAAGGCCCTATGGTAAAGCCTAGGTTGCTCGGAAAGTAGAAATGACCATAAGTTTCATACTGGTTGCAATTATTCGTTTTATACGATGGAAAAGCTGTTGTATTTATATTGTATTTTATGCTTCTGGCGTTGACTTCTAAGGCACTAACTATTCGATATGGTGGAGCAACGCCCTAGAGTGAAGCCTAGGTTGCCCGGAACGTAGAATTGGCCATCACCTTCCAAATTGGTTGCAATTATTCCTGTTATATGATGGAAATACTGTTGTATTTTTTTTGCACTTTATGGTTCGGGCGTTGACTTCTAAGGCCCTAACTATTCAATCTGTTGGAGCAAGGCCCTAGGGTGAAGCCTAGGTTGCTCGGAAAGTAGAAATGACCATAAGTTTCATACTGGTTGCAATTATTCGTTTTATACGACGGAAAAACTGTTGTATTTATATTGTATTTTATGCCTCTGGCGTTGACTTCTAAGGCACTATCTATTCGATCTGGTGGAGCAACGCCCTAGATAGAAGCCTAGTTTGCCCGGAACGTAGAATTGGCCATCACTTTCAAACTGGTTGCAATTATTCGTTTTATACGATGGAAACACTGTTGTATTTTTATTGCATTTTATTGTTCGGGCGTTGTCTTCTAAGGCCCTAACTATTCAATCTGTTGGACCAACGCCCTAGGGTGAAGCCTAGGTTGCTCGGAAAGTAGAAATGACCATCAGTTTCATACTGGTTGCAATTATTCGTTTTATACGATGGAAAAACTGTTGTAGTTACATTGTATTTTATGCTTCTGGCGTTGACGTCTTAGGCCCTAACTATTCAATCTGTTGGAGCAGCGCCCTAGGGTGAAGCCTAGGCTGCTCGGAAAGTAGAAATACCATTACTTTCACACTGTTTGCAATTATTCCTTTTATACGATGGAAAAGCTGTTGTATTTATATCGTATTTTATGCTTCTGGCGTTGACTTCTAAGGCCCTAGCTATTCGATCTAGTGGAGCAACGCCCTAGAGTGAAGCCTAGGTTGCCCGGAAAGGAGAAATGACCATCACATTCAAACTGGATGCAATTACTCCTGTTATATGATGGAAACACAGTTGTATTTTTTTTGCATTTTATGGTTCGGGCGTTGACTTCTAAGGCCCTAACTATTCAATCTGTTGGAGCAACGCCCTAGAGTGAAGCCTATGTTGCTCGGAATTTAGAAATGACCATAACTTTCACACTGGTTGCAATTACTCGTGCTATCCGATGGAAAAACTGTTGCATCTTTATTGCATCTTATGCTTCTGGCGTTGACTTCTAAGGCCCTAACTGTTCGATCTGGTGGAGCAACGTCCTAGAGTGAAGCCTAGGTTTCCCGGTACGTCGGAATGACCATTACTTTCACACTAGTTGCAATAATTCCTGTTATACGATGGAAAAACTGTTGTATTTTTATTGTATTTTATGCTTCTGGCGTTGACTTCTTAGGCCCTAACTATTCGATCTGGTGGATCAGCGCCGTAGAGTGAAGCCTAGGTTGCCCGGAACGTAGAAGTGACCATCACTTTCACACTGTTTGCAATTATTCCATTTATACGATGGAAATGCTGTTGTATATATATCGTATTTTATGCTTCTGGCGTTGACTTCTAAGGCCCTAGCTATTCGATCTAGTGGAGCAACGGCCTAGAGTGAAGCCTAGGTTGCCTGATAAGGAGAAGTGACCATCACTTTCAAACTGGATGCAATTATTCCTGTTATATGATGGAAACACAGTTGTATTTTTTTTGCATTTTATGGTTCGGGCGTTGTCTTCTAAGGCCCTAACTATTCAATCTGTTGGAGCAACGCCCTAGGGTGAAGCCTAGGTTGCTCGGAAAGTGTAAATGTTCATAAGTTTCATACTGGTTGCAATTATTCGTTTTATACGTTGGAAAAACTGTTATATTTATATTGTATTTTATGCTTCTGGCGTTCACTTCTTAGGCCCCAACCATTCGATCTGGTGGAACAACACCGTAGAGTGAAGCCTAGGTTGACGGGAACGTAGAAATGACCATTACTTTCACACTGTATGCAATTATTCCTTTTATACGATGGAAAAGCTGTTGTATTTATATCGTATTTTATGCTTCTGGCGTTTACTTCAAATGACCTAACTATTCGATCTGGTGGAGCAACGCCCTAGAGTGAAGCCTAGGTTGCTCGGAATGTAGAAATGACCATAACTTTCACACTGGTTGCAATTATTCGTTTTATACGATGGAAACGCTGTTGTATTTATATTGTATTTTATGCCTCTGGCGTTGACTTCAAAGGCCGTAGCTATTAGATGTGGAGGAGCAACGCCCTAGAGTGACGCCTAGGGTGCTCGGAACGTAGAAATGACCATTACGTTCACACTGGTAGCAATTATTCGTTTTATACGATGGAAAAACTGTTGTGTTTATATTGTATTTTATGCTTCTGGCGTTGACTTCTAAGGCACTAACTATTCGATCTGTTGGAGCAACGCCCTACGGTGAAGCCTAGGTTGCTCGGAAAGTGGAAATGACCATAACTTTCACACTGGTAGCAATTACGCGTTTTACACGATGGAAAAACTGTTGTATTTATTTTGTATTTTATGCTTCGGGCGTTGACTTCTAGGGCCCTAACTATTCGATCTACTGGAGCAACGCCCTAGAGTGAAGCCTAGGTTGCCCGGAACGTAGGTATCACCATAACCTTCACACAGGTTGCAATTATTCGTTTTATACGGTGTAAAGACTGTTGTATTTATTTTGTATTTTATTCTTCTGGTGTTGACTTCTTAGGCCCTAACTATTCGATCTGGTGGAACAGCGTCGTAGAGTGAAGCCTAGGTTGCCCGGAATGTAGAAATGACCATTACTTTCACACTGTTTGCAATTATTCCTTTTATACGATGGAAAAGCTGTTGTATTTATATCGTATTTTATGCTTCTGGCGTTGACTTCTAAGGCCCTAGCTATTCGATCTAGTGGAGCAACGCCGTAGAGTGAAGCCTAGGTTGCCCGGAAATGAGAAATGAACATCACTTTCAAACTGGATGCAATTATTCCTGTTATATGATGGAAACACAGTTGTATTTTTTTTTGCATTTTATGGTTCGGGCGTTGTCTTCTAAGGCCCTAACTATTCAATCTGTTGGAGCAACGCCCTACGGTGAAGCCTAGGTTGCTCGGAAAGTGGAAATGTCCATAAGTTTCATACTGGTTGCAATTATTCGTTTTATACGTTGGAAAAACTGTTATATTTATATTGTATTTTATGCTTCTGGCGTTCACTTCTTAGGCCCCAACCATTCGATCTGGTGGAACAACACCGTAGAGTGAAGCCTAGGCTGCTCGGAAAGTAGAAATACCATTACTTTCACACTGTTTGCAATTATTCCTTTTATACGATGGAAAAGCTGTTGTATTTATATCGTATTTTATGCTTCTGGCGTTGACTTCTAAGGCCCTAGCTATTCGATCTAGTGGAGCAACGCCCTAGAGTGAAGCCTAGGTTGCCCGGAAAGGAGAAATGACCATCACATTCAAACTGGATGCAATTACTCCTGTTATATGATGGAAACACAGTTGTATTTTTTTTGCATTTTATGGTTCGGGCGTTGACTTCTAAGGCCCTAACTATTCAATCTGTTGGAGCAACGCCCTAGAGTGAAGCCTATGTTGCTCGGAATTTAGAAATGACCATAACTTTCACACTGGTTGCAATTACTCGTGCTATCCGATGGAAAAACTGTTGCATCTTTATTGCATCTTATGCTTCTGGCGTTGACTTCTAAGGCCCTAACTGTTCGATCTGGTGGAGCAACGTCCTAGAGTGAAGCCTAGGTTTCCCGGTACGTCGGAATGACCATTACTTTCACACTAGTTGCAATAATTCCTGTTATACGATGGAAAAACTGTTGTATTTTTATTGTATTTTATGCTTCTGGCGATGACTTCTTAGGCCCTAACTATTCGATCTGGTGGATCAGCGCCGTAGAGTGAAGCCTAGGTTGCCCGGAACGTAGAAGTGACCATCACTTTCACACTGTTTGCAATTATTCCATTTATACGATGGAAATGCTGTTGTATATATATCGTATTTTATGCTTCTGGCGTTGACTTCTAAGGCCCTAGCTATTCGATCTAGTGGAGCAACGGCCTAGAGTGAAGCCTAGGTTGCCTGATAAGGAGAAGTGACCATCACTTTCAAACTGGATGCAATTATTCCTGTTATATGATGGAAACACAGTTGTATTTTTTTTGCATTTTATGGTTCGGGCGTTGTCTTCTAAGGCCCTAACTATTCAATCTGTTGGAGCAACGCCCTAGGGTGAAGCCTAGGTTGCTCGGAAAGTGTAAATGTTCATAAGTTTCATACTGGTTGCAATTATTCGTTTTATACGTTGGAAAAACTGTTATATTTATATTGTATTTTATGCTTCTGGCGTTCACTTCTTAGGCCCCAACCATTCGATCTGGTGGAACAACACCGTAGAGTGAAGCCTAGGTTGACGGGAACGTAGAAATGACCATTACTTTCACACTGTATGCAATTATTCCTTTTATACGATGGAAAAGCTGTTGTATTTATATCGTATTTTATGCTTCTGGCGTTTACTTCAAATGACCTAACTATTCGATCTGGTGGAGCAACGCCCTAGAGTGAAGCCTAGGTTGCTCGGAATGTAGAAATGACCATAACTTTCACACTGGTTGCAATTATTCGTTTTATACGATGGAAACGCTGTTGTATTTATATTGTATTTTATGCCTCTGGCGTTGACTTCAAAGGCCGTAGCTATTAGATGTGGAGGAGCAACGCCCTAGAGTGACGCCTAGGGTGCTCGGAACGTAGAAATGACCATTACGTTCACACTGGTTGCAATTATTCGTTTTGTACGATGGAAGAACTGTTGTATTTATATTGTATTTTATGCTTCTGGCGTTGACTTCTAAGGCCCTAGCTATTCGATCTAATGGAGCAACTCCCTAGAGTGAAGCCTAGGTGGCCCGGAACGTAGAAATGACCATCACTTTCAAACTGGTTGCAATTAATCCTGTTATACGATGGAAAAACTGTTGTATTATTATTGCATTATATGCTTCGGGCATTTACTTCTAAGGCCCTAACTATTCAATCTGTTGGAGCAACGCCCTAGGGTGAAGCCTAGGTTGCCCGGAAAGTAGAAATGACCATAAGTTTCATACTGGTTGCACTTACCCGTTTTATACGATGGAAAAACTGTTGTATTTATATAGTATTTTATGCTTCTGTCGTTGACTTCTAAGGCCCTAGCTATTCGATCTAGTGGAGCAACGCCCTAGAGTGAAGCCTGGGTTGCCCGGAAAGGAGAAATGACCATCACTTTCAAACAGGTTGCAATTAATCCTGTTATACGATGGAAAAACTGTTGGATTTTTATTGCATTTTATGCTTCTGGCGTTCCCTTCTTAGGCCCTAACAATTCGATCTGGTGGAACAACGGCCTAGGGTGAAGCCTAGGTTGCCCGGAACGTAGAAATGACCATAAGTTTCACACTGGTTGCAATTATTCGTTTTATACGATGGAAAAACTGTTGCATCTTCATCGTATTTTATGCTTCTGGCGTTGACTTCTTAGGCCGTAACTATTCGATCTGGTGGAGTAACGCCCTGGAGCGACACCTAGGTTGCCCGGAACGTAGAAATGACCACTACTGTCACTCTGGTTGCAAATTATTCCTGCTATACGATGGAAAAACTGTAGTATTTTTATTGCATTTTATGCATCGGGCATTGACTTCTAAGGCCCTAACTATTCAGTCTGTTGGAGCAACGCCCTAGGGTGAAGACTAGGTTGCCCGGAACGTAGAAATGACCATAACTTTCATACTGGTTGCAATTATTCGTTTTATATGATGGAAGAACTGTTGTATTTATATTGTATTTTATGCTTCTTGCGTTCACTTCTTAGGCCCTAACTATTCAGTCTGTTGGAGCAACGCCCTAGGGTGAAGCCTAGGTTGCCCGGAACGTTGAAATGACCATAACTTTCACACTGGTTGCAATAATTCGTTTTATACGATGGAAAAGCTGTTGCATTTATATCGTATTTTATGCTTCTGGCGTTGACTTCTTAGGCCCTAAATATTCGATCTGGTGGAACACCGCCCTAGAGTGAAGCCTATGTTGCCCGGAACGTAGAAATGACCATAACTTTCACACTGGTAGCAATTACTCGTTTTATACGATGGAAAAACTGTTGTGTTTATATTGTATTTTATGCTTCTGGCGTTGACTTCTAAGGCACTAACTATTCGATCTGGTGGAGCAACGCCCTAGAGTGAAGCCTAGGTTGCCCGGAACGTAGAAATGACCATCACTTTCAAACTGGTTGCAATTATTCCTGTTATAGGATGGAAAGACTGTTGTATTTTTATTGTATTTTATGCTTCAGGCGTTGACTTCTGAGGCCGTAACTAGTCGATGTGGTGGAGCAACGCCCTAGGGTGAAGCCTAGGTTGCTCGGAAAGTAGAAATGACCATAAGTTTCATACTGGTTGAAATTATTCGTTTTATACGATGGAAAAACTGTTGTATTTATAATGTATTTTATGCTTCTGGCGTTGACTTCTAAGGCACTGACTATTCGATCTGGTGGAGCAACGCCCTGGAGTGAAGCCTAGGTTGCCCGGAACGTAGAATTGGCTATCACTTTTAAACTGGTTGCAATTATTCCTGATATATGATGGAAACACTGTTGTATTTTTTTTGCATTTTATGGTTCGGGCGTTGACTTCTAAGGCCCTAACTATTCAATCTGTTGGAGCAACGCCGTAGGGTGAAGCCTAGGTTGCTCGGAAAGTAGAAATGACCATAAGTTTCATACTGGTTGGAATTATTCGTTTTATACGATGGAAAAACAGTTGTATTTATATTGTATTTTATGCTTCTGGCGTTGACTTCTAAGGCACTAACTATTCGATCTGGTGGAGCGACGCAATAGAGTGATGCCTAGGTTGCCCGGAACGTAGAATTGGCCATCAATTTCAAACTGGTTGCAATTATTCCTGATATATGATGGAAACACGGTTGTATTTTTTTTGCATTTTATGGTTCGGGCGTTGACTTCTAAGGCCCTAACTATTCAATCTGTTGTATCAACGCCCTAGGGTGACGCCTAGATTGCTCGGAAAGTAGAAATGTCCATAAGTTTCATACTGGTTGCAATTATTCGTTTTATACGATGGAAAAACTGTTGTATTTATATTGTATTGTATGCCTCTGGCGTTGACTTCTAAGGCACTAACTATTCGATCTGGTGGAGCAACGCAATAGAGTGAAGCCTAGGTTGCCCGGAACGTAGAATTGGCCATCACTTTCAAAATGGTTGCAATTATTCCTGTTATATGTTGGAAACACTGTTGTATTTTTTTTGCATTTTATGGTTCGGGCGTTGACTTCTAAGGCCCTAACTATTCAATCCGTTGGAGCAGCGCCCTAGGGTGAAGCTTAGGTTGCTCGGAAAGTAGAAATGACCAAAAGTTTCATACTGGTTGCAATTATTCGTTTTATACGATGGAAATACTGTTGTATTTATATTGTATTTTATGCTTCTGGCGTTGACTTCTAAGTACCTAACTATTCGATCTGGTGGAGCAACGCCCTAGAGTGAAGCCAAGGTTGCTCGGAAAGTAGAAATGACCATAAGTTTCATCCTGGTTGCAATTATTCGTTTTATACGATGGAAAAACTGTTGTATTTATATTGTATTCTATGCTTCTGGCGTTGACTTCTAAGGCACTATCCATTCGATTTGGTGGAGCACCGCCCTAGACTGAAGCCTAGGTTGCCCGGAACGTAGAATTGGCCATCACTTTCAAAATGGTTGCAATTATTCCTGTTATATGTTGGAAACACTGTTGTATTTTTTTTGCATTTTATGGTTCGGGCGTTGACTTCTAAGGCCCTAACTATTCAATCCGTTGGAGCAACGCCCTAGAGTGAAGCCAAGGTTGCTCGGAATGTAGAAATGACCATAACTTTCACACTGGTTGCAATTATTCGTTTTGTACGATGGAAGAACTGTTGTATTTATATTGTATTTTATGCTTCTGGCGTTGACTTCTAAGGCCCTAGCTATTCGATCTAATGGAGCAACTCCCTAGAGTGAAGCCTAGGTGGCCCGGAACGTAGAAATGACCATCACTTTCAAACTGGTTGCAATTAATCCTGTTATACGATGGAAAAACTGTTGTATTATTATTGCATTATATGCTTCGGGCATTTACTTCTAAGGCCCTAACTATTCAATCTGTTGGAGCAACGCCCTAGGGTGAAGCCTAGGTTGCCCGGAAAGTAGAAATGACCATAAGTTTCATACTGGTTGCACTTACCCGTTTTATACGATGGAAAAACTGTTGTATTTATATAGTATTTTATGCTTCTGTCGTTGACTTCTAAGGCCCTAGCTATTCGATCTAGTGGAGCAACGCCCTAGAGTGAAGCCTGGGTTGCCCGGAAAGGAGAAATGACCATCACTTTCAAACAGGTTGCAATTAATCCTGTTATACGATGGAAAAACTGTTGGATTTTTATTGCATTTTATGCTTCTGGCGTTCCCTTCTTAGGCCCTAACAATTCGATCTGGTGGAACAACGGCCTAGGGTGAAGCCTAGGTTGCCCGGAACGTAGAAATGACCATAAGTTTCACACTGGTTGCAATTATTCGTTTTATACGATGGAAAAACTGTTGCATCTTCATCGTATTTTATGCTTCTGGCGTTGACTTCTTAGGCCGTAACTATTCGATCTGGTGGAGTAACGCCCTGGAGCGACACCTAGGTTGCCCGGAACGTAGAAATGACCACTACTGTCACTCTGGTTGCAAATTATTCCTGCTATACGATGGAAAAACTGTAGTATTTTTATTGCATTTTATGCATCGGGCATTGACTTCTAAGGCCCTAACTATTCAGTCTGTTGGAGCAACGCCCTAGGGTGAAGACTAGGTTGCCCGGAACGTAGAAATGACCATAACTTTCATACTGGTTGCAATTATTCGTTTTATATGATGGAAGAACTGTTGTATTTATATTGTATTTTATGCTTCTTGCGTTCACTTCTTAGGCCCTAACTATTCAGTCTGTTGGAGCAACGCCCTAGGGTGAAGCCTAGGTTGCCCGGAACGTTGAAATGACCATAACTTTCACACTGGTTGCAATAATTCGTTTTATACGATGGAAAAGCTGTTGCATTTATATCGTATTTTATGCTTCTGGCGTTGACTTCTTAGGCCCTAAATATTCGATCTGGTGGAACACCGCCCTAGAGTGAAGCCTATGTTGCCCGGAACGTAGAAATGACCATAACTTTCACACTGGTAGCAATTACTCGTTTTATACGATGGAAAAACTGTTGTGTTTATATTGTATTTTATGCTTCTGGCGTTGACTTCTAAGGCACTAACTATTCGATCTGGTGGAGCAACGCCCTAGAGTGAAGCCTAGGTTGCCCGGAACGTAGAAATGACCATCACTTTCAAACTGGTTGCAATTATTCCTGTTATAGGATGGAAAGACTGTTGTATTTTTATTGTATTTTATGCTTCAGGCGTTGACTTCTGAGGCCGTAACTAGTCGATGTGGTGGAGCAACGCCCTAGGGTGAAGCCTAGGTTGCTCGGAAAGTAGAAATGACCATAAGTTTCATACTGGTTGAAATTATTCGTTTTATACGATGGAAAAACTGTTGTATTTATAATGTATTTTATGCTTCTGGCGTTGACTTCTAAGGCACTGACTATTCGATCTGGTGGAGCAACGCCCTGGAGTGAAGCCTAGGTTGCCCGGAACGTAGAATTGGCTATCACTTTTAAACTGGTTGCAATTATTCCTGATATATGATGGAAACACTGTTGTATTTTTTTTGCATTTTATGGTTCGGGCGTTGACTTCTAAGGCCCTAACTATTCAATCTGTTGGAGCAACGCCGTAGGGTGAAGCCTAGGTTGCTCGGAAAGTAGAAATGACCATAAGTTTCATACTGGTTGGAATTATTCGTTTTATACGATGGAAAAACAGTTGTATTTATATTGTATTTTATGCTTCTGGCGTTGACTTCTAAGGCACTAACTATTCGATCTGGTGGAGCGACGCAATAGAGTGATGCCTAGGTTGCCCGGAACGTAGAATTGGCCATCAATTTCAAACTGGTTGCAATTATTCCTGATATATGATGGAAACACGGTTGTATTTTTTTTGCATTTTATGGTTCGGGCGTTGACTTCTAAGGCCCTAACTATTCAATCTGTTGTATCAACGCCCTAGGGTGACGCCTAGATTGCTCGGAAAGTAGAAATGTCCATAAGTTTCATACTGGTTGCAATTATTCGTTTTATACGATGGAAAAACTGTTGTATTTATATTGTATTGTATGCCTCTGGCGTTGACTTCTAAGGCACTAACTATTCGATCTGGTGGAGCAACGCAATAGAGTGAAGCCTAGGTTGCCCGGAACGTAGAATTGGCCATCACTTTCAAAATGGTTGCAATTATTCCTGTTATATGTTGGAAACACTGTTGTATTTTTTTTGCATTTTATGGTTCGGGCGTTGACTTCTAAGGCCCTAACTATTCAATCCGTTGGAGCAGCGCCCTAGGGTGAAGCTTAGGTTGCTCGGAAAGTAGAAATGACCAAAAGTTTCATACTGGTTGCAATTATTCGTTTTATACGATGGAAATACTGTTGTATTTATATTGTATTTTATGCTTCTGGCGTTGACTTCTAAGTACCTAACTATTCGATCTGGTGGAGCAACGCCCTAGAGTGAAGCCAAGGTTGCTCGGAAAGTAGAAATGACCATAAGTTTCATCCTGGTTGCAATTATTCGTTTTATACGATGGAAAAACTGTTGTATTTATATTGTATTCTATGCTTCTGGCGTTGACTTCTAAGGCACTATCCATTCGATTTGGTGGAGCACCGCCCTAGACTGAAGCCTAGGTTGCCCGGAACGTAGAATTGGCCATCACTTTCAAAATGGTTGCAATTATTCCTGTTATATGTTGGAAACACTGTTGTATTTTTTTTGCATTTTATGGTTCGGGCGTTGACTTCTAAGGCCCTAACTATTCAATCCGTTGGAGCAACGCCCTAGAGTGAAGCCAAGGTTGCTCGGAAAGTAGAAATGACCATAAGTTTCATCCTGGTTGCAATTATTCGTTTTATACGATGGAAAAACTGTTGTATTTATATTGTATTCTATGCTTCTGGCGTTGACTTCTAAGGCACTATCTATTCGATCTAGTGGAGCAACGCCCTTGGGTGAAGCCTAGGTTGCCCGGAACGTAGAAATGACCATAACTTTTACACTGGTAGCAATCATTCGTTTTATGCAATGGAAAAACTGTTCCATTTATTTTGTATTTTATGCTTCGGGCGTTGACTTCTAAGGCCCTAACTGTTTGATCTGCTGGAGCAACGCCCTAGAGTGCAGCCTAGGTTGCCGGGAACGTAGAAATGACCATTACTTTCTCACTGTTTGCAATTATTCCTTTTATACGATGGAAAACTGTTGTATTTATATCGTATTTTATGCTTCTGGCGTTGACTTCTAAGGACCTAACTATTCGATCTGGCGGAGCAACGCCCTAGAGTGAAGCCTAGGTTGCTCGGAATGTAGAAATGACCATAACACTCACACTGGTTGCAATTATTCGTTTTATACCATGGAAAAACTGTTGCATCTTTATCGTATTTTATGCTTCTGGCGATGACTTCTTAGGCCGTAACTATTCGATCTGGAGTAGCAACGCCCTGGAGTGAAACCTAGGTTGCCCGGAACGTAGAAATGACCATAACTTTTACACTGGTAGCAATTATTCCTGTTATATGATGGAAACACTGTTGCATTTTTATTGCATTTTATGCTTCGGGCGTTGACTTCTAAGGCCCTAACTATTCAATCTGATGGAGCAACGCCCTAGGGTGAAGCCTAGGTTGCTCGGAAAGTAGAAATGTCCATAAGTTTCATACTGGTTGCAATTATTCGTTTTATGCGATGGAAAAACTGTTGTATTTATATTGTATTTTATGCTTATGGCGTTGACTTCTAAGGCACCAACTATTCGATCTGGTGGAGCAACGCAACAGAGTGAAGCCTAGGTTGCCCGGAACGTAGAATTGGCCATCACTTTCAAAATGGTTGCAATTATTCCTGTTATATGTTGGAAACACTGTTGTATTTTTTTTGCATTTTATGGTTGGGGCGTTGACTTCTAAGGCCCTAACTATTCAATCCGTTGGAGCAACGAACTAGGCTGAAGCTTAGGTTGCTCGGAAAGTAGAAATGACCAAAAGTTTCATACTGGTTGCAATTATTCGTTTTATACGATGGAAATACTGTTGTATTTATATTGTATTTTATGCTTCTGGCGTTGACTTCTAAGTACCTAACTATTCGATCTGGTCGAGCAACGCCCTAGAGTGAAGCCAAGGTTGCTCGGAAAGTAGAAATGACCATAAGTTTCATCCTGGTTGCAATTATTCGTTTTATACGATGGAAAAACTGTTGTATTTAAATTGTATTCTATGCTTCTGGCGTTGACTTCTAAGGCACTATCTATTCGTTCTGGTGGAGCACCGCCCTAGACTGAAGCCTAGGTTGCCCGGAACGTAGAATTGGCCATCACTTTCAAAATGGTTGCAATTATTCCTGTTATATGATGGAAACACTGTTGTATTTTGTTTGCATTGTATGGTTCGGGCGTTGACTTCTAAGGCCCTAACTATTCAATCTGTTGGAGCAACGCCCTAGGGTGAAGCCTAGGTTGCTCGGAAAGTAGAAATGACCATAGGTTTCATACTGGTTGCAATTATTCGTTTTATACGATGGAAAAACTGTTGTATTTATATTGTATTTTATGCTTCTGGCGTTGACTTCTAAGGCCCTAGCTATTCGATCTAGTGGAGCAACGCCCTTGGGTGAAGCCTAGGTTGCCCGGAACGTAGAAATGACCATAACTTTTATACTGGTAGCAATTATTCGTTTTATGCAATGGAAAAACTGTTCCATTTATTTTGTATTTTATGCTTCGGGCGTTGACTTCTAAGGCCCTAACTGTTTGATCTGCTGGAGCAACGCCCTAGAGTGAAGCCTAGGTTGCCCGGAACGTAGAAATGACCATTACTTTCACACTGTTTGCAATTATTCCTTTTATACGATGGAAAACTGTTGTATTTATATCGTATTTTATGCTTCTGGCGTTGACTTCTAAGGGCCTAACTATTCGATCTGGCGGAGCAACGCCCTAGAGTGAAGCCTAGGTTGCTCGGAATGTAGAAATGACCATAACTCTCACACTGGTTGCAATTATTCGTTTTATACCATGGAAAAACTGTTGCATCTTTATCGTATTTTATGCTTCTGGCGATGACTTCTTAGGCCGTAACTATTCGATCTGGAGTAGCAACGCCCTGGAGTGAAACCTAGGTTGCCCGGAACGTAGAAATGACCATAACTTTTACACTGGTAGCAATTATTCGTTTTATGCAATGGAAAAACTGTTCCATTTATTTTGTATTTTATGCTTCGGGCGTTGACTTCTAAGGCCCTAACTGTTTGATCTGCTGGAGCAACGCCCTAGAGTGAAGCCTAGGTTGCCCGGAACGTAGAAATGACCATTACTTTCACACTGTTTGCAATTATTCCTTTTATACGATGGAAAACTGTTGTATTTATATCGTATTTTATGCTTCTGGCGTTGACTTCTAAGGGCCTAACGATTCGATCTGGCGGAGCAACGCCCTAGAGTGAAGTCTAGGTTGCTCGGAATGTAGAAGTGACCATAACTCTCACACTGGTTGCAATTATTCGTTTTATACCATGGAAAAACTGTTGCATCTTTATCGTATTTTATGCTTCTGGCGATGACTTCTTAGGCCGTAACTATTCGATCTGGAGTAGCAACGCCCTGGAGTGAAACCTAGGTTGCCCGGAACGTAGAAATGACCATAGCTTTTACACTGGTAGCAATTATTCCTGTTATATGATGGAAACACTGTTGCATTTTTATTGCATTTTATGCTTCGGGCGTTGACTTCTAAGGCCCTAACTATTCAATCTGATGGAGCAACGCCCTAGGGTGAAGCCTAGGTTGCTCGGAAAGTAGAAATGTCCATAAGTTTCATACTGGTTGCAATTATTCGTTTTATGCGATGGAAAAACTGTTGTATTTATATTGTATTTTATGCTTATGGCGTTGACTTCTAAGGCACCAACTATTCGATCTGGTGGAGCAACGCAATAGAGTGAAGCCTAGGTTGCCCGGAACGTAGAATTGGCCATCACTTTCAAAATGGTTGCAATTATTCCTGTTACATGTTGGAAACACTGTTGTATTTTTTTTGCATTTTATGGTTGGGGCGTTGACTTCTAAGGCCCTAACTATTCAATCCGTTGGAGCAACGCCCTAGGCTGAAGCTTAGGTTGCTCGGAAAGTAGAAATGACCAAAAGTTTCATACTGGTTGCAATTATTCGTTTTATACGATGGAAATACTGTTGTATTTATATTGTATTTTATGCTTCTGGCGTTGACTTCTAAGTACCTAACTATTCGATCTGGTGGAGCAACGCCCTAGAGTGAAGCCAAGGTTGCTCGGAAAGTAGAAATGACCATAAGTTTCATCCTGGTTGCAATTATTCGTTTTATACGATGGAAAAACTGTTGTATTTATATTGTATTCTATGCTTCTGGCGTTGACTTCTAAGGCACTATCTATTCGTTCTGGTGGAGCACCGCCCTAGACTGAAGCCTAGGTTGCCCGGAACGTAGAATTGGCCATCACTTTCAAAATGGTTGCAATTATTCCTGTTATATGATGGAAACACTGTTGTATTTTGTTTGCATTGTATGGTTCGGGCGTTGACTTCTAAGGCCCTAACTATTCAATCTGTTGGAGCAACGCCCTAGGGTGAAGCCTAGGTTGCTCGGAAAGTAGAAATGACCATAGGCTTCATACTGGTTGCAATTATTCGTTTTATACGATGGAAAAACTGTTGTATTTATATTGTATTTTATGCTTCTGGCGTTGACTTCTAAGGCCCTAGCTATTCGATCTAGTGGAGCAACGCCCTTGGGTGAAGCCTAGGTTGCCCGGAACGTAGAAATGACCATAACTTTTACACTGGTAGCAATTATTCGTTTCATGCAATGGAAAAACTGTTCCATTTATTTTGTATTTTATGCTTCGGGCGTTGACTTCTAAGGCCCTAACTGTTTGATCTGCTGGAGCAACGCCCTAGAGTGAAGCCTAGGTTGCCCGGAACGTAGAAATGACCATTACTTTCACACTGTTTGCAATTATTCCTTTTATACGATGGAAAACTGTTGTATTTATATCGTATTTTATGCTTCTGGCGTTGACTTCTAAGGATCTAACTATTCGATCTGGTGGAGCAACGCCCTAGAGTGAAGCCAAGGTTGCTCGGAACGTAGAAATGACCATTACTTTCACACTGTTTGCAATTATTCATTTTATACGATGGAAAAGCTGTTGTATTTATATCGTATTTAATGCTTCGGGCGTTGACTTCTTAGGCCCTAACATTTCGATCTGGTGGAGCAACGCCCTACAGTGAAGCCTAGGTTGCCCGGAACGTAGATATGACCATAACCTTCACACAGGTTGCAATTATTCGTTTTATACGGTGTAAAGGCTGTTGTACTTATTTTGTATTTTATTCTTCTGCTGTTGATTTCTTAGGCCCTAACTATTCGATCTGGTGGAACAACGCCGTTGAGTGAAGCCTAGGTTGCACGGAACGTAGAAATGACCATTACTTTCACACTGTTTGCAATTATTCCTTTTATACGATGGAAAAGCTGTTGTATTTATATCGTATTTTATGCTTCTGGCGTTGACTTCTAAGGACCTAACTATTCGATCTGGTGGAGCAACGCCCTACAGTGATGCCTAGGTTGCCCGGAACGTAGATATGACCATGACTTTGACACTGGTCGCAGTTACTCCTGTTATACGATGGAAAAACTGTTGGATTTTGATTGTACTTTATGCTTCTGGCGTTGACTTCTAAGTCCCTAACTATTCGATCTGGTGGCGCAACGCCCAAGAGTGAAGCCTCGGTTGCCCGGAACGTAGAAATGACCATCGCTTTCACACTGGTTGCAATTATTCGTATTATACGATGGAAAAACTTTTGTACATATATCGTATTTTATGCTTCTGGCGTTGACTTCTTAGTCCCAAACTACTCTATCTGGTGGAACAACGCCCTGGAGTGAAGCCTAGGTTGCACGGAACGTAGAAATGACCAGCACTATCAAACTGGTTGCAATTATTCCTGTTATACGATGGAAAAACTGTTGTATCTTTATTTTATTTTATGCTTCGGGCGTTGACTTCTAAGGCTCTAACTATTTGATCTGGTGGAGCAACGCCCTAGAGTGAAGCCTAGGTTGCTCGGAACGCAGAAATGGCCATCACTTTCACACTGTTTGCAATTATCCATTTTATACGATGGCAAAGCTGTTGCATTTATATTGCATTTTATGCTTCTGGCGTTGACTTCAAACGCCGTAGCTATTGGATGTGGTGGAGCAACGCCCTAGAGGGACGCCTGGGTTGACCGGAACGTAGAAATGACCATTACTTTCACAATGCTTGCAATTATTCATTTTATACGATGGAAAAACTGTTGTATCTATATTGTATTTTATGCTTCTGGCGTTGACATCTACTGCCGTAGCTATTCGATGTGGTGGAGTAACGCCCTAGAGTGAAGCCTAGGCTGCCCGGAGCGTAGGAAGGACCATAACTTTCACACTGGTTGCAATTATTCTTTTTATACAATGGAAAAACTGTTGTATTTATATTGCATTTTATGCTTCTGGCGTTGACTTCTAAGGGAGTAGCCATTCGATGTGGTGGAGCAACGCCCTAGAGTGAAGCCTAGGTTGCCCGGAACGTAGAATTGACCATAACTTTCATACTGGTTGCAATTATTCGTTTTATAGAATGGAAAAACTGTTCTATTTATTTAATATTTTATGCAGCTGGCGTTGACTTCTTACGCCCTAACTATTGGATCTGGTGGACTAACGCCCTAGAGTGAAGCCTAGGTTGGCAGGAACGTAGAAATGAACATCGCTTTCACACTGGTTGCATTTATTCCTGTTATACGATGGAAAAACTCTTGTATATTTATTGTCTTTTATGCTTCGAGCGTTGTCTTTTAAGGCCTTAACTATTCGATCTAGTGGAGGAACGCCCTAGGGTGAAGCCCAGGTTGCCCGGCCTTAGAAGTCAACGCGCGAAACATAAAACACAAAATAAATAGAACAGTTTTTCCGTTGTATAAATCGAATAATTGCTACCAGTGTGAAAGTTATGGTCATACCTACCATACGTCACGTGCCCGGGACGTAGAAATGACCATCACTTTCAAACTGGTTGCAATTACTCCTGTTATATGATGGAAAAACTGTTGTATTTTTATTGCATTTGATGCTTCGGGCGTTGACTTCTAAGGCACTAACTATTCAATCTGTTGGAGCAACGCCCTAGGGTGTATCCTAGGCTGCCCGGAAAGTAGAAATGACCATAACTTTCATACTGGTTGCAATTATCCGGTTTATACGATGGAAAAACTGTTGTATTTATATTGTATTTTATGCTTCTGGCGTTCACTTCATAGGCACTTACTTTTCAATCTGTTGGAGCAACGCCCTAGGGTGAATCCTAGGTTGCCCGGGAAGTAGAAATGACCATAACTTTCATACTGGTTGCAATTATCCGTTTTATAGGATGGAAAAACTGTTGTATTTATATTGTATTTTATGCTTCTGGCGTTAACTTCTTAGGCCCTAACTATTCGATCTTCTGGACCAACGCCCCGGAGTGAAGCCTAGGTCGCCCGGAATGTAGAAATGACCATCACTTTCACTACGGTTGCAATTATTCCTGTTATACGATGGAATAACTGTTCTATTTTTATTTTACTTTATGCTTCTGGCGTTGACTGCTAGGGCCCTAGCTATTCGATCTGGTGGAGCAACGCCCTAGAGTGAAGCCTAGGATGCCCGGAACGTGGAAATGACAATTACCTTCACACTTGTTGCAATTATTCCTGTTATACGGTGGAAAAACTGTTGTATGTTTATTGTATTTTATGTTTCGGGCGTTGACTTCTATGGCCCTACCTATTCGATCTGGTGGAGGAACGCCCTAGAGTCAAGCCTAAGTTGCCCGGAAGGTAGGTATGAGCATAACTTTCACAATGGTTACCAATTATTCGTTTTATACGATGTAAAAACTGTTGTATTTATATTGCATTTTATGCTTCTGGCGTTGACTTCTTAGGCACTAGCTATTCGATCTGGTGGAACAACGCCATTGAGAGAAGCCTATCTTGTCCGATACGTAGAAATGACCAGTACTTTCACACTGGTTGCAATTATTCCTGTTATACGATGGAACAACTGTTGTATTTATATTGCATTTTATGCTCCTGGTGTTGACATCTTAGGCCCTAACTATTCGATCTTCTGGACCAACGCCCCGGAGTGATGCCTAGGTTACCCGGAAAGTAGAAATGACCATCACTTTCAAACTGGTTGCAATTATTCCTGTTGTACGATGGAAAAACTGTTGTATTTATATTGTGCTTTATGCTTCTGGCGTTCACCTCTTAGGCCTTAACTATTCGATCTGATAGAACAACGACCTAGGGTGACGCCTAGGCTGCCCGGGACGTAGAAATGACCATAACTTTCACACTGGTTGCAATTATTCGTTTTATACAATGGAAAAGCTGTTGTATTTACATTGTATTTTATGCTTCGGGCGTTGACTTCTAAGGCCCTAACTATTCGA
Source organism: Calliopsis andreniformis (assembly GCF_051401765.1). NCBI lineage: Eukaryota > Metazoa > Arthropoda > Insecta > Hymenoptera > Andrenidae > Calliopsis > Calliopsis andreniformis. The sequence continues at coordinate 7,242,185 of NW_027480426.1, read as the reverse complement.
TCTGGTGGAGCAATGCCTCAGAGTTAAGTCTGGGATGCCCGAAACGCCGAAACTATCATTAGTGTCACACTGGTTGCAATTATCAATGCTATACAATGGAAAGACTGTTGTATTTATTTTGTATTTGGTGCTTCTGGCGTTGACTTCTTGCGCCCTAACTATTCGATATGGTGGAACAACGCCCTAGAGTGAAGCCTACGTTGCCCGGCATGTAGAAATGACCATAACTTTCACACTGGTTGTAATTATTCGTTCTATACGATGGAAAAGCTGTTGTAATTATATTGTGTTTTATGCTTCTGGCGTTGACTTCATAGGCCCTAACTATTCGAACTGGTGGAGCAACGCCCTAGAGTGAAGCCCAGGTTGCCCAAAATGTAGAAATGACAATTACCACCACACTGGTTGCAATTATTCATTTTATACGATGGAAAAACTGTTGTATTTTTATTGTACTTTATGCTCCGGCCGTAGACTTCTAAGGCCCTAACTATTCGATCAGGTTGACCAACGCCCTAGAGTGAAGCCTAGGTAGCCCGGAATGTAGAAATGACCATAACTTTCACAATGGCTGCAATTATTCATGCTATACGATGGAAAAACTGTTGTATTTATTTTGTATTTGGTGCTTCTGGCGTTGACTTCTTAGGCCCTAAGTAATGGATCTGGTGGACCAACGCCCTAGAGTGAAGCCTAGGTTTCCCGGAACGTAGAAATGACCATCACATTGACACTGGTTGCAATTATTCCCATTATACGATGGAAAAACAGATGTATTTGTTTTGTATTTTATGTTTCGGGCATTGACTTCTAAGGCCCGAGCTATCCGATCTGGTGGAGCAACGCCCTAGAGTGAAGCCTAGCTTGCCCGGAACGTAGAAATGACTATTACCTTCACACAGGTTGCAGTTATTCCTGTTATACGATGGAAAATCTGCTGTATTTATATTGCATTTTAAGCTTCGGGCGTTGAATTCTAAGGCCCTAACTAGTCGATCTGGTGGAGCAACGCCCTAGGGTGAAGTCTAGGTTGCGCGGAACGTAGAAATGGACATTAATTTCACAATGGTTGCAATAATTCCTGCAATGCAGTGGAAAAACTTCTGCATTTATATTGTGTTTTATGCTTCCGGCGTTGACTTCTAAGGCCCTAACTATTCGAACTGGCGGAGCAACGCCCTAGAGTGAAGCCCAGGTTGCTCGGAACGTAGAAATGACCATTACTTTCATACTGGTTTCAATTATTCGTTTCATACGATGGAAAAGCAGTTGTATTTGTTTTGTATTTTATGTTTCGGGCGTTGACTTCTAAGGCCCGAGCTATTCGATCTGGTGGAGCAACGCCCTAGAGTGAAGCCTATGTTGCCCGGAACGTACAAATGACAATTACTTTCACACTGGTTGCAATTATTCATGCTATACGATGGAAAAACAGTTGTATTTATATTGCGTTTTACGCTTCTGGCGTTGACTTCTTACACCCTAACTATTCGACCTGGTGGAGCAATGCCTCAGGGTTAAGTCTAGGATGCTCGGAACGTAGAAATGGCCATTACTTTCACACTGGTTGCAATTATTCGTTTCATACGATGGAAAAACTGTTGTATTTATATTGTATTTTATGCTTCTGGCGCTGACTTCTAAGACACTAGCTATTCGATCTGGTGGAACAACGCCCTAGAGTGAAGCCTAGGTTTCCCGGAACGTAGGAATGACCATCACATTGACACTGGTTGCAATTATTCCCATTATACGATGGAAAAACAGATGTATTTGTTTTGTATTTTATGTTTCGGGCATTGACTTCTAAGGCCCGAGCTATCCGATCTGGTGGAGCAACGCCCTAGAGTGAAGCCTAGCTTGCCCGGAACGTAGAAATGACTATTACCTTCACACAGGTTGCAGTTATTCCTGTTATACGATGGAAAATCTGCTGTATTTATATTGCATTTTAAGCTTCGGGCGTTGAATTCTAAGGCCCTAACTAGTCGATCTGGTGGAGCAACGCCCTAGGGTGAAGTCTAGGTTGCGCGGAACGTAGAAATGGACATTAATTTCACAATGGTTGCAATAATTCCTGCAATGCAGTGGAAAAACTTCTGCATTTATATTGTGTTTTATGCTTCCGGCGTTGACTTCTAAGGCCCTAACTATTCGAACTGGCGGAGCAACGCCCTAGAGTGAAGCCCAGGTTGCTCGGAACGTAGAAATGACCATTACTTTCATACTGGTTTCAATTATTCGTTTCATACGATGGAAAAGCAGTTGTATTTGTTTTGTATTTTATGTTTCGGGCGTTGACTTCTAAGGCCCGAGCTATTCGATCTGGTGGAGCAACGCCCTAGAGTGAAGCCTATGTTGCCCGGAACGTACAAATGACAATTACTTTCACACTGGTTGCAATTATTCATGCTATACGATGGAAAAACAGTTGTATTTATATTGCGTTTTACGCTTCTGGCGTTGACTTCTTACACCCTAACTATTCGACCTGGTGGAGCAATGCCTCAGGGTTAAGTCTAGGATGCTCGGAACGTAGAAATGGCCATTACTTTCACACTGGTTGCAATTATTCGTTTCATACGATGGAAAAACTGTTGTATTTATATTGTATTTTATGCTTCTGGCGCTGACTTCTAAGACACTAGCTATTCGATCTGGTGGAACAACGCCCTAGAGTGAGGCCTCGGTTGCCCGGAACGTAGAATTGGCCATCACTTGCAAACTGGTTGCAATTATTCCTGTTATATGATGGATACACTGTTGTATTTTTATTGCATTTTATGCTTCGGGCGTTGACTTGTAATGCCCTAACTATTCAATCTGTTGGACCAACGCCCTAGGGTGAAGCCTAGCTTGCTCGGAATGTAGAGATGACCATAAGTTTCATACTGGTTGCAATTATTCGTTTTATACGATGGAAAAGCTGTTGTATTTATATCGTATTTTATGCTTCTGGCGTTGACTTCTTAGGCCGGAACTATTCGGTCTGGTGGAGCAACGCCCTGGAGTGAAACCTAGGTTGCCCGGAACGTAGAATTGGCCATCACTTTCAAACTGGTTGCAATTATTCCTGTTATATGAAGGAAACACTGTTGTATTTTTTTTGCATTTTATGGTTCGGGCGTTGACTTCTAAGGCCCTAACTATTCAATCCGTTGGAGCAACGACCTAGGGTGAAGCCTAGGTTGCTCGGAAAGTAGAAATGACCATAAGTTTCAAACTGGTTGCAATTACTTGTTTTATACTATGGAAAAGCTGTTGTATGTATATTGTATTTTATGCTTCTGGCGTTGACTTCTAAGGCACCAACTATTCGATCTGGTGGAGCAACGCCCTGGAGTGAAACCTAGGTTGCCCGGAACGTAGAATTGGCCATCACTTTCAAACTGGTTGCAATTATTCCTGTTATATGATGGAAACACTGTTGTATTTTTTTTGCATTTTATGGTTCGGGCGTTGACTTCTACGGCCCTAACTATTCAATCTGTTGGAGCAACGCCCTAGGGTGAAGCCAATGTAGCTCGGAAAGTAGAAATGACCATAAGTTTCATACTGGTTGCAATTATTCGTTTTATACGATGGAAAAACTGTTGTATTTATATCGCATTTTATGCTTCTGGCGTTGACTTCTAAGGCACTATCTTTTCGATCTGGTGGAGCAACGCCCTAGGGTTAAGCCTAGGTTGCTCGGAAAGTAGAAATGACCATAAGTTTCATACTGGTTGCAATTATTCGTTTTATACGATGGAAAAACTGTTGTATTTATATTGTATTTTATGCTTCTGGCGTTGACTTCTAAGGCCCTAACTATTCAATCTGTTGGACCAACGCCCTAGGGTGAAGCCTAGCTTGCTCGAAAGTAGAGATGACCATAAGTTTCATACTGGTTGCAATTATTCGTTTTATACGATGGAAAAGCTGTTGTAATTATATCGTATTTTATGCTTCTGGCGTTGACTTCTTAGGCCGTAACTATTCGGTCTGGTGGAGCAACGCCCTGGAGTGAAACCTAGGTTGCCCGGAACGTAGAATTGGCCATCACTTTCAAACTGGTTGCAATTATTCCTGATATATGATGGAAATACTGTTGTATTTTTTTTGCATTTTATGGTTCGGGCGTTGACTTCTAAGGCCCTAACTATTCAATCTGTTGGAGCAACGCCCTAGGGTGAAGCCTAGGTTGCTCGGAAAGTAGAAATGTCCATAAGTTTCATACTGGTAGCAATTATTCGTTTTATACGATGGAAAAACTGTTGTATTTATATTGTATTTTATGCTTCTGGCGTTGACTTCTAAGGCACTAACTATTCGATCTGGTGGAGCAACGCCCTAGAGTGAAGCCTAGGTTGCCCGGAAAGCAGAAATGACCATCACTTTCAAACTGGTTGCAATTATTCGTTTTAAACGATGCAAAAACTGTTGTATTTATATTGTATTTTATGCTTCTGGCGTTGACTTCTAAGGCACTAACTATTCGATCTGGTGGAGCAACGCCCTAGAGTGAGGCCTAGGTTGCCCGGAACGTAGAATTGGCCATCACTTTCAAACTGGTTGTAATTATTCCTGTTATATGATGGCAACACTGTTGTATTTTTTTTGCGTTTTATGGTACGGGCGTTGACTTCTAAGGCCCTAGCTATTCAATCTGTTGGAGCAACGCCCTAGGGTGAAGCCTAGCTTGCTCGGAAAGTAGAAATGACCATAAGTTTCATACTGGTTGCAATTATTCGTTTTATACGGTGGAAAAGCTGTTGTATTTATATTGTATTTTATGCTTCTGGCGTTGACTTCTAAGGCACTAACTATTCGATCTGGTGGAGCGACGCACTAGAGTGAAGCCTAGGTTGCCCGGAAAGCAGAAATGACCATAAGTTTCATACTGGTTGCAATTATTCGTTTTTTACGATGGAAAAACTGTTGTATGTATATTGTATTTTATGCTTCTGGCGTTGACTTCTAAGGCACTAACTATTCGATCTGGTGGAGCAACGCCCTAGAGCGGAGGTTAGGTTGCCCGGAACGTAGAATTGGCCATCACTTTCAAACTGGTTGCAATTATTCCTGTTATATGATGGAAACACTGTTGTATTTTTTTTTGCATTTTATGGTTCGGGCGTTGACTTCTAAGGTCCTAACTATTCAATCTGTTGGAGCAACGCCCTAGGGTTAAGCCTAGGTTGCCCGGAAAGCAGAAATGACCATAAGTTTCATACTGGTTGCAATTATTCGTTTTTTACGATGGAAAAACTGTTGTATGTATATTGTATTTTATGCTTCTGGCGTTGACTTCTAAGGCACTAACTATTCGATCTGGTGGAGCAACGCCCTAGAGTGAAGCCTAGGTTGCCCGGAAAGCAGAAATGACCATCACTTTCAAACTGGTTGCAATTATTCGTTTTATACGAAGCAAAAACTGTTGTATTTATATTGTATTTTATGCTTCTGGCGTTGACTTCTAAGGCACTAACTATTCGATCTGGTGGAGCAACGCCCTAGAGTGAGGCCTAGGTTGCCCGGAACGTAGAATTGGCCATCACTTTCAAACTGGTTGTAATTATTCCTGTTATATGATGGCAACACTGTTGTATTTTTTTTGCGTTTTATGGTACGGGCGTTGACTTCTAAGGCCCTAGCTATTCAATCTGTTGGAGCAACGCCCTAGGGTGAAGCCTAGCTTGCTCGGAAAGTAGAAATGACCATAAGTTTCATACTGGTTGCAATTATTCGTTTTATACGGTGGAAAAGCTGTTGTATTTATATTGTATTTTATGCTTCTGGCGTTGACTTCTAAGGCACTAACTATTCGATCTGGTGGAGCAACGCCCTAGAGTGAAGCCTAGGTTGCCCGGAAAGCAGAAATGACCATAAGTTTCATACTGGTTGCAATTATTCGTTTTTTACGATGGAAAAACTGTTGTATGTATATTGTATTTTATGCTTCTGGCGTTGACTTCTAAGGCACTAACTATTCGATCTGGTGGAGCAACGCCCTAGAGCGGAGATTAGGTTGCCAGGAACGTAGAATTGGCCATCACTTTCAAACTGGTTGCAATTATTCCTGTTATATGATGGAAACACTGTTGTATTTTTTTTGCATTTTATGGTTCGGGCGTTGACTTTTAAGGCCCTAACTATTCAATCTGTTGGAGCAACGCCCTAGGGTGATGCGTAGGTTGCTCGGAAAGTAGAAATGACCATAAGTTTCATACTGGATGCAATTATTCGTTTTATACGATGGAAAAACTGTTGTATTTATATCGCATTTTATGCTTCTGGCGTTGATTTCTAAGGCACTATCTTTTCGATCTGGTGGAGCAACGCCCTAGAGCGAAGCCTAGGTTGCCGCGAACGTAGAATTGGCCATCACTTTCAAACTGGTTGCAATTATTCCTGTTATATGATGGAAACACTGTTGTATTTTAACTGCATTTTATGCTTCGGGCGTTGACTTCTAAGGCCCTAACTATTCAATCTGATCGAGCAACGCCCTAGGGTGAAGCCTAGCTTGCTCGTAAAGTAGAAATGACCATAAGTTTCATACTGGTTGCAATTATTCGTTTTATACGATGGAAAAGCTGTTGTATTTATATCGCATTTTATGCTTCTGGCGTTGACTTCTAAGGCACTAACTATTCGATCTGGTGGAGGAACGCCCTGGAGTGAAACCTAGGTTGCCCGGAACGTAGAATTGGCCATCACTTTCAAACTGGTTGCAATTATTCCTGTTATATGATGGAAACACTGTTGTATTTTAACTGCATTTTATGCTTCGGGCGTTGACTTCTAAGGCCCTAACTATTCAATCTGTTGGAGCAACGCCCTAGGGTGAAGCCTAGCTTGCTCGTAAAGTAGAAATGACCATAAGTTTCATACTGGTTGCAATTATTCGTTTTATACGATGGAAAAGCTGTTGTATTTATATCGCATTTTATGCTTCTGGCGTTGACTTCTAAGGCACTAACTATTCGATCTGGTGGAGCAACGCCCTGGAGTGAAACCTAGGTTGCCCGGAACGTAGAATTGGCCATCACTGTCAAACTGGTTGCAATTATTCCTGTTATATGAAGGAAACACTGTTGTATTTTTTTTGCATTTTATGGTTCGGGCGTTGACTTCTAAGGCCCTAACTATTCAATCCGTTGGAGCAACGCCCTAGGGTGAAGCCTAGGTTGCTCGGAAAGTAGAAATGACCATAAGTTTCATACTGGTTGCAATTATTCGTTTTATACGATGGAAAAACTGTTGTATTTATATCGCATTTTATGCTTCTGGCGTTGACTTCTAAGGCACGATCTTTTCGATCTGGTGGAGCAACGCCCTAGGGCGAAGCCTAGGTTGCCCGGAACGTAGAATTGGCCATCACTTTCAAACTGGTTGCAATTATTCCTGTTTTATGATGGAAACACTGCTGTATTTTTTTTGCATTTTATGGTTCGGGCGTTGACTTCTAAGGTCCTAACCATTCAATCTGTTGGAGCAACGCCCTAGGGTTAAGCCTAGGTTGCTCGGAAAGTAGAAATGACCATAAGTTTCATACTGGTTGCAATTATTCGTTTTATACGATGGAAAAACTGTTGTATTTATATTGTATTTTATGCTTCTGCGCTGACTTCTAAGGCACTAGCTATTCGATCTGGTGGAGCAACGCCCTAGAGTGAGGCCTAGGTTGCCCGGAACGTAGAATTGGCCATCACTTTCAAACTGGTTGCAATTATTCCTGTTATATGATGGATACACTGTTGTATTTTTATTGCATTTTATGCTTCGTGCGTTGACTTCTAAGGCCCTAACTATTCAATCTGTTGGACCAACGCCCTAGGGTGAAGCCTAGCTTGCTCGAAAGTAGAGATGACCATAAGTTTCATACTGGTTGCAATTATTCGTTTTATACGATGGAAAAGCTGTTGTATTTATATCGTATTTTATGCTTCTGGCGTTGACTTCTTAGGCCGTAACTATTCGGTCTGGTGGAGCAACGCCCTGGAGTGAAACCTAGGTTGCCCGGAACGTAGAATTGGCCATCACTTTCAAACTGGTTGCAATTATTCCTGATATATGATGGAAACACTGTTGTATTTTTTTTGCATTTTATGGTTCGGGCGTTGACTTCTAAGGCCCTAACTATTCAATCTGTTGGAGCAACGCCCTAGGGTGAAGCCTAGGTTGCTCGGAAAGTAGAAATGTCCATAAGTTTCATACTGGTTGCAATTATTCGTTTTATACGATGGAAAAACTGTTGTATTTATATTGTATTTTATGCTTCTGGCGTTGACTTCTTGCGCCCTAACTATTCGATATGGTGGAACAACGCCCTAGAGTGAAGCCTACGTTGCCCGGCATGTAGAAATGACCATAACTTTCACACTGGTTGTAATTATTCGTTCTATACGATGGAAAAGCTGTTGTAATTATATTGTGTTTTATGCTTCTGGCGTTGACTTCATAGGCCCTAACTATTCGAACTGGTGGAGCAACGCCCTAGAGTGAAGCCCAGGTTGCCCAAAATGTAGAAATGACAATTACCACCACACTGGTTGCAATTATTCATTTTATACGATGGAAAAACTGTTGTATTTTTATTGTACTTTATGCTCCGGCCGTAGACTTCTAAGGCCCTAACTATTCGATCAGGTTGACCAACGCCCTAGAGTGAAGCCTAGGTAGCCCGGAATGTAGAAATGACCATAACTTTCACAATGGTTGCAATTATTCATGCTATACGATGGAAAAACTGTTGTATTTATTTTGTATTTGGTGCTTCTGGCGTTGACTTCTTAGGCCCTAAGTAATGGATCTGGTGGACCAACGCCCTAGAGTGAAGCCTAGGTTTCCCGGAACGTAGAAATGACCATCACATTGACACTGGTTGCAATTATTCCCATTATACGATGGAAAAACAGATGTATTTGTTTTGTATTTTATGTTTCGGGCATTGACTTCTAAGGCCCGAGCTATCCGATCTGGTGGAGCAACGCCCTAGAGTGAAGCCTAGCTTGCCCGGAACGTAGAAATGACTATTACCTTCACACAGGTTGCAGTTATTCCTGTTATACGATGGAAAATCTGCTGTATTTATATTGCATTTTAAGCTTCGGGCGTTGAATTCTAAGGCCCTAACTAGTCGATCTGGTGGAGCAACGCCCTAGGGTGAAGTCTAGGTTGCGCGGAACGTAGAAATGGACATTAATTTCACAATGGTTGCAATAATTCCTGCAATGCAGTGGAAAAACTTCTGCATTTATATTGTGTTTTATGCTTCCGGCGTTGACTTCTAAGGCCCTAACTATTCGAACTGGCGGAGCAACGCCCTAGAGTGAAGCCCAGGTTGCTCGGAACGTAGAAATGACCATTACTTTCATACTGGTTTCAATTATTCGTTTCATACGATGGAAAAGCAGTTGTATTTGTTTTGTATTTTATGTTTCGGGCGTTGACTTCTAAGGCCCGAGCTATTCGATCTGGTGGAGCAACGCCCTAGAGTGAAGCCTATGTTGCCCGGAACGTACAAATGACAATTACTTTCACACTGGTTGCAATTATTCATGCTATACGATGGAAAAACAGTTGTATTTATATTGCGTTTTACGCTTCTGGCGTTGACTTCTTACACCCTAACTATTCGACCTGGTGGAGCAATGCCTCAGGGTTAAGTCTAGGATGCTCGGAACGTAGAAATGGCCATTACTTTCACACTGGTTGCAATTATTCGTTTCATACGATGGAAAAACTGTTGTATTTATATTGTATTTTATGCTTCTGGCGCTGACTTCTAAGACACTAGCTATTCGATCTGGTGGAACAACGCCCTAGAGTGAGGCCTCGGTTGCCCGGAACGTAGAATTGGCCATCACTTGCAAACTGGTTGCAATTATTCCTGTTATATGATGGATACACTGTTGTATTTTTATTGCATTTTATGCTTCGGGCGTTGACTTGTAATGCCCTAACTATTCAATCTGTTGGACCAACGCCCTAGGGTGAAGCCTAGCTTGCTCGGAATGTAGAGATGACCATAAGTTTCATACTGGTTGCAATTATTCGTTTTATACGATGGAAAAGCTGTTGTATTTATATCGTATTTTATGCTTCTGGCGTTGACTTCTTAGGCCGGAACTATTCGGTCTGGTGGAGCAACGCCCTGGAGTGAAACCTAGGTTGCCCGGAACGTAGAATTGGCCATCACTTTCAAACTGGTTGCAATTATTCCTGTTATATGAAGGAAACACTGTTGTATTTTTTTTGCATTTTATGGTTCGGGCGTTGACTTCTAAGGCCCTAACTATTCAATCCGTTGGAGCAACGACCTAGGGTGAAGCCTAGGTTGCTCGGAAAGTAGAAATGACCATAAGTTTCAAACTGGTTGCAATTACTTGTTTTATACTATGGAAAAGCTGTTGTATGTATATTGTATTTTATGCTTCTGGCGTTGACTTCTAAGGCACTAACTATTCGATCTGGTGGAGCAACGCCCTGGAGTGAAACCTAGGTTGCCCGGAACGTAGAATTGGCCATCACTTTCAAACTGGTTGCAATTATTCCTGTTATATGATGGAAACACTGTTGTATTTTTTTTGCATTTTATGGTTCGGGCGTTGACTTCTACGGCCCTAACTATTCAATCTGTTGGAGCAACGCCCTAGGGTGAAGCCAATGTAGCTCGGAAAGTAGAAATGACCATAAGTTTCATACTGGTTGCAATTATTCGTTTTATACGATGGAAAAACTGTTGTATTTATATCGCATTTTATGCTTCTGGCGTTGACTTCTAAGGCACTATCTTTTCGATCTGGTGGAGCAACGCCCTAGGGTTAAGCCTAGGTTGCTCGGAAAGTAGAAATGACCATAAGTTTCATACTGGTTGCAATTATTCGTTTTATACGATGGAAAAACTGTTGTATTTATATTGTATTTTATGCTTCTGGCGTTGACTTCTAAGGCCCTAACTATTCAATCTGTTGGACCAACGCCCTAGGGTGAAGCCTAGCTTGCTCGAAAGTAGAGATGACCATAAGTTTCATACTGGTTGCAATTATTCGTTTTATACGATGGAAAAGCTGTTGTATTTATATCGTATTTTATGCTTCTGGCGTTGACTTCTTAGGCCGTAACTATTCGGTCTGGTGGAGCAACGCCCTGGAGTGAAACCTAGGTTGCCCGGAACGTAGAATTGGCCATCACTTTCAAACTGGTTGCAATTATTCCTGATATATGATGGAAATACTGTTGTATTTTTTTTGCATTTTATGGTTCGGGCGTTGACTTCTAAGGCCCTAACTATTCAATCTGTTGGAGCAACGCCCTAGGGTGAAGCCTAGGTTGCTCGGAAAGTAGAAATGTCCATAAGTTTCATACTGGTAGCAATTATTCGTTTTATACGATGGAAAAACTGTTGTATTTATATTGTATTTTATGCTTCTGGCGTTGACTTCTAAGGCACTAACTATTCGATCTGGTGGAGCAACGCCCTAGAGTGAAGCCTAGGTTGCCCGGAAAGCAGAAATGACCATCACTTTCAAACTGGTTGCAATTATTCGTTTTATACGATGCAAAAACTGTTGTATTTATATTGTATTTTATGCTTCTGGCGTTGACTTCTAAGGCACTAACTATTCGATCTGGTGGAGCAACGCCCTAGAGTGAGGCCTAGGTTGCCCGGAACGTAGAATTGGCCATCACTTTCAAACTGGTTGTAATTATTCCTGTTATATGATGGCAACACTGTTGTATTTTTTTTGCGTTTTATGGTACGGGCGTTGACTTCTAAGGCCCTAGCTATTCAATCTGTTGGAGCAACGCCCTAGGGTGAAGCCTAGCTTGCTCGGAAAGTAGAAATGACCATAAGTTTCATACTGGTTGCAATTATTCGTTTTATACGGTGGAAAAGCTGTTGTATTTATATTGTATTTTATGCTTCTGGCGTTGACTTCTAAGGCACTAACTATTCGATCTGGTGGAGCGACGCACTAGAGTGAAGCCTAGGTTGCCCGGAAAGCAGAAATGACCATAAGTTTCATACTGGTTGCAATTATTCGTTTTTTACGATGGAAAAACTGTTGTATGTATATTGTATTTTATGCTTCTGGCGTTGACTTCTAAGGCACTAACTATTCGATCTGGTGGAGCAACGCCCTAGAGCGGAGGTTAGGTTGCCCGGAACGTAGAATTGGCCATCACTTTCAAACTGGTTGCAATTATTCCTGTTATATGATGGAAACACTGTTGTATTTTTTTTTGCATTTTATGGTTCGGGCGTTGACTTCTAAGGTCCTAACTATTCAATCTGTTGGAGCAACGCCCTAGGGTTAAGCCTAGGTTGCCCGGAAAGCAGAAATGACCATAAGTTTCATACTGGTTGCAATTATTCGTTTTTTACGATGGAAAAACTGTTGTATGTATATTGTATTTTATGCTTCTGGCGTTGACTTCTAAGGCACTAACTATTCGATCTGGTGGAGCAACGCCCTAGAGTGAAGCCTAGGTTGCCCGGAAAGCAGAAATGACCATCACTTTCAAACTGGTTGCAATTATTCGTTTTATACGAAGCAAAAACTGTTGTATTTATATTGTATTTTATGCTTCTGGCGTTGACTTCTAAGGCACTAACTATTCGATCTGGTGGAGCAACGCCCTAGAGTGAGGCCTAGGTTGCCCGGAACGTAGAATTGGCCATCACTTTCAAACTGGTTGTAATTATTCCTGTTATATGATGGCAACACTGTTGTATTTTTTTTGCGTTTTATGGTACGGGCGTTGACTTCTAAGGCCCTAGCTATTCAATCTGTTGGAGCAACGCCCTAGGGTGAAGCCTAGCTTGCTCGGAAAGTAGAAATGACCATAAGTTTCATACTGGTTGCAATTATTCGTTTTATACGGTGGAAAAGCTGTTGTATTTATATTGTATTTTATGCTTCTGGCGTTGACTTCTAAGGCACTAACTATTCGATCTGGTGGAGCAACGCCCTAGAGTGAAGCCTAGGTTGCCCGGAAAGCAGAAATGACCATAAGTTTCATACTGGTTGCAATTATTCGTTTTTTACGATGGAAAAACTGTTGTATGTATATTGTATTTTATGCTTCTGGCGTTGACTTCTAAGGCACTAACTATTCGATCTGGTGGAGCAACGCCCTAGAGCGGAGATTAGGTTGCCCGGAACGTAGAATTGGCCATCACTTTCAAACTGGTTGCAATTATTCCTGTTAGATGATGGAAACACTGTTGTATTTTTTTTGCATTTTATGGTTCGGGCGTTGACTTTTAAGGCCCTAACTATTCAATCTGTTGGAGCAACGCCCTAGGGTGATGCGTAGGTTGCTCGGAAAGTAGAAATGACCATAAGTTTCATACTGGATGCAATTATTCGTTTTATACGATGGAAAAACTGTTGTATTTATATCGCATTTTATGCTTCTGGCGTTGACTTCTAAGGCACTATCTTTTCGATCTGGTGGAGCAACGCCCTAGAGCGAAGCCTAGGTTGCCGCGAACGTAGAATTGGCCATCACTTTCAAACTGGTTGCAATTATTCCTGTTATATGATGGAAACACTGTTGTATTTTAACTGCATTTTATGCTTCGGGCGTTGACTTCTAAGGCCCTAACTATTCAATCTGATCGAGCAACGCCCTAGGGTGAAGCCTAGCTTGCTCGTAAAGTAGAAATGACCATAAGTTTCATACTGGTTGCAATTATTCGTTTTATACGATGGAAAAGCTGTTGTATTTATATCGCATTTTATGCTTCTGGCGTTGACTTCTAAGGCACTAACTATTCGATCTGGTGGAGGAACGCCCTGGAGTGAAACCTAGGTTGCCCGGAACGTAGAATTGGCCATCACTTTCAAACTGGTTGCAATTATTCCTGTTATATGATGGAAACACTGTTGTATTTTAACTGCATTTTATGCTTCGGGCGTTGACTTCTAAGGCCCTAACTATTCAATCTGTTGGAGCAACGCCCTAGGGTGAAGCCTAGCTTGCTCGTAAAGTAGAAATGACCATAAGTTTCATACTGGTTGCAATTATTCGTTTTATACGATGGAAAAGCTGTTGTATTTATATCGCATTTTATGCTTCTGGCGTTGACTTCTAAGGCACTAACTATTCGATCTGGTGGAGCAACGCCCTGGAGTGAAAGCTAGGTTGCCCGGAACGTAGAATTGGCCATCACTGTCAAACTGGTTGCAATTATTCCTGTTATATGAAGGAAACACTGTTGTATTTTTTTTGCATTTTATGGTTCGGGCGTTGACTTCTAAGGCCCTAACTATTCAATCCGTTGGAGCAACGCCCTAGGGTGAAGCCTAGGTTGCTCGGAAAGTAGAAATGACCATAAGTTTCATACTGGTTGCAATTATTCGTTTTATACGATGGAAAAACTGTTGTATTTATATCGCATTTTATGCTTCTGGCGTTGACTTCTAAGGCACGATCTTTTCGATCTGGTGGAGCAACGCCCTAGGGCGAAGCCTAGGTTGCCCGGAACGTAGAATTGGCCATCACTTTCAAACTGGTTGCAATTATTCCTGTTATATGATGGAAACACTGCTGTATTTTTTTTGCATTTTATGGTTCGGGCGTTGACTTCTAAGGTCCTAACCATTCAATCTGTTGGAGCAACGCCCTAGGGTTAAGCCTAGGTTGCTCGGAAAGTAGAAATGACCATAAGTTTCATACTGGTTGCAATTATTCGTTTTATACGATGGAAAAACTGTTGTATTTATATTGTATTTTATGCTTCTGCGCTGACTTCTAAGGCACTAGCTATTCGATCTGGTGGAGCAACGCCCTAGAGTGAGGCCTAGGTTGCCCGGAACGTAGAATTGGCCATCACTTTCAAACTGGTTGCAATTATTCCTGTTATATGATGGATACACTGTTGTATTTTTATTGCATTTTATGCTTCGTGCGTTGACTTCTAAGGCCCTAACTATTCAATCTGTTGGACCAACGCCCTAGGGTGAAGCCTAGCTTGCTCGAAAGTAGAGATGACCATAAGTTTCATACTGGTTGCAATTATTCGTTTTATACGATGGAAAAGCTGTTGTATTTATATCGTATTTTATGCTTCTGGCGTTGACTTCTTAGGCCGTAACTATTCGGTCTGGTGGAGCAACGCCCTGGAGTGAAACCTAGGTTGCCCGGAACGTAGAATTGGCCATCACTTTCAAACTGGTTGCAATTATTCCTGATATATGATGGAAACACTGTTGTATTTTTTTTGCATTTTATGGTTCGGGCGTTGACTTCTAAGGCCCTAACTATTCAATCTGTTGGAGCAACGCCCTAGGGTGAAGCCTAGGTTGCTCGGAAAGTAGAAATGTCCATAAGTTTCATACTGGTTGCAATTATTCGTTTTATACGATGGAAAAACTGTTGTATTTATATTGTATTTTATGCTTCTGGCGTTGACTTCTAAGGCACTAACTATTCGATCTGGTGGAGCAACGCCCTAGAGTGAAGCCTAGGTTGCCCGGAAAGCAGAAATGACCATAACTTTCAAACTGGTTGCAATTATTCGTTTTATACTTTGCAAAAGCTGTTGTATTTATATTGTATTTTATGCTTCTGGCGTTGACTTCTAAGGCACTAACTATTCGATCTGGTGGAGCAACGCCCTAGAGTGAGGCCTAGGTTGCCCGGAACGTAGAATTGGCCATCACTTTCAAACTGGTTGCAATTATTCCTGTTATAAGATGGATACACTGTTGTATTTTTATTGCATTTTATGCTTCGTGCGTTGACTTCTAAGGCCCTAACTATTCAATCTGTTGGACCAACGCCCTAGGGTGAAGCCTAGCTTGCTCGGAAAGTAGAGATGACCATAAGTTTCATACTGGTTGCAATTATTCGTTTTATACGATGGAAAAGCTGTTGTATTTATATCGTATTTTATGCTTCTGGCGTTGACTTCTTAGGCCGTAACTATTCGCTCTGGTGGAGCAACGCCCTGGAGTGAAACCTAGGTTGCCCGGAACGTAGAATTGGCCATCACTTTCAAACTGGTTGCAATTATTCCTGATATATGATGGAAACACTGTTGTATTTTTTTTGCATTTTATGGTTCGGGCGTTGACTTCTAAGGCCCTAACTATTCAATCTGTTGGAGCAACGCCCAAGGGTGAAGCCTAGGTTGCTCGGAAACTAGAAATGACCATAAGTTTCATACTGGTTGCAATTAATCGTTTTATACGATGGAAAAGCTGTTGTATTTATATCGTATTTTATGCTTCTGGCGTTTACTTCTAAGGACCTCAGTATTCGATCTGGTGGAGCAACGCCCTAGAGTGAATCCTAGGTTGCTCGGAATGTAGAAATGACCATAACTTTCACACTGGTTGCAATTATTCGTTTTATACGACGGAAACGCTGTTGTATTTATATCGTATTTTATGCTTCTGTCGTTTACTTCTAAGGACCTAACTATTCGATCTGGTGGAGCAACACCCTAGAGTGAATCCTAGGTTGCTCGGAATGTAGAAATGACCATAACTTTCACACTGATTGCAATTATTCGTTTTATACGATGGAAACGCTGTTGTATTTATATCGTATTTTAAGTTTCTGGCGTTTACTTCTAAGGACCTAACTATTCGATCTGGTGGAGCAACGCCCTAGAGTGAATCCTAGGTTGCTCGGAATGTAGAAATGACCATAACTTTCACACTGGTTGCAATTATTCGTTTTATACGATGGAAAAGCTGTTGTATTTATATCGTATTTTATGCTTCTGGCGTTGACTTCTTAGGCTGTAACTATTCGGTCTGGTGGAGCAACGCCCTGGAGTGAAACCTAGGTTGCCAGGAACGTAGAATTGGCCATTACTTTCAAACTAGTTGCAATCATACCTGTTATATGATGGAAACACTGTTGTATTTTTTTTGCATTTTATGCTTCGGGCGTTGACTTCTAAGGCCCTAACGATTCAATCTGTTGGAGCAACGCCCTAGGGTGAAGCCTAGCTTGCTCGGAAAGTAGAAATGACCATAAGTTTCATACTGGTTGCAATTAGTCGTTTTATACGATGGAAAAGCTGTTGTATTTATATCGTATTTTATGCTTCTGGCGTTGACTTCATAGGCCGTAACTATTCGGTCTGGTGGAGAAACGCCCTGGAGTGAAACCTAGGTTGCCCGGAACGTAGAATTGGCCATCACTTTCAAACTGGTTGCAATTATTCCTGATATATGATGGAAACACTGTTGTATTTTTTTTTCATTTTTGGTTCGGGCGTTGACATCTAAGGCCCTAACTATTCAATCTGCTGGAGCAAGGCCCTAGGGTGAAGCCTAGGTTGCTCGGAAAGTAGAAATGACCATAAGTTTCATACTGGTTGCAATTATTCGCTTTATACGATGGAAAAACTGTTGTATTTATATTGTATTTTATGCTTCTGGCGTTGACTTCTAAGGCACTATCTATTCGATCTGGTGGAGCAACGCCCTAGAGAGAAGCCTAGGTTGCTCGGAAAGTAGAAATGACCATAAGTTTCATACTGGTTGCAATTATTCGTTTTATACGATGGAAAAACTGTTGTATTTATATTGTATTTTATGCTTCTGGCGTTGACTTCTAAGGCCCTAGCTATTCAATCTGTTGGAGCAACGCCCTAGGGCGAAGCCTAGGTTGCTCGGAAAGTAGAAATGACCATAAGTTTCATACTGGTTGCAATTATTCGTTTTATACGATGGGAAAGCTGTTGTATTTATATTGTATTTTATGCTTCTGGCGTTGACTTCTTAGGCCGTAACTATTCGGTCTGGAGGAGCAACGCCCTGGTGTGAAACCTAGGTTGCCCGGAACGTAGAATTGGCCATCACTTTCAAACTGGTTGCAATTATTCCTGTTATATGATGGAAACACTGTTGTATTTTTTTTGCGTTTTATGGTTCGGGCGTTGACTTCTAAGGCAATAACTATTGAATCTGTTGGAGCAACGCCCTAGGGTGAAGCCTAGGTTGCTCGGAATGTAGAAATGACCATAACTTTCACACTGACTGCAATTATTCGTTTTATACGATGGAAACGCTGTTGTATTTATATCGTATTTTATGTTCCTGGCGTTTACTTCTAAGGACCTAACTATTCGATCTGGTGGAGCAACGCCCTAGAGTGAATCCTAGGTTGCTCGGAATGTAGAAAAGACCATAACTTTCACACTGGTTGCAATTATTCGTTTTATACGATGGAAACGCTGTTGTATATGTATTGTACTTTATGCCTCTGGCGTTGACTTCTAAGGCCGTAGCTATTAGATGTGGTGCAGCAACGCCCTATAGTGACGCCTAGGGTGCTCGGAACGTAGAAATGACCATTACTTTCACACTGGTTGCAATTATTCGTTTTATACGATGGAAAAGCTGTTGTATTTGTATCGTATTTTATGCTTCTGGCGTTGACTTCTTAGGCCGTAACCATTCGGTCTGGTGGAGCAACGCCCTGGAGTGAAACCTAGGTTGCCAGGAACGTAGAATTGGCCATCACTTTCAAACTGGTTGCAATTATTCCTGTTATATGATGGAAACACTGCTGTATTTTTTTTTGCATTTTATGGCTCGGGCGTTGACTTCTAAGGCCCTAACTATTCAATCCGTTGGAGCTACGCCCTAGGGTGAAGCCTAGGTTGCTCGGAAAGTAGAAATGACCATAAGTTTCATACTGGTTGCAATTATTTGTTTCATACGATGGAAAAACTGTTGTATTTATATTGTATTTTATGCTTCTGGCGTTGACTTCTAAGGCACTAACTATTCGATCTGGTGGAGCAACGCCCTAGAGTGAAGCCTAGGTTGCCCGGAACGTAGAATTGGCCATCACTTTCATACTGGTCGCAATTATTCCTGTTATATGATGGAAACACTGTTGCATTTTTATTGCATTTTATGCTTCGTTCGTTGACTTCTAAGGTCCTAACCATTCAATCTGTTGGAGCAACGCCCTAGGGTTAAGCCTAGGTTGCTCGGAAAGTAGAAATGACCATAAGTTTCATACTGGTTGCAATTATTCGTTTTATACGATGGAAAAACTGTTGTATTTATATTGTATTTTATGCTTCTGCGCTGACTTCTAAGGCACTAGCTATTCGATCTGGTGGAGCAACGCCCTAGAGTGAGGCCTAGGTTGCCCGGAACGTAGAATTGGCCATCACTTTCAAACTGGTTGCAATTATTCCTGTTATATGATGGATACACTGTTGTATTTTTATTGCATTTTATGCTTCGTGCGTTGACTTCTAAGGCCCTAACTATTCAATCTGTTGGACCAACGCCCTAGGGTGAAGCCTAGCTTGCTCGAAAGTAGACATGACCATAAGTTTCATACTGGTTGCAATTATTCGTTTTATACGATGGAAAAGCTGTTGTATTTATATCGTATTTTATGCTTCTGGCGTTGACTTCTTAGGCCGTAACTATTCGGTCTGGTGGAGCAACGCCCTGGAGTGAAACCTAGGTTGCCCGGAACGTAGAATTGGCCATCACTTTCAAACTGGTTGCAATTATTCCTTATATATGATGGAAACACTGTTGTATTTTTTTTGCATTTTATGGTTCGGGCGTTGACTTCTAAGGCCCTAACTATTCAATCTGTTGGAGCAACGCCCTAGGGTGAAGCCTAGGTTGCTCGGAAAGTAGAAATGTCCATAAGTCTCATACTGGTTGCAATTATTCGTTTTATACGATGGAAAAACTGTTGTATTTATATTGTATTTTATGCTTCTGGCGTTGACTTCTAAGGCACTAACTATTCGATCTGGTGGAGCAACGCCCTAGAGTGAAGCCTAGGTTGCCCGGAAAGCAGAAATGACCATAACTTTCAAACTGGTTGCAATTATTCGTTTTATACTTTGCAAAAGCTGTTGTATTTATATTGTATTTTATGCTTCTGGCGTTGACTTCTAAGGCACTAACTATTCGATCTGGTGGAGCAACGCCCTAGAGTGAGGCCTAGGTTGCCCGGAACGTAGAATTGGCCATCACTTTCAAACTGGTTGCAATTATTCCTGTTATAAGATGGATACACTGTTGTATTTTTATTGCATTTTATGCTTCGTGCGTTGACTTCTAAGGCCCTAACTATTCAATCTGTTGGACCAACGCCCTAGGGTGAAGCCTAGCTTGCTCGGAAAGTAGAGATGACCATAAGTTTCATACTGGTTGCAATTATTCGTTTTATACGATGGAAAAGCTGTTGTATTTATATCGTATTTTATGCTTCTGGCGTTGACTTCTTAGGCCGTAACTATTCGCTCTGGTGGAGCAACGCCCTGGAGTGAAACCTAGGTTGCCCGGAACGTAGAATTGGCCATCACTTTCAAACTGGTTGCAATTATTCCTGATATATGATGGAAACACTGTTGTATTTTTTTTGCATTTTATGGTTCGGGCGTTGACTTCTAAGGCCCTAACTATTCAATCTGTTGGAGCAACGCCCTAGGGTGAAGCCTAGGTTGCTCGGAAACTAGAAATGACCATAAGTTTCATACTGGTTGCAATTATTCGCTTTATACGATGGAAAAACTGTTGTATTTATATTGTATTTTATGCTTCTGGCGTTGACTTCTAAGGCACTATCTATTCGATCTGGTGGAGCAACGCCCTAGAGAGAAGCCTAGGTTGCTCGGAAAGTAGAAATGACCATAAGTTTCATACTGGTTGCAATTATTCGTTTTATACGATGGAAAAACTGTTGTATTTATATTGTATTTTATGCTTCTGGCGTTGACTTCTAAGGCCCTAGCTATTCAATCTGTTGGAGCAACGCCCTAGGGCGAAGCCTAGGTTGCTCGGAAAGTAGAAATGACCATAAGTTTCATACTGGTTGCAATTATTCGTTTTATACGATGGAAAAACTGTTGTATTTATATCGTATTTTATGCTTCTGGCGTTGACTTCTAAGGCACTAGCTATTCGATCTGGTGGAGCAACGCCCTAGTGTGAGGCCTAGGTTGCCCGGAACGTAGAATTGGCCATCACTTTCAAACTGGTTGCAATTATTCCTGTTATATGATGGATACACTGTTGTATTTTTATTGCGTTTTATGGTTCGGGCGTTGACTTCTAAGGCAATAACTATTCAATCTGTTCGAGCAACGCCCTAGGGTGAAGCCTAGCTTGCTCGGAAAGTAGAAATGACCATAAGTTTCATACTGGTTGCAATTATTCGTTTTATACGATGGGAAAGCTGTTGTATTTATATTGTATTTTATGCTTCTGGCGTTGACTTCTTAGGCCGTAACTATTCGGTCTGGAGGAGCAACGCCCTGGTGTGAAACCTAGGTTGCCCGGAACGTAGAATTGGCCATCACTTTCAAACTGGTTGCAATTATTCCTGTTATATGATGGAAACACTGTTGTATTTTTTTTGCGTTTTATGGTTCGGGCGTTGACTTCTAAGGCAATAACTATTGAATCTGTTGGAGCAACGCCCTAGGGTGAAGCCTAGGTTGCTCGGAATGTAGAAATGACCATAACTTTCACACTGACTGCAATTATTCGTTTTATACGATGGAAACGCTGTTGTATTTATATCGTATTTTATGTTCCTGGCGTTTACTTCTAATGACCTAACTCTTCGATCTGGTGGAGCAACGCCCTAGAGTGAATCCTAGGTTGCTCGGATTGTAGAAAAGACCATAACTTTCACACTGGTTGCAATTATTCGTTTTATACGATGGAAACGCTGTTGTATATGTATTGTACTTTATGCCTCTGGCGTTGACTTCTAAGGCCGTAGCTATTAGATGTGGTGCAGCAACGCCCTATAGTGACGCCTAGGGTGCTCGGAACGTAGAAATGACCATTACTTTCACACTGGTTGCAATTATTCGTTTTATACGATGGAAAAGCTGTTGTATTTGTATCGTATTTTATGCTTCTGGCGTTGACTTCTTAGGCCGTAACCATTCGGTCTGGTGGAGCAACGCCCTGGAGTGAAACCTAGGTTGCCAGGAACGTAGAATTGGCCATCACTTTCAAACTGGTTGCAATTATTCCTGTTATATGATGGAAACACTGCTGTATTTTTTTTTGCATTTTATGGCTCGGGCGATGACTTCTAAGGCCCTAACTATTCAATCCGTTGGAGCTACGCCCTAGGGTGAAGCCTAGGTTGCTCGGAAAGTAGAAATGACCATAAGTTTCATACTGGTTGCAATTATTTGTTTCATACGATGGAAAAACTGTTGTATTTATATTGTATTTTATGCTTCTGGCGTTTACTTCTAAGGCACTAACTATTCGATCTGGTGGAGCAACGCCCTAGAGTGAAGCCTAGGTTGCCCGGAACGTAGAATTGGCCATCACTTTCATACTGGTCGCAATTATTCCTGTTATATGATGGAAACACTGTTGCATTTTTATTGCATTTTATGCTTCGTTCGTTGACTTCTAAGGCCCTAACTATTCAATCTGTTGGAGCAACGCCCTAGGGTGAAGCCTAGGTTGCTCGGAAAGTAGAAATGACCATAAGTTTCATACTGGTTGCAATTATTCGTTTTATACGATGGAAAAACTGTTTTATTTATATTGTATTTTATGCTTCTGGCGTTGACTTCTAAGGCACTATCTATTCGATCTGGTGGAGCAACGCCCTAGAGTGAAGCCTAGGTTGCCCGGAAGGTAGAATTGGCCATCACCTTCAAACTGGTTGCAATTATTCGTTTTATACGATGGAAAAACTGTTGTACTTATATTGTATTTTATACATCTGGCGTTGACTTCTAAGGCACTAACTATTCGATCTGGTGGAGCAACGCCCTAGAGCGTAGCCGAGGTTGCCCGGAAAGAAGAAATGACCATCACTTTCAAACTGGTTGCAATTAATCCTTTTATACGATGGAAAAGCTGTTGTATTTATATCGTATTTTATGCTTCTGGCGTTTACTTCTAAGGACCTAACAATTCGATCTGGTGGAGCATCGCCCTAGAGTGAAGCCTAGGTTGCTCGGAATGTAGAAATGACCATAACTTTCACACTGGTTGCAATTATTCGTTTTATACGATGGAAACGCAGTTTTATTTATATTGTATTTTACGCCTCTGGCGTTGACTTCTAAGGCCGTAGCTATTAGATGTGGTGGAGCAACGCCCTAGAGTGACGCCTAGGGTGCTCGGAACGTAGAAATGACAATTACTTTCACACTGGTTGCAATTATTCGTTTTATACGATGGAAAAGCTGTTGTATTTATGTCGTTTTTTATGCTTCTGGCGTTGACTTCTTAGGCCGTAACTATTCGGTCTGGTGGAGCAACGCCCTAGGGTGAAGCCTAGGTTGCTCGGAAAGTAGAAATGACCATAAGTTTCATACTGGTTGCAATTATTCGTTTTATACGATGGAAAAGCTGTTGTATTTATATTGTATTTTATGCTTCTGGCGTTGACTTCTAAGGCACTAACTATTCGATCTGGTGGAGCAACGCCCTAGAGTGAGCCTAGGTTAACCGGAACGTAGAATTGGCCATCACTTTCAAGCTGGTTGCAATTATTCCTGTTATATGATGGAAACACTGTTGTATTTTTTTTGCATTTTACGGTTCGGGCGTTGACTTCTAAGGTCCTAACTATTCAATCTGTTGGAGCAACGCCCTAGGGTGAAGCCTAGGTTGCTCTGAAAGTAGAAATGACCATAAGTTTCATACTGGTTGCAATTATTCGTTTTATACGATGGAAAAACTCTTGTATTTATATTGTATTTTATGCTTCTGGCGTTGACTTCTAAGGCACTAACTATTCGATCTGGTGGAGCAACGCCCTAGAGTGAAGCCTAGGTTGCCCGGAACGTAGAATTGGCCATCACTTTCAAACTGGTTGCAATTATTCCTGTTATATGATGGATACACTGTTGTATTTTTATTGCATTTTATGCTTCGGGCGTTGACTTCTAAGGCCCTAACTATTCAATCTGTTGGACCAACGCCCTAGGGTGAAGCCTAGCTTGCTGGGAAAGTAGAAATGACCATAAGTTTCATACTGGTTGCAATTATTCGTTTTATACGATGGAAAAGCTGTTGTATTTATATCGTATTTTATGCTTCTGGCGTTGACTTCTAAGGCCCTGACTATTCAATCTGTTGGAGCAACGCCCTAGGGCGAAGCCTAGGTTGCTCGGAAAGTAGAAATGACCATAAGTTTCATACTGGTTGCAATTACACGTTTCATACGATGGAAAAAGCTGTTGTATTTATATTGTATTTTATGCTTCTGGCGTTGACTTCTAAGGCACTAACTATTCGATCTGGTGGAGCAACGCCCTAGAGTGAAGCCTAGGTTGCCCGGAACGTAGAATTGGCCATCACTTTCAAACTGGTTGCAATTATTCCTGTTATATGATGGAAACACTGATGTATTTTTATTGCATTTTATGCTTCGGGCGTTGACTTCTAAGGCCCTGACTATTCAATCTGTTGGAGCAACGCCCTAGGGTGAAGCCTAGGTTGCTCGGAAAGTAGAAATGACCATAAGTTTCATACTGGTTGCAATTACTCGTTTTATACGATGGAAAAAGCTGTTGTATTTATATTGTATTTTATGCTTCTGGCGTTGACTTCTAAGGCCCTAACTGTTCGATCTAGTGGAGCAACGCCCTAGAGTGAAGCCGAGGTTGCCCGGAAAGGAGAAATGACCATCACTTTCAAACTGGTTGCAATTAATCCTTTTATACGATGGAAAAGCTGTTGTATTTATATCGTATTTTATGCTTCTGGCGTTTACTTCTAAGGACCTAGCTATTCGATCCGGTGGAGCAACGCCCTAGAGTGAATCCTAGGTTGCTCGGAATGTAGAAATGACCATAAATCTCACACTGGTTGCAATTATTCGTTTTATACGATGGAAACGCTGTTGTATTTATATTGTATTTTATGCCTCTGGCGTAGACTTCTAATTCCGTAGCTATTAGATGTGGTCGAGCAACGCCCTAGAGTGACGCCTAGGGTGCTCGGAACGTAGAAATGACCATTACTTTCACACTGGTTGCAATTATTCGTTTTATACGATGGAAAAGCTGTTGTATTTATATCGTTTTTTATGCTTCTGGCGTTGACTTCCTAGGCCGTAACTATTCGGTCTGGTGGAGCAACGCCCTGGAGTGAAACGTAGGTTGCCCGGAACGTAGAATTGGCCATCACCTTCAAACTGGTTGCAATTATTCCTGTTATATGATGGAAACACTGTTGTATTTTTATTGCATTTTATGCTTCTGGCGTTGACATCTAAGGCCCTAACTATTCAATCTGCAGGACCAAGGCCCTAGGGTGAAGCCTAGGTTGCTCGGAAAGTAGAAATGACCATAAGCTTCATACTGGTTGCAATTATTCGTTTTATACGATGGAAAAACTGTTGTATTTATATTGTATTTTATGCTTCTGGCGTTGACTTCTAAGGCACTATCTATTCGATCTGGTGGAGCAACGCCCTAGAGTGAAGCCTAGGTTGCCCGGAAGGTAGAATTGGCCATCACCTTCAAACTGGTTGCAATTACTCGTTTTATACGATGGAAAAACTGTTGTACATATATTGTATTTTATACATCTGTCGTTGACTTCTAAGGCACTAACTATTCGATCTGATGGAGCAACGCCCTAGAGTGAAGCCGAGGTTGCCCGGAAAGGAGAAATGACCATCACTTTCAAACTGGTTGCCATTAATCCTTTTATACGATGGAAAAGCTGTTGTATTTATATCGTACTTTATGCTTCTGGCGTTTACTTCTAAGGACCTAACAATTCGATCTGGTGGAGCATCGCCCTAGAGTGAAGCCTAGGTTGCTCGGAATGTAGAAATGACCATAACTTTCACACTGGTTGCAATTATTCGTTTTATACGATGGAAACGCAGTTGTATTTATATTGTATTTTATGCCTCTGGCGTTGACTTCTAAGGCCGTAGCTATTAGATGTGGTGGAGCAACGCCCTAGAGTGACGCCTAGGGTGCTCGGAACGTAGAAATGACAATTACTTTCTCACTGGTTGCAATTATTCGTTTTATACGATGGAAATGCTGTTGTATTTATATCGTTTTTTATGCTTCTGGCGTTGACTTCTTAGGCCGTAACTATTCGGTCTGGTGGAGCAACGCCCTAGGGTGAAGCCTAGGTTGCTCGGAAAGTAGCAATGACCATAAGTTTCATACTGGTTGCAATTATTCGTTTTATACGATGGAAAAGCTGTTGTATTTATAATGTATTTTATGCTTCTGGCGTTGACTTCTAAGGCACTTACTATTCGATCTGGTGGAGCAACGCCCTAGAGTGAAGCCTAGCTTGCCCGGAACGTAGAATTGGCCATCACTTTCAAACTGGTTGCAATTATTCCTGTTATATGATGGAAACACTGTTGTATTTTTATTGCATTTTATGCTTCGGGCGTTGACCTCTAAGACCCTAACTATTCAATCTGTTGGAGCAACGCCCTAGGGTGAAGCCTAGGTTGCTCGGAAAGTAGAAATGACCATAAGTTTCATACTGGTTGCAATTATTCGTTTTATACGATGGAAAAACTGTTGTATTTATATTGTATTTTATGCTTCTGGCGTTGACTTCTAAGGCACTAACTATTCGATCTGGTGGAGAAATGCCCTAGAGTGAAGCCTAGGTTGCCCGGAACGTAGAATTGGCCATCACTTTCAAACTGGTTGCAATTATTCGTTTTATACGATGGAAAAACTGTTGTATTTATATTGTATTATATGCTTCTGGCGTTGACTTCTTAGGCCGTAACTATTCGGTCTGGTGGAGCAACGCCCTGGAGTGAAACCTAGGTTGCCCGGAACGTAGAATTGGCTGTCACTTTCAAACTGGTTGCAATTATTCCTGTTATACGATGGAAACACTGTTGTATTTTTATTGCATTTTATGCTTCGGGCGTTGACTTCTAAGGCCCTAACTATTCAATCTGTTGGTGCAACGCCCTAGGGTGAAGCCTAGGTTGCTCGGAAAGTAGAAATGACCGTAAGTTTCATACTGGTTGCAATTATTCGTTTTATACGATGGAAAAGCTGTTGTATTTATATTGTATTTTATGCTTCTGGCGTTGACTTCTAAGGCACTAACTATTCGATCTGGTGGAGCAACGCCCTAGAGTGAAGCCTAGGTTGCCCGGAACGTAGAATTGGCCATCACTTTCAAACTGGTTGCAATTATTCCTGTTATATGATGGAAACACTGTTGTATTTTTTTTGCATTTTACGGTTCGGGCGTTGACTTCTAAGGTCCTAACTATTCAATCTGTTGGAGCAACGCCCTAGGGTGAAGCCTAGGTTGCTCTGAAAGTAGAAATGACCATAAGTTTCATACTGGTTGCAATTAGTCGTTTTATACGATGGAAAAGCTGTTGTATTTATATCGTATTTTATGCTTCTGGCGTTGACTTCTTAGGCCGTAACTATTCGGTCTGGTGGAGCAACGCCCTGGAGTGAAACCTAGGTTGCCCGGAACGTAGAATTGGCCATCACTTTCAAACTGGTTGCAATTATTCCTGATATATGATGGAAACACTGTTGTATTTTTTTTGCATTTTATGGTTCGGGCGTTGACATCTAAGGCCCTAACTATTCAATCTGCAGGATCAAGGCCCTAGGGTGAAGCCTAGGTTGCTCGGAAAGTAGAAATGACCATAAGCTTCATACTGGTTGCAATTATTCGTTTTATACGATGGAAAAACTGTTGTATTTATATTGTATTTTATGCTTCTGGCGTTGACTTCTAAGGCACTATCTATTCGATCTGGTGGAGCAACGCCCTAGAGTGAAGCCTAGGTTGCCCGGAAGGTAGAATTGGCCATCACCTTCAAACTGGTTGCAATTATTCGTTTTATACGATGGAAAAACTGTTGTACATATATTGTATTTTATACATCTGTCGTTGACTTCTAAGGCACTAACTATTCGATCTGGTGGAGCAACGCCCTAGAGTGAAGCCGAGGTTGCCCGGAAAGGAGAAATGACCATCACTTTCACACTGGTTGCAATTATTCGTTTTATACGATGGAAACGCAGTTGTATTTATATTGTATTTTATGCCTCTGGCGTTGACTTCTAAGGCCGTAGCTATTAGATGTGGTGGAGCAACGCCCTAGAGTGACGCCTAGGGTGCTCGGAACGTAGAAATGACAATTACTTTCACACTGGTTGCAATTATTCGTTTTATACGATGGAAAAGCTGTTGTATTTATATCGTTTTTTATGCTTCTGGCGTTGACTTCTTAGGCCGTAACTATTCGGTCTGGTGGAGCAACGCCCTAGGGTGAAGCCTAGGTTGCTCGGAAAGTAGCAATGACCATAAGCTTCATACTGGTTGCAATTATTCGTTTTATACGATGGAAAAGCTGTTGTATTTATAATGTATTTTATGCTTCTGGCGTTGACTTCTAAGGCACTAACTATTCGATCTGGTGGAGAAATGCCCTAGAGTGAAGCCTAGCTTGCCCGGAACGTAGAATTGGCCATCACTTTCAAACTGGTTGCAATTATTCCTGTTATATGATGGAAACACTGTTGTATTTTTATTGCATTTTATGCTTCGGGCGTTGACCTCTAAGACCCTAACTATTCAATCTGTTGGAGCAACGCCCTAGGGTGAAGCCTAGGTTGCTCGGAAAGTAGAAATGACCATAAGTTTCATACTGGTTGCAATTATTCGTTTTATACGATGGAAAAACTGTTGTATTTATATTGTATTTTATGCTTCTGGCGTTGACTTCTAAGGCACTAACTATTCGATCTGGTGGAGAAATGCCCTAGAGTGAAGCCTAGGTTGCCCGGAACGTAGAATTGGCCATCACTTTCAAACTGGTTGCAATTATTCGTTTTATACGATGGAAAAACTGTTGTATTTATATTGTATTATATGCTTCTGGCGTTGACTTCTTAGGCCGTAACTATTCGGTCTGGTGGAGCAACGCCCTGGAGTGAAACCTAGGTTGCCCGGAACGTAGAATTGGCTGTCACTTTCAAACTGGTTGCAATTATTCCTGTTATACGATGGAAACACTGTTGTATTTTTATTGCATTTTATGCTTCGGGCGTTGACTTCTAAGGCCCTAACTATTCAATCTGTTGGTGCAACGCCCTAGGGTGAAGCCTAGGTTGCTCGGAAAGTAGAAATGACCGTAAGTTTCATACTGGTTGCAATTATTCGTTTTATACGATGGAAAAGCTGTTGTATTTATATTGTATTTTATGCTTCTGGCGTTGACTTCTAAGGCACTAACTATTCGATCTGGTGGAGCAACGCCCTAGAGTGAAGCCTAGGTTGCCCGGAACGTAGAATTGGCCATCACTTTCAAACTGGTTGCAATTATTCCTGTTATATGATGGAAACACTGTTGTATTTTTTTTGCATTTTACGGTTCGGGCGTTGACTTCTAAGGTCCTAACTATTCAATCTGTTGGAGCAACGCCCTAGGGTGAAGCCTAGGTTGCTCTGAAAGTAGAAATGACCGTAAGTTTCATACTGGTTGCAATTATTCGTTTTATACGATGGAAAAGCTGTTGTATTTATATTGTATTTTATGCTTCTGGCGTTGACTTCTAAGGCACTAACTATTCGATCTGGTGGAGCAACGCCCTAGAGTGAAGCCTAGGTTGCCCGGAACGTAGAATTGGCTGTCACTTTCAAACTGGTTGCAATTATTCCTGTTATACGATGGAAACACTGTTGTATTTTTATTGCATTTTATGCTTCGGGCGTTGACTTCTAAGGCCCTAACTATTCAATCTGTTGGTGCAACGCCCTAGGGTGAAGCCTAGGTTGCTCGGAAAGTAGAAATGACCGTAAGTTTCATACTGGTTGCAATTATTCGTTTTATACGATGGAAAAGCTGTTGTATTTATATTGTATTTTATGCTTCTGGCGTTGACTTCTAAGGCACTAACTATTCGATCTGGTGGAGCAACGCCCTAGAGTGAAGCCTAGGTTGCCCGGAACGTAGAATTGGCCATCACTTTCAAACTGGTTGCAATTATTCCTGTTATATGATGGAAACACTGTTGTATTTTTTTTGCATTTTACGGTTCGGGCGTTGACTTCTAAGGTCCTAACTATTCAATCTGTTGGAGCAACGCCCTAGGGTGAAGCCTAGGTTGCTCTGAAAGTAGAAATGACCATAAGTTTCATACTGGTTGCAATTAGTCGTTTTATACGATGGAAAAGCTGTTGTATTTATATCGTATTTTATGCTTCTGGCGTTGACTTCTTAGGCCGTAACTATTCGGTCTGGTGGAGCAACGCCCTGGAGTGAAACCTAGGTTGCCCGGAACGTAGAATTGGCCATCACTTTCAAACTGGTTGCAATTATTCCTGATATATGATGGAAACACTGTTGTATTTTTTTTGCATTTTATGGTTCGGGCGTTGACATCTAAGGCCCTAACTATTCAATCTGCAGGATCAAGGCCCTAGGGTGAAGCCTAGGTTGCTCGGAAAGTAGAAATGACCATAAGCTTCATACTGGTTGCAATTATTCGTTTTATACGATGGAAAAACTGTTGTATTTATATTGTATTTTATGCTTCTGGCGTTGACTTCTAAGGCACTATCTATTCGATCTGGTGGAGCAACGCCCTAGAGTGAAGCCTAGGTTGCCCGGAAGGTAGAATTGGCCATCACCTTCAAACTGGTTGCAATTATTCGTTTTATACGATGGAAAAACTGTTGTACATATATTGTATTTTATACATCTGTCGTTGACTTCTAAGGCACTAACTATTCGATCTGGTGGAGCAACGCCCTAGAGTGAAGCCGAGGTTGCCCGGAAAGGAGAAATGACCATCACTTTCACACTGGTTGCAATTATTCGTTTTATACGATGGAAACGCAGTTGTATTTATATTGTATTTTATGCCTCTGGCGTTGACTTCTAAGGCCGTAGCTATTAGATGTGGTGGAGCAACGCCCTAGAGTGACGCCTAGGGTGCTCGGAACGTAGAAATGACAATTACTTTCACACTGGTTGCAATTATTCGTTTTATACGATGGAAAAGCTGTTGTATTTATATCGTTTTTTATGCTTCTGGCGTTGACTTCTTAGGCCGTAACTATTCGGTCTGGTGGAGCAACGCCCTAGGGTGAAGCCTAGGTTGCTCGGAAAGTAGCAATGACCATAAGCTTCATACTGGTTGCAATTATTCGTTTTATACGATGGAAAAACTGTTGTATTTATATTGTATTTTATGCTTCTGGCGTCGACTTCTAAGGCACTAACTATTCGATCTGGTGGAGAAATGCCCTAGAGTGAAGCCTAGGTTGCCAGGAACGTAGAATTGGCCATCACTTTCAAACTGGTTGCAATTATTCGTTTATACGATGGAAAAACTGTTGTATTTATATTGTATTATATGCTTCTGGCGTTGACTTCTTAGGCCGTAACTATTCGGTCTGGTGGAGCAACGTCCTGGAGTGAAACCTAGGTTGCCCGGAACGTAGAATTGGCTGTCACTTTCAAACTGGTTGCAATTATTCCTGTTATACGATGGAAACACTGTTGTATTTTTATTGCATTTTATGCTTCGGGCGTTGACTTCTAAGGCCCTAACTATTCAATCTGTTGGTGCAACGCCCTAGGGTGAAGCCTAGGTTGCTCGGAAAGTAGAAATGACCGTAAGTTTCATACTGGTTGCAATTATTTGTTTTATACGATGGAAAAGCTGTTGTATTTATATTGTATTTTATGCTTCTGGCGTTGACTTCTAAGGAACTAACTATTCGATCTGGTGGAGCAACGCCCTAGAGTGAAGCCTAGGTTGCCCGGAACGTAGAATTGGCCATCACTTTCAAACTGGTTTCAATTATTCCTGTTATATGATGGAAACACTGTTGTATTTTTTTTGCATTTTACGGTTCGGGCGTTGACTTCTAAGGTCCTAACTATTCAATCTGTTGGAGCAACGCCCTAGGGTGAAGCCTAGGTTGCTCTGAAAGTAGAAATGACCATAAGTTTCATACTGGTTGCAATTATTCGTTTTATACGATGGAAAAACTGTTGTATTTATATTGTATTTTATGCTCCTGGCGTTGACTTCTAAGGCACTAACTATTCGATCTGGTGGAGCAACGCCCTAGAGTGAAGCCTAGGTTGCCCGGAACGTAGAATTGGCCATCACTTTCAAACTGGTTGCAATTATTCCTGTTATATGATGGATACACTGTTGTATTTTTATTGCATTTTATGCTTGGGGCGTTGACTTCTAAGGCCCTAAGTATTCAATCTGTTGGACCAACGCCCTAGGGTGAAGCCTAGCTTGCTCGGAAAGTAGAAATGACCATAAGTTTCATACTGGTTGCAATTATTCGTTTTATACGATGGAAAAGCTGTTGTATTTATATCGTATTTTATGCTTCTGGCGTTGACTTCTAAGGCCCTAACTATTCAATCTGTTGGAGCAACGCCCTAGGGTGAAGCCTAGGTTGCCCGGAAAGTAAAAATGACCATAACTTTCATACTGGTTGCAATTATTCGTTTTCTACGATGGAAAAACTGTTATATTTGTATTGTATTTTATGCTTCTGGCGTTGACTTCTTAGGCCCTAACTATTCGATCTGGCGGAACAACGCCCTAGAGTGAAGCCTAGGTTGCCTGGAACGTAGAAATGACCATCACTTTCACACGGGTTGCAATTATTCCTGTTATAGGATGGAAAGACTGTTGTATTTTTATTGTATTTTATACTTCAGGCGTTGACTTCTGAGGCCGTAGCTATTCGATGTGATGGAAGAACGCCATAGAGTGAAGCCTAGGTTGCCCGGAACGTAGAAATGGCCATAACTTTCACACTGGTTGCAATTATTCGTTTTATACGGTGGAAAAGCTGTTGTATTTATATCGTATTTTATGCTTCTGGCGTTGACTTCTTAGGCCCTAACCATTCGATCTGGCGGAAGAACGCCCTAGAGTGAAGCCGAGGATGCCCGGAACGTAGAAATGACCATAACTTTTACACTGGTAGCAATTATTCGTTTTATACAATGGAAAAACTGTTCTATTTATTTCGTATTTTATGCTTCGGGCGTTGACTTCTAAGGCCCTAACTATTCAATCCGTTGGAGCTACACCCTAGGGTGAAGCCTAGGTTGCTCGGAACGTAGAATTGGCCATCACTTTCAAACTGGTCGCAATTATTCCTGTTATATGATGGAAACACTGTTGCATTTTTATTGCATTTTATGCTTCGTTCGTTGACTTCTAAGGCCCTAACTATTCAATCTGTTGGAGCATCGCCCTAGGGTGATGC
Source organism: Calliopsis andreniformis (assembly GCF_051401765.1). Taxonomy (NCBI): domain Eukaryota; kingdom Metazoa; phylum Arthropoda; class Insecta; order Hymenoptera; family Andrenidae; genus Calliopsis; species Calliopsis andreniformis. The sequence continues at coordinate 7,208,961 of NW_027480426.1, read as the reverse complement.
CTAGGTTGCTCGGAAAGTAGAAATGACCATAAGTTTCATACTGGTTGCAATTATTCGTTTTATACGATGGAAAAACTGTTGTATTTATATCGTATTTTATGCTTCTGGCGTTTACTTCCAAGGACCTAACAATTCGATCTGGTGGAGCATCGCCCTAGAGTGAAGCCTAGGTTGCTCGGAATGTAGAAATGACCATAACTTTCACACTGGTTGCAATTATTCGTTTTATACGATGGAAACGCAGTTGTATTTATATTGTATTTTATGCCTCTGGCGTTGACTTCTAAGGCCGTAGCTATTAGATGTGGTGGAGCAACGCCCTAGAGTGAAGCCTAGCTTGCCCGGAACGTAGAATTGGCCATCACTTTCAAACTGGTTGCAATTATTCCTGTTATATGATGGAAACACTGTTGTATTTTTATTGCATTTTATGCTTCGGGCGTTGACCTCTAAGACCCTAACTATTCAATCTGTTGGAGCAACGCCCTAGGGTGAAGCCTAGGTTGCTCGCAAAGTAGAAATGACCATAAGTTTCATACTGGTTGCAATTATTCGTTTTATACGATGGAAAAACTGTTGTATTTATATTGTATTTTATGCTTCTGGCGTCGACTTCTAAGGCACTAACTATTCGATCTGGTGGAGAAATGCCCTAGAGTGAAGCCTAGGTTGCCCGGAACGTAGAATTGGCCATCACTTTCAAACTGGTTGCAATTATTCGTTTATACGATGGAAAAACTGTTGTATTTATATTGTGTTATATGCTTCTGGCGTTGACTTCTTAGGCCGTAACTATTCGGTCTGGTGGAGCAACGCCCTGGAGTGAAACCTAGGTTGCCCGGAACGTAGAATTGGCTGTCACTTTCAAACTGGTTGCAATTATTCCTGTTATACGATGGAAACACTGTTGTATTTTTTTTGCATTTTACGGTTCGGGCGTTGACTTCTAAGGTCCTAACTATTCAATCTGTTGGAGCAACGCCCTAGGGTGAAGCCTAGGTTGCTCTGAAAGTAGAAATGACCATAAGTTTCATACTGGTTGCAATTATTCGTTTTATACGATGGAAAAACTGTTGTATTTATATTGTATTTTATGCTTCTGGCGTTGACTTCTAAGGCACTAACTATTCGATCTGGTGGAGCAACGCCCTAGAGTGAAGCCGAGGTTGCCCGGAAAGGAGAAATGACCATCACTTTCAAACTGGTTGCAATTAATCCTTTTATACGATGGAAAAGCTGTTGTATTTATATCGTATTTTATGCTTCTGGCGTTTACTTCTAAGGACCTAACTATTCGATCTGGTGGAGCAACGCCCTAGAGTGAAGCCTAGGTTGCTCGGAATGTAGAAATGACCATAACTATCACACTGCTTGCAATTATTCGTTTTATACGATGGAAACGCTGTTGTATTTATATTGTACTTTATGCCTCTGGCGTTGACTTCTAAGGCCGTAGCTATTAGATGTGGTGGAGCAACGCCCTAGAGTGATGCCTATGGTGCTCGGAACGTAGAAATAACCATTACTTCCACACTGGTTGCAATTATTCGTTTTATACGATGGAAAAGCTGTTGTATTTATGTCGTTTTTTATGCTTCTGGCGTTGACTTCTTAGGCCCTAACTATTCGATCTTGTGGAACAACGCCCTAGAGTGAAGCCTAGGTTGCCTATAACGTAGAAATGAATATCACCTTCACACGGGTTGCAATTATTCCTGTTATAGAATGGAAATACTGTAGTATTTTTATTTTATTTTATACTTCAGGCGTTGACTTCTGAGGCCGTAGCTATTCGATGTGGTGGAAGAACGCCATACAGTGAAGCCTAGGTTGCCCGGCACGTAGAAATGACAATAAGTTTCATATTGGTTGCAATTAATCGGTTTATACGATGGAAAAACTGTTGTATTTATATTGTATTTTATGCTTCTTGCGTTCACTTCTTAGGCCCTAACTATTCGATCCGGTGGATCAACGCCCTAGGGTGAAACCTAGGTTACCCGGAACGTAGAAATGAATATCACCTTCACACTGGTTGCAGTTATTCGTTTTATACAATGGAAAAACTGTTCTATTTATATTGCATTTTATGCTTCGGGCGCTGACTTCTAAAGCCCTAACTATTCGATCTGGCGGAACAACGCCCTAGAGTGAAGCCTAGGTTGCTCGGAATGTAGAAATGACCATCACCTTCACACTGGCTGCAATTATTCGTTTTATACGATGGAAAAACTGTTGCATCTTTATCGTATTTTATGCTTCTGGCGTTGACTTCTTAGGCCGTAACTATTCGATCTGGTGGAGCAACGCCCTGGAGTGAAACCTAGGTTGCCCGGAACTTAGAAATGACCACTACTATCACACTGGTTGCAAATTATTCCTGCTATACGATGGAAAAACTGTTGTATTTTTATTGCATTTTATGCTTCTGGCGTTCACTTCTTAGGCCCTAACTATTCGATCTGGTGGAACAACGGCCTAGGGTGAAGCCTAGGTTGCCCGGAACGTAGAAATGACCATAACTTTCACACTGGTTGCAATTATTCGTTTTATACGATGGAAAAACTGCTGCATCTTTATCGTGTTTTATGCTTCTGGCGCTCACTTCTTAGGCCCTAACTAATCGATCTGGTGGAACAACGGCCTAGGGTGAAGCCTAGGTTGCCCGGAACGTAGAAATGACCATAACTTTTACAGTGGTAGCAATTATTCGTTTTATACAATGGAAAAACTGTTCTATTTATTTTGTATTTAATGCTTCGGGCGTTGATATCAAAGGCCCTAACTGTTTGATCTTGTGGAGCAACGCCCTAGAGTGACGCCTAGGTTGACCGGAACGTAGAAATGACCATTACTTTCACAATGTCTGCAATTTTTCATTTTATACGATGGAAAAGCTGTTGTATTTATATTGTGTTTTATGCTCCTGGCGTCGACTTCTAAGGCCGTAGCTATTAGATGTGGTCGAGCAACGCCCTAGAGTGACGCCTAGGTTGACCGGAACGTAGAAATGACCATTACTTTCACAATGTCTGCAATTATTCATTTTATACGATGGAAAAGCTGTTGTATTTATATTGTATTTTATGCTCCTGGCGTTGACTTCTAAGGCCGTACCTATTAGATGTGTTCGAGCAACGCCCTAGAGTGACGCCTAGGTTGACCGGAACGTAGAAATGACCATTACTTTCACAATGTCTGCAATTATTCATTTTATACGATGGAAAAACCGTTGTACTTATATTGTATTTTATCCTTCTGGCGTTGAATTCTAAGTCCCAAGCTATTCGATCTGGTGGAGCATCGACCTAGGGTGAAACCTAGGTTACCCGGAACGTAGAAATGACCAGTACTTTCACACTGGTTACCGTTATTCGTTTTATGCAGTGGAAAAACTGTTCTATTTATTTTCCATTTAATGCTTCTGGCGTTGACTTCTTAGGCCCTAACTATTCCATCTGGTGGAACAACGCCCTAGAGTGAAGCCTAGGTTGCCCGGAACGTAGAAATGACCATAACTTCCACACTGGTTGCAATTATTCGTTTTATACGATGGAAAAGCTGTTGTATTTATATCGTATTTTATGCTTCTGGCGTTGACTTCTAAGGCCCTAACTATTCGATCTGGTGGCGCCACGCCCTAGAGTGAAGCCTATGTTGCCCGGAACGTAGAAATGACCATAACTTTCACACTGGTTGCAATCATTCGTTTTATACGATGGAAAAGCTGTGGCATCTTTTATGTATTTTATTCATCTGGGGCTGACTTCTAAGGCCGTTGCTATTAGATGTGGTGGAGCAACGCCCTAGGGTGACGCCTAAGTTGCCTGGAACGTAGAAATGACCATTACCTTCACACTGGTTGCAATTATTCGTTTTATACGATGGAAAAGCTGTTCTATTTATATCGTATTTTATGCTTCTAGCGTTGACTTCTAAGGGCCTAACTATTCAATCTGTTGGTGCAACGCCCAAGGGTGAAGCCTATGTTGCCCGGAAAGTAGAAATGACCATAACTTTTACACTGGTTGCAATTATTCGTTTTATATGATGGAAAAACTGTTGTATTTATATAGTGTTTTATGCTTCTGGCGTTGACTTCATAGGCCCTAACTATTCCATCTGGTGGAAGAACGCCCTAGGGTGAATCCTAAGTTGCCTGGAACGTAGAAATAACCATCACTTTCACACGGGTTGCAATTATTCCTGTTATAGGATGGAAAGGCTGTTGTATTTTTATTGTATTTTATGCTTCAGGCGTTGACTTCTAAGGCCCTAGCTATCCGATCTGGTCGAGCAACGCCCTAGAGTGAAGCCTAGGTTGCCCGGAACGTAGACATGACCATAACTTCCACACTGGTTGCAATTATTCGTTTTATACGATGGAAAAGCTGTTCTATTTATATCGTATTTTATGCTTCTGGCGTTGACTTCTAAGGGCCTAACTATTCAATCTGTTGGTGCAACGCCCAAGGGTGAAGCCTATGTTGCCCCGAAAGTAGAAATGACGTTAACTTTCATACTGGTTGCAATTATTCTTTTTATACGATGGAAAACTGTTTTATTTATTTTGTATTTTATGCTTCGGGCGTAGACTTCTAAGGCCCTAACTATTCAATCTGTTGGTGCAACGCTCTAGGGTGAAGCCTAGGTAGCCCGGAAAGTAGAAATGACGTTAGCTTTCATACTGGTTTCAATTATTCGTTTTATACGATGGAAAAACTGTTGTATTTATATTGTATTTTATGCTTCGGGCATTGACTTCTAAGGCCCTAGCTACTCAATCTGTTGGAGCAACGCCCTAGGGTGAGGCCTAGGTTGCCCGGAAAGTAGAAATGAAGAATAACTTTCATCCTGGTTGCAATTATTCGTTTTATATGATGGAAAAACTGTTGTATTTATATAGTGTTTTATGCTTCTGGCGTTGACTTCTTAGGCCCTAACTATTGCATCTGGTGGAACAACGCCCTAGAGTGAAGCCTAGGGTGCCCGGAACGTAGAAATGACCATAACTTCCACACTGGTTGCAATTATTCGTTTTATACGATGGAAAAGCTGTTGTATTTATATCGTATTTTATGATTCTGGCGTTGAACTCTTAGGCCCTAACCATTCCATCTGGTGGATCAACGCCCTCGGGTGAAGCCTAGGTTGCGCGTAACGTAGAAATGACCATAACTTTCACACTGGAAGCAATTATTCGTTTTATACGATGGAAAAACTGTTGTATTTATATCGTATTTTATGCTTCTGGCGTTGACTTCTAAGTCCCTAACTATTCGATCTGGTGGCGCAACGCCCTGGAGTGAAGCCTAGGTTGCCCGGAACGTAGAAATGACCATAACTTTCACACTGGTTGCAATTATTAGATTTATACGATGGAAAAGCTGTGGCATCTTTTATGTATTTTATTCATCTGGGGTTGACTTCTAAGGCCGTTACTATTAGATGTGGTGGAGCAACGCCCTAGGGTGACGCCTAAGTTCCCCGGAACGTAGAAATGACCATTACCTTCACACTGGTTGCAATTATTCGTTTTATACGATGGAAAAACTGTTCTATTTATTTTGTATTTCATGCTTCGGGCGTTGACTTCTAAGGCCCTAACTATTAAATCTGTTGGTGCAACGCCCAAGGTGAAGCCTATGTTGCCCGGAAGGTAGAAATGACGTTAACTTTCATACTGGTTGCAATTATTCGTTTTATGCGATGGAAAAGCTGTTTTATTTATTTTGTGTTTTATGTTTCGGGCATTGACTTCTAAGGCCCTAACTATTCGATCTGGTGGGGCAACGCCCTAGGGTGAAGCCTAGGTTGCCTGGAACGTAGAAATGACCATCCCTTTCACAAGGGTTGCAATTATTCCTGTTATAGGATGGAAAGGCTGTTGTATTTTTATTGTATTTTATACTTCAGGCGTTGACTTCTAAGGCCCTAGCTATTCGATCTGGTCGAGCAACGCCCTAGAGTGAAGCCTAGGTTGCCCGGAACGTAGACATGACCATAACTTCCACACTGGTTGCAATTATTCGTTTTATAGGATGGAAAAGCTATTCTATTTATATCGTATTTTATGCTTCTGGCGTTGACTTCTAAGGGCCTAACTATTCAATCTGTTGGTGCAACGCCCAAGGGTGAAGCCTATGTTGCCCCGAAAGTAGAAATGACGTTAACTTTCATACTGGTTGCAATTATTCGTTTTATACGATGGAAAACCTGTTTTATTTATTTTCCATTTTATGCTTCGGGCGTTGACTTCTAAGGCCCTAACTATTCGATCTGGTGGAGCAACGCCCTCGGGTGAAGCCTAGGATGCGCGTAACGTAGAAATGACCATAACTTTCACACTGGTAGCAATTATTCGTTTTATACGATGGAAAAACTGTTTTATTTATTTTGTATTTTATGCTACTGGCGTTGACTTCTAAGGCCCTAACCATTCGATCCGGTGGAGCAACGCCCTAGAGTGAAGCCTAGGTTGCCCGGAACGGAGAAATGACCATAGCTTTCACACCGGTAGCAATTATTCTTTTTATACGATGGAAAAACTGTTCTATTTATTTTGTATTTTATGCTTCGGGCGTTGATTGCTAAGGCCCTAACTATTCAATCTGTTGGTGCAACGCCCAAGGGTGAAGCCTATGTTGCCCGGAAAGTAGAAGTGACGTTAACCTTCATACTGGTTGCAATTATTCGTTTTATACGATGGAAAAACTGTTGTATTTATATTGTATTTTATGCTTCGGGCATTGGCTTCTAAGGCCCTAACTATTCAATCTGTTGGAGCAACGCCCCAGTGTGAAACCTAGGTTGCCCGGAAAGTAGAAATGACCATAACTTTCATCCTGGTTGCAATTATCCGTTTTGTATGTTGGAAAAGCTGTTGTATTTATATAGTGTTTTATGCTTCTGGCGTTGACTTCTTAGGCCCTAACTATTCCATCTGGTGGAACAACGCCCTAGGGTGAAGCCTAGGTTGCCTGGAACGTTGAAATGACCATCACTTTCACACGGGTTGCAATTATTCCTGTTATAGGATGGAAAGGCTGTTGTATTTTTATTGTATTTTATACTTCAGGCGTTGACTTCTAAGGCCCTAGCTATCCGATCTGGTCGAGCAACGCCCTAGAGTGAAGCCTAGGTTGCCCGGAATGTAGACATGACCATAACTTCCACACTGGTTGCAATCATTCGTTTTATACGATGGAAAAGCTGTTCTATTTATATCGTATTTTATGCTTCTGGCGTTGACTTCTAAGGGCCTAACTATTCAATCTGTTGGTGCAACGCCCAAGGGTGAAGCCTATGTTGCCTGGAAAGTAGAAATGACCTTAACTATCATACTGGTTGCAATTATTCGTTTTATACGATGGAAAAACGGTTTTATTTATTTTGTATTTTATGCTTCCGGCGTTGACTTCTAAGGCCCTAACTATTCGATCTGGTGGCGCAACGCCCTAGGGTGATGCCTAGGTTGCCCGGAAAGTAGAAATGACAATAACTTTCATCCTGGTTGCAATTATTCGTCTTATACGATGGAAAAGCTGTTGTATTTATATCGTATTTCATGATTCTGGCGTTGAACTCTTAGGCCCTAACTATTCCATCTGGTGGAGCAAGGCCCTAGAGTGAAGCCTAGGTTGCCCGGAACGGAGAAATTACCATAAATTTCACACCGGTAGCAATTATTCGTTTTATACGATGGAAAAGCTGTTCTATTTATATCGTATTTTATGCTTCTGGCGTTGACTTCTAAGGCCCTAACTATTCAATCTGTTCGTGCAACGCCCTAGGGTGAAGCCTAGGTTGCCCGGAACGTAGAAATGACCATAACTTCCACACTGGATGCAATTATTCGTTTTATACGATGGAAAAACTGTATTATTTATTTTGTATTTTATGCTTCGGGCGTCGATTTCTAAGGCCCTAACTATTCGATCTGGTGCCGCAACGCCCTAGAGTGAAGCCGAGGTTGCCCGGAACGTAGAAATGACCATAACTTTCACACTGTTTGCAGTTATTCCTGTTATACGATGGAAAAACTTTTGCATCTTTATTGTACTTTATGCTTCTGGCGTTGGCTTCTAAGGCCCTAACTATTCAATCTGTTGGTCCAACGCTCTAGGGTGAAGAATAGGTAGCCCGGAAAGTAGAAATGACGTTAACTTTCATACTGGTTTCAATTATTCGTTTTATACGATGGAAAAACTGTTGTATTTATATTGTATTTTATGTTTCGGGCATTGACTTCTAAGGCCCTAGCTACTCAATCTGTTGGAGCAACGCCCTAGGGTGAAGCCTAGGTTGCCCGGAAAGTAGAAATGACAATAACTTTCATACTGGTTGCAATTATTCGTTTTATATGATGGTAAAACTGTTGTATTTATATAGTGTTTTATGCTTCTGGCGTTGACTTCTTAGGCCCTAACTATTGCATCTGGTGGAACAACGCCCTAGAGTGAAGCCTAGGTTGTCCGGAACGTAGAAATGACCATAACTTCCACACTGGTTGCAATTATTCGTTTTATACGATGGAAAAGCTGTTGTATTTATATCGTATTTTATGATTCTGGCGTTGAACTCTTAGGCCCTAACTATTCCATCTGGTGGATCAACGCCCTCGGGTGAAGCCTAGGTTGCGCGTAACGTAGAAATGACCATAACTTTCACACTGGTAGCAATTATTCGTTTTATACGATGGAAAAACTGTTGTATTTATATCGTATTTTATGCTTCAGTCGTAGACTTCTAAGGCCGTAGCTATTCGATGTGTTGGAGCACCGGCCTAGAGTGAAGCCTAGGTTGCTCGGAACGTAGAAATGACCACTACTTTCACACTGTTTGCAATTATTCATTTAATACGGTGGAAATGCTGTTGTATTTATATCGTATTTTATGCTTCTGGCGTTGACTTCTAAGGCCCTAACTATTCGATCTGGTGGGGCAACGCCCTAGAGTGAAGCCTAGGTTGCCCGGAAAGTAGAAATGACCATAAACTTCATCCTGGTTGCAATTATTCGTTTTATATGATGGAAAAACTGTTGTATTTATATAGTGTTTTATGCTTCTGGCGTTGACTTCTTAGGCCTTAACTATTCCATCTGGTGGAACAACGCCTTAGGGTGAAGCCTAGGTTGCCCGCAAAGTAGAAATGACGTTAACTTTCATACTGGTTGCAATTATTCGTTTTATACGATGGAAAAGCTGTTTTATGTATTTTGTATTTTATGCTTCGGGCGTTGACTTCTAAGGCCCTAACTATACGATCTGGTGGCGCGACGCCCTAGAGTGAAGCCTATGTTGCCCGGAACGTAGAAATGACCATAACTTTCACACTGGTTGCTATCATTCGTTTTATATGATGGAAAAACTGTTGTATTTATATAGTGTTTTATGCTTCTGGCGTTGACTTCTTAGGCCCTAACTATTCCATCTGGTGGAACAACGCCCTAGAGTGAAGCCTAGGTTGCCTGGAACGTAGAAATGACCATAACTTCCACACTGGTTGCAATTATTCGTTTTATACGATGGAAAAGCTGTTGTATTTATATCGTATTTTATGCTTCTGGCGTTGACTTCTAAGGCCCTAACTATTCGATCTGGTGGCGCCACGCCCTAGAGTGAAGCCTATGTTGCCCGGAACGTAGAAATGACCATAACTTTCACACTGGTTGCAATAATTCGTTTTATACGATGGAAAAGCTGTGGCATCTTTTATGTATTTTATTCATCTGGGGCTGACTTCTAAGGCCGTCGCTATTAGATGTGGTGGAGCAACGCCCTAGGGTGACGCCTAAGTTGCCTGGAACGTAGAAATGACCATTACCTTCACACTGGTTGCAATTATTCGTTTTATACGATGGAAAAGCTGTTCTATTTATATCGTATTTTATGCTTCTGGCGTTGACTTCTAAGGGCCTAACTATTCAATCTGTTGGTGCAACGCCCAAGGGTGAAGCCTACGTTGCCCGGAAAGTAGAAATGACCATAACTTTTACACTGGTTGCAATTATTCGTTTTATATGATGGAAAAACTGTTGTATTTATATAGTGTTTTATGCTTCTGGCGTTGACTTCTTAGGCCCTAACTATTCCATCTGGTGGAACAACGCCCTAGGGTGAATCCTAAGTTGCCTGGAACGTAGAAATGACCATCACTTTCACACGGGTTGCAATTATTCCTGTTATAGGATGGAAAGGCTGTTGTATTTTTATTGTATTTTATTCTTCAGGCGTTGACTTCTAAGGCCCTAGCTATCCGATCTGGTCGAGCAACGCCCTAGAGTGAAGCCTAGGTTGCCCGGAACGTAGACATGACCATAACTTCCACACTGGTTGCAATTATTCGTTTTATACGATGGAAAAGCTGTTCTATTTATATCGTATTTTATGCTTCTGGCGTTGACTTCTAAGGGCCTAACTATTCAATCTGTTGGTGCAACGCCCAAGGGTGAAGCCTATGTTGCCCCGAAAGTAGAAATGACGTTAACTTTCATACTGGTTGCAATTATTCTTTTTATACGATGGAAAACTGTTTTATTTATTTTGTATTTTATGCTTCGGGCGTAGACTTCTAAGGCCCTAACTATTCGATCTGGTGGAGGAACGCCCTAGAGTGAAGCCTAGGTTGCCCGGAACGTAGAAATGACCATAACTTCCACACTGGTTGCAATTATTCGTTTTATACGATGGAAAAACTGTATTATTTATTTTGTATTTTATGCTTCGGGCGTTGATTTCTAAGGCCCTAACTATTCGATCTGGTGCCGCAACGCCCTAGAGTGAAGCCGAGGTTGCCCGGAACGTAGAAATGACCATAACTTTCACACTGTTTGCAGTTATTCCTGTTATACGATGGAAAAACTTTTGCATCTTTATTGTACTTTATGCTTCTGGCGTTGGCTTCTAAGGCCCTAACTATTCAATCTGTTGGTGCAACGCTCTAGGGTGAAGCCTAGGTAGCCCGGAAAGTAGAAATGACGTTAGCTTTCATACTGGTTTCAATTATTCGTTTTATACGATGGAAAAACTGTTGTATTTATATTGTATTTTATGCTTCGGGCATTGACTTCTAAGGCCCTAGCTACTCAATCTGTTGGAGCAACGCCCTAGGGTGAAGCCTAGGTTGCCCGGAAAGTAGAAATGAAGAATAACTTTCATCCTGGTTGCAATTATTCGTTTTATATGATGGAAAAACTGTTGTATTTATATAGTGTTTTATGCTTCTGGCGTTGACTTCTTAGGCCCTAACTATTGCATCTGGTGGAACAACGCCCTAGAGTGAAGCCTAGGGTGCCCGGAACGTAGAAATGACCATAACTTCCACACTGGTTGCAATTATTCGTTTTATACGATGGAAAAGCTGTTGTATTTATATCGTATTTTATGATTCTGGCGTTGAACTCTTAGGCCCTAACCATTCCATCTGGTGGATCAACGCCCTCGGGTGAAGCCTAGGTTGCGCGTAACGTAGAAATGACCATAACTTTCACACTGGAAGCAATTATTCGTTTTATACGATGGAAAAACTGTTGTATTTATATCGTATTTTATGCTTCTGGCGTTGACTTCTAAGTCCCTAACTATTCGATCTGGTGGCGCAACGCCCTAGAGTGAAGCCTAGGTTGCCCGGAACGTAGAAATGACCATAACTTTCACACTGGTTGCAATTATTAGATTTATACGATGGAAAAGCTGTGGCATCTTTTATGTATTTTATTCATCTGGGGTTGACTTCTAAGGCCGTTACTATTAGATGTGGTGGAGCAACGCCCTAGGGTGACGCCTAAGTTCCCCGGAACGTAGAAATGACCATTACCTTCACACTGGTTGCAATTATTCGTTTTATACGATGGAAAAACTGTTCTATTTATTTTGTATTTCATGCTTCGGGCGTTGACTTCTAAGGCCCTAACTATTAAATCTGTTGGTGCAACGCCCAAGGTGAAGCCTATGTTGCCCGGAAGGTAGAAATGACGTTAACTTTCATACTGGTTGCAATTATTCGTTTTATGCGATGGAAAAGCTGTTTTATTTATTTTGTGTTTTATGTTTCGGGCATTGACTTCTAAGGCCCTAACTATTCGATCTGGTGGGGCAACGCCCTAGGGTGAAGCCTAGGTTGCCTGGAACGTAGAAATGACCATCCCTTTCACACGGGTTGCAATTATTCCTGTTATAGGATGGAAAGGCTGTTGTATTTTTATTGTATTTTATACTTCAGGCGTTGACTTCTAAGGCCCTAGCTATTCGATCTGGTCGAGCAACGCCCTAGAGTGAAGCCTAGGTTGCCCGGAACGTAGACATGACCATAACTTCCACACTGGTTGCAATTATTCGTTTTATAGGATGGAAAAGCTATTCTATTTATATCGTATTTTATGCTTCTGGCGTTGACTTCTAAGGGCCTAACTATTCAATCTGTTGGTGCAACGCCCAAGGGTGAAGCCTATGTTGCCCCGAAAGTAGAAATGACGTTAACTTTCATACTGGTTGCAATTATTCGTTTTATACGATGGAAAACCTGTTTTATTTATTTTGCATTTTATGCTTCGGGCGTTGACTTCTAAGGCCCTAACTATTCGATCTGGTGGAGCAACGCCCTCGGGTGAAGCCTAGGATGCGCGTAACGTAGAAATGACCATAACTTTCACACTGGTAGCAATTATTCGTTTTATACGATGGAAAAACTGTTTTATTTATTTTGTATTTTATGCTACTGGCGTTGACTTCTAAGGCCGTAACCATTCGATCCGGTGGAGCAACGCCCTAGAGTGAAGCCTAGGTTGCCCGGAACGGAGAAATGACCATAGCTTTCACACCGGTAGCAATTATTCTTTTTATACGATGGAAAAACTGTTCTATTTATTTTGTATTTTATGCTTCGGGCGTTGATTGCTAAGGCCCTAACTATTCAATCTGTTGGTGCAACGCCCAAGGGTGAAGCCTATGTTGCCCGGAAAGTAGAAGTGACGTTAACCTTCATACTGGTTGCAATTATTCGTTTTATACGATGGAAAAACTGTTGTATTTATATTGTATTTTATGCTTCGGGCATTGGCTTCTAAGGCCCTAACTATTCAATCTGTTGGAGCAACGCCCCAGTGTGAAACCTAGGTTGCCCGGAAAGTAGAAATGACCATAACTTTCATCCTGGTTGCAATTATCCGTTTTGTATGTTGGAAAAGCTGTTGTATTTATATAGTGTTTTATGCTTCTGGCGTTGACTTCTTAGGCCCTAACTATTCCATCTGGTGGAACAACGCCCTAGGGTGAAGCCTAGGTTGCCTGGAACGTTGAAATGACCATCACTTTCACACGGGATGCAATTATTCCTGTTATAGGATGGAAAGGCTGTTGTATTTTTATTGTATTTTATACTTCAGGCGTTGACTTCTAAGGCCCTAGCTATCCGATCTGGTCGAGCAACGCCCTAGAGTGAAGCCTAGGTTGCCCGGAATGTAGACATGACCATAACTTCCACACTGGTTGCAATCATTCGTTTTATACGATGGAAAAGCTGTTCTATTTATATCGTATTTTATGCTTCTGGCGTTGACTTCTAAGGGCCTAACTATTCAATCTGTTGGTGCAACGCCCAAGGGTGAAGCCTATGTTGCCTGGAAAGTAGAAATGACCTTAACTATCATACTGGTTGCAATTATTCGTTTTATACGATGGAAAAACTGTTCTATTTATTTTGTATTTTATGCTTCGGGCGTTGATTGCTAAGGCCCTAACTATTCAATCTGTTGGTGCAACGCCCAAGGGTGAAGCCTATGTTGCCCGGAAAGTAGAAGTGACGTTAACCTTCATACTGGTTGCAATTATTCGTTTTATACGATGGAAAAACTGTTGTATTTATATTGTATTTTATGCTTCTGGCGTTGACTTCTAAGGGCCTAACTATTCAATCTGTTGGTGCAACGCCCAAGGGTGAAGCCTATGTTGCCTGGAAAGTAGAAATGACCTTAACTATCATACTGGTTGCAATTATTCGTTTTATACGATGGAAAAACGGTTTTATTTATTTTGTATTTTATGCTTCCGGCGTTGACTTCTAAGGCCCTAACTATTCGATCTGGTGGCGCAACGCCCTAGGGTGATGCCTAGGTTGCCCGGAAAGTAGAAATGACAATAACTTTCATCCTGGTTGCAATTATTCGTCTTATACGATGGAAAAGCTGTTGTATTTATATCGTATTTCATGATTCTGGCGTTGAACTCTTAGGCCCTAACTATTCCATCTGGTGGAGCAAGGCCCTAGAGTGAAGCCTAGGTTGCCCGGAACGGAGAAATTACCATAAATTTCACACCGGTAGCAATTATTCGTTTTATACGATGGAAAAGCTGTTCTATTTATATCGTATTTTATGCTTCTGGCGTTGACTTCTAAGGCCCTAACTATTCAATCTGTTCGTGCAACGCCCTAGGGTGAAGCCTAGGTTGCCCGGAACGTAGAAATGACCATAACTTCCACACTGGATGCAATTATTCGTTTTATACGATGGAAAAACTGTATTATTTATTTTGTATTTTATGCTTCGGGCGTCGATTTCTAAGGCCCTAACTATTCGATCTGGTGCCGCAACGCCCTAGAGTGAAGCCGAGGTTGCCCGGAACGTAGAAATGACCATAACTTTCACACTGTTTGCAGTTATTCCTGTTATACGATGGAAAAACTTTTGCATCTTTATTGTACTTTATGCTTCTGGCGTTGGCTTCTAAGGCCCTAACTATTCAATCTGTTGGTGCAACGCTCTAGGGTGAAGAATAGGTAGCCCGGAAAGTAGAAATGACGTTAACTTTCATACTGGTTTCAATTATTCGTTTTATACGATGGAAAAACTGTTGTATTTATATTGTATTTTATGTTTCGGGCATTGACTTCTAAGGCCCTAGCTACTCAATCTGTTGGAGCAACGCCCTAGGGTGAAGCCTAGGTTGCCCGGAAAGTAGAAATGACAATAACTTTCATACTGGTTGCAATTATTCGTTTTATATGATGGTAAAACTGTTGTATTTATATAGTGTTTTATGCTTCTGGCGTTGACTTCTTAGGCCCTAACTATTGCATCTGGTGGAACAACGCCCTAGAGTGAAGCCTAGGTTGTCCGGAACGTAGAAATGACCATAACTTCCACACTGGTTGCAATTATTCGTTTTATACGATGGAAAAGCTGTTGTATTTATATCGTATTTTATGATTCTGGCGTTGAACTCTTAGGCCCTAACTATTCCATCTGGTGGATCAACGCCCTCGGGTGAAGCCTAGGTTGCGCGTAACGTAGAAATGACCATAACTTTCACACTGGTAGCAATTATTCGTTTTATACGATGGAAAAACTGTTGTATTTATATCGTATTTTATGCTTCAGTCGTAGACTTCTAAGGCCGTAGCTATTCGATATGTTGGAGCACCGGCCTAGAGTGAAGCCTAGGTTGCTCGGAACGTAGAAATGACCACTACTTTCACACTGTTTGCAATTATTCATTTAATACGGTGGAAATGCTGTTGTATTTATATCGTATTTTATGCTTCTGGCGTTGACTTCTAAGGCCCTAACTATTCGATCTGGTGGGGCAACGCCCTAGAGTGAAGCCTAGGTTGCCCGGAAAGTAGAAATGACCATAAACTTCATCCTGGTTGCAATTATTCGTTTTATATGATGGAAAAACTGTTGTATTTATATAGTGTTTTATGCTTCTGGCGTTGACTTCTTAGGCCTTAACTATTCCATCTGGTGGAACAACGCCTTAGGGTGAAGCCTAGGTTGCACGCAAAGTAGAAATGACGTTAACTTTCATACTGGTTGCAATTATTCGTTTTATACGATGGAAAAGCTGTTTTATGTATTTTGTATTTTATGCTTCGGGCGTTGACTTCTAAGGCCCTAACTATACGATCTGGTGGCGCGACGCCCTAGAGTGAAGCCTATGTTGCCCGGAACGTAGAAATGACCATAACTTTCACACTGGTTGCTATCATTCGTTTTATATGATGGAAAAACTGTTGTATTTATATAGTGTTTTATGCTTCTGGCGTTGACTTCTTAGGCCCTAACTATTCCATCTGGTGGAACAACGCCCTAGAGTGAAGCCTAGGTTGCCTGGAACGTAGAAATGACCATAACTTCCACACTGGTTGCAATTATTCGTTTTATACGATGGAAAAGCTGTTGTATTTATATCGTATTTTATGCTTCTGGCGTTGACTTCTAAGGCCCTAACTATTCGATCTGGTGGCGCCACGCCCTAGAGTGAAGCCTATGTTGCCCGGAACGTAGAAATGACCATAACTTTCACACTGGTTGCAATAATTCGTTTTATACGAAGGAAAAGCTGTGGCATCTTTTATGTATTTTATTCATCTGGGGCTGACTTCTAAGGCCGTCGCTATTAGATGTGGTGGAGCAACGCCCTAGGGTGACGCCTAAGTTGCCTGGAACGTAGAAATGACCATTACCTTCACACTGGTTGCAATTATTCGTTTTATACGATGGAAAAGCTGTTCTATTTATATCGTATTTTATGCTTCTGGCGTTGACTTCTAAGGGCCTAACTATTCAATCTGTTGGTGCAACGCCCAAGGGTGAAGCCTATGTTGCCCGGAAAGTAGAAATGACCATAACTTTTACACTGGTTGCAATTATTCGTTTTATATGATGGAAAAACTGTTGTATTTATATAGTGTTTTATGCTTCTGGCGTTGACTTCTTAGGCCCTAACTATTCCATCTGGTGGAACAACGCCCTAGGGTGAATCCTAAGTTGCCTGGAACGTAGAAATGACCATCACTTTCACACGGGTTGCAATTATTCCTGTTATAGGATGGAAAGGCTGTTGTATTTTTATTGTATTTTATTCTTCAGGCGTTGACTTCTAAGGCCCTAGCTATCCGATCTGGTCGAGCAACGCCCTAGAGTGAAGCCTAGGTTGCCCGGAACGTAGACATGACCATAACTTCCACACTGGTTGCAATTATTCGTTTTATACGATGGAAAAGCTGTTCTATTTATATCGTATTTCATGCTTCTGACGTTGACTTCTAAGGGCCTAACTATTCAATCTGTTGGTGCAACGCCCAAGGGTGAAGCCTATGTTGCCCCGAAAGTAGAAATGACGTTAACTTTCATACTGGTTGCAATTATTCTTTTTATACGATGGAAAACTGTTTTATTTATTTTGTATTTTATGCTTCGGGCGTAGACTTCTAAGGCCCTAACTATTCGATCTGGTGGAGGAACGCCCTGGAGTGAAGCCTAGGTTGCCCGGAACGTAGAAATGACCATAACTTCCACACTGGTTGCAATTATTCGTTTTATACGATGGAAAAACTGTATTATTTATTTTGTATTTTATGCTTCGGGCGTTGATTTCTAAGGCCCTAACTATTCGATCTGGTGCCGCTACGCCCTAGAGTGAAGCCGAGGTTGCCCGGAACGTAGAAATGACCATAACTTTCACACTGTTTGCAGTTATTCCTGTTATACGATGGAAAAACTTTTGCATCTTTATTGTACTTTATGCTTCTGGCGTTGGCTTCTAAGGCCCTAACTATTCAATCTGTTGGTGCAACGCTCTAGGGTGAAGCCTAGGTAGCCCGGAAAGTAGAAATGACGTTAGCTTTCATACTGGTTTCAATTATTCGTTTTATACGATGGAAAAACTGTTGTATTTATATTGTATTTTATGCTTCGTGCATTGACTTCTAAGGCCCTAGCTACTCAATCTGTTGGAGCAACGCCCTAGGGTGAAGCCTAGGTTGCCCGGAAAGTAGAAATGAAGAATAACTTTCATCCTGGTTGCAATTATTCGTTTTATATGATGGAAAAACTGTTGTATTTATATAGTGTTTTATGCTTCTGGCGTTGACTTCTTAGGCCCTAACTATTGCATCTGGTGGAACAACGCCCTAGAGTGAAGCCTAGGTTGCCCGGAACGTAGAAATGATCATAACTTCCACACTGGTTGCAATTATTCGTTTTATATGATGGAAAAGCTGTTGTATTTATATCGTATTTTATGATTCTGGCGTTGAACTCTTAGGCCCTAACTATTCCATCTGGTGGATCAACGCCCTCGGGTGAAGCCTAGGTTGCGCGTAACGTAGAAATGACCATAACTTTCACACTGGAAGCAATTATTCGTTTTATACGATGGAAAAACTGTTGTATTTATATCGTATTTTATGCTTCTGGCGTTGACTTCTAAGGCCCTAACTATTCGATCTGGTGGCGCAACGCCCCAGAGTGAAGCCTAGGTTGCCCGGAACGTAGAAATGACCATAACTTTCACACTGGTTGCAATTATTAGATTTATACGATGGAAAAGCTGTGGCATCTTTTATGTATTTTATTCATCTGGGGTTGACTTCTAAGGCCGTTACTATTAGATGTGGTGGAGCAACGCCCTAGGGTGACGCCTAAGTTCCCCGGAACGTAGAAATGACCATTACCTTCACACTGGTTGCAATTATTCGTTTTATACGATGGAAAAACTGTTCTATTTATTTTGTATTTCATGCTTCGGGCGTTGACTTCTAAGGCCCTAACTATTAAATCTGTTGGTGCAACGCCCAAGGTGAAGCCTATGTTGCCCGGAAGGTAGAAATGACGTTAACTTTCATACTGGTTGCAATTATTCGTTTTATGCGATGGAAAAGCTGTTTTATTTATTTTGTGTTTTATGCTTCGGGCTTTGACTTCTAAGGCCCTAACTATTCGATCTGGTGGCATAACGCCCTAGAGTGAAGCCTAGGTTGCCCGGAACGTAGAAATAACCATAACTTTCACACGGGTTGCAGTTATTCCTGTTATAGGATGGAAAGACAGTTGCATCTTTATTGTATTTTAAGCTTCGGGCATTGACTTCTAAGGCCCTAGCTATTCAATCTGTTGGAGCAACGCCCTAGGGTGAAGCCTAGGTTGCCCGGAACGGAGAAATCACCATAAATTTCACACCGGTAGCAATTATTCGTTTTATACGATGGAAAAACTGTTCTGTTTATTTTGTATTTTATGCTTCGGGCGTTGACTACTAAGGCCCTAACTATTCAATCTGTTGGTGCAACGCCCTAGGGTGAAGCCTAGGTTGCCCGGAAAGTAGGAATGACGATAACTTTCATACTGGTTGCAATTATTCGTTTTATACGATGGAAAAACTGTTGTATTTATATTGTATTTTATGCTTCGGGCATTGACTCCTAAGGCCCTAACTATTCAATCTGTTGGAGCAACGCCCCAGGGTGAAACCTAGGTTGCCCGGAAAGTAGAAATGACCATTACTTTCATCCTGGTTGCAATTATCCGTTTTATATGTTGGAAAAGCTGTTGTATTTATATAGCGTTTTAAGCTTCTGGCGTTGACTTCTTAGGGCCTAACTATTCTATCTGGTGGAACTACGCCCTAGGGTGAATCCTAGGTTGCCTGGAACGTAGAAATGACCATCACTTTCACACGGGTTGCAGTTATTCCTGTTATAGGATGGAAAGACTGTTGCATTTTTATTGTATTTTATACTTCAGGCGTTGACTTCTAAGGCCCTAGCTATTCGATCGGGGTCGAGCAACGCCCTAGAGTGAAGCCTAGGTTGCCGGGAACGTAGAAATGACCATAACTTCCACTCTGGTTGCAATTATTCGTTTTATACGATGGAAAAGCTGTTGTATTTATATCGTATTTTATGCTTCTGGCGTTGACTTCTAAGGGCCTAACTATTCAATCTGTTGGTGCAACGCCCAAGGGTGAAGCCTATGTTGCCCCGAAAGTAGAAATGACGTTAACTTTCATACTGGTTGCAATTATTCGTTTTATACGATGGAAAACCTGTTTTATTTATTTTGCATTTTATGCTTCGGGCGTTGACTTCTAAGGCCCTAACTATTCGATCTGGTGGAGCAACGCCCTCGGGTGAAGCCTAGGATGCGCGTAACGTAGAAATGACCATAACTTTCACACTGGCAGCAATTATTCGTTTTATACGATGGAAAAACTGTTTTATTTATTTTGTATTTTATGCTACTGGCGTTGACTTCTAAGGCCCTAAACATTCGATCCGGTGGAGCAACGCCCTAGAGTGAAGCCTAGGTTGCCCGGAACGGAGAAATGACCATAACTTTCACACCGGTAGCAATTATTCTTTTTATACGAAGGAAAAACTGTTCTATTTATTTTGTATTTTATGCTTCGGGCGTTGATTGCTAAGGCCCTAACTATTCAATCTGTTGGTGCAACGCCCAAGGGTGAAGCCTATGTTGCCCGGAAAGTAGAAATGACGTTAACTTTCATACTGGTTGCAATTATTCGTTTTATACGATGGAAAAGCTGTTCTATTTATTTTGTATTTCATGCTTCGGGCGTTGACTTCTAAGGCCCTAACTATTAAATCTGTTGGTGCAACGCCCAAGGTGAAGCCTATGTTGCCCGGAACGTAGAAATGACCATAACTTTCACACTGGTTACTATCATTCGTTTTATACGATGGAAAAACTGTTGTATTTATATCGTATTTTATGCTTCTGGCGTTGACTTCTAAGGCCCGAACTATTCGATCTGGTGGAGCAATGCCCTAGAGTGAAGCCTAGGCTGCCCGGAACGGAGAAATCACCATAACTTTCACACCGGTAGCAATTATTCGTTTTATACGATGGAAAAACTGTTCTGTTTATTTTGTATTTTATGCTTCGGGCGTTGACCTCTAAGGCCCTAACTATTCAATCTGTTGGTGCAACGCCCTAGGGTGAAGCCTAGGTTGCCCGGAAAGTAGAAATGACGTTAACCTTCATACTGGTTGCAATTATTCGTTTTATACGATGGAAAAACTGTTGTATTTATATAGTGTTTTATGCTTCTGGCGTTGACTTCTTAGGCCCTAACTATTCCATCTGGTGGAACAACGCCCTAGGGTGAATCCTAGGTTGCCTGGAACGTAGAAATGACCATCACTTTCACACGGGTTGCAGTTATTCCTGTTATAGGATGGAAAGGCAGTTGCATTTTTATTGTATTTTATACTTCAGGCGTTGACTTCTAGGGTCCTAGCTATTCGATCTGGTCGAGCAACGCCTTAGAGTGCAGCCTAGGTTGCCCGGAACGTAGAAATGACCATAACTTCCACACTGGTTGCAATTATTCGTTTTATACGATGGAAAAACTGTTTTATTTATTCTGTATTTTATGCTTCTGGCGTTGACTTCTAAGGCCCTAACTATTCGATCTGGTGAAGCAACGCCCTAGAGTGAAGCCTAGGTTGCCCGGAACGGAGAAATGACCATAGCTTTCACACCGGTAGCAATTATTCGTTTTATACGATGGAAAAACTGTTCTATTTATTTTGTATTTTATGCTTCGGGCGTTGACTTCTAAGGCCCTAACTATTCAATCTGTTGGTGCAACGCCCAAGGGTGAAGCCTATGTTGCCCGGAAAGTAGAAATGACGTTAACTTTTATACTGGTTGTAATTATTCGTTTTATACGATGGAAAAACTGTTTTATTTATTTTGTATTTTATGATTCGGGCTTTGACTTCTAAGGCCCTAACTATTCGATCTGGTGGCATAACGCCCTAGAGTGAAGCCTAGGTTGCCCGGAACGTAGAAATAACCATAACTTTCATCCTGGTTGAAATTATCCGTTTTATATGTTGGAAAAGCTGTTGTATTTATATATTGTTTTATGCTTCTGGCGTTGACTTCTTAGGCCCTAACTATTCCATCTGGTGGAACAACGCCCTAGGGTGAATCCTAGGTTGCCTGGAACGTAGAAATGACCATCACTTTCACACGGGTTGCAGTTATTCCTGTTATAGGATGGAAAGACAGTTGCATCTTTATTGTATTTTAAGCTTCGGGCATTGACTTCTAAGGCCCTAGCTATTCAATCTGTTGGAGCAACGCCCTAGGGTGATGCCTAGGTTGCCCGGAAAGTAGAAATGACAATAACTTTCATCCTGGTTGCTATCATTCGTTTTATATGATGGAATAACTGTTGTATTCATATAGTGTTTTATGCTTCTGGCGTTGACTTCTTAGGCCCTAACTATTCCATCTGGTGGAACAACGCCCTAGAGTGAAGCCTAGGTTGCCCGGAACGTAGAAATGACCATAACTTCCACACTGGTTGCAATTATTCGTTTTATACGATGGAAAAGCTGTTGTATTTATATCGTATTTTATGCTTCTGGCGTTGACTTCTAAGGCCCTAACTATTCGATCTGGTGGCGCAACGCCCTAGAGTGAAGCCTATGTTGCCCGGAACGTAGAAATGACCATAACTTTCACACTGGTTGCAATTATTCGTTTTAGACGATGGAAAAGCTGTGGCATCTTTTATGTATTTTATTCATCTGGGGCTGACTTGTAAGGCCGTTGCTATTAGATGTGGTGGAGCAACGCCCTAGGGTGACGCCTAAGTTGCCCGGAACGTAGAAATGACCATTAGCTTCACACTGGTTGCAATTATTCGTTTTATACGATGGAAAAACTGTTCTATTTATTTTGTATTTTATGCTTCGGGCGTTGACTTCTAAGGCCCTAACTATTCAATCTGTTGGTGCAACGCCCAAGGGTGAAGCCTATGTTGCGCGGAAGGTAGAAATGACGTTAACTTTCATACTGGTTGCAATTATCCGTTTTATACGATGGAAAAGCTGTTGTATTTATATTGTATTTTATGCTTCGGGCATTGACTTCTAAGGCCCTAGCTACTGAATCTGTTGGAGCAACGCCCTAGGGTGAAGCCTAGGTTGCCCGGAAAGCAGAAATGACCATAACTTCCACACTGGTTGCAATTATTCGTTTTATACGATGGAAAAACTGTTTTATTTATTTTGTATTTTATGCTTCTGGCGTTGACTTCTAAGGCCCTAACTATTCGATCCGGTGGAGCAACGCCCTAGAGTGAAGCCTAGGTTGCCCGGAACGGCGAAATGACCATAACTTTCACACCGGTAGCAATTATTCTTTTTATACGTTGGAAAAACTGTTCTATTTATTTTGTATTTTATGCTTCGGGCGTTGACTTCTAAGGCCCTAACTATTCGATCTGTTGGTGCAACGCCCTAGAGTGAAGCCTAGGTAGCCCGGAACGTAGAAATGACCATGACTTTCACACTGTCTGCAGTTATTCCTTTTATACGATGGAAAAACTTTTGCATCTTTATTGTAACTTGTGCTTCTGGCGTTGACTTCTAAGGCCCTAACTATTCAATCTGTTGGTGCAACGCCCTATGGTCAAGCCTAGGTAGCCCGGAAAGTAGAAATGACGTTAACTTTCATACTGGTTTCAATTATTCGTTTTATACGATGGAAAAACTTCTGTATTTATATTGTATTTTATGCTTCGGGCATTGACTTCTAAGGCCCTAGCTATTCAATCTGTTGTAGCAACGCCCTAGGGTGAAGCCTAGGTTGCCCGGAAAGTAGAAATGACATTAACATTCATCCTGGTTGCAATTATTCGTTTTATATGGCGGAAAAGCTGTTGTATTTATATAGTGTTTTATGCTTCTGGCGTTGACTTCTTAGGCCCTAACTATTCCATCTGGTGGAAAAACGCCCTTGGGTGAAGCCTCGGTTGCGCGGAACGTAGCAATGACCATAACTTTCACACTGGTAGCAATTATTCGTTTCATACGATGGAAAAACTGTTCTATTTATTTTGTATTTTATGCTTCGGGCGTTGACTTCTAAGGCCCTAGCTATTCGATCTGGTCGAGCAACGCCCTAGAGTGAAGCCTAGGTTGCACGGAACGTAGAAATGACCATAACTTCCACACTGCTTGCAATTATTCGTTTTATACGATGGAACAGCTGTTGTATATATATCGTATTTTATGCTTCTGGCGTTGACTTCTTAGGCCCTAACTATTCCATCTGGTGGAACAGCGTCCTAGGGTGAAGCCTAGGTTGCGCGGAACGTAGAAGTGACCATAAATTTCACTCTGGTAGCAATTATTCGTTTTATACGATGGAAAAACTGTTTTATTTATTTTGTATTTTATGCTTCTGGCGTTGACTTCTACGGCCCTAACTATTCGATCTGGTGGAGCAATGCCCTAGAGTGAAGCCTAGGTTGCCCGGAACGGAGAAATCACCATAAATTTCACACCGGTAGCAATTATTCGTTTTATACGATGGAAAAACTGTTCTGTTTATTTTGTATTTTATGCTTCGGGCGTTGACTTCTAAGGCCCTAACTATTCAATCTGTTGGTGCAACGCCCTAGGGTGAAGCCTAGGTTGCCCGGAAAGTAGGAGTGACGATAACTTTCATACTGGTTGCAATTATTCGTTTTATACGATGGAAAAACTGTTGTATTTATATTGTATTTTATGCTTCGGGCATTGACTCCTAAGGCCCTAACTATTCAATCTGTTGGAGCAACGCCCCAGGGTGAAACCTAGGTTGCCCGGAAAGTAGAAATGACCATTACTTTCATCCTGGTTGCAATTATCCGTTTTATATGTTGGAAAAGCTGTTGTATTTATATAGCGTTTTAAGCTTCTGGCGTTGACTTCTTAGGGCCTAACTATTCTATCTGGTGGAACTACGCCCTAGGGTGAATCCTAGGTTGCCTCGAACGTAGAAATGACCATCACTTTCACACGGGTTGCAGTTATTCCTGTTATAGGATGGAAAGACTGTTGCATTTTTATTGTATTTTATACTTCAGGCGTTGACTTCTAAGGCCCTAGCTATTCGATCGGGGTCGAGCAACGCCCTAGAGTGAAGCCTAGGTTGCCGGGAACGTAGAAATGACCATAACTTCCACTCTGGTTGCAATTATTCGTTTTATACGATGGAAAAGCTGTTGTATTTATATCGTATTTTATGCTTCTGGCGTTGACTTCTAAGCACCTAGCCATTCGATCTGGTGGAGCAACGCCCTAGAGTGAAGCCTAGGTTGCGCGGAACGTAGAAATGACCATAACGTTCACACTGGTAGCAATTATTCGTTTTGTACGATGGAAAAACTGTTTTATTTATTCTGTATTTTATGCTTCTGGCGTTGACTTCTAAGGCCCTAACTATTCGATCTGGTGGAGCAACGCCCTAGAGTGAAGCCTGGGTTGCCCGCAACGGAGAAATGACCATAACTTTCACACCGGTAGCAATTATTCGTTTTATACGATGGAAAAACTGTTCTATTTATTTTGTATTTTATGCTTCGGGCGTTGACTTCTAAGGCCCTAACTATTCAATCTGTTGGTGCAACGCCCTAGAGTGAAGCCTAGGTTGTCCGGAACGTAGAAATGACCATAACTTCCACACTGGTTGCAATTATTCGTTTTATACGATGGAAAAGCTGTTGTATTTATATCGTATTTTATGATTCTGGCGTTGAACTCTTAGGCCCTAACTATTCTATCTGGTGGATCAACGCCCTCGGGTGAAGCCTAGGTTGCGCGTAACGTAGAAATGACCATAACTTTCACACTGGTTGCAATTATTCGTTTTATACGATGGAAAAGCTGTTGTATTTATATCGTATTTTATGCTTCTGGCGTTGACTTCTAAGGCCCTAAATATTCGATCTGGTGGCGCCACGCCCTAGAGTGAAGCCTATGTTGCCGGAACGTAGAAATGACCATAACTTTCACACTGGTTGCAATAATTCGTTTTATACGATGGAAAAGCTGTGGCATCTTTTATGTATTTTATTCATCTGGGGCTGACTTCTAAGGCCGTTGCTATTAGATGTGGTGGAGCAACGCCCTAGGGTGACGCCTAAGTTCCCTGGAACATAGAAATGACCATTACCTTCACACTGGTTGCAATTATTCGTTTTATACGATGGAAAAGCTGTTCTATTTATATCGTATTTTATGCTTCTGGCGTTGACTTCTAAGGGCCTAACTATTCAATCTGTTGGTGCAACGCCCAAGGGTGAAGCCTATGTTGCCCGGAAAGTAGAAATGACCATAACTTTTACACTGGTTGCAATTATTCGTTTTATATGATGGAAAAACTGTTGTATTTATATAGTGTTTTATGCATCTGGCGTTGACTTCTTAGGCCCTAACTATTCCGTCTGGTGGAACAACGCCCTAGGGTGAATCCTATGTTGCCTGGAACGTAGAAATGACCATCACTTTCACACGGGTTGCAATTATTCCTGTTATAGGATGGAAAGGCTGTTGTATTTTTATTGTATTTTATACTTCAGGCGTTGACTTCTAAGGCCCTAGCTATCCGATCTGGTCGAGCAACGCCCTAGAGTGAAGCCTAGGTTGCCCGGAACGTAGACATGACCATAACTTCCACACTGGTTGCAATTATTCGTTTTATACGATGGAAAAGCTGTTCTATTTATATCGTATTTTATGCTTCTGGCGTTGACTTCTAAGGGCCTAACTATTTAATCTGTTGGTGCAACGCCCAAGGGTGAAGCCTAGGTTGCGCGGAACGTAGAAATGACCATAACGTTCACACTGGTAGCAATTATTCGTTTTGTACGATGGAAAAACTGTTTTATTTATTCTGTATTTTATGCTTCTGGCGTTGACTTCTAAGGCCCTAACTATTCGATCTGGTGGAGCAACGCCCTAGAGTGAAGCCTATGTTGCCCGGAACGTAGAAATGACCATAACTTTCACACTGGTTGCAATAATTCGTTTTATACGATGGAAAAGCTGTGGCATCTTTTATGTATTTTATTCATCTGGGGCTGACTTCTAAGGCCGTTGCTATTAGATGTGGTGGAGCAACGCCCTAGGGTGACGCCTAAGTTCCCTGGAACATAGAAATGACCATTACCTTCACACTGGTTGCAATTATTCGTTTTATACGATGGAAAAGCTGTTCTATTTATATCGTATTTTATGCTTCTGGCGTTGACTTCTAAGGGCCTAACTATTCAATCTGTTGGTGCAACGCCCAAGGGTGAAGCCTATGTTGCCCGGAAAGTAGAAATGACCATAACTTTTACACTGGTTGCAATTATTCGTTTTATATGATGGAAAAACTGTTGTATTTATATAGTGTTTTATGCATCTGGCGTTGACTTCTTAGGCCCTAACTATTCCGTCTGGTGGAACAACGCCCTAGGGTGAATCCTATGTTGCCTGGAACGTAGAAATGACCATCACTTTCACACGGGTTGCAATTATTCCTGTTATAGGATGGAAAGGCTGTTGTATTTTTATTGTATTTTATACTTCAGGCGTTGACTTCTAAGGCCCTAGCTATCCGATCTGGTCGAGCAACGCCCTAGAGTGAAGCCTAGGTTGCCCGGAACGTAGACATGACCATAACTTCCACACTGGTTGCAATTATTCGTTTTATACGATGGAAAAGCTGTTCTATTTATATCGTATTTTATGCTTCTGGCGTTGACTTCTAAGGGCCTAACTATTCAATCTGTTGGTGCAACGCCCAAGGGTGAAGCCTATGTTGCCCCGAAAGTAGAAATGACGTTAACTTTCATACTGGTTGCAATTATTCTTTTTATACGATGGAAAACTGTTTTATTTATTTTGTATTTTATGCTTCGGGCGTAGACTTCTAAGGCCCTAACTATTCGATCTGGTGGAGGAACGCCCTAGAGTGAAGCCTAGGTTGCCCGGAACGTAGAAATGACCATAACTTCCACACTGGTTGCAATTATTCGTTTTATACGATGGAAAAACTGTATTATTTATTTTGGATTTTATGCTTCGGGCGTTGATTTCTAAGGCCCTAACTATTCGATCTGGTGCCGCTACGCCCTAGAGTGAAGCCGAGGTTGCCCGGAACGTAGAAATGACCATAACTTTCACACTGTTTGCAGTTATTCCTGTTATACGATGGAAAAACTTTTGCATCTTTATTGTAGTTTATGCTTCTGGCGTTGGCTTCTAAGGCCCTAACTATTCAATCTGTTGGTGCAACGCTCTAGGGTGAAGCCTAGGTAGCCCGGAAAGTAGAAATGACGTTAGCTTTCATACTGGTTTCAATTATTCGTTTTATACGATGGAAAAACTGTTGTATTTATATTGTATTTTATGCTTCGGGCATTGACTTCTAAGGCCCTAGCTACTCAATCTGTTGGAGCAACGCCCTAGGGTGAAGCCTAGGTTGCCCGGAAAGTAGAAATGAAGAATAACTTTCATCCTGGTTGCAATTATTCGTTTTATATGATGGAAAAACTGTTGTATTTATATAGTGTTTTATGCTTCTGGCGTTGACTTCTTAAGCCCTAACTATTCCATCTGGTGGAACAACGCCCTAGGGTGAAGCCTAGGTTGCCTGGAACGTAGAAATGACCATCCCTTTCACACGGGTTGCAATTATTCCTGTTATAGGATGGAAAGGCTGTTGTATTTTTATTGTATTTTATACTTCAGGCGTTGACTTCTAAGGCCCTAGCTATTCGATCTGGTCGAGCAACGCCCTAGAGTGAAGCCTAGGTTGCCCGGAACGTAGACATGACCATAACATCCACACTGGTTGCAATTATTCGTTTTATAGGATGGAAAAGCTATTCTATTTATATCGTATTTTATGCTTCTGGCGTTGACTTCTAAGGGCCTAACTATTCAATCTGTTGCTGCGACGCCCAAGGGTGAAGCCTATGTTGCCCCGAAAGTAGAAATGACGTTAACTTTCATACTGGTTGCAATTATTCGTTTTATACGATGGAAAACCTGTTTTATTTATTTTGCATTTTATGCTTCGGGCGTTGACTTCTAAGGCCCTAACTATTCGATCTGGTGGAGCAGCGCCCTCGGGTGAAGCCTAGGATGCGCGTAACGTAGAAATGACCATAACTTTCACACTGGTAGCAATTATTCGTTTTATACGATGGAAAAACTGTTTTATTTATTTTGTATTATATGCTACTGGCGTTGACTTCTAAGGCCCTAACCATTCGATCCGGTGGAGCAACGCCCTAGAGTGAAGCCTAGGTTGCCCGGAACGGAGAAATGACCATAACTTTCACACCGATAGCAGTTATTCTTTTTATACGATGGAAAAACTGTTCTATTTATTTTGTATTTTATGCTTCGGGCGTTGATTGCTAAGGCCCTAACTATTCAATCTGTTGGTGCAACGCCCAAGGGTGAAGCCTATGTTGCCCGGAAAGTAGAAATGACGTTAACTTTCATACTGGTTGCAATTATTCGTTTTATACGATGGAAAAGCTGTTCTATTTATTTTGTGTTTCATGCTTCGGGCGTTGACTTCTAAGGCCCTAACTATTAAATCTGTTGGTGCAACGCCCAAGGTGAAGCCTATGTTGCCCGGAACGTAGAAATGACCATAACTTTCACACTGGTTACTATCATTCGTTTTATACGATGGAAAAACTGTTGTATTTATATCGTATTTTATGCTTCTGGCGTTGACTTCTAAGGCCCGAACTATTCGATCTGGTGGAGCAATGCCCTAGAGTGAAGCCTAGGCTGCCCGGAACGGAGAAATCACCATAACTTTCACACCGGTAGCAATTATTCGTTTTATACGATGGAAAAACTGTTCTGTTTATTTTGTATTTTATGCTTCGGGCGTTGACTTCTAAGGCCCTAACTATTCAATCTGTTGGTGCAACGCCCTA
This sequence comes from Calliopsis andreniformis, assembly GCF_051401765.1. Classification (NCBI taxonomy): domain Eukaryota; kingdom Metazoa; phylum Arthropoda; class Insecta; order Hymenoptera; family Andrenidae; genus Calliopsis; species Calliopsis andreniformis. The sequence goes on along the minus strand of NW_027480426.1, from coordinate 7,179,426 downwards.
GGGTGAAGCCTAGGTTGCCCGGAAAGTAGGAACGACGTTAACTTTCCTACTGGTTGCAATTATTCGTTTTATACGATGGAAAAACTGTTGTATTTATATTGTATTTTATGCTTCGGGCATTGACTTCTAAGGCCCTAACCATTCGATCCGTTGGAGCAACGCCCTAGAGTGAAGCCTAGGTTGCCCGGAACGGAGAAATGACCATAACTTTCACACCGGTAGCAATTATTCTTTTTATACGATGGAAAAACTGTTCTATTTATTTTGTATTTTATGCTTCGGGCGTTGACTGGTAAGGCCCTAACTATTCAATCTGTTGGTGCAACGCCAAAGGGTGAAGCCTATGTTGCCCGGAAAGTAGAAATGACGTTAACTTTCATACTGGTTGCAATTATTCGTTTTATACGATGGAAAAGCTGTTTTATTTATTTTGTATTTTATGCTTCGGGCGTTGACTTCTAAGGCCCTAACTATTCGATCAGGTGGCGCGACGCCCTAGAGTGAAGCCAATGTTGCCCGGAACGTAGAAATGACCATAACTTTCACACTGGTTGCTATCATTCGTTTTATATGATGGAAAAACTGTTGTATTTATATAGTGTTTTATGCTTCTGGCGTTGACTTCTTAGGCCCTAACTATTCCATCTGGTGGAACAACGCCCTAGAGTGAAGCCTAGGTTGCCCGGAACGTAGAAATGACCATAACTTCCACACTGGTTGCAATTATTCGTTTTATACGATGGAAAAGCTGTTGTATTTATTTTGTATTTTATGCTTCGGGCGTTGACTTCTAAGGCCCTAACTATTCAATCTGTTGGTGCAACGCCCAAGGGTGAAGCACATGTTGCCCGGATGGTAGAAATTACGTTAACTTTCATACTGGTTGCAATTATTCGTTTTATACGATGGAAAAACTGTTCTATTTATTTTGTATTTCATGCTTCGGGCGTTGACTTCTAAGGCCCTAACTATTAAATCTGTTGGTGCAACGCCCAAGGTGAAGCCTATGTTGCCCGGAAGGTAGAAATGACGTTAACTTTCATACTGGTTGCAATTATTCGTTTTATGCGATGGAAAAGCTGTTTTATTTATTTTGTGTTTTATGCTTCGGGCATTGACTTCTAAGGCCCTAACTATTCGATCTGGTGGGGCAACGCCCTAGAGTGAAGCCTAGGTTGCCCGGAAAGTAGAAATGACCATAAATTTCATCCTGGTTGCAATTATTCGCTTTATATGATGGAAAAACTGTTGTATTTATATAGTGTTTTATGCTTCTGGCGTTGAATTCTTAGGTCCTAACTATTCCATCTGGTGGAACAACGCCCTAGGGTGAAGCCTAGGTTGCCTGGAACGTAGAAATGACCATCCCTTTCACACGGGTTGCAATTATTCCTGTTATAGGATGGAAAGGCTGTTGTATTTTTATTGTATTTTATACTTCAGGCGTTGACTTCTAAGGCCCTAGCTATTCGATCTCGTCGAGCAACGCCCTAGAGTGAAGCCTAGGTTGCCCGGAACGTAGACATGACCATAACTTCCACACTGGTTGCAATTATTCGTTTTATAGGATGGAAAAACTGTTCTGTTTATTTTGTATTTTATGCTTCGGGCGTTGACCTCTAAGGCCCTAACTATTCAATCTGTTGGTGCAACGCCCTAGGGTGAAGCCTAGGTTGCCCGGAAAGTAGAAATGACGTTAACCTTCATACTGGTTGCAATTATTCGTTTTATACGATGGAAAAACTGTTGTATTTATATTGTATTTTATGCTTCGGGCATTGGCTTCTAAGGCCCTAACTATTCAATCTGTTGGAGCCACGCCCCAGTGTGAAACCTAGGTTGCCCGGAAAGTAGAAATGACCATAACTTTCATCCTGGTTGCAATTATCCGTTTTATATGTTGGAAAAGCTGTTGTATTTATATAGTGTTTTATGCTTCTGGCGTTGACTTCTTAGGCCCTAACTATTCCATCTGGTGGAACAACGCCCTAGGGTGAATCCTAGGTTGCCTGGAACGTAGAAATGACCATCACTTTCACACGGGTTGCAGTTATTCCTGTTATAGGATGGAAAGGCAGTTGCATTTTTATTGTATTTTATACTTCAGGCGTTGACTTCTAGGGTCCTAGCTATTCGATCTGGTCGAGCAACGCCTTAGAGTGCAGCCTAGGTTGCCCGGAACGTAGAAATGACCATAACTTCCACACTGGTTGCAATTATTCGTTTTATACGATGGAAAAACTGTTTTATTTATTCTGTATTTTATGCTTCTGGCGTTGACTTCTAAGGCCCTAACTATTCGATCTGGTGAAGCAACGCCCTAGAGTGAAGCCTAGGTTGCCCGGAACGGAGAAATGACCATAGCTTTCACACCGGTAGCAATTATTCGTTTTATACGATGGAAAAACTGTTCTGTTTATTTTGTATTTTATGCTTCGGGCGTTGACTTCTAAGGCCCTAACTATTCAATCTGTTGGTGCAACGCCCTAGGGTGAAGCCTAGGTTGCCCGGAAAGTAGAAATGAAGAATAACTTTCATCCTGGTTGCAATTATTCGTTTTATATGATGGAAAAACTGTTGTATTTATATAGTGTTTTATGCTTCTGGCGTTGACTTCTTAGGCCCTAACTATTCCATCTGGTGGAACAACGCCCTAGGGTGAAGCCTAGGTTGCCTGGAACGTAGAAATGACCATCCCTTTCACACGGGTTGCAATTATTCCTGTTATAGGATGGAAAGGCTGTTGTATTTTTATTGTATTTTATACTTCAGGCGTTGACTTCTAAGGCCCTAGCTATTCGATCTGGTCGAGCAACGCCCTAGAGTGAAGCCTAGGTTGCCCGGAACGTAGACATGACCATAACTTCCACACTGGTTGCAATTATTCGTTTTATAGGATGGAAAAGCTATTCTATTTATATCGTATTTTATGCTTCTGGCGTTGACTTCTAAGGGCCTAACTATTCAATCTGTTGCTGCGACGCCCAAGGGTGAAGCCTATGTTGCCCCGAAAGTAGAAATGACGTTAACTTTCATACTGGTTGCAATTATTCGTTTTATACGATGGAAAACCTGTTTTATTTATTTTGCATTTTATGCTTCGGGCGTTGACTTCTAAGGCCCTAACTATTCGATCTGGTGGAGCAGCGCCCTTGGGTGAAGCCTAGGATGCGCGTAACGTAGAAATGACCATAACTTTCACACTGGTAGCAATTATTCGTTTTATACGATGGAAAAACTGTTTTATTTATTTTGTATTATATGCTACTGGCGTTGACTTCTAAGGCCCTAACCATTCCATCCGGTGGAGCAACGCCCTAGAGTGAAGCCTAGGTTGCCCGGAACGGAGAAATGACCATAACTTTCACACCGGTAGCAGTTATTCTTTTTATACGATGGAAAAACTGTTCTATTTATTTTGTATTTTATGCTTCGGGCGTTGATTGCTAAGGCCCTAACTATTCAATCTGTTGGTGCAACGCCCAAGGGTGAAGCCTATGTTGCCCGGAAAGTAGAAATGACGTTAACTTTCATACTGGTTGCAATTATTCGTTTTATACGATGGAAAAGCTGTTCTATTTATTTTGTGTTTCATGCTTCGGGCGTTGACTTCTAAGGCCCTAACTATTAAATCTGTTGGTGCAACGCCCAAGGTGAAGCCTATGTTGCCCGGAACGTAGAAATGACCATAACTTTCACACTGGTTACTATCATTCGTTTTATACGATGGAAAAACTGTTGTATTTATATCGTATTTTATGCTTCTGGCGTTGACTTCTAAGGCCCGAACTATTCGATCTGGTGGAGCAATGCCCTAGAGTGAAGCCTAGGCTGCCCGGAACGGAGAAATCACCATAACTTTCACACCGGTAGCAATTATTCGTTTTATACGATGGAAAAACTGTTCTGTTTATTTTGTATTTTATGCTTCGGGCGTTGACTTCTAAGGCCCTAACTATTCAATCTGTTGGTGCAACGCCCTAGGGTGAAGCCTAGGTTGCCCGGAAAGTAGGAACGACGTTAACTTTCGTACTGGTTGCAATTATTCGTTTTATACGATGGAAAAACTGTTGTATTTATATTGTATTTTATGCTTCGGGCATTTACTTCTAAGGCCCTAACCATTCGATCCGTTGGAGCAACGCCCTAGAGTGAAGCCTAGGTTGCCCGGAACGGAGAAATGACCATAACTTTCACACCGGTAGCAATTATTCTTTTTATACGATGGAAAAACTGTTCTATTTATTTTGTATTTTATGCTTCGGGCGTTGACTGGTAAGGCCCTAACTATTCAATCTGTTGGTGCAACGCCAAAGGGTGAAGCCTATGTTGCCCGGAAAGTAGAAATGACGTTAACTTTCATACTGGTTGCAATTATTCGTTTTATACGATGGAAAAGCTGTTTTATTTATTTTGTATTTTATGCTTCGGGCGTTGACTTCTAAGGCCCTAACTATTCGATCAGGTGGCGCGACGCCCTAGAGTGAAGCCAATGTTGCCCGGAACGTAGAAATGACCATAACTTTCACACTGGTTGCTATCATTCGTTTTATATGATGGAAAAACTGTTGTATTTATATAGTGTTTTATGCTTCTGGCGTTGACTTCTTAGGCCCTAACTATTCCATCTGGTGGAACAACGCCCTAGAGTGAAGCCTAGGTTGCCCGGAACGTAGAAATGACCATAACTTCCACACTGGTTGCAATTATTCGTTTTATACGATGGAAAAACTGTTTTATTTATTCTGTATTTTATGCTTCTGGCGTTGACTTCTAAGGCCCTAACTATTCGATCTGGTGAAGCAACGCCCTAGAGTGAAGCCTAGGTTGCCCGGAACGGAGAAATGACCATAGCTTTCACACCGGTAGCAATTATTCGTTTTATACGATGGAAAACCTGTTTTATTTATTTTGCATTTTATGCTTCGGGCGTTGACTTCTAAGGCCCTAACTATTCGATCTGGTGGAGCAGCGCCCTTGGGTGAAGCCTAGGATGCGCGTAACGTAGAAATGACCATAACTTTCACACTGGTAGCAATTATTCGTTTTATACGATGGAAAAACTGTTTTATTTATTTTGTATTATATGCTACTGGCGTTGACTTCTAAGGCCCTAACCATTCGATCCGGTGGAGCAACGCCCTAGAGTGAAGCCTAGGTTGCCCGGAACGGAGAAATGACCATAACTTTCACACCGGTAGCAGTTATTCTTTTTATACGATGGAAAAACTGTTCTATTTATTTTGTATTTTATGCTTCGGGCGTTGATTGCTAAGGCCCTAACTATTCAATCTGTTGGTGCAACGCCCAAGGGTGAAGCCTATGTTGCCCGGAAAGTAGAAATGACGTTAACTTTCATACTGGTTGCAATTATTCGTTTTATACGATGGAAAAGCTGTTCTATTTATTTTGTGTTTCATGCTTCGGGCGTTGACTTCTAAGGCCCTAACTATTAAATCTGTTGGTGCAACGCCCAAGGTGAAGCCTATGTTGCCCGGAACGTAGAAATGACCATAACTTTCACACTGGTTACTATCATTCGTTTTATACGATGGAAAAACTGTTGTATTTATATCGTATTTTATGCTTCTGGCGTTGACTTCTAAGGCCCGAACTATTCGATCTGGTGGAGCAATGCCCTAGAGTGAAGCCTAGGCTGCCCGGAACGGAGAAATCACCATAACTTTCACACCGGTAGCAATTATTCGTTTTATACGATGGAAAAACTGTTCTGTTTATTTTGTATTTTATGCTTCGGGCGTTGACTTCTAAGGCCCTAACTATTCAATCTGTTGGTGCAACGCCCTAGGGTGAAGCCTAGGTTGCCCGGAAAGTAGGAACGACGTTAACTTTCGTACTGGTTGCAATTATTCGTTTTATACGATGGAAAAACTGTTGTATTTATATTGTATTTTATGCTTCGGGCATTGACTTCTAAGGCCCTAACCATTCGATCCGTTGGAGCAACGCCCTAGAGTGAAGCCTAGGTTGCCCGGAACGGAGAAATGACCATAACTTTCACACCGGTAGCAATTATTCTTTTTATACGATGGAAAAACTGTTCTATTTATTTTGTATTTTATGCTTCGGGCGTTGACTGGTAAGGCCCTAACTATTCAATCTGTTGGTGCAACGCCAAAGGGTGAAGCCTATGTTGCCCGGAAAGTAGAAATGACGTTAACTTTCATACTGGTTGCAATTATTCGTTTTATACGATGGAAAAGCTGTTTTATTTATTTTGTATTTTATGCTTCGGGCGTTGACTTCTAAGGCCCTAACTATTCGATCAGGTGGCGCGACGCCCTAGAGTGAAGCCAATGTTGCCCGGAACGTAGAAATGACCATAACTTTCACACTGGTTGCTATCATTCGTTTTATATGATGGAAAAACTGTTGTATTTATATAGTGTTTTATGCTTCTGGCGTTGACTTCTTAGGCCCTAACTATTCCATCTGGTGGAACAACGCCCTAGAGTGAAGCCTAGGTTGCCCGGAACGTAGAAATGACCATAACTTCCACACTGGTTGCAATTATTCGTTTTATACGATGGAAAAACTGTTTTATTTATTCTGTATTTTATGCTTCTGGCGTTGACTTCTAAGGCCCTAACTATTCGATCTGGTGAAGCAACGCCCTAGAGTGAAGCCTAGGTTGCCCGGAACGGAGAAATGACCATAGCTTTCACACCGGTAGCAATTATTCGTTTTATACGATGGAAAAACTGTTCTGTTTATTTTGTATTTTATGCTTCGGGCGTTGACTTCTAAGGCCCTAACTATTCAATCTGTTGGTGCAACGCCCTAGGGTGAAGCCTAGGTTGCCCGGAAAGTAGGAGTGACGATAACTTTCATACTGGTTGCAATTATTCGTTTTATACGATGGAAAAACTGTTGTATTTATATTGTATTTTATGCTTCGGGCATTGACTTCTAAGGCCCTAACCATTCGATCCGTTGGAGCAACGCCCTAGAGTGAAGCCTAGGTTGCCCGGAACGGAGAAATGACCATAACTTTCACACCGGTAGCAATTATTCTTTTTATACGATGGAAAAACTGTTCTATTTATTTTGTATTTTATGCTTCGGGCGTTGACTGGTAAGGCCCTAACTATTCAATCTGTTGGTGCAACGCCAAAGGGTGAAGCGTATGTTGCCCGGAAAGTAGAAATGACGTTAACTTTCATACTGGTTGCAATTATTCGTTTTATACGATGGAAAAGCTGTTTTATTTATTTTGTATTTTATGCTTCGGGCGTTGACTTCTAAGGCCCTAACTATTCGATCAGGTGGCGCGACGCCCTAGAGTGAAGCCAATATTGCCCGGAACGTAGAAATGACCATAACTTCCACACTGGTTGCAATTATTCGTTTTATACGATGGAAAAGCTGTTGTATTTATATCGTATTTTATGCTTCTGGCGTTGACTTCTAAGGCCCTAACTATTCGATCTGGTGGCGCAACGCCCTAGAGTGAAGCCTATGTTGCCCGGAACGTAGAAATGACCATAACTTTCACACTGGTTGCAATTATTCGTTTTAGACGATGGAAAAGCTGTGGCATCTTTTATGTATTTTATTCATCTGGGGCTGACTTGTAAGGCCGTTGCTATTAGATGTGGTGGAGCAACGCCCTAGGGTGACGCCTAAGTTGCCCGGAACGTAGAAATGACCATTAGCTTCACACTGGTTGCAATTATTCGTTTTATACGATGGAAAAACTGTTCTATTTATTTTGTATTTTATGCTTCGGGCGTTGACTTCTAAGGCCCTAACTATTCAATCTGTTGGTGCAACGCCCAAGGGTGAAGCCTATGTTGCGCGGAAGGTAGAAATGACGTTAACTTTCATACTGGTTGCAATTATCCGTTTTATACGATGGAAAAGCTGTTGTATTTATATTGTATTTTATGCTTCGGGCATTGACTTCTAAGGCCCTAGCTACTGAATCTGTTGGAGCAACGCCCTAGGGTGAAGCCTAGGTTGCCCGGAAAGCAGAAATGACCATAACTTCCACACTGGTTGCAATTATTCGTTTTATACGATGGAAAAATCTGTTTTATTTATTTTGTATTTTATGCTTCTGGCGTTGACTTCTAAGGCCCTAACTATTCGATCCGGTGGAGCAACGCCCTAGAGTGAAGCCTAGGTTGCCCGGAACGGCGAAATGACCATAACTTTCACACCGGTAGCAATTATTCTTTTTATACGTTGGAAAAACTGTTCTATTTATTTTGTATTTTATGCTTCGGGCGTTGACTTCTAAGGCCCTAACTATTCGATCTGTTGGTGCAACGCCCTAGAGTGAAGCCTAGGTAGCCCGGAACGTAGAAATGACCATGACTTTCACACTGTCTGCAGTTATTCCTTTTATACGATGGAAAAACTTTTGCATCTTTATTGTAACTTGTGCTTCTGGCGTTGACTTCTAAGGCCCTAACTATTCAATCTGTTGGTGCAACGCCCTATGGTCAAGCCTAGGTAGCCCGGAAAGTAGAAATGACGTTAACTTTCATACTGGTTTCAATTATTCGTTTTATACGATGGAAAAACTTCTGTATTTATATTGTATTTTATGCTTCGGGCATTGACTTCTAAGGCCCTAGCTATTCAATCTGTTGTAGCAACGCCCTAGGGTGAAGCCTAGGTTGCCCGGAAAGTAGAAATGACATTAACATTCATCCTGGTTGCAATTATTCGTTTTATATGGCGGAAAAGATGTTGTATTTATATAGTGTTTTATGCTTCTGGCGTTGACTTCTTAGGCCCTAACTATTCCATCTGGTGGAAAAACGCCCTTGGGTGAAGCCTCGGTTGCGCGGAACGTAGCAATGACCATAACTTTCACACTGGTAGCAATTATTCGTTTCATACGATGGAAAAACTGTTCTATTTATTTTGTATTTTATGCTTCGGGCGTTGACTTCTAAGGCCCTAGCTATTCGATCTGGTCGAGCAACGCCCTAGAGTGAAGCCTAGGTTGCACGGAACGTAGAAATGACCATAACTTCCACACTGCTTGCAATTATTCGTTTTATACGATGGAACAGCTGTTGTATATATATCGTATTTTATGCTTCTGGCGTTGACTTCTTAGGCCCTAACTATTCCATCTGGTGGAACAGCGTCCTAGGGTGAAGCCTAGGTTGCGCGGAACGTAGAAGTGACCATAAATTTCACTCTGGTAGCAATTATTCGTTTTATACGATGGAAAAACTGTTTTATTTATTTTGTATTTTATGCTTCTGGCGTTGACTTCTACGGCCCTAACTATTCGATCTGGTGGAGCAATGCCCTAGAGTGAAGCCTAGGTTGCCCGGAACGGAGAAATCACCATAAATTTCACACCGGTAGCAATTATTCGTTTTATACGATGGAAAAACTGTTCTGTTTATTTTGTATTTTATGCTTCGGGCGTTGACTTCTAAGGCCCTAACTATTCAATCTGTTGGTGCAACGCCCTAGGGTGAAGCCTAGGTTGCCCGGAAAGTAGGAGTGACGATAACTTTCATACTGGTTGCAATTATTCGTTTTATACGATGGAAAAACTGTTGTATTTATATTGTATTTTATGCTTCGGGCATTGACTCCTAAGGCCCTAACTATTCAATCTGTTGGAGCAACGCCCCAGGGTGAAACCTAGGTTGCCCGGAAAGTAGAAATGACCATTACTTTCATCCTGGTTGCAATTATCCGTTTTATATGTTGGAAAAGCTGTTGTATTTATATAGCGTTTTAAGCTTCTGGCGTTGACTTCTTAGGGCCTAACTATTCTATCTGGTGGAACTACGCCCTAGGGTGAATCCTAGGTTGCCTCGAACGTAGAAATGACCATCACTTTCACACGGGTTGCAGTTATTCCTGTTATAGGATGGAAAGACTGTTGCATTTTTATTGTATTTTATACTTCAGGCGTTGACTTCTAAGGCCCTAGCTATTCGATCGGGGTCGAGCAACGCCCTAGAGTGAAGCCTAGGTTGCCGGGAACGTAGAAATGACCATAACTTCCACTCTGGTTGCAATTATTCGTTTTATACGATGGAAAAGCTGTTGTATTTATATCGTATTTTATGCTTCTGGCGTTGACTTCTAAGCACCTAGCCATTCGATCTGGTGGAGCAACGCCCTAGAGTGAAGCCTAGGTTGCGCGGAACGTAGAAATGACCATAACGTTCACACTGGTAGCAATTATTCGTTTTGTACGATGGAAAAACTGTTTTATTTATTCTGTATTTTATGCTTCTGGCGTTGACTTCTAAGGCCCTAACTATTCGATCTGGTGGAGCAACGCCCTAGAGTGAAGCCTGGGTTGCCCGCAACGGAGAAATGACCATAACTTTCACACCGGTAGCAATTATTCGTTTTATACGATGGAAAAACTGTTCTATTTATTTTGTATTTTATGCTTCGGGCGTTGACTTCTAAGGCCCTAACTATTCAATCTGTTGGTGCAACGCCCTAGAGTGAAGCCTAGGTTGTCCGGAACGTAGAAATGACCATAACTTCCACACTGGTTGCAATTATTCGTTTTATACGATGGAAAAGCTGTTGTATTTATATCGTATTTTATGATTCTGGCGTTGAACTCTTAGGCCCTAACTATTCTATCTGGTGGATCAACGCCCTCGGGTGAAGCCTAGGTTGCGCGTAACGTAGAAATGACCATAACTTTCACACTGGTTGCAATTATTCGTTTTATACGATGGAAAAGCTGTTGTATTTATATCGTATTTTATGCTTCTGGCGTTGACTTCTAAGGCCCTAAATATTCGATCTGGTGGCGCCACGCCCTAGAGTGAAGCCTATGTTGCCCGGAACGTAGAAATGACCATAACTTTCACACTGGTTGCAATAATTCGTTTTATACGATGGAAAAGCTGTGGCATCTTTTATGTATTTTATTCATCTGGGGCTGACTTCTAAGGCCGTTGCTATTAGATGTGGTGGAGCAACGCCCTAGGGTGACGCCTAAGTTCCCTGGAACATAGAAATGACCATTACCTTCACACTGGTTGCAATTATTCGTTTTATACGATGGAAAAGCTGTTCTATTTATATCGTATTTTATGCTTCTGGCGTTGACTTCTAAGGGCCTAACTATTCAATCTGTTGGTGCAACGCCCAAGGGTGAAGCCTATGTTGCCCGGAAAGTAGAAATGACCATAACTTTTACACTGGTTGCAATTATTCGTTTTATATGATGGAAAAACTGTTGTATTTATATAGTGTTTTATGCATCTGGCGTTGACTTCTTAGGCCCTAACTATTCCGTCTGGTGGAACAACGCCCTAGGGTGAATCCTATGTTGCCTGGAACGTAGAAATGACCATCACTTTCACACGGGTTGCAATTATTCCTGTTATAGGATGGAAAGGCTGTTGTATTTTTATTGTATTTTATACTTCAGGCGTTGACTTCTAAGGCCCTAGCTATCCGATCTGGTCGAGCAACGCCCTAGAGTGAAGCCTAGGTTGCCCGGAACGTAGACATGACCATAACTTAGACACTGGTTGCAATTATTCGTTTTATACGATGGAAAAGCTGTTCTATTTATATCGTATTTTATGCTTCTGGCGTTGACTTCTAAGGGCCTAACTATTCAATCTGTTGGTGCAACGCCCAAGGGTGAAGCCTAGGTTGCGCGGAACGTAGAAATGACCATAACGTTCACACTGGTAGCAATTATTCGTTTTGTACGATGGAAAAACTGTTTTATTTATTCTGTATTTTATGCTTCTGGCGTTGACTTCTAAGGCCCTAACTATTCGATCTGGTGGAGCAACGCCCTAGAGTGAAGCCTATGTTGCCCGGAACGTAGAAATGACCATAACTTTCACACTGGTTGCAATAATTCGTTTTATACGATGGAAAAGCTGTGGCATCTTTTATGTATTTTATTCATCTGGGGCTGACTTCTAAGGCCGTTGCTATTAGATGTGGTGGAGCAACGCCCTAGGGTGACGCCTAAGTTCCCTGGAACATAGAAATGACCATTACCTTCACACTGGTTGCAATTATTCGTTTTATACGATGGAAAAGCTGTTCTATTTATATCGTATTTTATGCTTCTGGCGTTGACTTCTAAGGGCCTAACTATTCAATCTGTTGGTGCAACGCCCAAGGGTGAAGCCTATGTTGCCCGGAAAGTAGAAATGACCATAACTTTTACACTGGTTGCAATTATTCGTTTTATATGATGGAAAAACTGTTGTATTTATATAGTGTTTTATGCATCTGGCGTTGACTTCTTAGGCCCTAACTATTCCGTCTGGTGGAACAACGCCCTAGGGTGAATCCTATGTTGCCTGGAACGTAGAAATGACCATCACTTTCACACGGGTTGCAATTATTCCTGTTATAGGATGGAAAGGCTGTTGTATTTTTATTGTATTTTATACTTCAGGCGTTGACTTCTAAGGCCCTAGCTATCCGATCTGGTCGAGCAACGCCCTAGAGTGAAGCCTAGGTTGCCCGGAACGTAGACATGACCATAACTTCCACACTGGTTGCAATTATTCGTTTTATACGATGGAAAAGCTGTTCTATTTATATCGTATTTTATGCTTCTGGCGTTGACTTCTAAGGGCCTAACTATTCAATCTGTTGGTGCAACGCCCAAGGGTGAAGCCTATGTTGCCCCGAAAGTAGAAATGACGTTAACTTTCATACTGGTTGCAATTATTCTTTTTATACGATGGAAAACTGTTTTATTTATTTTGTATTTTATGCTTCGGGCGTAGACTTCTAAGGCCCTAACTATTCGATCTGGTGGAGGAACGCCCTAGAGTGAAGCCTAGGTTGCCCGGAACGTAGAAATGACCATAACTTCCACACTGGTTGCAATTATTCGTTTTATACGATGGAAAAACTGTATTATTTATTTTGGATTTTATGCTTCGGGCGTTGATTTCTAAGGCCCTAACTATTCGATCTGGTGCCGCTACGCCCTAGAGTGAAGCCGAGGTTGCCCGGAACGTAGAAATGACCATAACTTTCACACTGTTTGCAGTTATTCCTGTTATACGATGGAAAAACTTTTGCATCTTTATTGTACTTTATGCTTCTGGCGTTGGCTTCTAAGGCCCTAACTATTCAATCTGTTGGTGCAACGCTCTAGGGTGAAGCCTAGGTAGCCCGGAAAGTAGAAATGACGTTAGCTTTCATACTGGTTTCAATTATTCGTTTTATACGATGGAAAACCTGTTTTATTTATTTTGCATTTTATGCTTCGGGCGTTGACTTCTAAGGCCCTAACTATTCGATCTGGTGGAGCAGCGCCCTCGGGTGAAGCCTAGGATGCGCGTAACGTAGAAATGACCATAACTTTCACACTGGTAGCAATTATTCGTTTTATACGATGGAAAAACTGTTTTATTTATTTTGTATTATATGCTACTGGCGTTGACTTCTAAGGCCCTAACCATTCGATCCGGTGGAGCAACGCCCAAGAGTGAAGCCTAGGTTGCCCGGAACGGAGAAATGACCATAACTTTCACACCGGTAGCAGTTATTCTTTTTATACGATGGAAAAACTGTTCTATTTATTTTGTATTTTATGCTTCGGGCGTTGATTGCTAAGGCCCTAACTATTCAATCTGTTGGTGCAACGCCCAAGGGTGAAGCCTATGTTGCCCGGAAAGTAGAAATGACGTTAACTTTCATACTGGTTGCAATTATTCGTTTTATACGATGGAAAAGCTGTTCTATTTATTTTGTGTTTCATGCTTCGGGCGTTGACTTCTAAGGCCCTAACTATTAAATCTGTTGGTGCAACGCCCAAGGTGAAGCCTATGTTGCCCGGAACGTAGAAATGACCATAACTTTCACACTGGTTACTATCATTCGTTGTATACGATGGAAAAACTGTTGTATTTATATCGTATTTTATGCTTCTGGCGTTGACTTCTAAGGCCCGAACTATTCGATCTGGTGGAGCAATGCCCTAGAGTGAAGCCTAGGCTGCCCGGAACGGAGAAATCACCATAACTTTCACACCGGTAGCAATTATTCGTTTTATACGATGGAAAAACTGTTCTGTTTATTTTGTATTTTATGCTTCGGGCGTTGACTTCTAAGGCCCTAACTATTCAATCTGTTGGTGCAACGCCCTAGGGTGAAGCCTAGGTTGCCCGGAAAGTAGGAACGACGTTAACTTTCCTACTGGTTGCAATTATTCGTTTTATACGATGGAAAAACTGTTGTATTTATATTGTATTTTATGCTTCGGGCATTGACTTCTAAGGCCCTAACCATTCGATCCGTTGGAGCAACGCCCTAGAGTGAAGCCTAGGTTGCCCGGAACGGAGAAATGACCATAACTTTCACACCGGTAGCAATTATTCTTTTTATACGATGGAAAAGCTGTTTTATTTATTTTGTATTTTATGCTTCGGGCGTTGACTTATAAGGCCCTAACTATTCGATCAGGTGGCGCGACGCCCTAGAGTGAAGCCAATGTTGCCCGGAACGTAGAAATGACCATAACTTTCACACTGGTTGCTATCATTCGTTTTATATGATGGAAAAACTGTTGTATTTATATAGTGTTTTATGCTTCTGGCGTTGACTTCTTAGGCCCTAACTATTCCATCTGGTGGAACAACGCCCTAGAGTGAAGCCTAGGTTGCCCGGAACGTAGAAATGACCATAACTTCCACACTGGTTGCAATTATTCGTTTTATACGATGGAAAAGCTGTTGTATTTATTTTGTATTTTATGCTTCGGGCGTTGACTTCTAAGGCCCTAACTATTCAATCTGTTGGTGCAACGCCCAAGGGTGAAGCACATGTTGCCCGGATGGTAGAAATTACGTTAACTTTCATACTGGTTGCAATTATTCGTTTTATACGATGGAAAAACTGTTCTATTTATTTTGTATTTCATGCTTCGGGCGTTGACTTCTAAGGCCCTAACTATTAAATCTGTTGGTGCAACGCCCAAGGTGAAGCCTATGTTGCCCGGAAGGTAGAAATGACGTTAACTTTCATACTGGTTGCAATTATTCGTTTTATGCGATGGAAAAGCTGTTTTATTTATTTTGTGTTTTATGCTTCGGGCATTGACTTCTAAGGCCCTAACTATTCGATCTGGTGGGGCAACGCCCTAGAGTGAAGCCTAGGTTGCCCGGAAAGTAGAAATGACCATAAATTTCATCCTGGTTGCAATTATTCGCTTTATATGATGGAAAAACTGTTGTATTTATATAGTGTTTTATGCTTCTGGCGTTGAATTCTTAGGTCCTAACTATTCCATCTGGTGGAACAACGCCCTAGGGTGAAGCCTAGGTTGCCTGGAACGTAGAAATGACCATCCCTTTCACACGGGTTGCAATTATTCCTGTTATAGGGTGGAAAGGCTGTTGTATTTTTATTGTATTTTATACTTCAGGCGTTGACTTCTAAGGCCCTAGCTATTCGATCTCGTCGAGCAACGCCCTAGAGTGAAGCCTAGGTTGCCCGGAACGTAGACATGACCATAACTTCCACACTGGTTGCAATTATTCGTTTTATAGGATGGAAAAACTGTTCTGTTTATTTTGTATTTTATGCTTCGGGCGTTGACCTCTAAGGCCCTAACTATTCAATCTGTTGGTGCAACGCCCTAGGGTGAAGCCTAGGTTGCCCGGAAAGTAGAAATGACGTTAACCTTCATACTGGTTGCAATTATTCGTTTTATACGATGGAAAAACTGTTGTATTTATATTGTATTTTATGCTTCGGGCATTGGCTTCTAAGGCCCTAACTATTCAATCTGTTGGAGCCACGCCCCAGTGTGAAACCTAGGTTGCCCGGAAAGTAGAAATGACCATAACTTTCATCCTGGTTGCAATTATCCGTTTTATATGTTGGAAAAGCTGTTGTATTTATATAGTGTTTTATGCTTCTGGCGTTGACTTCTTAGGCCCTAACTATTCCATCTGGTGGAACAACGCCCTAGGGTGAATCCTAGGTTGCCTGGAACGTAGAAATGACCATCACTTTCACACGGGTTGCAGTTATTCCTGTTATAGGATGGAAAGGCAGTTGCATTTTTATTGTATTTTATACTTCAGGCGTTGACTTCTAGGGTCCTAGCTATTCGATCTGGTCGAGCAACGCCTTAGAGTGCAGCCTAGGTTGCCCGGAACGTAGAAATGACCATAACTTCCACACTGGTTGCAATTATTCGTTTTATACGATGGAAAAACTGTTTTATTTATTCTGTATTTTATGCTTCTGGCGTTGACTTCTAAGGCCCTAACTATTCGATCTGGTGAAGCAACGCCCTAGAGTGAAGCCTAGGTTGCCCGGAACGGAGAAATGACCATAGCTTTCACACCGGTAGCAATTATTCGTTTTATACGATGGAAAAACTGTTCTGTTTATTTTGTATTTTATGCTTCGGGCGTTGACTTCTAAGGCCCTAACTATTCAATCTGTTGGTGCAACGCCCTAGGGTGAAGCCTAGGTTGCCCGGAAAGTAGAAATGAAGAATAACTTTCATCCTGGTTGCAATTATTCGTTTTATATGATGGAAAAACTGTTGTATTTATATAGTGTTTTATGCTTCTGGCGTTGACTTCTTAGGCCCTAACTATTCCATCTGGTGGAACAACGCCCTAGGGTGAAGCCTAGGTTGCCTGGAACGTAGAAATGACCATCCCTTTCACACGGGTTGCAATTATTCCTGTTATAGGATGGAAAGGCTGTTGTATTTTTATTGTATTTTATACTTCAGGCGTTGACTTCTAAGGCCCTAGCTATTCGATCTGGTCGAGCAACGCCCTAGAGTGAAGCCTAGGTTGCCCGGAACGTAGACATGACCATAACTTCCACACTGGTTGCAATTATTCGTTTTATAGGATGGAAAAGCTATTCTATTTATATCGTATTTTATGCTTCTGGCGTTGACTTCTAAGGGCCTAACTATTCAATCTGTTGCTGCGACGCCCAAGGGTGAAGCCTATGTTGCCCCGAAAGTAGAAATGACGTTAACTTTCATACTGGTTGCAATTATTCGTTTTATACGATGGAAAACCTGTTTTATTTATTTTGCATTTTATGCTTCGGGCGTTGACTTCTAAGGCCCTAACTATTCGATCTGGTGGAGCAGCGCCCTTGGGTGAAGCCTAGGATGCGCGTAACGTAGAAATGACCATAACTTTCACACTGGTAGCAATTATTCGTTTTATACGATGGAAAAACTGTTTTATTTATTTTGTATTATATGCTACTGGCGTTGACTTCTAAGGCCCTAACCATTCGATCCGGTGGAGCAACGCCCTAGAGTGAAGCCTAGGTTGCCCGGAACGGAGAAATGACCATAACTTTCACACCGGTAGCAGTTATTCTTTTTATACGATGGAAAAACTGTTCTATTTATTTTGTATTTTATGCTTCGGGCGTTGATTGCTAAGGCCCTAACTATTCAATCTGTTGGTGCAACGCCCAAGGGTGAAGCCTATGTTGCCCGGAAAGTAGAAATGACGTTAACTTTCATACTGGTTGCAATTATTCGTTTTATACGATGGAAAAGCTGTTCTATTTATTTTGTGTTTCATGCTTCGGGCGTTGACTTCTAAGGCCCTAACTATTAAATCTGTTGGTGCAACGCCCAAGGTGAAGCCTATGTTGCCCGGAACGTAGAAATGACCATAACTTTCACACTGGTTACTATCATTCGTTTTATACGATGGAAAAACTGTTGTATTTATATCGTATTTTATGCTTCTGGCGTTGACTTCTAAGGCCCGAACTATTCGATCTGGTGGAGCAATGCCCTAGAGTGAAGCCTAGGCTGCCCGGAACGGAGAAATCACCATAACTTTCACACCGGTAGCAATTATTCGTTTTATACGATGGAAAAACTGTTCTGTTTATTTTGTATTTTATGCTTCGGGCGTTGACTTCTAAGGCCCTAACTATTCAATCTGTTGGTGCAACGCCCTAGGGTGAAGCCTAGGTTGCCCGGAAAGTAGGAACGACGTTAACTTTCGTACTGGTTGCAATTATTCGTTTTATACGATGGAAAAACTGTTGTATTTATATTGTATTTTATGCTTCGGGCATTGACTTCTAAGGCCCTAACCATTCGATCCGTTGGAGCAACGCCCTAGAGTGAAGCCTAGGTTGCCCGGAACGGAGAAATGACCATAACTTTCACACCGGTAGCAATTATTCTTTTTATACGATGGAAAAACTGTTCTATTTATTTTGTATTTTATGCTTCGGGCGTTGACTGGTAAGGCCCTAACTATTCAATCTGTTGGTGCAACGCCAAAGGGTGAAGCCTATGTTGCCCGGAAAGTAGAAATGACGTTAACTTTCATACTGGTTGCAATTATTCGTTTTATACGATGGAAAAGCTGTTTTATTTATTTTGTATTTTATGCTTCGGGCGTTGACTTCTAAGGCCCTAACTATTCGATCAGGTGGCGCGACGCCCTAGAGTGAAGCCAATGTTGCCCGGAACGTAGAAATGACCATAACTTTCACACTGGTTGCTATCATTCGTTTTATATGATGGAAAAACTGTTGTATTTATATAGTGTTTTATGCTTCTGGCGTTGACTTCTTAGGCCCTAACTATTCGATCTGGTGAAGCAACGCCCTAGAGTGAAGCCTAGGTTGCCCGGAACGGAGAAATGACCATAGCTTTCACACCGGTAGCAATTATTCGTTTTATACGATGGAAAAACTGTTCTGTTTATTTTGTATTTTATGCTTCGGGCGTTGACTTCTAAGGCCCTAACTATTCAATCTGTTGGTGCAACGCCCTAGGGTGAAGCCTAGGTTGCCCGGAAAGTAGGAGTGACGATAACTTTCATACTGGTTGCAATTATTCGTTTTATACGATGGAAAAACTGTTGTATTTATATTGTATTTTATGCTTCGGGCATTGACTCCTAAGGCCCTAACTATTCAATCTGTTGGAGCAACGCCCCAGGGTGAAACCTAGGGTGCCCGGAAAGTAGAAATGACCATTACTTTCATCCTGGTTGCAATTATCCGTTTTATATGTTGGAAAAGCTGTTGTATTTATATAGCGTCTTAAGCTTCTGGCGTTGACTTCTTAGGCCCTAACTATTCTATCTGATGGAACTACGCCCTAGGGTGAATCCTAGGTTGCCTGGAACGTAGAAATGACCATCACTTTCACACGGGTTGCAGTTATTCCTGTTATAGGATGGAAAGACTGTTGCATTTTTATTGTATTTTATACTTCAGGCGTTGGCTTCTAAGGCCCTAGCTATTCGATCTGGTCGAGCAACGCCCTAGAGTGAAGCCTAGGTTGCCGGGAACGTAGAAATGACCATAACTTCCACACTGGTTGCAATTATTCGTTTTATACGTTGGAAAAGCTGTTGTATTTATATCGTATTTTATGCTTCTGGCGTTGACTTCTAAGGACCTAGCCATTCGATCTGGTGGAGCAACGCCCTAGAGTGAAGCCTAGGCTTCGCGGAACGTAGAAATGACCATAACGTTCACACTGGTAGCAATTATTCGTTTTGTACGATGGAAAAACTGTTTTATTTATTCTGTATTTTATGCTTCTGGCGTTGACTTCTAAGGCCCTAACTATTCGATCTGGTGGAGCAACGCCCTAGAGTGAAGCCTGGGTTGCCCGGAACGGAGAAATGACCATAACTTTCACACCGGTAGCAATTATTCGTTTTATACGATGGAAAAGCTGTTCTATTTATTTTGTATTTTATGCTTCGGGCGTTGACTTCTAAGGCCCTAACTATTCAATCTGTTGGTGCAACGCCCTAGAGTGAAGCCTAGGTTGCCCGGAACGTAGAAATGACCATAACTTTCACACTGGTTACTATCATTCGTTTTATACGATGGAAAAACTGTTGTATTTATATCGTATTTTATGCTTCTGGCGTTGACTTCTTAGGCCCTAACTATTCCATCTGGTGGAACAACGCCCTTGGGTGAAGCCTAGGTTGCGCGGAACGTAGAAATGACCATTACTTTCACAATGTTTGCAATTATTCATTTTATACGATGGAAAAGCTTTTGTACTTATATTGTATTTTATTCTTCTGCCGTTGACTTCTTAGGCCCTAGCTATTCGATCTGGTGGAACAACGCCCTAGCGTGAAGACTTGGTTGCCCGGAACATGGAAATGACCATTACTTTAACACTGTTTGCAGTTATTCCTGTTATACGATGGGAAAACCTTTGCATCTTTATTGTATTTTATGCTTCTGGCGTTGACTTCTAAGGCCCGAACTATTCGATCTGGTGGAGCAATGCCCTAGAGTGAAGCCTAGGCTGCCCGGAACGGAGAAATCACCATAACTTTCACACCGGTAGCAATTATTCGTTTTATACGATGGAAAAACTGTTCTGTTTATTTTGTATTTTATGCTTCGGGCGTTGACTTCTAAGGCCCTAACTATTCAATCTGTTGGTGCAACGCCCTAGGGTGAAGCCTAGGTTGCCCGGAAAGTAGGAACGACGTTAACTTTCCTACTGGTTGCAATTATTCGTTTTATACGATGGAAAAACTGTTGTATTTATATTGTATTTTATGCTTCGGGCATTGACTTCTAAGGCCCTAACCATTCGATCCGTTGGAGCAACGCCCTAGAGTGAAGCCTAGGTTGCCCGGAACGGAGAAATGACCATAACTTTCACACCGGTAGCAATTATTCTTTTTATACGATGGAAAAACTGTTCTATTTATTTTGTATTTTATGCTTCGGGCGTTGACTGGTAAGGCCCTAACTATTCAATCTGTTGGTGCAACGCCAAAGGGTGAAGCGTATGTTGCCCGGAAAGTAGAAATGACGTTAACTTTCATACTGGTTGCAATTATTCGTTTTATACGATGGAAAAGCTGTTTTATTTATTTTGTATTTTATGCTTCGGGCGTTGACTTCTAAGGCCCTAACTATTCGATCAGGTGGCGCGACGCCCTAGAGTGAAGCCAATATTGCCCGGAACGTAGAAATGACCATAACTTTCACACTGGTTGCTATCATTCGTTTTATATGATGGAAAAACTGTTGTATTTATATAGTGTTTTATGCTTCTGGCGTTGACTTCTTAGGCCCTAACTATTCCATCTGGTGGAACAACGCCCTACAGTGAAGCCTAGGTTGCCCGGAACGTAGAAATGACCATAACTTCCACACTGGTTGCAATTATTCGTTTTATACGATGGAAAAGCTGTTGTATTTATATCGTATTTTATGCTTCTGGCGTTGACTTCTAAGGCACTAACTATTCGATCTGGTGGCGCAACGCCCTAGAGTGAAGCCTATGTTGCCCGAAACGTAGAAATGACCATAACTTTCACACTGGTTGCAATTATTCGTTTTATACGATGGAAAAGCTGTGGCATCTTTTATGTATTTTATTCATCTGGAGCTGACTTCTAAGGCCGTTGCTATTAGATGTGGTGGAGCAACGCCCTAGGGTGACGCCTAAGTTGCCCGGAACGAAGAAATGAACATTACCTTCACACTGGTTGCAATTATTCGTTTTATACGATGGAAAAACTGTTCTATTTATTTTGTATTTTATGCTTCGGGCGTTGACTTCTAAGGCCCTAACTATTCAATCTGTTGGTGCAACGCCCAAGGGTGAAGCACATGTTGCCCGGATGGTAGAAATGACGTTAACTTTCATACTGGTTGCAATTATCCGTTTTATACGATGGAAAAGCTGTTGTATTTATATTGTATTTTATGCTTCGGGCATTGAGTTCTAAGGCCCTAACTATTGCATCTGGTGGAACAACGCCCTAGAGTGAAGCCTAGGTTGCCCGGAACGTAGAAATGACCATAACTTCCACACTGGTTGCAATTATTCGTTTTATACGATGGAAAAGCTGTTGTATTTATATCGTATTTTATGATTCTGGCGTTGAACTCTTAGGCCCTAACTATTCCATCTGGTGGGACAACGCCCTCGGGTGAACCCTAGGTTGCGCGTAACGTAGAAATGACCATAACTTTAACACTGGTAGCAATTATTCGTTTTATACGATGGAAAAACTGTTTTATTTATTTTGTATTTTATGCTTCTGGCGTTGACTTCTAAGGCCCTAACCATTCGATCCGGTGGAGCAACGCCCTAGAGTGAAGCCTAGGTTGCCCGTAACGGAGAAATGACCATAACTTTCACACCGGTAGCAATTATTCTTTTTATACGATGGAAAAACTGTTCTATTTATTTCGTATTTTATGCTTCGGGCGTTGACTGCTAAGGCCCTAACTATTCAATCTGTTGGTGCAACGCCAAAGGGTGAAGCCTATGTTGCCCGGAAAGTAGAAATGACGTTAACTTTCATACTGGTTGCAATTATTCGTTTTATACGATGGAAAAGCTGTTTTATTTATTTTGTATTTTATGCTTCGGGCGTTGACTTCTAAGGCCCTAACTATTCGATCAGGTGGCGCGACGCCCTAGAGTGAAGCCTATGTTGCCCGGAACGTAGAAATGACCATAACTTTCACACTGGATTGCTATCATTCGTTTTATATGATGGAAAAACTGTTGTATTTATATAGTGTTTTATGCTTCTGGCGTTGACTTCTTAGGCCCTAACTATTCCATCTGGTGGAACAACGCCCTAGAGTGAAGCCTAGGTTGCCCGGAACGTAGAAATGACCATAACTTCCACACTGGTTGCCATTATTCGTTTTATACGATGGAAAAGCTGTTGTATTTATATCGTACTTTATGCTTCTGGCGTTGACTGCTAAGGCCCTAGCTATTCGATCTGGTGGCGCAACGCCCTAGAGTGAAGCCTAGATTGCCCGGAACGTTGAAATGACCATAACTTTCACACAGGTTGTTATTATTGGTTTCATACAATGGAAAAACTGTTATATTTATATTGTATTTTATTCTTATGGCGTTGAATTCTAAGTCACTAGCTACTCGATCTGGTGGAGCAACGCCCTAAAGTGATACCTAGGTTACCCGGAACGTAGAAATGACCAGTACTTTCACACTGTTTGCAGTTATTCCTGTTATACGATGGAAAATCTTTTGCACCTTTATTGTATTTTGTGCTTCTGGCGTTGACTTCTAAGTCCCTAGCTATTCGATTTGGTGGTGCAACGCCCTAGAGTGGAGCCTGGGTTGCCCGGAACGTAGAAATGACCATCATTTTCAAACTGGTTGGAATCATTCCTGTTATACGATGGAAAAACTGTTGTACTTTTATTGCATTTTATGCTTCTGGCGTTGACTTCTTAGGGTCTAACTATTCGATCTGGTGGAGTAACGCCGTAGAGTGATGCCTAGGTTGCCCGGAACGGCGAAATGACCATAACTTTCACACCGGTAGCAATTATTCGTTTTATACGATGGAAAAACTGTTCTATCTATTTTGTATTTTATGCTTCGGGCGTTGACTTCTAAGGACCTAACTATCCAATCTGTTGGTGCAACGCCCAAGTGTGAAGCCTATGTTGCCCGGAAAGTAGAAATGACGTTAACTTTTATACTGGTTGTAATTATTCGTTTTATACGATGGAAAAACTGTTTTATTTATTTTGTATTTTATGCTTCGGGAGTTGACTTCTAAGGACCTAACTATTCGATCTGGTGGCATAACACCCTAGAGTGAAGCCTAGGTTGCCCGGAACGTAGAAATGACCATAACTTTTACACTGGTAGCAATTATTCGTTTTATGCAATGGAAAAACAGTTCTAATTATTTTGCATTTTATGTTTCGGGCGTTGACTTCTAAGGCCCTAACTGATTGACCTGGTGGAGCAACGCCCTAGAGTGAAGCCTAGATTGCCCGAAACGTTGAAATGACAATAACTTTCACACAGGTTGTTATTATTCGTTTGATACAATGGAAAAACTGTTATATTTATATTGTATTTTATACTTATGGCGTTGAATTCTAAGTCATTAGCTACTCGATCTGGTGGAGCAATGCCCTAAAGTAATACCTAGGTTACCCGGAACGTAGAAATGACCAGTACTTTCACACTGTTTGCAGTTATTCCTGTTATACGATGGAAAATCTTTTGCATCTTTATTGTATTTTATACTTCAGGCGTTGACTTCTAAGGCCCTAGCTATTCGATCTGGTCGAGCAGCGCCCTAGAGTGAAGCCTAGGTTGCACGGAACGTAGAAATGACCATAACTTCCACACTGGTTGCAATTATTCGTTTTATACGATGGAAAAACTGTTTTATTTATTCTGTATTTTATGCTTCTGGCGTTGACTTCTAAGGCCCTAACTATTCGACCTGGTGGAGTAACGCCCTAGAGTGATGCCTAGGTTGCCCGGAACGGCGAAATGACCATAACTTTCACACCGGTAGCAATTATTCGTTTTATACGATGGAAAAACTGTTCTATCTATTTTGTATTTTATGCTTCGGGCGTTGACTTCTAAGGACCTAACTATCCAATCTGTTGGTGCAACGCCCAAGTGTGAAGCCTATGATGCCCGGAAAGTAGAAATGACGTTAACTTTTATACTGGTTGTAATTATTCGTTTTATACGATGGAAAAACTGTTTTATTTATTTTGTATTTTATGCTTCGGGAGTTGACTTCTAAGGACCTAACTATTCGATCTGGTGGCATAACACCCTAGAGTGAAGCCTAGGTTGCTCGGAACGTAGAAATGACCATAACTTTCACACTGGTTGCTATCATTCGTTTTATACGATGGAAAAACTGTTATATTTATATTGCATTTTATGCTTCTGGCGTTGACTTCTTAGGCCCTAACTGTTCGATCTGGTTCAACAACGCCCTAGAGTGAAGACTAGGTAGCCCGGAACATGGAAATGACCATTACCTTCACACTGTTTGCAGTTATTCCTGTTATACGGTGGAAAAACTTTTGCATCTTTATTGTATTTTATGCTTCTGGCGTTGACTTCTTAGGCCCTACCTATTCGGTTTGGTGGAGCAACGCCCGAGAGCGGAGCCTAAGTTGCCCTGTACGTAGAAATCACCATTACTTTCACACTGTTTGCAAATATACATTATATACGATGGAAAATCTGTTGTATTTATGTTGTATTTTATGCTTGTGGCGTTGACTTCTTAGGCCCTAACTATTTGATCTGGTGGAGCACCGCCCTAGAGTGAAGCCTAGGTTGCCCGGAACGTAGAAAAGACCATTACCTTCACACTGGTTGCAATTATTCCTGCTTTACGATGGGAAGACTGTTGCATCTTTATTGTATTTTATGCTTCTGGCGTTGATTTCTAAGGCCCTAACTATTCGATCTGGTGGTGCAACGTCCTATGGTGAAGCCTAGGTTGCCCAGAAAGTAGAAATGACCATAACTTTCATAGTGGTTGCGATTATTCGTTTTATACGATGCAAAAACTGTTCTATTTACTTTGTATTTTATGCTTCGGGCGTTGACTTCTAAGGCCCTAACTATTCGATATGGTGGAGCAACGCCCTAGAGTGCAGCCTAGGTTGCCCGGAACGTAGAAATGACCATAACTTTTACACTGGCAGCAATTATTCGTTTTATACAGTGGAAAAACTGTTCTATTTATTTTGTATTTAATGCTTCTGGCGTTGACTTCTAAGGACCTAACTATTCGATCTGATGGAAAAACGCCCTAGGGTGAAGCCTAGGTTGCCCGGAACGTAGAAATGACCATAACTTTTACACTGGTAGCAATTATTCGTTTTATGCAATGGAAAAACAGTTCTAATTATTTTGCATTTTATGCTTCGGGCGTTGACTTCTAAGGCCCTAACTGATTGACCTGGTGGAGCAACGCCCTAGAGTGAAGCCTAGATTGCCCGGAACGTTGAAATGACAATAACTTTCACACAGGTTGTTATTATTCGTTTGATACAATGGAAAAACTGTTATATTTATATTGTATTTTATTCTTATGGCGTTGAATTCTAAGTCATTAGCTACTCGATCTGGTGGAGCAACGCCCTAAAGTAATACCTAGGTTACCCGGAACGTAGAAATGACCAGTACTTTCACACTGTTTGCAGTTATTCCTGTTATACGATGGAAAATCTTTTGCATCTTTATTGTATTTTATACTTCAGGCGTTGACTTCTAAGGCCCTAGCTATTCGATCTGGTCGAGCAGCGCCCTAGAGTGAAGCCTAGGTTGCCCGGAAC
Source organism: Calliopsis andreniformis (assembly GCF_051401765.1). Classification (NCBI taxonomy): domain Eukaryota; kingdom Metazoa; phylum Arthropoda; class Insecta; order Hymenoptera; family Andrenidae; genus Calliopsis; species Calliopsis andreniformis. The sequence goes on along the minus strand of NW_027480426.1, from coordinate 7,153,341 downwards.
GTAGAAATGACCATAACTTCCACACTGGTTGCAATTATTCGTTTTATACGATGGAAAAACTGTTTTATTTATTCTGTATTTTATGCTTCTGGCGTTGACTGCTAAGGCCCTAACTATTCGACCTGGTGGAGGAACGCCCTAGAGTGATGCCTAGGTTGCCCGGAACGGCGAAATGACCATAACTTTCACACCGGTAGCAATTATTCGTTTTATACGATGGAAAAACTGTTCTATCTATTTTGTATTTTATGCTTCGGGAGTTGACTTCTAAGGACCTAACTATACGATCTGGTGGCATAACACCCTAGAGTGAAGCCTAGGTTGCCCGGAACGTAGAAATGACCATAACTTTCACACTGGTTGCTATCATTCGTTTTATACGATGGAAAAACTGTTATATTTATATTGTATTTTATGCTTCTGGCGTTGACTTCTTAGGCCCTATCTGTTCGATCTGGTTCAACAACGCCCTAGAGTGAAGACTAAGGTAGCCCGGAACATGGAAATGACCATTACCTTCAAACTGGTTGGAATTATTCCTGTTATACTATCGAAAAACTGTTGTCTTTTTATTGCATTTTATGCTTCGGGCGTTGACTTCTAACGCCCTAACTATTCAGTGTGGTGGGGCAACGCCCTAGAGTGAAGCCTAGGATGCCCGGAAAGTAGAAATGACCATAACTTTCGCAATGCTTGCAATTATTCATTTTATACGATGAAAACACTGTTGTACATATATTGTATTTTATCCTTCTGGCGTTGAATTCTAAGTCCCTAGCCATTCGATCTATTGGAGCGACGCCCTAGAGTGAAACCTAGGTTGCCCGGAACGTAGAAATGACCATCATTTTCAAACTGGTTGGAATCATTCCTGTTATACGATGGAAAAGCTGTTGTACTTTTATTGCATTTTATGCTTCTGGCGTTGACTTCTTAGGGCCTAACTATTCGATCTGGTGGAACAACGCCCTAGAGTGAAGCCTAGGCTGCCCGGAACGTAGAAATGACCATAACTTTCACACTGGTTGCTATCATACGTTTTATACGATGGAAAAACTGTTATATTTATATTGCATTTTATGCTTCTGGCGTTGACTTCTTAGGCCCTAACTGTTCGATCAGGTTCAACAACGCCCTAGAGTGAAGACTAGGTTGCCCGGAGCATGGAAATGACCATTACTTTCACACTGTTTGCAGTTATTCCTGTTATACGGTGGAAAAGCTTTTGCATCTTTATTGTATTTTATCCTTCTGGCGTTGACTTCTAAGGCCCTACCTATTCGGTTTGGTGGAGCAACGCCCGAGAGCGGAGCCTAAGTTGCCCGGTACGTAGAAATCACCATTACTTTCACACTGTTTGCAAATATACATTATATACGATGGAAAATCTGTTGTATTTATGTTGTATTTTATGCTTCTGGCGTTGACTTCTTAGGCCCTAACTATTTGATCTCGTGGAGCACCGCCCTAGAGTGAAGCCTAGGTTGCCCGGAACGTAGAAAAGACCATTACCTTCACACTGGTTGCAATTATTCCTGTTTTACGATGGAAAGACTGTTGCATCTTTATTGTATTTTATGCTTCTGGCGTTGATTTCTAAGGCCCTAACTATTCGATCTGGTGGTGCAACGCCCTAGGGTGAATCCTAGGTTGCCCAGAAAGTAGAAATGACCATAACTTTCATACTGGTTGCGATTATTCGTTTTATACGATGCAAAAACTGTTCTATTTACTTTGTATTTTATGCTTCGGGCGTTGACTTCTAAGGCCCTAACTATTCGATCTGGTGGTGCAACGCCCTAGGGTGAAGCCTAGGTAGCCTGGAACGTAGAAATGACCATCACTTTCACACGGGTTGCAGTTATTCCTGTTATAGGATGGAAAGACTGTTGCATTTTTATTGTATTTTATACTTCAGGCGTTGACTTCTAAGGCCCTAGCTATTCGATCTGGTCGAGCAGCGCCCTAGAGTGAAGCCTAGGTTGCCCGGAACGTATAAATGACCATAACTTCCACACTGGTTGCAATTATTCGTTTTATACGATGGAAAAGCTGTTGTATTTATATCCTATTTTATGCTTCTGGCGTTGACTTCTAAGGACCTAACCATTCGATCTGGTGTAGCAACGCCCTAGAGTGAAGCCTAGGTTGCGCGGAACGTAGAAATGACCATAACGTTCACACTGGTAGCAATTATTCGTTTTATACGATGGAAAAACTGTTTTATTTATTTTGTATTTTATGCTTCGGGAGTTGACTTCTAAGGCCCTAACTATTCGATCTGGTTGCATAACGCCCTAGAGTGAAGCCTAGGTTGCCCGGAACGTAGAAATGACCATAACTTTCACACTGGTTGCTGTCATTCGTTTTATACGGTGGAAAAACTGTTATATTTATATTGTATTTTATGCTTCTGGCGTTGACTTCTTAGGCCCTAACTGTTCGATCTGGTGGAACAACTCCCTAGGGTGAAGCCTAGGATGCCCGGAAAGTAGAAATGACCATAACTTTCACACTGGTTGCAATTATTCGTTTTATACGACGGAAAAGCTGTGGCACCTTTATTGTATTTTATTCATCTGCGGTTGACTTCTAAGGCCGCAGCTATTAGATGTGGTGGAGCAACGCCCTAATGTGACGCCTAGGTAGGCCGGAACGTAGAAATGACCATTACTTTCACAATGTTTGCAATTATTCATTTTATACGATGGAAAAGCTTTTGTACTTATATTGTATTTTATTCTTCTGGCGTTGTCTTCTTAGGCCCTAACTATTCGATCTGGTGGAACAACGCCCTAGAGTGAAGACTTGGTTGCCCGGAACGTAGAAATGACCATAACTTCCACACTGGTTGCAATTATTCGTTTTATACGATGGAAAATCTGTTGTATTTATTTTGTATTTTATGTTTCGGGCGTTGATTTCTAAGGCCCTAACTATTCGATCTGGTGCCGCAGCGCCCTAGAGTGAAGCCGAGGTTGCCCGGAACGTAGAAATGACCATAACTTTCACACTGTTTGCAGTTATTCCTGTTATACGATGGAAAAACTTTTGCACCTTTATTGTACTTTATGCTTCTGGCGTTGACTTCTAAGGCCCTAACTATTCAATCTGTTGGTGCAACGCCCTAGGGTGAAGCCTAGGATGCCCGGAAAGCAGAAATGACCATAACTTTCACATTGGTTGCAATTATTCGTTTTATACGATGGAAAAGCTGTGGCACCTTTATTGTATTTTATTCATCGGCGGTTGACTTCTAAGGCCGTAGCTGTTAGATGTGGTGGAGCAACGCCCTAGAGTGACGCCTAGGTTGGCCGGAACGTAGAAATGACCATTACTTTCACAATGTTTGCAATTATTCATTTTATACGATGGAAAAGCTTTTGTACTTATATTGTATTTTATTCTTCTGGCGTTAACTTCTTAGGCCCTAACTATTCGATCTGGAGGAACAACGCCCTAGAGTGAAGACTTGGTTGCCCGGAACATGGAAATGACCATTACTTTAGCACTGTTTGCAGTTATTCCTGTTATACGATGGAAAAACTTTTGCATCTTTATTGTATTTTATGCTTCTGGCGTTGACTTCTAAGGCCCTAGCTATTCGATTTGGTGGAGCAACACCCGAGAGTGGAGCCTAGGTTGCCCGATACGTAGAAATGACCATTAATTTCACACTGTTTGCAAATATACATTATATACGATGGAAAAACTGTTGTATTTATGTTGTATTTTATGCTTCTGGCGTTGACTTCTTAGGCCCTAACTATTTGATCTGGTGGAGCACCGCCCTAGAGTGAAGCCTAGGTTGCCCGGAACGTAGAAAAAACCATTACCTTCACACTGGTTGCAATTATTCGTTTTATACGATGGAAAAACTGTTCTATTTATTTTGTATTTTATGCTTCGGGCGTTGATTTCTAAGGCCCTAGCCATTCCATCTGGTCGAGCAACGCCCTAGAGTGAAGCCTATGTTGCCCGGAACATAGAAATGACCATAACTTTCACACTGGTTGCTATCATTCGTTTTATATGATGGAAAAACTGTTGTATTTATATAGTGTTTTATGCTTCTGGCGTTGACTTCTTAGGCCCTAACTATACCATCTGGTGGAACAACGCCCTAGAGTGAAGCCTAGGTTGCCCGGAACGTAGAAATGACCATAACTTCCACACTGGTTGCAATTATTCGTTTTATACGATGGAAAAGCTGTTGCATTTATATCGTATTTTATGCTTCTGGCGTTGACTTCTAAGGCCCTAACTATTCGATCTGGTGGCGCAACGCCCTAGAGTGAAGCCTATGTTGCCCGGAACGTAGAAATGACCATAACTTTCACACTGGTTGCAATTATTCGTTTTATACGATGGAAAAGCTGTGGCATCTTTTATGTATTTTATTCATCTGGGGCTGACTTCTAAGGCCGTTGCTATTAGATGTGGTGGAGCAACGCCCTAGGGTGACGCCTAAGTTGCCCGGAACGTAGAAATGACCATTACCTTCACACTGGTTGCAATTATTCGTTTTATACGATGGAAAAACTGTTCTATTTATTTTGTATTTTATGCTTCGGGCGTTGTCTTCTAAGGCCCTAACTATTCAATCTGTTGGTGCAACGCCCAAGGGTGAAGCCTATGTTGCCCGGAAGGTAGAAATGACGTTAACTTTCATACTGGTTGCAATTATCCGTTTTATGCGATGGAAAAACTGTTCTATTTATTTTGTATTTAATGCTTCTGGCGTTGACTTCTAAGGCCCTAACTATTCGATCTGGTGCCGCAACGCCCTAGAGTGAAGCCGAGGTTGCCCGGAACGTACAAATGACCATAACTTTCACACTGTTTGCAGTTATTCCTGTTATACGATGGAAAAACTTTTGCATCTTTATTGTACTTTATGCTTCTGGCGTTGACTTCTAAGGCCCTAACTATTCCATCTGGTGGAACAACGCCGTAGGGTGAAGTCTAGGTTTCCCGGAAAGTAGAAATGACCATAACTTTCACACTGGTAGCAATTATTCGTTTTATACAATGGAAAAACTGTTCTATTTATTTTATACTTAATGCTTCGGGCGTTGACTTCTAAGGCCCTATCTGTTTGATCTGGTGGAGCAACGCCCTAGAGTGAAGCCTAGCTTGCCCGGAACGTAGAAATGACCATGACTTTCACACTGGTTACAATTATTTGTTTTATACGATGGAAAAGCTGTTGTATTTAAATCGTATTTTATGCTTCTGGCGTTGACTTCTTAGGGCCTAACTATTCCCTCTGGTGGAACAACGCCCTAGGGTAAAGCCCAGGTTGCGCGAAACGTAGAAATGACCATAACTTTCACACTGGTATCAATTATTCGTATTATACGATGGAAAAACTGTTTTATTTATTTTGTATTTTATGCTTCGGGAGTTGACTTCTAAGGCCCTAACTATTCGATCTGGTTGCATAACGCCCTAGAGTGAAGCCTAGGTTGCCCGGAACGTAGAAATGACCATAACTTTCACACTGGTTGCTGTCATTCGTTTTATACGGTGGAAAAACTGTTATATTTATATTGTATTTTATGCTTCTGGCGTTGACTTCTTAGGCCCTAACTGTTCGATCTGGTGGAACAACTCCCTAGGGTGAAGCCTAGGATGCCCGGAAAGTAGAAATGACCATAACTTTCACACTGGTTGCAATTATTCGTTTTATACGACGGAAAAGCTGTGGCACCTTTATTGTATTTTATTCATCTGCGGTTGACTTCTAAGGCCGCAGCTATTAGATGTGGTGGAGCAACGCCCTAATGTGACGCCTAGGTAGGCCGGAACGTAGAAATGACCATTACTTTCACAATGTTTGCAATTATTCATTTTATACGATGGAAAAGCTTTTGTACTTATATTGTATTTTATTCTTCTGGCGTTGTCTTCTTAGGCCCTAACTATTCGATCTGGTGGAACAACGCCCTAGAGTGAAGACTTGGTTGCCCGGAACGTAGAAATGACCATAACTTCCACACTGGTTGCAATTATTCGTTTTATACGATGGAAAATCTGTTGTATTTATTTTGTATTTTATGTTTCGGGCGTTGATTTCTAAGGCCCTAACTATTCGATCTGGTGCCGCAGCGCCCTAGAGTGAAGCCGAGGTTGCCCGGAACGTAGAAATGACCATAACTTTCACACTGTTTGCAGTTATTCCTGTTATACGATGGAAAAACTTTTGCACCTTTATTGTACTTTATGCTTCTGGCGTTGACTTCTAAGGCCCTAACTATTCAATCTGTTGGTGCAACGCCCTAGGGTGAAGCCTAGGATGCCCGGAAAGCAGAAATGACCATAACTTTCACATTGGTTGCAATTATTCGTTTTATACGATGGAAAAGCTGTGGCACCTTTATTGTATTTTATTCATCGGCGGTTGACTTCTAAGGCCGTAGCTGTTAGATGTGGTGGAGCAACGCCCTAGAGTGACGCCTAGGTTGGCCGGAACGTAGAAATGACCATTACTTTCACAATGTTTGCAATTATTCATTTTATACGATGGAAAAGCTTTTGTACTTATATTGTATTTTATTCTTCTGGCGTTAACTTCTTAGGCCCTAACTATTCGATCTGGAGGAACAACGCCCTAGAGTGAAGACTTGGTTGCCCGGAACATGGAAATGACCATTACTTTAGCACTGTTTGCAGTTATTCCTGTTATACGATGGAAAAACTTTTGCATCTTTATTGTATTTTATGCTTCTGGCGTTGACTTCTAAGGCCCTAGCTATTCGATTTGGTGGAGCAACACCCGAGAGTGGAGCCTAGGTTGCCCGATACGTAGAAATGACCATTAATTTCACACTGTTTGCAAATATACATTATATACGATGGAAAAACTGTTGTATTTATGTTGTATTTTATGCTTCTGGCGTTGACTTCTTAGGCCCTAACTATTTGATCTGGTGGAGCACCGCCCTAGAGTGAAGCCTAGGTTGCCCGGAACGTAGAAAAAACCATTACCTTCACACTGGTTGCAATTATTCGTTTTATACGATGGAAAAACTGTTCTATTTATTTTGTATTTTATGCTTCGGGCGTTGATTTCTAAGGCCCTAGCCATTCCATCTGGTCGAGCAACGCCCTAGAGTGAAGCCTATGTTGCCCGGAACATAGAAATGACCATAACTTTCACACTGGTTGCTATCATTCGTTTTATATGATGGAAAAACTGTTGTATTTATATAGTGTTTTATGCTTCTGGCGTTGACTTCTTAGGCCCTAACTATACCATCTGGTGGAACAACGCCCTAGAGTGAAGCCTAGGTTGCCCGGAACGTAGAAATGACCATAACTTCCACACTGGTTGCAATTATTCGTTTTATACGATGGAAAAGCTGTTGCATTTATATCGTATTTTATGCTTCTGGCGTTGACTTCTAAGGCCCTAACTATTCGATCTGGTGGCGCAACGCCCTAGAGTGAAGCCTATGTTGCCCGGAACGTAGAAATGACCATAACTTTCACACTGGTTGCAATTATTCGTTTTATACGATGGAAAAGCTGTGGCATCTTTTATGTATTTTATTCATCTGGGGCTGACTTCTAAGGCCGTTGCTATTAGATGTGGTGGAGCAACGCCCTAGGGTGACGCCTAAGTTGCCCGGAACGTAGAAATGACCATTACCTTCACACTGGTTGCAATTATTCGTTTTATACGATGGAAAAACTGTTCTATTTATTTTGTATTTTATGCTTCGGGCGTTGTCTTCTAAGGCCCTAACTATTCAATCTGTTGGTGCAACGCCCAAGGGTGAAGCCTATGTTGCCCGGAAGGTAGAAATGACGTTAACTTTCATACTGGTTGCAATTATCCGTTTTATGCGATGGAAAAACTGTTCTATTTATTTTGTATTTAATGCTTCTGGCGTTGACTTCTAAGGCCCTAACTATTCGATCTGGTGCCGCAACGCCCTAGAGTGAAGCCGAGGTTGCCCGGAACGTACAAATGACCATAACTTTCACACTGTTTGCAGTTATTCCTGTTATACGATGGAAAAACTTTTGCATCTTTATTGTACTTTATGCTTCTGGCGTTGACTTCTAAGGCCCTAACTATTCCATCTGGTGGAACAACGCCGTAGGGTGAAGTCTAGGTTTCCCGGAAAGTAGAAATGACCATAACTTTCACACTGGTAGCAATTATTCGTTTTATACAATGGAAAAACTGTTCTATTTATTTTATACTTAATGCTTCGGGCGTTGACTTCTAAGGCCCTATCTGTTTGATCTGGTGGAGCAACGCCCTAGAGTGAAGCCTAGCTTGCCCGGAACGTAGAAATGACCATGACTTTCACACTGGTTACAATTATTTGTTTTATACGATGGAAAAGCTGTTGTATTTAAATCGTATTTTATGCTTCTGGCGTTGACTTCTTAGGGCCTAACTATTCCCTCTGGTGGAACAACGCCCTAGGGTAAAGCCCAGGTTGCGCGAAACGTAGAAATGACCATAACTTTCACACTGGTATCAATTATTCGTATTATACGATGGAAAAACTGTTTTATTTATTTTGTATTTTATGCTTCGGGCGTTGACTTCTAAGGCCCTAACTATTCGATATGGTGGAGCAACGCCCTAGAGTGCAGCCTAGGTTGCCCGGAACGTAGAAATGACCATAACTTTTACACTGGTAGCAATTATTTGTTTTACACAATGGAAAATCTGTTCTATTTATTTTGTATTTAATGCTTCTGGCGTTGACTTCTAAGGCCCTAACTGTTTGATCTGGTGGAGCAACGCCCTGGAGTGAAGCCTAGGTTGCCTGGAACGTAGAAATGACCATCGCTTTCACACGGGTTGCAATTATTCCTGTTATAGCATGGAAAGACTGTTGTATTTTTATTGTACTGTATACGTCAGGCGTTGACTTCTGAGGCCGTAGCTATTCGGTGTGGTGGAAGAACGCCATACAGTGAAGCCTAGGTTGCCCGGAACGTACAAATGACCATAACTTTTACACTGGTAGCAATTATTCGTTTTATACGATGGAAAAGCTGTTATAATTATATTGTATTTTATGCTTCTGGCGTTGACTTCTGAGGCCGCTGCTATTCGATGTGGTGGAAGAACGCCATATAGTGAAGCCTAGGTAGCCCGGAACGTAGAAATGTCCATATCTTTCACTGTTTGCAATTATTCATTTTATACGATGGAAAAACTGTTGCATCTTTATCGTATTTTATGCTTCTGGCGTTGACTTCTTAGGCCGTAACTATTCGATCTGGTGCAGCAACGCCCTGGAGTGAAACCTAGGTTGCCCGGAACGTAGAAATGACCACTACTATCACACTGGTTGCAAATTATTCCTGCTATACGATGGAAAAACTGTTGTATTTTTATTGCATTTTATGCTTCTGGTGTTCACTTCTTAGGCCCTAACTATTCGATCTGGTGGAGCAACGGCCTAGGGTGAAGCCTAGGTTGCCCGGAACGTAGAAATGACCATAACTTTCACACTGGTTGCAATTATTCGTTTTATACGATGGAAAAACTGTTGCATCTTTATCGTATTTTATGCTTCTGGCGTTCACTTCTTAGGCCCTAACTATTCGATCTGGTGGAGCAACGCCCTGGAGTGAAACCTAGGTTGCCCGGAACGTAGAAATGACCACTACTATCACACTGGTTGCATATTATTCCTGCTACACGATGGAAAAACTGTTGTATTTTTATTGCATTTTATGCTTCTGATGTTCACTTCTTAGGCCCTAACTATTCGATCTGGTGGAACAACGGCCTAGGGTGAAGTCTAGGTTGCCCGGAACGCAGAAATGACCATAACTTTTACACTGGTAGCAATTATTCGTTTTATACAATGGAAAATCTGTTCTATTTATTTTGTACTTAATGCTTCGGGCGTTGACTTCTTAGGCCCTAACTATTCGATCTTGTGGAACAACGCCCTGGAGTGAAGCCTAGGTTGCCTGGAACGCAGAAATGACCATCACTTTCACACGGGTTACAATCATTCCTGTTATAGGATGGAAAGACTGTTGTATTTTTATTGTATTTTATGCTTCAGGCGTGGACTTCTGAGGCCCTAGCTATTCGATGTGGTGGCAGAACGCCATACAGTGAAGCCTAGATTGCCCGGAACGTAGAAATGACAATAAGTTTCGTACTGGTGTCAATTATTCCTTTTATACGATGGAAAAGCTGTTGTATTTATATCGTATTTTATGCTTCTGGCGTTGACTTCTTAGGCCGTAACTATTCGATCTGGTGGAGCAACGCCCTGGAGTGAAACCTGGGTTGCCCGGAACGTAGAAATGACCACTACTATCACACGGGTTGCAATTATTCCTTTTATAGAATGGAAAGACTGTTGTATCTTTATTGTATTTTATTCTTCTGGTGTTGACTTCTTAGGACCTAACTATACGATCTGGTGGAGCAACGCCCTAGAGTGAAGCCTAGGTTGCTCGGAATGTAGAAATGACCATAACTTTCACACTGATTGCAATTATTCGTTTTATACGATGGAAAAACTGTTGCATTTTTATCGTATTTTATGCTTCTGGCGTTGACTTCTTAGGCCGTAACTCTTCGATCTGGTGGAGCAACGCCCTGGAGTGAAACCTGGGTTGCCCGGAACGTAGAAATGACCACTACTATCACACTGGTTGCAAATTATTCCTGCTATACGATGGAAAAACTGTTGTATTTTTATTGCATTTTATGCTTCTGGCGTTCACTTCTTAGGCCCTAACTATTCGATCTGGTGGAACAACGGCCTAGGGTGAAGCCTAGGTTGCCCGGAACGTAGAAATGACCATAACTTTTACACTGGTAGCAATTATTCGTTTTATACAATGGAAAAACTGTTCTATTTATTTTGTATTTTATGCTGCGGGCATTGTCTTCTAAGGCCCTAGCTATTCGATTTGGTGGAGCACCGCCCTAGAGTGAAGCCTAGGTTGCCCGGAACGTAGAAATGACCATAACTTTCACACTGGTTACAATTATTTGTTTCATACGATGGAATAGCTGTTGTATTTATATCGTATTTTATGCTTCTGGCGTTGACTTCTTAGGCCCTAACTATTCCATCTGGTGGAACATCGCCCTAGGGCAAAGCCCAGGTTGCGCGGAACGTAGAAATGACCATAACTTTCACACTGGTAGCAATTATTCGTTTTATACGATGGAAAAACTGTTTTATTTATTTTGTATTTTATGCTTCGGGCATTGTCTTCTAAGGCGCTAGCTATTCGATTTGGTGGAGCACCGCCCTAGAGTGATGCCTAGGTTGACCGGAACGTAGAAATGACCATAACTTCCACACTGGTTGCAATTATTCGTTTTATACGATGGAAAGACTGTTGTATTTTTACTGTATTTTATACTTCAGGCGTTCACTTCTGAGGCCGTAGCTATTCGATGAGGTGGAAGAACGCCATACAGTGAAGCCTAGGTTGCCCGGAACGTAGAAATGGCCATAAGTTTCGTACTGGTTGCAATTATTCGTTTTATACAATGGAAAAACCGTTCTATTTATTTTGTATTTTATGCTTCGGGCGTTGACTTCTAAGGCCCTAACTATTCAATCTGTTGTAGCAACGCCCTAGGGTGAAGCCTAGGTTGCTCGGAAAGTAGAAATGACCATAAGTTTCATACTGGTTGCAATTATTCGTTTTATACGATGGAAAGACTGTTGTATTTTTACTGTATTTTATACTTCAGGCGTTGACTTCTGAGGCCGTAGCTATTCGATGAGGTGGAAGAACGCCATACAGTGAAGCCTAGGTTGCCCGGAACGTAGAAATGGCCATAAGTTTCATACTGGTTGCAATTATTCGTTTTATACAATGGAAAAACCGTTCTATTTATTTTGTATTTTATGCTTCGGGCGTTGACTTCTAAGGCCCTAACTATTCAATCTGTTGTAGCAACGCCCTAGGGTGAAGCCTAGGTTGCTCGGAAAGTAGAAATGACCATAAGTTTCATACTGGTTGCAATTATTCGTTTTACACGATGGAAAAGCTGTTGCATCTTTATCGTATTTTATGCTTCTGGCGTTGACTTCTTAGGCCGTAACTATTCGATCTGGTGGAGCAACGCCCTGGAGTGAAACCTAGGTTGCCCGGAACGTAGAAATGACCACTACTATCACACTGGTTGCATATTATTCCTGCTACACGATGGAAAGCTGTTGTATTTTTATTGCATTTTATGCTTCTGGCGTCTACTTCTTAGGCCCTGACTATTCGATCTGGTGGAACAACGGCCTAGGGTGAAGCCTAGGTTTCCCGGAACGTAGAAATGACCATAACTTTCACACTGGTTACAATTATTTGTTTTATACGATGGAAAAGCTGTTGTATTTGTATCGTATTTTATGCTTCTGGCGTTGACTTCTTAGGCCCTAACTATTCCATCAGGTCGAACAACGCCCTAGGGTAAAGCCCAGGTTGCGCGGAACGTAGAAATGACCATAACTTTCACACTGGTAGCAATTATTCGTTTTATAGGATGGAAAAACTGTTTTATTTATTTTGTATTTTATGCTTCGGGCGTTGACTTCTTAGGCCCTAACAGTTCGATCTGGTAGAGCAACGCCCTAGAGTGTAGCCTAGGTTGCCCGGTACGTTGAAATGACCATAACTTTCACACTGGTAGCAATTATCCGTTTTATACGGTGGAAAAACTGTTCTATTTATTTTATATTTTAGGCTTCGGGCGTTGACTTCTAAGGCCCTAACTATTCGATCTGGAGGAGCAACGCCCTAGCGTGAAGCCTAGGTTGCCCGGTACGTAGAAATGACCATCACTATCAAACTGGTTGCAATTATTTGTTTTATACGATGGAAAAGCTGTTGTATTTATATCGTATTTTTTGCATCTGGCGTTGACTTCTTAGGCCCTAACTATTCCATCTGGTGGAACAACGCCGTAGGGTGAAGTCTAGGTTTCCCGGAAAGTAGAAATGACCATAACTTTCACACTGGTAGCAATTATTCGTTTTATACGATGGAAAAACTGTTCTATTTATTTTGTATTTTATGCTTTGGGCGTTGACTTCTAAGGCCCTAACTGTTCGATCTGGTAGAGCCAACGCCCTAGAGTAAAGCCTAGGTTGCCCGGTACGTTGAAATGACCACAAGTTTCATACTGGTTGCAATTATTCGTTTTATACGATGGAAAAGCTGTTGTATTTATATTGTATTTTATGCTTCTGGCGTTCACTTCTTAGGCCCTAACTATTCGACCTGGTGGAGCAACGCCCTGGAGTGAATCCTAGGTTGCCCGGAACGTAGAAATGACCACTACTATCACACTGGTTGCATATTATTCCTGCTACGCGATGGAAAAACTGTTGTATTTTTATTGCATTTTATGCTTCTGGCGTTCACTTCTTAGGCCCTAACTATTCGACCTGATGGAACAACGGCCTAGGGTGAAGCCTAGGTTGCCCGGAACGTAGAAATGACCATAACTTTTACACTGGTAGCAATTCTTCGTTTTATACAATGGAAAAACTGTTCTATTTATTTTATACTTAATGCTTCGGGCGTTGACTTCTAAGGCCCTATCTGTTTGATCTGGTGGAGCAACGCCCTAGAGTCAAGCCTAGCTTGCCCGGAACGTAGAAATGACCATGACTTTCACACTGGTTACAATTATTTGTTTTATACGATGGAAAAGCTGTTGTATTTAAATCGTATTTTATGCTTCTGGCGTTGACTTCTTAGGACCTAACTATTCCCTCTGGTGGAACAACGCCCTAGGGTAAAGCCCAGGTTGCGCGGAACGTAGAAATGACAATAACTTTCACACTGGTATCAGTTATTCGTATTATACGATGGAGAAACTGTTTTATTTATTTTGTATTTTATGCTTCGGGCGTTGACTTCTAAGGCCCTAACTATTCGATATGGTGGAGCAACGCCCTAGAGTGCAGCCTAGGTTGCCCGGAACGTAGAAATGCCCATAACTTTTACACTGGTAGCAATTATTTGTTTTATACAATGGAAAATCTGTTCTATTTATTTTGTATTTAATGCTTCTGGCGTTGACTACTAAGGCCCTAACTGTTTGATCTGGTGGAGCAACGCCCTGGAGTGAAGCCTAGGTTGCCTGGAACGTAGAAATGACCATCGCTTTCACACGGGTTGCAATTATTCCTGTTATAGCATGGAAGACTGTTGTATTTTTATTGTACTTTATACTTCAGGCGTTGACTTCTGAGGCCGTAGCTATTCGGTGTGGTGGAAGAACGCCATACAGTGAAGCCTAGGTTGCCCGGAACGTACAAATGACCATAACTTTTACACTGGTAGCAATTATTCGTTTTATACGATGGAAAAGCTGTTATAATTATATTGTATTTTATGCTTCTGGCGTTGACTTCTGAGGCCGCTGCTATTCGATGTGGTGGAAGAACGCCATATAGTGAAGCCTAGGTAGCCCGGAACGTAGAAATGTCCATATCTTTCACTGTTTGCAATTATTCATTTTATACGATGGAAAAACTGTTGCATCTTTATCGTATATTATGCTTCTGGCGTTGACTTCTTAGGCCGTAACTATTCGATCTGGTGCAGCAACGCCCTGGAGTGAAACCTAGGTTGGCCGGAACGTAGAAATGACCACTACTATCACACTGGTTGCAAATTATTCCTGCTATACGATGGAAAAACTGTTGTATTTTTATTGCATTTTATGCTTCTGGTGTTCACTTCTTAGGCCCTAACTATTCGATCTGGTGGAGCAACGGCCTAGGGTGAAGCCTAGGTTGCCCGGAACGTAGAAATGACCATAACTTTCACACTGGTTGCAATTATTCGTTTTATACGATGGAAAAACTGTTGCATCTTTATCGTATTTTATGCTTCTGGCGTTCACTTCTTAGGCCCTAACTATTCGATCTGGTGGAGCAACGCCCTGGAGTGAAACCTAGGTTGCCCGGAACGTAGAAATGACCACTACTATCACACTGGTTGCATATTATTCCTGCTACACGATGGAAAAACTGTTGTATTTTTATTGCATTTTATGCTTCTGATGTTCACTTCTTAGGCCCTAACTATTCGATCTGGTGGGACAACGGCCTAGGGTGAAGCCTAGGTTGCCCGGAACGCAGAAATGACCATAACTTTTACACTGGTAGCAATTATTCGTTTTATACAATGGAAAATCTGTTCTATTTATTTTGTACTTAATGCTTCGGGCGTTGGCTTCTAAGGCCCTAACAGTTTGATCTGGTGGAGCAACGCCCTAGAGTGAAGCCTAGGTTGCCCGGAACGTAGAAATGACCATAACTTTCACACTGGTTACAATTATTCGTTTTATATGATGGAAAAGCTGTTGTATTCATATCGTATTTTATGCTTCTGGCGTTGACTTCTTAGGCCCTAACTATTCCAACTGGTGGAACAACGCCCTAGAGTGAAGCCTAGCTTGCCCGGAGCGTAGAAATCATCATAACTTTCACACTGGTTGCTATTACTCGTTTTATACGATGGAGAAACTGTTATATTTATATGGCATTTTATGCTTCTGGCGTTGATTTCTTAGGCCCTAACTATTCGATCTTGTGGAACAACGCCCTGGAGTGAAGCCTAGGTTGCCTGGAACGCAGAAATGACCATCACTTTCACACGGGTTACAATCATTCCTGTTATAGGATGGAAAGACTGTTGTATTTTTATTGTATTTTATGCTTCAGGCGTGGACTTCTGAGGCCCTAGCTATTCGATGTGGTGGAAGAACGCCATACAGTGAAGCCTAGATTGCCCGGAACGTAGAAATGACCATAAGTTTCGTACTGGTGTCAATTATTCCTTTTATACGATGGAAAAGCTGTTGTATTTATATCGTATTTTATGCTTCTGGCGTTCACATCTTAGGCCCTAACTATTCGACCTGGTGGAACAACGCCCTAGAGTGAAGCCTAGGTTGCTCGGTATGAAGAAATGACCATAACTTTCACACTGGTTGCAATTATTCGTTTTATACGATGGAAAAACTGTTGCATCTTTATCGTATTTTATGCTTCTGGCGTTTACTTCTTAGGCCGTGACTATTCGATCTGGTGGAGCAACGCCCTGGAGTGAAACCTAGGTTGCCCGGAACGTAGACATGACCACTACTATC
Source organism: Calliopsis andreniformis (assembly GCF_051401765.1). Classification (NCBI taxonomy): domain Eukaryota; kingdom Metazoa; phylum Arthropoda; class Insecta; order Hymenoptera; family Andrenidae; genus Calliopsis; species Calliopsis andreniformis. Next base: position 7,137,215 of record NW_027480426.1, on the reverse strand, counting down.
ACACTGGTTGCATATTATTCCTGCTACACGATGGAAAAACTGTTGTATTTTTTTGCATTTTATGCTTCTGGCGTTCACTTTAGGCCCTAACTTTTCGATCTGGTGGAACAACGGCCTAGGGCGAAGGCTAGGTTGCCCGGAACGTAGAAATGACCATAACTTTCACACTGGTTACAATTATTTGCTTCATACGATGGAAAAGCTGTTGTATTTATATCGTATTTTATGCTTCTGGCGTTGACTTCTTAGGCCCTAACTATTCCATCTGGTGGAACAACGCCCTAGGGCAAAGCCCAGGTTGCGCGGAACGTAGAAATGACCATAACTTTCACACTGGTAGCAATTATTCGTTTTATACGATGGAAAAGCTGTTGTATTTATATCGTATTTTATGCTTCTGGCGTTGACTTCTTAGGCACAAACTATTCGACATGGTGGAGCAACGCCCTAGAGTGAAGCTTAGGTTGCCCGGAACGTAAAAATGACCATAACTTCCACACTGGTTGCAATTATTCGTTTTATACGATGTAAAAGCTGTTGTAATTATATCGTATTTTATGCTTCTGGCGTTGACTTCTTAGGCCCTAACTGTTCGACCTGGTGGAGCAACGCCCTAGAGTGAAACCTAGGTTGCCCGGAACGTAGAAATGACCATTACATTCACACTGGTTGCAATTATTCCTGTTATACGATGGAAAAACTGTTGTATTTTTATTGTATTCTATGCTTCTGGCGTTTAATTCTAAGTCGCTAGCTATTTGATCTGGTGGAGCAACGACCTAGAGTGAAGTCTAGGTTGCCCGGAACGTAGAAATGACAATAACTTTCACACTGTTTGCTATTATTCATTTTGTACGATGGAAAAGCTGTTGTACTTATATTGTATTTTATTCCTCTGGCGTTGACTTCTAAGGCCGTAGCTATTAGATGTGGTGGAGCAACGCCCTAGAGTGACGCCTAGGTTGACCGGAACGTAGAAATGACCATTACTTTCACAATGTCTGCAATTATTCATTTTATACGATGGAAAAACTGTTGTACTTATATTGTATTTTATCCTCTTGGCGTTGATTTCTAAGTCCCTAACTATTCAATCTGGTGGAGCAACGCCCTAGAGTGACGCCTAGGTTGCCCGGAACGCAGAAATGACCATTACTTTTACAATGTTTGCAACTATTCATTTTATACGATGGAATAACTGTTGTACTTATATTGTATTTTATCCTTCTGGCGTTGAATTCTAAGTCCATAGCTATTCGATCTGGTAGAGCAACGCCCTAGAGTGAAACCTAGGTTATCCGGTACGTAGAAATGACCCGTACATTCACACTGGTTGCAGTTATTCCTGTTATACGATGGAAAAACTGCTGCACCTTTATTGTATTTTGTGCTTCTGGCGTTGAGTTCATAGGCCCTAACTATTCGATCTGGTGGAGCAACGTCCTAGAGTGAAGCCAAAGTTGACTGGAACGTAGAAATGACCATAACTTTCACACTGGTTACCATTATTCGTTTTATACGATGGAAAAGCTGTTGTATTTATATCGTATTTTATGCTTCTGGCGTTGACTCCTAAGGCCCTAACTATTCCATCTGGTGGAACAACGCCCTAGGGTGAAGCCTAGGTTGCCCGGAACGTAGAAATGACCATAACTTTCACACTGGTGGCAATTATACGTTTTATACGATGGAAAGATTTTTGTATTTATTTTGTAGTTTATGCTTATGGCGTTGACTTCTAAGGCCCTAACTCTTCGATCTGGTGGAGGAACGCCTCAGAGTTAAGCCTAGGATGCCCGAAACGTCGAAATGATCATTACTTTCGCACTGTTTGCAATTAGTCATGCTATACGATGGAAAAACTGTTGCTCTTTTATTGTATTTTATGCTTCTGGCGTTGACTTCTAAGGCCGTTGCTATTAGCGGTGGTGGAGCAACGCCCTAGAGTGACGTCTAGGTTGCACGGAACGTAGAAATGACCATTACTTTCACAATGTTTGTAATTATTCACTTTATACAATGGAAAAACTGTTGTACTTATATTGTATTTTATTCTTCTGGCGTTGAATTCTAAGTCCCTAGCTTTTCTATCTGGTGGAGCAACGCCCTAGATTGAAGCCTAGGTTGCCTGGAACGTAGAAATGACCATCACTTTCACACGGGTTGCAATTATTCCTGTTATAGGATGGAAAGACTGTTGTATTTTTATTGTATTTTATTCTTCTGGTGTTGACTTCTTAGGCCCTAACTATTCGATCTGGTGGAACAACGCTGTAGAGTGAAGACTAGAATGCCCGGAACGTAGAAATGACCATTACTTTCACACTGTTTGCAATTATTCCTTTTATACGATGGAACAGCTGTTGTATTTATATCGTATTTTATGCTTCTGGCGTTGACTTCTAAGGACCTAACTATTCGATCTGGTGGAGCAACGCCCTAGAGTGAAGCCTAGGTTGCTCGGAATGTAGAAATGACCATAACTTTCACACTGATTGCAATCATTCGTTTTATACGATGGAAAAACTGTTGCGTCTTTATCGTATTTTATGCTTCTGGCGTTGACTTCTTAGGCCGTAACTATTCGATCTGGTGGAGCAACGCCCTGGAGTGAAACCTGGGTTGCCCGGAACGTAGAAATGACCACTACTATCACACTGGTTGCAAATTATTCCTGCTATACGATGGAAAAACTGTCGTATTTTTATTGCATTTTATGATTCTGGCGTTCACTTCTTAGGCCCTAACTGTTCGATCTGGTGGAACAGCGACCTAGGGTGAAGCCTAGGTTGCGCGGAACGTAGCAATGACCATAACCTTCACACTGGTAGCAATTATTCGTTTTATACGATGTAAAAGCTGTTGTATTTATATCGTATTTTATGCTTCTGGCGTTGACTTCTTAGGCCCTAACTATTCGACCTGGTGGAGCAACGCCCTAGAGTGAAGCTTAGGTTGCCCGGAACGTAAAAATGTCCATAACTTCCACACTGGTTGCAATTATTCGTTTTATACGATGTAAAAGCTGTTGTATTTATATCGTATTTTATGCTTCTGGCGTTGACTCCTTAGGCCCTAACTATTCGACCCGGTGGAGCAACGCCCTAGAGTGAAACCTAGGTTGCCCGGAACGTAGAAATGACCATTACATTCACACTGGTTGCAATTATTCCTGTTATACGATGGAAAAACTGTTGTATTTTTATTGTATTCTATGCTTCTGGCGTTTAATTCTAAGTCGCTAGCTATTTGATCTGGTGGAGCAACGACCTAGAGTGAAGTCTAGGTTACCCGGAACGTAGAAATGACCATAACTTTCACACTGGTTGCTATTATTCGTTTTATACGATGGAAAAGCTGTTGTACTTATATTGTATTTTATTCCTCTGGCGTTGACTTCTAAGGCCGTAGCTATTAGATGTGGTGGAGCAACGCCCTAGAGTGACGCCTAGGTTGACCGGAACGTAGAAATGACCATTACTTTCACAATGTCTGCAATTATTCATTTTATACGATGGAAAAACTGTTGTACTTATATTGTATTTTATCCTCTTGGCGTTGATTTCTAAGTCCCTAACTATTCAATCTGGTGGAGCAACGCCCTAGAGTGACGCCTAGGTTGCCCGGAACGCAGAAATGACCATTACTTTTACAATGTTTGCAACTATTCATTTTATACGATGGAATAACTGTTGTACTTATATTGTATTTTATCCTTCTGGCGTTGAATTCTAAGTCCATAGCTATTCGATCTGGTAGAGCAACGCCCTAGAGTGAAACCTAGGTTATCCGGTACGTAGAAATGACCCGTACATTCACACTGGCTGCAGTTATTCCTGTTATACGATGGAAAAACTGCTGCACCTTTATTGTATTTTGTGCTTCTGGCGTTGAGTTCATAGGCCCTAACTATTCGATCTGGTGGAGCAACGTCCTAGAGTGAAGCCAAAGTTGACTGGAACGTAGAAATGACCATAACTTTCACACTGGTTACCATTATTCGTTTTATACGATGGAAAAGCTGTTGTATTTATATCGTATTTTATGCTTCTGGCGTTGACTCCTAAGGCCCTAACTATTCCATCTGGTGGAACAACGCCCTAGGGTGAAGCCTAGGTTGCCCGGAACGTAGAAATGACCATAACTTTCACACTGGTGGCAATTATACGTTTTATACGATGGAAAGATTTTTGTATTTATTTTGTAGTTTATGCTTATGGCGTTGACTTCTAAGGCCCTAACTCTTCGATCTGGTGGAGGAACGCCTCAGAGTTAAGCCTAGGATGCCCGGAACGTCGAAATGATCATTACTTTCGCACTGTTTGCAATTAGTCATGCTATACGATGGAAAAACTGTTGCTCTTTTATTGTATTTTATGCTTCTGGCGTTGACTTCTAAGGCCGTTGCTATTAGCGGTGGTGGAGCAACGCCCTAGAGTGACGTCTAGGTTGCACGGAACGTAGAAATGACCATTACTTTCACAATGTTTGCAATTATTCACTTTATACAATGGAAAAACTGTTGTACTTATATTGTATTTTATTCTTCTGGCGTTGAATTCTAAGTCCCTAGCTTTTCTATCTGGTGGAGCAACGCCCTAGATTGAAGCCTAGGTTGCCTGGAACGTAGAAATGACCATCACTTTCACACGGGTTGCAATTATTCCTGTTATAGGATGGAAAGACTGTTGTATTTTTATTGTATTTTATTCTTCTGGTGTTGACTTCTTAGGCCCTAACTATTCGATCTGGTGGAACAACGCTGTAGAGTGAAGCCTAGGTAGCTCGGAACGTAGAAATGACCATAACTTTCACACTGGTAGCATTTATTCGTTTTATACAATGGAAAAACCGTTCTATTTATTTTGCATTTTATGCTTCGGGCGCTGACTTCGAAGGCCCTAACTATTCGATCTGGTGGAGCAACGCCCTAGAGTGAAGCCTAGGTTGCCCGGGAAGTAGAAATGACCATAACTTTCACACTGGTTGCAATTATTCCTGTTACACGATGGCAAAACTGTTGCACCTTTATTGCCTTTTATGCTTCTGGCGTTGACTTCATAGGCCCTAACTATTCGATCTGGTGGAGCAATGCCCTAGAGTGAAGCCTAGGTAGCTCGGAACGTAGAAATGACCATAACTTTCACACTGGTAGCATTTATTCGTTTTATACAATGGAAAAACCGTTCTATTTATTTTGTATTTTATGCTTCGGGCATTGACTTCTAAGGCCCTAACTATTCCATCTGGTGGAGCAACGCCCTAGAGTGCAGCCTAGGTGGCCTGGAACGTAGAAATGACAATCACTTTCACACGGGTTGCAATTATTCCTGTTATAGTATGGAAAGACTGTTGTATTTATATTGTATTTTATGCTTCTAGCGTTGACTTCTGAGGCCGTTGCTATTCGATGTGGTGGAAGAACGCCATAGAGTGAAGCCTAGGTAGCCCGGAACGTAGAAATGTCCATATCTTTCACTGTTTGCAATTATTCATTTTCTGCGATGGAAAAACTGTTGCCTCTTTATCGTATTTTATGCTTCTGGAGTTGACTTCTTAGGACGTAACTATTCGATCTGGTGGAGCAACGCCCTGGAGTGAAACCTAGGTTGCCCGGACCGTAGAAATGACCACTACTATCACAATGGTTGCAAATTATTCCTGCTATACGATGGAAAAACTGTTGTATTTTTATTGCATTTTATGCTTCTGGCGTTCACTTCTTAGGCCCTAACTATTCGATCTGGTGGAACAACGCTGTAGAGTGAAGACTAGGATGCCCGGAACGTACAAATGACCATTACTTTCACACTGTTTGCAATTATTCCTTTTATACGATGGAACAGCTGTTTTATTTATATCGTATTTTATGCTTCTGGCGTTGACTTCTAAGGACCTAACTATTCGATCTGGTGGAGCAACGCCCTAGAGTGAAGCCTAGGTTGCCCGGAACGTAGAAATGACCATAACTTTCACACTGGTTGCTATTATTCGTTTTATACGATGCAAAAACTGTTATATTCATATTGTATTTTATGCTTCTGGCGTTGACTTCTAAGGCCCTAACTATTCGATCTTGTGGAACAACGCCCTAGAGTGAAGCCTAGGTTGCCTGGAACGTAGAAATGACCATCACTTTCACACGGGTTGCAATTATTCCTGTTATAGGATGGAAAGACTGTTGTATTTTAATTGTATTTTATACTTCAGGCGTTGACTTCTGAGGCCGTAGCAATTCGATGTGGTGGAAGAACGCCATAGAGTGAAGCGTAGGTAGCCCGGAACGTAGAAATGTCCATATCTTTCACACTGTTTGCAGTTACTCCTGTTGTACGATGGAAAAACTGTTGCATCTTTATTGTATTTTATGCTTCTGGCGTTGACTTCTAAGGCCCTAACTATTCAATCTGGTGGAGCAACGCCCTAGAGTGACGCCTAGGTTGCCCGGAACGTAGAAATGACCATTACTTTTACAATGTTTGCAACTATTCATTTTATACGATGGAATAACTGTTGTACTTATATTGTATTTTATCCTTCTGGCGTTGAATTCTAAGTCCATAGCTATTCAATCTGGTAGAGCAACGCCCTAGAGTGAAACCTAGGTTATCCGGTACGTAGAAATGACCAGTACATTCACACTGGTTGCAGTTATTCCTGTTAAACGATGGAAAAACTGTTGCATCTTTATTGTATTTTATGCTTCTCGCGCTGACTTCTAAGGCCGTAACTATTCGATCTGGTGGAGCAACGCCCTAGGGTGAAGGGTAGGTTGCGCGGAACGTAGCAATGACCATAACTTTCACACTGGTAGCAATTATTCGTTTTATACGATGTAAAAGCTTTTGTATTTATATCGTATTTTATGCTTCTGGCGTTGGCTTCTTAGGCCCTAACTATTCGACCCGGTGGAGCAACGCCCTAGAGTGAAGCTTAGGTTGCCCGGAACGTAAAAATGACCGTTACTTTCACAATGTCTGCAATTATTCATTTTATACGATGGAAAAACTGTTGTACTTATATTGTATTTTATCTTCTTGGCGTTGATTTCTAAGTCCCTAGCTATTCGATCTGGTGGAACAACGCCCTGGAGTGAAGCCTAGGTTGCCCGGTACGTAGATATGACCATAACCTTCACACAGGTTGCAATTATCCGTTTTGTACGAAGGAAAGACTGTTGTATTTATTTTGTATTTCATGCTTCTGGCGTTGACTTCTAAGGCCCTAACTATTCCATCTGGTGGAGTAACGCCCTAGAGTGACGCCTAGGTTACCCGGAACGTAGAAATGACCATTACTTTCACACTGTTTGCTATTATTCGTTTTATACGACGGGAAAACTGTTGCACCTTTATTGTATTTTCTGCATCTGGCGTTGACATCTAAGGCCCTAACTATTCCATCTGGTGGAGCAAGGCCCTAGAGTGAAGCCTAGGTTGCCCGGAACATAGAAATGACCATAACTTTCACACTGGTAGCAATTATTCCTGTTATACGATGGAAAAACTGTTGCACCTTTATTGTATTTTATGCTTCTGGCGTTGACTTCATAGGCCCTAACTATTCGATCTGGTGGAGCAACGTCCTAGAGTGAAGCCTAGGTTGACTGGAACGTAGAAATGACCATAACTTTCACACTGGTTACCATTATTCGTTTTATACGATGGAAAAGCTGTAGTATTTATATCGTATTTTATGCTTCTGGCGTTGACTTCTTAGGCCCTAACTATTCCATCTGGTGGAACAACGCCCAGGAGTGAAGCCTAGGTTGCCCGGAACGTAGAAATGACCATAACTTTCACACTGGTAGCAATTATTCGTTTTATACATGGAAAAACTGTTCTATTTATTTTGTATTTCATGCTTCTGGCGTTGACTTCTAAGGCCCTAACTATTCGATCTGGTGGAGTAACGCCCTAGAGTGAAGCCTAGGTTGCCCGGAACATAGAAATGACCAGTACTTTCACACTGGTTGCAGTTATTCGTTTTATACAATGAAAAACTGTTCTATTTATTTTGCATTTTATGCTTCGGGCGCTGACTTCTAAGGCCCTAACTATTCGATCTGGTGGAGCAACGCCCTAGAGTGAAGCCTACGTTGCCCGGGAAGTAGAAGTGACCATAACTTTCACACTGGTTGCAATTATTCCTGTTACACGATGGAAAAACTGTTGCACCTTTATTGCGTTTTATGCTTCTGACGTTGACTTCATAGGCCCTAACTATTCGATCTGGTGGAGCAACGTCCTAGAGTGACGCCTAGGTTACCCGGAACGTAGAAATGACCATTATTTTCACACTGTTTGCAATTATTCGTTTTATACGACGGGAAAACAGTTGCACCTTTATTGTATTTTATGCATCTGGCGTTGACGTCTAAGGCCCTAACTATTCGATCTGGTGGAGCAAGGCCCTAGAGTGAAGCCTAGGTTGCCCGGAACATAGAAATGACCAGTACTTTCACACTGGTTGCAGTTATTCGTTTTATACAATGAAAAACTGTTCTATTTATTTTGCATTTTATGCTTCGGGCGCTGACTTCTAAGGCCCTAACTATTCGACCTGGTGGAGCAACGCCCTAGAGTGAAACCTGGGTTGCCGGAACGTAGAAATGACCATTACATTCACACTGGTTGCAATTATTCCTGTTATACGATGGAAAAACTGTTGTATTTTTATTGTGTTCTATGCTTCTGGCGTTTAATTCTAAGTCGCTAGCTATTTGATCTGGTGGAACAACGCCCTAGAGTGAAGCCTAGGTTGCCCTGAACGTAGAAGTGACCATTACTTCCACACTGCTTGCAAATATACATTATAAACGATGGAAAAGCTGTTGTACTTATATTGTAATTGATGCTACTGGCGTTGACTTCTTAGGCCCTAACTACTTGATCTGGTGGAGGACCGCCCTAGAGTGAAGCCTAGGTTGCCCGGAACGTAGAACATACCATTACCTTCACACTGGTTGCAATTATTCCTGTTATACGATGGAAAAACTGTTGCACCTTTATTGTATTTTATGCTTCTGGCGTAGACTTCATGGGCCCTAACTATTCGATCTGGTGGAGCAACGTCCTAGAGTGAAGCCTAGGTTGACTGAAACGTAGAAATGACCATAACTTTCACACTGGTTACCATTATTCGTTTTATACGATGGAAAAGCTGTTGTATTTATATCGTATTTTATGCTTCTGGCGTTGACTTTTAAGGCCGTAGCTATTAGATGTGGTGGAGCAACGCCCTTGAGTGTCGTATAGGTTGCCCGGAACGTAGAAATGACCATTACTTTCACAATTTTTGCAAATATACATTTTATACGATGGAAAAACTGTTGTACTTATATAGTGTTTTAGCCTTCTGGCGTTGAATTATATGTCCCTAGCTATTCTATCTGGTGGAGCAACGCCCTAGAGTGAAACGTAGGTTACCCGGAACGTAGAAATGACCAGTACTTTCACACTGGTTGCAGTTATTCCTGTTATACGATGGAAAAACTGTTGCTCCTTTATTGTATTTTATGCATCTGGCGTTGACATCTAAGGCCCTAACTATTCGATCTGGTGGAGCAAAGCCCTAGAGTGAAGCCTAGGTGGCCCGGAACATAGAAATGACCAGTACTTTCACACTGGTTGCAGTTATTCGTTTTATACAATGAAAAACTGTTCTATTTATTTTGCATTTTATGCTTCGGGCGCTGACTTCTAAGGCCCTATCTATTCGATCTGGTGGAGCAACGCCCTAGAGTGAAGCCTAGGTTGCCCGGGAAGTAGAAATGACCATAACTTTCACACTGGTTGCAATTATTCCTGTTACACGATGGAAATACTGTTGCACCTTTATTGCGTTTTATGCTTCTGGCGTTGACTTCATAGGCCCAAACTATTCGACCTGGTGGAGCAACGCCCTAGAGTGAAACCTAGGTTGCCCGGAACGTAGAAATGACCATTACATTCACACTGGTTGCAATTATTCCTGTTATACGATGGAAAAACTGTTGTATTTTTATTGTATTCTATGCTTCTGGCGTTTAATTCTAAGTCGCTAGCTATTTGATCTGGTGGAGCAACGACCTAGAGTGAAGTCTAGGTTGCCCGGAACGTAGAAATGACAATAACTTTCACACGGTTTGCTATTATTCATTTTGTACGATGGAAAGGCTGTTGTACTTATATTGTATTTTATTCCTCTGGCGTTGACTTCTAAGGCCGTAGCTATTAGATGTGGTGGAGAAACGCCCTAGAGTGACGCCTAGGTTGACCGGAACGTAGAAATGACCATTACTTTCACAATGTCTGCAATTATTCATTTTATACGATGGAAAAACTGTTGGACTTATATTGTATTTTATCCTCTTGGCGTTGATTTCTAAGTCCCTAACTATTCAATCTGGTGGAGCAACGCCCTAGAGTGACGCCTAGGTTGCCCGGAACGTAGAAATGACCATTACTTTTACAATGTTTGCAACTATTCATTTTATACGATGGAATAACTGTTGTACTTATATTGTATTTTATCCTTCTGGCGTTGAATTCTAAGTCCATAGCTATTCGATCTGGTACAGCAACGCCCTAGAGTGAAACCTAGGTTATCCGGAAAGTAGAAATGACCAGTACATTCACACTGGTTGCAGTTATTCCTGTTAAACGATGGAAAAACTGTTGCATCTTTATTGTATTTTATGCTTCTCGCGCTGACTTCTAAGGCCGTAACTATTCGATCTGGTGGAGCAACGCCCTAGGGTGAAGGGTAGGTTGCGCGGAACGTAGCAATGACCATAACTTTCACACTGGTAGCAATTATTCGTTTTATACGATGTAAAAGCTGTTGTATTTATATCGTATTTTATGCTTCTGGCGTTGACTTCTTAGGCCCTAACTATTCGACCCGGTGGACCAACGCCGTAGAGTGAAGCTTAGGTTGCCCGGAACGTAAAAATGACCATAACTTCCACACTGGTTGCAATTATTCGTTTTATACGATGTAAAAGCTGTTGTACTTATATCGTATTTTATGCTTCTGGCGTTGACTTCTTAAGCCCTAACTATTCGACCTGGTGGAGCAACGCCCTAGAGTGAAACCTGGGTTGCCGGAACGTAGAAATGACCATTACATTCACACTGGTTGCAATTATTCCTGTTATACGATGGAAAAACTGTTGTATTTTTATTGTGTTCTATGCTTCTGGCGTTTAATTCTAAGTCGCTAGCTATTTGATCTGGTGGAGCAACGACCTAGAGTGAAGTCTAGGTTGCCCGGAACGTAGAAATGACAATAACTTTCACACTGTGTGCTATTATTCATTTTGTACGATGGAAAAGCTGTTGTACTTATATTGTATTTTATTCCTCTGGCGTTGACTTCTAAGGCCGTAGCTATTAGATGTGGTGGAGCAACGCCCTAGAGTGACGCCTAGGTTGACCGGAACGTAGAAATGTCCGTTACTTTCACAATGTCTGCAATTATTCATTTTATACGATGGAAAAACTGTTGTACTTATATTGTATTTTATCCTCTTGGCGTTGATTTCTAAGTCCCTAGCTATTCGATCTGGTGGAGCAACGCCTCAGAGTTAAGCCTAGGATGCCCGAAACGTCGAAATGATCATTACTTTCGCACTGGTTGCAATAAGTCATGCTTTACGATGGAAAAACTGTTGCATTCTTATTGTATTTTATGCTTCTGGCGTTGACTTCTAAGGCCGTAGCTATTAGCTGTGGGGGAGCAACGCCCTAGAGTGACGCCTAGGTTGCTCGGACCGTAGAAATGACCATTACTTTCACACTGGTTGCAATTATTCCTGTTACACGGTGGAAAAACTCTTGTATATTTATTGTGTTTTATGCTTCTGGCGTTGACTTCTTAGGCCCAAGCTATTCCATCTGGTGGAACAACGCCCTAGAGTGAAGCCTAGGTTGCCCGGAACGTAGAAATGACCATCACTTTCACACTGGTTGCAATTATTCACGTTACACGGTGGAAAAACTCTTGTATATTTATTGTGTTTTATGCTTCTGGCGTTGACTTCTTAGGCCCTAGCTATTCCATCGGGTGGAACAACGCCCTGGAGTGAAGCCTAGGTTGCCCGGAACGTAGAAATGACCATAACTTTCACACTGGTAGCAATTATTCGTTTTATACATGGAAAAACTGTTCTATTTATTTTGTATTTCATGCTTCTGGCGTTGACTTCTAAGGCCCTAACTATTCCATCTGGTGGAGTAACGCCCTAGAGTGACGCCTAGGTTACCCGGAACGTAGAAATGACCATTACTTTCACACTGTTTGCAATTATTCGTTTTATACGACGGGAAAACTGTTGCACCTTTATTGTATTTTCTGCATCTGGCGTTGACATCTAAGGCCCTAACTATTCGATCTGGTGGAGCAACGTCCTAGAGTGAAGCCTAGGTTGACCGGAACGTAGAAATGACCATAACTTTCACACTGGTTACCATTATTCGTTTTATACGATGGAAAAGCTGTTGTATTTATATCGTGTTTTATGCTTCTGGCGTTGACTTCTTAGGCCCTAACTGTTCCATCTGGTGGAACAACGCCCTAGAGTGAAGCCTAGGTTGCCCGGAACGTAGAAGTGACCATTACTTCCACACTGCTTGCAAATATACATTATATACGATGGAAAAGCTGTTGTACTTATATTGTAATTGATGCTACTGGCGTTGACTTCTTAGGCCCTAACTATTTGATCTGGTGGAGCACCGCCCTAGAGTGAAGCCTAGGTTGCCCGGAACGTAGAACATACCATTACCTTCACACTGGTTGCAATTATTCCTGTTATACGATGGAAAAACTGTTGCACCTTTATTGTATTTTATGCTTCTGGCGTTGACTTCATAGGCCCTAACTATTCGATCTGGTGGAGCAACGTCCTAGAGTGAAGCCTAAGTTGACTGGAACGTAGAAATGACCATAACTTTCACACTGGTTACCATTATTCGTCTTATACGATGGAAAAGCTGTTGTATTTATATCGTATTTTATGCTTCTGACGTTGACTACTAAGGCCATAACTCCTCGATCTGGTGTAGCAACGCCTCAGAGTTAAGCCTAGGATGCCCGATACTTCGAAATGATCATTACTTTCGCACTGATTGCAATTAGTCATGCTATACGATGGAAAAACTGTTGCATTCTTCTTGTATTTTATACTTCTGGCGCTGACTTCTAAGGGCGTAGCTATTAGCTGTGTGGGAGCAACGCCCTAGAGTGACGCCTAGGTTGCTCGGAACGTAGAAGTGACCATTACCTTCACACTGGTTGCAATTATTCCTGTTATACGATGGAAAAACTGTTGCACCTTTATTGTATTTTATGCTTCTGGCGTAGACTTCATGGGCCCTAACTATTCGATCAGGTGGAGCAACGTCCTACAGTGAAGCCTAGGTTGACTGGAACGTAGAAATGACCATAACTTTCACACTGGCTACCATTATTCGTTTTATACGATGGAAAAGCTGTTGTATTTATATCGTATTTTATGCTTCTGGCGTTGACTTTTAAGGCCGTAGCTATTAGATGTGGTGGAGCAACGCCCTTGAGTGTCGTATAGGTTGCCCGGAACGTAGAAATGACCATTACTTTCACAATTTTTGCAAATATACATTTTATACGATGGAAAAACTGTTGTACTTATATAGTGTTTTAGCCTTCTGGCGTTGAATTATAAGTCCCTAGCTATTCTATCTGGTGGAGCAACGCCCTAGAGTGAAACCTAGGTTACCCGGAACGTAGAAACGACCAGTACTTTCACACTGGTTGCAGTTATTCCTGTTATACGATGGAAAAACTGTTGCTCCTTTATTGTATTGTATGCATCTGGCGTTGACATCTAAGGCCCTAACTATTCGATCTGGTGGAGCAAAGCCCTAGAGTGAAGCCTAGGTGGCCCGGAACATAGAAATGACCAGTACTTTCACACTGGTTGCAGTTATTCGTTTTATACAATGAAAAACTGTTCTATTTATTTTGCATTTTATGCTTCGGGCGCTGACTTCTAAGGCCGTATCTATTCGATCTGGTGGAGCAACGCCCTAGAGTGAAGCCTAGGTTGCCCGGGAAGTAGAAATGACCATAACTTTCACACTGGTTGCAATTATTCCTGTTACACGATGGAAATACTGTTGCACCTTTATTGCGTTTTATGCTTCTGGCGTTGACTTCATAGGCCCTAACTATTCGACCTGGTGGAGCAACGCCCTAGAGTGAAACCTAGGTTGCCCGGAACGTAGAAATGACCATTACATTCACACTGGTTGCAATTATTCCTGTTATACGATGGAAAAACTGTTGTATTTTTATTGTATTCTATGCTTCTGGCGTTTAATTCTAAGTCGCTAGCTATTTGATCTGGTGGAGCAACGACCTAGAGTGAAGTCTAGGTTGCCCGGAACGTAGAAATGACAATAACTTTCACACTGTTTGCTATTATTCATTTTGTACGATGGAAAAGCTGTTGTACTTATATTGTATTTTATTCCTCTGGCGTTGACTTCTAAGGCCGTAGCTATTAGATGTGGTGGAGCAACGCCCTAGAGTGACGCCTAGGTTGACCGGAACGTAGAAATGACCATTACTTTCACAATGTCTGCAATTATTCATTTTATACGATGGAAAAACTGTTGGACTTATATTGTATTTTATCCTCTTGGCGTTGATTTCTAAGTCCCTAACTATTCAATCTGGTGGAGCAACGCCCTAGAGTGACGCCTAGGTTGCCCGGAACGTAGAAATGACCATTACTTTTACAATGTTTGCAACTATTCATTTTATACGATGGAATAACTGTTGTACTTATATTGTATTTTATCCTTCTGGCGTTGAATTCTAAGTCCATAGCTATTCGATCTGGTAGAGCAACGCCCTAGAGTGAAACCTAGGTTATCCGGAACGTAGAAATGACCAGTACATTCACACTGGTTGCAGTTATTCCTGTTAAACGATGGAAAAACTGTTGCATCTTTATTGTATTTTATGCTTCTCGCGCTGACTTCTAAGGCCGTAACTATTCGATCTGGTGGAGCAACGCCCTAGGGTGAAGGGTAGGTTGCGCGGAACGTAGCAATGACCATAACTTTCACACTGGTAGCAATTACTCGTTTTATACGATGTAAAAGCTGTTGTATTTATATCGTATTTTATGCTTCTGGCGTTGACTTCTTAGGCCCTAACTATTCGACCCGGTGGAGCAACGCCCTAGAGTGAAGCTTAGGTTGCCCGGAACGTAAAAATGACCATAACTTCCACACTGGTTGCAATTATTCGTTTTATACGATGTAAAAGCTGTTGTATTTATATCGTATTTTATGCTTCTGGCGTTGACTTCTTAGGCCCTAACTATTCGACCTGGTGGAGCAACGCCCTAGAGTGAAACCTAGGTTGCCCGGAACGTGGAAATGACCATTACATTCACACTGGTTGCAATTATTCCTGTTATACGATGGAAAAACTGTTGTATTTTTATTGTGTTCTATGCTACTGGCGTTTAATTCTAAGTCGCTAGCTATTTGATCTGGTGGAGCAACGACCTAGAGTGAAGTCTAGGTTGCCCGGAACGTAGAAATGACAATAACTTTCACACTGTGTGCTATTATTCATTTTGTACGATGGAAAAGCTGTTGTACTTATATTGTATTTTATTCCTCTGGCGTTGACTTCTAAGGCCGTAGCTATTAGATGTGGTGGAGCAACGCCCTAGAGTGACGCCTAGGTTGACCGGAACGTAGATATGACCGTTACTTTCACAATGTCTGCAATTATTCATTTTCTCCGATGGAAAAACTGTTGTACTTATATTGTATTTTATCCTCTTGGCGTTGATTTCTAAGTCCCTAGCTATTCGATCTGGTGGAGCAACGCCCTAGAGTGAAGCCAAGGTTGCCCGGAACGTAGAAATGACCAGCACTTTCCCACTGGTTGCAGTAATTCGTTTTATACGATGGAAAAGCTGTTATATTTATATTGCATTTTATGCTTCTGGCATTGAATTCTAACTCCCTAGCTATTCCATCTGGTGGAGCAGCACCCTAGTGTGAAGCCTAGGTTGCCCGGAACGTAGAAATAACCATTACTTTTACAATGTTTGCAACTATTCATTTTATACGATGGAATAACTGTTGTACTTATATTGTATTTTATCCTTCTGGCGTTGAATTCTAAGTCCATAGCTATTCGATCTGGTAGAGCAACGCCCTAGAGTGAAACCTAGGTTATCCGGAACGTAGAAATGACCAGTACATTCACACTGGTTGCAGTTATTCCTGTTAAACGATGGAAAAACTGTTGCATCTTTATTGTATTTTATGCTTCTCGCGCTGACTTCTAAGGCCGTAACTATTCGATCTGGTGGAGCAACGCCCTAGGGTGAAGGGTAGGTTGCGCGGAACGTAGCAATGACCATAACTTTCACACTGGTAGCAATTACTCGTTTTATACGATGTAAAAGCTGTTGTATTTATATCGTATTTTATGCTTCTGGCGTTGACTTCTTAGGCCCTAACTATTCGACCCGGTGGAGCAACGCCCTAGAGTGAAGCTTAGGTTGCCCGGAACGTAAAAATGACCATAACTTCCACACTGGTTGCAATTATTCGTTTTATACGATGTAAAAGCTGTTGTATTTATATCGTATTTTATGCTTCTGGCGTTGACTTCTTAGGCCCTAACTATTCGACCTGGTGGAGCAACGCCCTAGAGTGAAACCTAGGTTGCCCGGAACGTGGAAATGACCATTACATTCACACTGGTTGCAATTATTCCTGTTATACGATGGAAAAACAGTTGTATTTTTATTGTGTTCTATGCTAGTGGCGTTTAATTCTAAGTCGCTAGCTATTTGATCTGGTGGAGCAACGACCTAGAGTGAAGTCTAGGTTGCCCGGAACGTAGAAATGACAATAACTTTCACACTGTGTGCTATTATTCATTTTGTACGATGGAAAAGCTGTTGTACTTATATTGTATTTTATTCCTCTGGCGTTGACTTCTAAGGCCGTAGCTATTAGATGTGGTGGAGCAACGCCCTAGAGTGACGCCTAGGTTGACCGGAACGTAGATATGACCGTTACTTTCACAATGTCTGCAATTATTCATTTTCTCCGATGGAAAAACTGTTGTACTTATATTGTATTTTATCCTCTTGGCGTTGATTTCTAAGTCCCTAGCTATTCGATCTGGTGGAGCAACGCCCTAGAGTGAAGCCTAGGTTGCCCGGAACGTAGAAATGACCATTACCTTCACACTGGTTGCAATTATTCCTGTTATGCGATGGAAAAACTGTTGCATCTTTATTGTATTTTATGCTTCTGGCGTTGACTTCTTAGGCCCTAACTATTCGATCTGGTGGAGCAACGTCCTAGAGTGAAGCCTAGGTTGCGCGGAACGTAGAAATGACCATAGCTTTCACACTGGCTACCATTATTCGTTTTATACGATGGAAAAGCTGTTGTATTTATATCGTATTTTATGCTTCTGGCGTCGACTTCTAAGGCCCTAACTTTTCCATCTGGTGGAACAACGCACTACGGTGAAGCCTAGGTTGCCCGGAACGTAGAAATGTCCATAACTTTCACACTGGTAGCAATTATTCGTTTTATACATGGAAAAACTGTTCTATTTATTTTGTATTTCATGCTTCTGGCGTTGACTTCTAAGGCCCTAACTATTCGAACTGGTGGAGGAACGCCCTAGAGGGAAGCCTAGGTTGCCCGGAACGTAGAAATGACCATTACCTTCACACTGGTTGCAATTATTCCTGTTATGCGATGGAAAAACTGTTGCATCTTTATTGTATTTTATGCTTCTGGCGTTGACTTCTTAGGCCCTAACTATTCGATCTGGTGGAGCAACGTCCTAGAGTGAAGCCTAGGTTGCGCGGAACGTAGAAATGACCATAGCTTTCACACTGGCTACCATTATTCGTTTTATACGATGGAAAAGCTGTTGTATTTATATCGTATTTTATGCTTCTGGCGTCGCCTTCTAAGGCCCTAACTTTTCCATCTGGTGGAACAACGCACTACGGTGAAGCCTAGGTTGCCCGGAACGTAGAAATGTCCATAACTTTCACACTGGTGGCAATTATTCGTTTTATACATGGAAAAACTGTTCTATTTATTTTGTATTTCATGCTTCTGGCGTTGACTTCTAAGGCCCTAACTATTCGAACTGGTGGAGGAACGCCCTAGGGTGTAGCCTAGGTAGCCCGGAACGTAGAAATGATCATAACTTTTACACTGGTTGCTATTATTCGTTTCATACGATGGAAAAACTGTTATATTTATATTGTATTGTATGCTTCTGGCGTTGACTTCTTAGGCCATAACTTTTCGATCTGGTGGTACAACGCCCTAGAGTGAAGCCTAGGTTGCCCGGAACGTAGAAATGACAATCACTTTCACACTGGTTGCAATTATTCCTGTTACACGGTGGAAAAACTCTTGTATATTTATTGTGTTTTATGCTTCTGGCGTTGACTTTTAAGGCCGTAGCTATTAGATCTGGGGGAGCAACGACCTTGAGTGTCGCATAGGTTGCCCGGAACGTAGAAATGACCATTACTTTCACAATTTTTGCAAATATACATTTTATACGATGGAAAAACTGTTGTACTTATATAGTATTTTAGCGTTCTGGCGTTGAATTATAAGTCCCTATCTATTCTATCTGGTGGAGCAACGCCCTAGAGTGAAACCTAGGTTACCCGGAACGTAGAAATGACCAGTACTTTCACACTGGTTGCAGTTATTCGTTTTATACAATGGAACAACTGTTCTATTTATTTTGCATTTTATGCTTCGGGCGTTGACTTCTAATGCCCTAACTATTAGATCTGGTGGAGCAACGCCCTAGAGTGAAGCCTAGGTTGCCCGGGAAGTAGAAATGACCATAACTTTCACACTGGTAGCAATTATTCGTTTTATACATGGAAAAACTGTTCTATTTATCTTGTATTTCATGCTTCTGGCGTTGACTTCTAAGGCCCTAACTATTCGAACTGGTGGAGGAACGCCCTAGAGTGCAGCCTAGGTAGCCCGGAACGTAGACATGACCATAACTTTCACACTGGTTGCTATTATTCGTTTCATACGATGGAAAAACTGTTATATTTATATTGTATTTTATGCTTCTGGCGTTGACTTCTTAGGCCCTAACTTTTCGATCTGGTGGTACAACGCCCTAGAGTGAAGCCTAGTTTGCCCGGAACGTAGAAATGACCATCACATTCACACTGGATGCAATTATTCCTGTTACACGGTGGAAAAACTCTTGTATATTTATTGTGTTTTATGCTTCTGGCGTTGACTTCTTAGGCCCAAACTATTCCATCTGGTGGAACAACGCCCTAGGGTGAAGCCTAGGTTGCCCGGAACGTAGAAATGACCATAACTTTCACACTGGTAGCTATTATTCGTTTTATACGATGGAAAAGCTGTAGTATTTATATCGTATTTTATGCTTCTGGCGTTGACTTCTTAGGCCCTAACTATTCCATCTGGTGAAACCACGCCCTGGAGTGAAGCCTAGGTAGCCCGGAACGTAGAAATGACCATAACTTTCACACTGGTAGCAATTATTCGTTTTATACATGGAAAAACTGTTCTATTTATTTTGTATTTCATGCTTCTGGCGTTGACTTCTCAGGCCCTAACTATTCGATCTGGTGGAGTAACGCCCTAGAGTAGCGCCTAGGTTACCCGGAACGTAGAAATGACCATTACATTCACACTGTTTGCAATTACTCGTTTTATACGACGGGAAAACAGTTGCACCTTTATTGTATTTTATGCATCTGGCGTTCACATCTAAGGCCCTAACTATTCGATCTGGTGGAGCAAGGCCCTAGAGTGGAGCCTAGGTTGCCCGGAACATAGAAATGACCATAACTTTCACATCGGTAGCAATTATTCGTTTTATACGATGGAAAAACTGTTATATTTGTTTTGTATTTTATGCTTCGGCCGTTGACTTCTAAGGCCCTAACTATTCAAACTGTTGGAGCAACGCCCTGGGGTCAAGCCTAGGTTGCCCGGAAAGTAGAAATGTCCATTACTTTCACACTGGTTGCTATTATTCGTTTTATCCGATGGAAAAACTGTTATACTTATATTGTATTTTATGCTTCTGGCGTTGACTTCTTAGGCCCTAACTATTCGATCTGGTGGAAGTACGCCCTAGAGTGAAGCCTAGGTTGCCCGGAAAGTAGGACATACCATTACATTCACACTGGCTGCAATTACTCCTGTTATACGATGGAAAAACTGTTGTACTTTTATTGTATTTTATGCTTCTGGCGTTTAATTCTAAGTCCCTAGCTATTCGATCTGGTGGAGCAACACCCTACAGTGAAGCCTAGGTTGACCGGAACGTAGAAATGACCATAACTTTCACGCCGGTAGCAATTATTCGTTTTACACGATGGAAAAGCTCTTCTATTTATTTTGTATCTTATGCTTCTGGCGTTGACTTCTAAGGCACTAACTATTCGATCTGGTGGAGCAACGCCCTAGAGTGAAGCCTAACTTGCCCGGAACGTAGAAAGTACCATCACTTTCAAACTGGTTGCAAATATTCCTGTTATATGATGGAAAAACTGTTGTTTTTTTATTGCATTTTATGCTTCGGGCAATGACTTCTAAGGCCCTAACTATTCAATCTGTAGGAACAACGCCCTAGGGTGTAGCCTAGGTTGCCCGTAAAGTAGAAATGACCATAGCTTTCATACTGGTTGCAATTATTCGTTTTATATGATGGAAAAACTGTTGTATTTATATTGTATTTTATGCTTCTGGCGTTGACTTCTTAGGCCCTAACTATTCCATCTGGTGGAACAACGCCCTAGGGTGAAGCCTAGGTTGCCCGGAAAGTAGAAATGCCCATAACTTCCACACTGGTAGAAATTATTCGTTTTATGCGATTGAAAAACTGTACTATTTATTTTGTATTTTATGCTTCGGGCGTTGACTTCTAAGGCCCTAGCTGTTTGATCTGGTGGAGCAACGCCCTAGAGTGAAGCCTAGGTTGCCCGGAACGTAGAAATGACCATCACTTTCAAACTGGTTGCAATTATTCCTGTTATATGATGGAAAAACTGTTGTATTATTATTGCATTTTATGCTTCGGGCATTGACTTCTAAGGCCCTAACTATTCAATCTGTGGGAGCTACGCCCTAGGGTGAAGCCTAGGTTGCCCGGAAAGTAGAAATAACCATAACTTTCATACTGGTTGCAATTATTCGTTTTATACGATGGAAAAGATGTTGTATCTATATCGTATTTTATGCTTCTGGCTTTGACTTCTTAGGCCATAACAATTCGAGCTGGTGGAGCAACGCCCTAGAGTGAAATCTAGGTTGCCCGGAACGTAGTAATGACCATTACATTCAGACTGGTTGCAGTTATTAATTTATTCGATGCCAAAGCTGTTGTATTTATATTGTATTTTATGCTTCTGGCATTGACTTCTTAGGCCCCAACTATTCGATCTGGAGGAGCAATGCATCAGAGTTAATTCTAGGATGCCCGAAACGCCGAAATGATCATTACTTTCACGCTTATTGCAATTATTCCTGTAATACGATGAAAAGACTGTTGTATTTTTATTGTATCTTATGCTCCTGGCGTTGACTTCTATGGCCCTAACTATTCGATCTGGTGGAGCAGCACCCTGGAGTGAAGCCTAGGTTGCCCGGAACGTCGAAATGACCAGAACTTTCACACTGGTAGCAATTATTCGTTTTATACAATGGAAAACCTGTTCGATTTATTTTGTATTTTATGTTTCGGGCGTTGACTTCTAAGGCCCTAACTGTTTGATCTGGTGGACCAACGCCCTAGAATGAAGCCTAGGTTGCCCGGAACGTAGAAATGACCATATCTTTCACACTGTTTGGTATTATTCATTTTGTACGATGGAAAATCTGTTGTATTTATATTGTTTTTTATGCCTCTGGCGTTGACTTCTAAGGCCGTAGCTATTAAATGCGGTGGAGCAACGGCCTAGAGTGACGCCTAGGTTGCCCGGAACGTAGAAATGACCATTCCTTTCACACTGGTTGCAATTATTCCTGTTATACGATGGAAAAACTGTTATGTTTATATCGTATTTTATTCTCATGGCGTTGAATTCTAAGTCCCTAGCTATTCCATCTCGTGGAACAACGCCCTAGGGTAAAGCCCGGGTTGCGCGGAACGTAGAAATGACCATAACTTTCACACTGGTAGCAATTATTCGTTTTATACGATGAAAAAACTGTTGTATTTATATTGTATTTTATGCTTCTGGCGTTCACTTCTTAGGCCCTAACTATTCGATCTGGTGGAACAACGCCGTAGGGCGAAGCCTAGGTTGCCGGAACGTAGAAATGACCATTACCTTCACGCTTGTTGCAATTATTCCTGTCATACGATGGAAAAACAGTTGCGTCTTTACTGTATTTTTTGCTTATGGCGTCGACTTCTAAGGCTCTAACTATTCGATCTGATGGAGCGACGCCCTAGAGTGAAGCCTAGGTATCCCGGAACGTAGAAATGACCATAACTTTCACACTGGTTGCAATTATTCGTTTTATACGATGGAAAAGCTGTTGTATTTATATCGTATTTTATGCTTCTGGCTTTAACTTCTTAGGCCCTAACAATTCGAGCTGGTGGAGCAACGGCCTAGAGTGAAATCTAGGTTGCCCGGAACGTAGAAATGACTATTACATTCATACTGGTTGCAGTTATTCCTGTTACACGATGGAAAAACTGTTGCATCTTTATTGTATTTTATGCTTCTGGCGTTTAATTCTAAGTCCCTAGCTGTTCGATCTGGTGGAGCAACGACCCAGAGTGAAGCCTAGGTTGCCCGGAACGTAGAAATGACCATTACATTCACACTGGTGGCAATTCTTCCGGTTATACGATGGAAAAACTGTTGTATTTTTATTGCATTCTATGCTTCTGGCGTTTAATTCTAAGTCGCTAGCTATTCGATCTGGTGGAGCAACGCCCTAGAGTGAAGCCTAGGTTGCCTGGAACGTAGAAATGACCATCACTTTCACACGGGTTGCAATTATTCCTGTTATAGGATGGAAAGACTGTTGTATTTTTATTGTATTTTATTCTTCTGGTGTTGACTTCTTAGGCCCTAACTATTCGATCTGGTGGAACAACGCCGTAGAGTGAAGCCTAGGTTGCGCGGAACGTAGAAATGACCATTACTTTCACACTGTTTGCAATTATTCCTTTTACACGATGGAACAGCTGTTGTATTTATATCGTATTTTATGCTTCTGGCGTTGACTTCTAAGGACCTAACTATTCGATCTGGTGGAGCAACGCCCTAGAGTGAAGCCTAGGTTGCTCGGAATGTAGAAATGACCATAAGTTGCATACTGGTTGCAATTATTCGTTTTATACACTGGAAAGACTGTTGTACTTATATTGTATTTTATGCTTCTGGCGTTGACTTCTAATGCTCTAAATATTCGATCTTGGTGGAGCAATGCCTCAGAGTTAAGTCTAGGACGCCCGAAACGCCGAAATGATCATTACTTTCACGCTTGTTGCAATTATTCCTGTTATACGATGAAAAGACTGTTGTATTTTTATTGTATTTTGTGCTTCAGGCGTGGACTTCTGACGCCGTAGCTATTGGATGTGGTGGAAGAACGCCATACAGTGAAGCCTAGGTTGCCCGGAACGTAGAAATGACCACTACTTTCACACTGTTTGCAATTATTCATTTAATACGATGGAAATGCTGTTGTATTTATATCGTATTTTATGCTTCGGGCGTTGACTTCTTAGGCCCTAACATTTGGATCTGGTGGAGCAACGCCCGACAGTGAAGCCTAGGTTGCACGGAACGTAGATATGACCATAACCTTCACACAGATTGCAATTATTCGTTTTATACGATGGAAAAGCTGTTATATTTATATTGTATTTTATGCTTCTGGCGTCGACTTCTTAGGCCCTAACTATTCGATCTGTTGGAGCAATGCCATAGGGTGAAGCGTAGATTGCCCGGAACGTAGAAATGACCAGAACTTTCACACTGGTAGCAATTATTCGTTTTATACAATGGAAAGCCTGTTCGATTTATTTTGTATTTTATGTTTCGGGCGTTGACTTCTAAGGCCCTAACTATTCGATCTGGTGGTGCAACTCCCTAGGGTGAAGCCTAGGTTCCTCGGAAAGTAGAAATGACCATAACTTTCATACTGGTTGCGATTATTCGTTTTATACGATGGAAAAACTGTTGTATTTTTATTGCATTTTATGCTTCGGGCACTGACTTCTAAGGCCCTAACTATTCAATCTGTGGGAGCTACGCCCTAGGGTGAAGCCTAGGTTGCCTGGAAAGTAGAAATGACCATAACTTTCACACTGGTTGCAATTATTCGTTTTATACGATGGAAAAACTGTTGTACATATATTGTATTTTATCCTTCTGGTGTTGAATTCTAAGTCCCTAGCTATTCGATCCGGTTGTGCAGCGCCCCAGAGTGAAACCTAGGTTACCCGGAACGTAGAAATGACCAGTACTTTCACACTGGTTGCAGTTATTCGTTTTATACAATGGAGAAATTGTTCTCTTTATTTTGCATTTTATGCTTCGGGCGTTGACTTCTAAGGCCCTAACTATTCGATCTGGTGGAGCAACGCCCTAGGGTGAAGCCTAGGTTGCTCGGAACGTAGAAATGACCATTACCTTCACACTGTTTGCAATTATTCATTTTATACGATGGCAAAGCTGTTGTATTTATATTGTATTTTATGCTTCCCGCATTAACTTCTAAGGCCGTAGCTATTAGATCTGGTGGAGCAACGCCCTAGGGTGACGCCTAGGTTGCCCGGAACGTAGGTATGACCATTACTTTCACAATGTCTGCAATTATTCATTTTATACGATGGAAAAACTGTTGTACTTATATTGTATTTTATCCTTCCGGCGTTGAATTCTAAGTCCCTAGCTGTTCGACATGGTGGAGCAACGACCTAGGGTGAAACCTAGGTTACCCGGAACGTAGAAATGACCAGTACTTTCACACTGGTTGCTATTATTCGTTTTATACGATGGAAAAGGTGTTGTACTTATATTGTAATTTATGCGTCTGGCGCTGACTTCTTAGGCCCTAACTATTTGATCTGGTGGAGCACCGCCCTAGAGTGATGCCTAGGTTGCCCGGAACGTAGAAATGACCATAACTTTCACACTGGTTGCTATTATTCGTTTTATACGATGGAAAAGCTGTTGTATTTATACCGTATTTTATGCTTCTGGCGTTGACTTCTTAGGCCCTAACTATTCGATCTGGTGGAACAACGCCGTAGAGTGAAGCCTAGGTTCCCCGGAACGTAGAAATGACCATTACTTTCACACTGTTTGCAATTACTCGTTTTATACGATGGAAAAACTGTTGCATCTTTATCGTAATTTATGCTTCTGGCGTCGACTTCTTAGGCCGTAACTATCCGATCTGGTGGAGCAACGCCCTAGAGTGACGCCTAGGTTGCTCGGAATGTAGAAATGACCATAAGTTGCATACTGGTTGCAATTATTCGTTTTATACGATGGAAAAGCTGTTGTATTTATATCGTATTTTATACTTCAGGCGTTGACTTCTGAGGCCGTAGCTATTCGATGTGGTGGAAGAACGCCATACAGTGAACCCTAGGTTGCCCGGAACGTAGAAATGTCCATATCTTTCACACTGTTTGCAATTATTCATTTTATACGATGGCAAAGCTGTTGTATTTATATTGTATTTTATGCTTCTGGCGTTGACTTCTTAGGCCCTAACTATTCGATCAGGTGGAGAAACGCCCTAGAGTGAAGCCTAGGTTGCCCGGAACGTAGAATTGGCCATCACTTTCAAACTGGTTGCAATTATTCCTGTTATAAGATGGATACACTGTTGTATTTTTATTGCATTTTATGCTTCGTGCGTTGACTTCTAAGGCCCTAACTATTCAATCTGTTGGACCAACGCCCTAGGGTGAAGCCTAGCTTGCTCGGAAAGTAGAGATGACCATAAGTTTCATACTGGTTGCAATTATTCGTTTTATACGATGGAAAAGCTGTTGTATTTATATCGTATTTTATGCTTCTGGCGTTGACTTCTTAGGCCGTAACTATTCGCTCTGGTGGAGCAACGCCCTGGAGTGAAACCTAGGTTGCCCGGAACGTAGAATTGGCCATCACTTTCAAACTGGTTGCAATTATTCCTGATATATGATGGAAACACTGTTGTATTTTTTTTGCATTTTATGGTTCGGGCGTTGACTTCTAAGGCCCTAACTATTCAATCTGTTGGAGCAACGCCCTAGGGTGAAGCCTTGGTTGCTCGGAAAGTAGAAATGTCCATAAGTTTCATACTGGTTGCAATTATTCGTTTTATACGATGGAAAAACTGTTGTATTTATATTGTATTTTATGCTTCTGGCGTTGACTTCTAAGGCACTAACTATTCGATCTGGTGGAGCAACGCCCTAGAGTGGAGCCTAGGTTGCCCGGAAGGTAGAATTGGCCATCACTTTCAAACTGGTTGCAATTATTCGTTTTATACGATGGAAAAACTGTTGGATTTATATTGTATTTTATGCTTCTGGCGTTGACTTCTAAGGCACTAACTATTCGATCTGGTGGAGCAACGCCCTAGAGTGAAGCCTAGGTTGCCCGGAACGTAGAATTAGCCATCACTTTCAAACTGGTTGCAATTATTCCTGATATATGATGGAAACACTGTTGTATTTTTATTGCTTTTTATGCTTCGGGCGTTGACTTCTAAGGCCCTAACTATTCAATCTGCTGGAACAACGCCCTAGGGTGAAGCCTAGGTTGCTCGGAAAGTAGAAATGACCATAAGTTTCATACTGGTTGCAATTATTCGTTTTATACGATGGAAAAACTGTTGTATTTATATCGCATTTTATGCTTCTGTCGTTGACTTCTAAGGCACTATCTTTTCGATCTGGAGGAGCAACGCCCTAGAGCGAAGCCTAGGTTGCCCGGAACGTACAATTGGCCATCACTTTCAAACTGGCTGCAATTATTCCTGTTATATGATGGAAACACTGTTGTATTTTTTTTGCATTTTATGGTTCGGGCGTTGACTTCTAAGGCCCTAACTATTCAATCTGCTGGAACAACGCCCTAGGGTGAAGCCTAGGTTGCCCGGAACGTAGAATTAGCCATCACTTTCACACTGGTTGCAATTATTCCTGTTATACGATGGAAAAACTGTTGCATCTTTATTGTATTTTATGCTTCTGGTGTTGACTTCTTAGGCCCTAACTATTCGATCTGGTGTAGCAACGCCCTAGAGTGAAGCCTAGGTTGCGCGGAACGTAGAAATGACCAAAACTTTCACACTGGTGGCAATTATTCGTTTTATACGATGGAAAAGCTGTAGTATTTATATCGTATTTTATGCTTCTGGCGTTAACTCCTAAGGCCCTAACTATTCCATTTGGTGGAACAACGCCCTAGGGTGAAGCCTAGGTTGCCCGGAACGTAGAAATGACCATAACTTTCACACTGGTGGCAACTATACGTTTTATACGATGGAAAGATTTTTGTATTTATTTTGTAGTTTATGCTTATGGCGTTGACTTCTAAGGCCCTAACTCTTCGATCTGGTGGAGGAACGCCTCAGAGTTTAGCCTAGGATGCCCGAAACGTCGAAATGATCATTACTTTCGCACTGTTTGCAATTAGTCATGCTATACGATGGAAAAACTGTTGC
Organism: Calliopsis andreniformis; assembly: GCF_051401765.1. Classification (NCBI taxonomy): domain Eukaryota; kingdom Metazoa; phylum Arthropoda; class Insecta; order Hymenoptera; family Andrenidae; genus Calliopsis; species Calliopsis andreniformis. The sequence goes on along the minus strand of NW_027480426.1, from coordinate 7,109,463 downwards.
TCTTTTATTGTATTTTATGCTTCTGGCGTTGACTTCTAATGCCGTTGCTATTAGCGGTGGCGGAGCAACGCCCTAGAGTGACGTCTAGGTTGCACGGAACGTTGAAATGACCATTACTTTCACACTGTTTGCAATTATTCACTTTATACAATGGAAAAACTGTTGTACTTATATTGTATTTTATTCTTCTGGCGTTGAATTCTAAGTCCCTAGCTATTCTATCTGGTGGAGCAGTGCCCTAGATTGAAGCCTAGGTTGCCCGGGAAGTAGAAATGACCATAACTTTCACACTGGTTGCAATTATTCCTGTTACACGATGGAAAAACTGTTGCACCTTTATTGTGTTTTATGCTTCTGGCGTTGACTTCTTAGGCCCTAACTATTCGATCTGGTGGAACAACGCCGTAGAGTGAAGCCTAGGTTCCCCGGAACGTAGAAATGACCATTACTTTCACACTGTTTGCAATTACTCGTTTTATACGATGGAAAAACTGTTGCATCTTTATCGTATTTTATGCTTCTGGCGTCGACTTCTTAGGCCGTAACTATCCGATCTGGTGGAGCAACGCCCTAGAGTGACGCCTAGGTTGCTCGGAATGTAGAAATGACCATAAGTTGCATACTGGTTGCAATTATTCGTTTTATACGATGGAAAAGCTGTTGTATTTATATCGTATTTTATACTTCAGGCGTTGACTTCTGAGGCCGTAGCTATTCGATGTGGTGGAAGAACGCCATACAGTGAACCCTAGGTTGCCCGGAACGTAGAAATGTCCATATCTTTCACACTGTTTGCAATTATTCATTTTATACGATGGCAAAGCTGTTGTATTTATATTGTATTTTATGCTTCTGGCGTTGACTTCTTAGGCCCTAACTATTCGATCAGGTGGAGAAACGCCCTAGAGTGAAGCCTAGGTTGCCCGGAACGTAGAATTGGCCATCACTTTCAAACTGGTTGCAATTATTCCTGTTATAAGATGGATACACTGTTGTATTTTTATTGCATTTTATGCTTCGTGCGTTGACTTCTAAGGCCCTAACTATTCAATCTGTTGGACCAACGCCCTAGGGTGAAGCCTAGCTTGCTCGGAAAGTAGAGATGACCATAAGTTTCATACTGGTTGCAATTATTCGTTTTATACGATGGAAAAGCTGTTGTATTTATATCGTATTTTATGCTTCTGGCGTTGACTTCTTAGGCCGTAACTATTCGCTCTGGTGGAGCAACGCCCTGGAGTGAAACCTAGGTTGCCCGGAACGTAGAATTGGCCATCACTTTCAAACTGGTTGCAATTATTCCTGATATATGATGGAAACACTGTTGTATTTTTTTTGCATTTTATGGTTCGGGCGTTGACTTCTAAGGCCCTAACTATTCAATCTGTTGGAGCAACGCCCTAGGGTGAAGCCTAGGTTGCTCGGAAAGTAGAAATGTCCATAAGTTTCATACTGGTTGCAATTATTCGTTTTATACGATGGAAAAACTGTTGTATTTATATTGTATTTTATGCTTCTGGCGTTGACTTCTAAGGCCCTAACTATTCAATCTGTTGGAGCAACGCCCTAGGGTGAAGCCTAGCATGCTCGGAAAGTAGAAATGACCATAAGTTTCATACTGGTTGCAATTATTCGTTTTATACGATGGAAAAGCTGTTGTATTTATATCGTATTTTATGCTTCTGGCGTTGACTTCCTAGGCTGTAACTATTCGGTCTGGTGGAGCAACGCCCTGGAGTGAAACCTAGGTTGCCAGGAACGTAGAATTGGCCATTACCTTCAAACTAGTTGCAATCATACCTGTTATATGATGGAAACACTGTTGTATTTTTTTTGCATTTTATGCTTCGGGCGTTGACTTCTAAGGCCCTAACGATTCAATCTGTTGGAGCAACGCCCTAGGGTGAAGCCTAGCTTGCTCGGAAAGTAGAAATGACCATAAGTTTCATACTGGTTGCAATTAGTCGTTTTATACGATGGAAAAGCTGTTGTATTTATATCGTATTTTATGCTTCTGGCGTTGACTTCATAGGCCGTAACTATTCGGTCTGGTGGAGAAACGCCCTGGAGTGAAACCTAGGTTGCCCGGAACGTAGAATTGGCCATCACTTTCAAACTGGTTGCAATTATTCCTGATATATGATGGAAACACTGTTGTATTTTTTTTTCATTTTTGGTTCGGGCGTTGACATCTAAGGCCCTAACTATTCAATCTGCTGGAGCAAGGCCCTAGGGTGAAGTCTAGGTTGCTCGGAAACTAGAAATGACCATAAGTTTCATACTGGTTGCAATTATTCGCTTTATACGATGGAAAAACTGTTGTATTTATATTGTATTTTATGCTTCTGGCGTTGACTTCTAAGGCACTATCTATTCGATCTGGTGGAGCAACGCCCTAGAGAGAAGCCTAGGTTGCCCGGAACGTAGAATTGGCCATCACTTTCAAACTGGTTGCAATTATTCCTGTTATATGATGGAAACAGTGTTGTATTTTTTTTGCATTTTATGGTTCGGGCGTTGACTTCTAAGGTCCTAACTACTCAATCTGTTGGAGAAACGCCCTAGGGTGAAGCCTAGGTTGCTCGGAAAGTAGAAATGACCATAAGTTTCATACTGGTTGCAATTATTCGTTTTATACGATGGAAAAACTGTTGTATTTATATTGTATTTTATGCTTCTGGCGTTGACTTCTAAGGCCCTAACTATTCAATCTGTTGGAGCAACGCCCTAGGGCGAAGCCTAGGTTGCTCGGAAAGTAGAAATGACCATAAGTTTCATACTGGTTGCAATTATTCGTTTTATACGATGGAAAAACTGTTGTATTTATATCGTATTTTATGCTTCTGGCGTTGACTTCTAAGGCACTAGCTATTCGATCTGGTGGAGCAACGCCCTAGTGTGAGGCCTAGGTTGCCCGGAACGTAGAATTGGCCATCACTTTCAAACTGGTTGCAATTATTCCTGTTATATGATGGATACACTGTTGTATTTTTATTGCGTTTTATGGTTCGGGCGTTGACTTCTAAGGCAATAACTATTCAATCTGTTCGAGCAACGCCCTAGGGTGAAGCCTAGCTTGCTCGGAAAGTAGAAATGACCATAAGTTTCATACTGGTTGCAATTATTCGTTTTATACGATGGGAAAGCTGTTGTATTTATATCGTATTTTATGTTCCTGGCGTTTACTTCTAAGGACCTAACTATTCGATCTGGTGGAGCAACGCCCTAGAGTGAATCCTAGGTTGCTCGGAATGTAGAAAAGACCATAACTTTCACACTGGTTGCAATTATTCGTTTTATACGATGGAAACGCTGTTGTATATGTATTGTACTTTATGCCTCTGGCGTTGACTTCTAAGGCCGTAGCTATTAGATGTGGTGCAGCAACGCCCTATAGTGACGCCTAGGGTGCTCGGAACGTAGAAATGACCATTACTTTCACACTGGTTGCAATTATTCGTTTTATACGATGGAAAAGCTGTTGTATTTGTATCGTATTTTATGCTTCTGGCGTTGACTTCTTAGGCCGTAACCATTCGGTCTGGTGGAGCAACGCCCTGGAGTGAAACCTAGGTTGCCAGGAACGTAGAATTGGCCATCACTTTCAAACTGGTCGCAATTATTCCTGTTATATGATGGAAACACTGTTGCATTTTTATTGCATTTTATGCTTCGTTCGTTGACTTCTAAGGCCCTAACTATTCAATCTGTTGGAGCAACGCCCTAGGGTGAAGCCTAGGTTGCTCGGAAAGTAGAAATGACCATAAGTTTCATACTGGTTGCAATTATTCGTTTTATACGATGGAAAAACTGTTTTATTTATATTGTATTTTATGCTTCTGGCGTTGACTTCTAAGGCACTATCTATTCGATCTGGTGGAGCAACGCCCTAGAGTGAAGCCTAGGTTGCCCGGAAGGTAGAATTGGCCATCACCTTCAAACTGGTTGCAATTATTCGTTTTATACGATGGAAAAACTGTTGTACTTATATTGTATTTTATACATCTGGCGTTGACTTCTAAGGCACTAGCTATTCGATCTGGTGGAGCAACGCCCTAGTGTGAGGCCTAGGTTGCCCGGAACGTAGAATTGGCCATCACTTTCAAACTGGTTGCAATTATTCCTGTTATATGATGGATACACTGTTGTATTTTTATTGCGTTTTATGGTTCGGGCGTTGACTTCTAAGGCAATAACTATTCAATCTGTTCGAGCAACGCCCTAGGGTGAAGCCTAGCTTGCTCGGAAAGTAGAAATGACCATAAGTTTCATACTGGTTGCAATTATTCGTTTTATACGATGGGAAAGCTGTTGTATTTATATCGTATTTTATGTTCCTGGCGTTTACTTCTAAGGACCTAACTATTCGATCTGGTGGAGCAACGCCCTAGAGTGAATCCTAGGTTGCTCGGAATGTAGAAAAGACCATAACTTTCACACTGGTTGCAATTATTCGTTTTATACGATGGAAACGCTGTTGTATATGTATTGTACTTTATGCCTCTGGCGTTGACTTCTAAGGCCGTAGCTATTAGATGTGGTGCAGCAACGCCCTATAGTGACGCCTAGGGTGCTCGGAACGTAGAAATGACCATTACTTTCACACTGGTTGCAATTATTCGTTTTATACGATGGAAAAGCTGTTGTATTTGTATCGTATTTTATGCTTCTGGCGTTGACTTCTTAGGCCGTAACCATTCGGTCTGGTGGAGCAACGCCCTGGAGTGAAACCTAGGTTGCCAGGAACGTAGAATTGGCCATCACTTTCAAACTGGTCGCAATTATTCCTGTTATATGATGGAAACACTGTTGCATTTTTATTGCATTTTATGCTTCGTTCGTTGACTTCTAAGGCCCTAACTATTCAATCTGTTGGAGCAACGCCCTAGGGTGAAGCCTAGGTTGCTCGGAAAGTAGAAATGACCATAAGTTTCATACTGGTTGCAATTATTCGTTTTATACGATGGAAAAACTGTTTTATTTATATTGTATTTTATGCTTCTGGCGTTGACTTCTAAGGCACTATCTATTCGATCTGGTGGAGCAACGCCCTAGAGTGAAGCCTAGGTTGCCCGGAAGGTAGAATTGGCCATCACCTTCAAACTGGTTGCAATTATTCGTTTTATACGATGGAAAAACTGTTGTACTTATATTGTATTTTATACATCTGGCGTTGACTTCTAAGGCACTAACTATTCGATCTGGTGGAGCAACGCCCTAGAGTGAAGCCGAGGTTGCCCGGAAAGAAGAAATGACCATCACTTTCAAACTGGTTGCAATTATTCGTTTTATACGATGGAAAAGCTGTTGTATTTATATCGTTTTTTATGCTTCTGGCGTTGACTTCTTAGGCCGTAACTATTCGGTCTGGTGGAGCAACGCCCTAGGGTGAAGCCTAGGTTGCTCGGAAAGTAGAAATGACCATAAGTTTCATACTGGTTGCAATTATTCGTTTTATACGATGGAAAAGCTGTTGTATTTATATTGTATTTTATGCTTCTGGCGTTGACTTCTAAGGCACTAACTATTCGATCTGGTGGAGCAACGCCCTAGAGTGAAGCCTAGCTTGCCCGGAACGTAGAATTGGCCATCACTTTCAAACTGGTTGCAATTATTCCTGCTATATGATGGAAACACTGTTGTATTTTTATTGCATTTTATGCTTCGGGCGTTGACCTCTAAGACCCTAACTATTCAATTTGTTGGAGCAACGCCCTAGGGTGAAGCCTAGGTTGCTCGGAAAGTAGAAATGACCATCACTTTCAAACTGGTTGCAATTAATCCTTTTATACGATGGAAAAGCTGTTGTATTTATATCGTATTTTATGCTTCTGGCGTTTACTTCTAAGGACCTAACTATTCGATCTGGTGGAGCAACGCCCTAGAGTGAAGCCTAGGTTGCTCGGAATGTGGAAATGACCATAACTTTCACACTGCTTGCAATTATTCGTTTTATACGATGGAAACGCTGTTGTATTTATATTGTATTTTATGCCCCTGGCGTTGACTTCTAAGGCCGTAGCTATTAGATGTGGTGGAGCAACGCCCTAGAGTGACGCCTAGGGTGCTCGGAACGTAGAAATGACCATTACCTTCACACTGGTTGCAATTATTCGTTTTATACGATGGAAAAGCTGTTGTATTTATATCGTTTTTTATGCTTCTGGCGTTGACTGCTTAGGCCGTCACTATTCGGTCTGGTGGAGGAACGCCCTGGAGTGAAACCTAGGTTGCCCGGAACGTAGAATTGGCCATCACTTTCAAACTGGTTGCAATTATTCTTGTTATATGATGGAAACACTGTTGTATTTTTTTTATATTTTAGGGTTCGGGCGTTGACTTCTAAGGCCCTAATTATTCAATCTGTTGGAGCAACGCCCTAGGGTGAAGCCTAGGTTGCTCGGAAAGTAGAAATGACCATAAGTTTCATACTGGTTGCAATTATTCGTTTTATACGATGGAAAAACTGTTGTATTTATATTGTATTTTATGCTTCTGGCGTTGACTTCTAAGGCACTAACTATTCGATCTGGTGGAGAAACGCCCTAGAGTGAAGCCTAGGTTGCCCGGAAGGTAGAATTGGCCAACACTTTCAAACTGGTTGCAATTATTCGTTTTATACGATGGAAAAGCTGTTGTATTTATATCGTTTTTTATGCTTCTGGCGTTGACTGCTTAGGCCGTCACTATTCGGTCTGGTGGAGCAACGCCCTGGAGTGAAACCTAGATTGCCCGGAACGTAGAATTGGCCATCACTTTCAAACTGGTTGCAATTATTCCTGTTATACGATGGAAACACTGATGTATTTTTATTGCATTTTATGCTTCGGGCGTTGACTTCTAAGGCCCTAACTATTCAATCTGTTGGAGCAACGCCCTAGCGTGAAGCCTAGGTTGCTCGGAAAGTAGAAATGACCGTAAGTTTCATACTGCATGCAATTATTCGTTTTATACGATGGAAAAGCTGTTGTATTTATATTGTATTTTATGCTTCTGGCGTTGACTTCTAAGGCACTATCTATTCGATCTGGTGGAGCTACGCCCTAGAGCGAAGCCTAGGTTGCCCGGAACGTAGAATTGGCCATCACTTTCAAGCTGGTTGCAATTATTCCTGTTATATGATGGAAACACTGTTGTATTTCTTTTGCATTTTACGGTTCGGGCGTTGACTTCTAAGGTCCTAACTATTCAATCTGTTGGAGCAACGCCCTAGGGTGAAGCCTAGGTTGCTCTGAAAGTAGAAATGACCATAAGTTTCATACTGGTTGCAATTATTCGTTCTATACGATGGAAAAACTCTTGTATTTATATTGTATTTTATGCTTCTGGCGTTGACTTCTAAGGCACTAACTATTCGATCTGGTGGAGCAACGCCCTAGAGTGAAGCCTAGGTTGCCCGGAACGTAGAATTGGCCATCACTTTCAAACTGGTTGCAATTATTCCTGTTATATGATGGATACACTGTTGTATTTTTATTGCATTTTATGCTTCGGGCGTTGACTTCTAAGGCCCTAACTATTCAATCTGTTGGACCAACGCCCTAGGGTGAAGCCTAGCTTGCTGGGAAAGTAGAAATGACCATAAGTTTCATACTCGTTGCAATTATTCGTTTTATACGATGGAAAAGCTGTTGTATTTATATCGTATTTTATGCTTCTGGCGTTGACTTCTAAGGCCCTGACTATTCAATCTGTTGGAGCAACGCCCTAGGGCGAAGCCTAGGTTGCTCGGAAAGTAGAAATGACCATAAGTTTCATACTGGTTGCAATTACACGTTTCATACGATGGAAAAAGCTGTTGTATTTATATTGTATTTTATGCTCCTGGCGTTGACTTCTAAGGCACTAACTATTCGATCTGGTGGAGCAACGCCCTAGAGTGAAGCCTAGGTTGCCCGGAACGTAGAATTGGCCATCACTTTCAAACTGGTTGCAATTATTCCTGTTATATGATGGAAGCACTGATGTATTTTTATTGCATTTTATGCTTCGGGCGTTGACTTCTAAGGCCCTGACTATTCAATCTGTTGGAGCAACGCCCTAGGGTGAAGCCTAGGTTGCTCGGAAAGTAGAAATGACCATAAGTTTCATACTGGTTGCAATTACTCGTTTTATACGATGGAAAAAGCTGTTGTATTTATATTGTATTTTATGCTTCTGGCGTTGACTTCTAAGGCCCTAACTGTTGGATCTAGTGGAGCAACGCCCTAGAGTGAAGCCGAGGTTGCCCGGAAAGGAGAAATGACCATCACTTTCAAACTGGTTGCAATTAATCCTTTTATACGATGGAAAAGCTGTTGTATTTATATCGTATTTTATGCTTCTGGCGTTTACTTCTAAGGACCTAGCTATTCGATCCGGTGGAGCAACGCCCCAGAGTGAATCCTAGGTTGCTCGGAATGTAGAAATGACCATAAATTTCACACTGGTTGCAATTATTCGTTTTATACGATGGAAACGCTGTTGTATTTATATTGTATTTTATGCCTCTGGCGTAGACTTCTAATTCCGTAGCTATTAGATGTGGTCGAGCAACGCCCTAGAGTGACGCCTAGGGTGCTCGGAACGTAGAAATGACCATTACTTTCAGACTGTTTGCAATTATTCGTTTTATACGATGGAAAAGCTGTTGTATTTATATCGTTTTTTATGCTTCTGGCGTTGACTTCTTAGGCCGTAACTATTCGGTCTGGTGGAGCAACGCCCTGGAGTGAAACCTAGGTTGCCCGGAACGTAGAATTGGCCATCACCTTCAAACTGGTTGCAATTATTCCTGTTATATGATGGAAACACTGTTGTATTTTTTTTGCATTTTATGGTGCGGGCGTTGACTTCTAAGGCAATAACTATTCAATCTGTTGGACCAACGCTCTAGGGTGAAGCCTAGGTTGCTCGGAAAGTAGAAATGACCATAAGTTTCATACTGGTTGCAATTATTCGTTTTATACGATGGAAAAACTGTTGTATTTATATCGCATTTTATGCTTCTGGCGTTGACTTCTAAGGCACTATCTTTTCGATCTGGTGGAGCAACGCCCTAGGGCGAAGCCTAGGTTGCACGGAACGTAGAACTGGCCATCACTTTCAAACTGGTTGCAATTATTCCTGTTATATGATGGAAACACTGTTGTATTTTTATTGCATTTTATGCTTCTGGCGTTGACATCTAAGGCCCTAACTATTCAATCTGCAGGATCAAGGCCCTAGGGTGAAGCCTAGGTTGCTCGGAAAGTAGAAATGACCATAAGCTTCATACTGGTTGCAATTATTCGTTTTATACGATGGAAAAACTGTTGTATTTATATTGTATTTTATGCTTCTGGCGTTGACTTCTAAGGCACTATCTATTCGATCTGGTGGAGCAACGCCCTAGAGTGAAGCCTACGTTGCCCGGAAGGTAGAATTGGCCATCACCTTCAAACTGGTTGCAATTATTCGTTGTATACGATGGAAAAACTGTTGTACATATATTGTATTTTATACATCTGTCGTTGACTTCTAAGGCACTAACTATTCGATCTGGTGGAGCAACGCCCTAGAGTGAAGCCGAGGTTGCCCGGAAAGGAGAAATGACCATCACTTTCAAACTGGTTGCCATTAATCCTTTTATACGATGGAAAAGCTGTTGTATTTATATCGTATTTTATGCTTCTGGCGTTTACTTCTAAGGACCTAACAATTCGATCTGGTGGAGCATCGCCCTAGAGTGAAGCCTAGGTTGCTCGGAATGTAGAAATGACCATAACTTTCACACTGGTTGCAATTATTCGTTTTATACGATGGAAACGCAGTTGTATTTATATTGTATTTTATGCCTCTGGCGTTGACTTCTAAGGCCGTAGCTATTAGATGTGGTGGAGCAACGCCCTAGAGTGACGCCTAGGGTGCTCGGAACGTAGAAATGACAATTACTTTCACACTGGTTGCAATTATTCGTTTTATACGATGGAAAAGCTGTTGTATTTATATCGTTTTTTATGCTTCTGGCGTTGACTTCTTAGGCCGTAACTATTCGGTCTGGTGGAGCAACGCCCTAGGGTGAAGCCTAGGTTGCTCGGAAAGTAGCAATGACCATAAGTTTCATACTGGTTGCAATTATTCGTTTTATACGATGGAAAAGCTGTTGTATTTATATTGTATTTTATGCTTCTGGCGTTGACTTCTAAGGCACTTACTATTCGATCTGGTGGAGCAACGCCCTAGAGTGAAGCCTAGCTTGCCCGGAACGTAGAATTGGCCATCACTTTCAAACTGGTTGCAATTATTCCTGTTATATGATGGAAACACTGTTGTATTTTTATTGCATTTTATGCTTCGGGCGTTGACCTCTAAGACACTAACTATTCAATCTGTTGGAGCAACGCCCTAGGGTGAAGCCTAGGTTGCTCGGAAAGTAGAAATGACCATAAGTTTCATACTGGTTGCAATTATTCGTTTTATACGATGGAAAAACTGTTGTATTTATATTGTATTTTATGCTTCTGGCGTTGACTTCTAAGGCACTAACTATTCGATCTGGTGGAGAAATGCCCTAGAGTGAAGCCTAGGTTGCCCGGAACGTAGAATTGGCCATCACTTTCAAACTGGTTGCAATTATTCGTTTTATACGATGGAAAAACTGTTGTATTTATATTGTATTATATGCTTCTGGCGTTGACTTCTTAGGCCGTAACTATTCGGTCTGGTGGAGCAACGCCCTGGAGTGAAAACTGGGTTGCCCGGAACGTAGAATTGGCTGTCACTTTCAAACTGGTTGCAATTATTCCTGTTATACGATGGAAACACTGTTGTATTTTTATTGCATTTTATGCTTCGGGCGTTGACTTCTAAGGCCCTAACTATTCAATCTGTTGGTGCAACGCCCTAGGGTGAAGCCTAGGTTGCTCGGAAAGTAGAAATGACCGTAAGTTTCATACTGGTTGCAATTATTCGTTTTATACGATGGAAAAGCTGTTGTATTTATATTGTGTTTTATGCTTCTGGCGTTGACTTCTAAGGCACTAACTATTCGATCTGGTGGAGCAACGCCCTAGAGTGAAGCCTAGGTTGCCCGGAACGTAGAATTGGCCATCACTTTCAAACTGGTTGCAATTATTCCTGTTATATGATGGAAACACTGTTGTATTTTTTTTGCATTTTACGGTTCGGGCGTTGACTTCTAAGGTCCTAACTATTCAATCTGTTGGAGCAACGCCCTAGGGTGAAGCCTAGGTTGCTCTGAAAGTAGAAATGACCATAAGTTTCATACTGGTTGCAATTAGTCGTTTTATACGATGGAAAAGCTGTTGTATTTATATCGTATTTTATGCTTCTGGCGTTGACTTCTTAGGCCGTAACTATTCGGTCTGGTGGAGCAACGCCCTGGAGTGAAACCTAGGTTGCCCGGAACGTAGAATTGGCCATCACTTTCAAACTGGTTGCAATTATTCCTGATATATGATGGAAACACTGTTGTATTTTTTTTGCATTTTATGGTTCGGGCGTTGACTTCTAAGGCCCTAACTGTTCAATCTGTTGGAGCAACGCCCTAGGGTGAAGCCTACCTTGCTCGGAAAGTAGAAATGACCATAAGTTTCATACTGGTTGCAATTATTCGTTTTATACGATGGAAAAACTGTTGTATTTATATTGTATTTTATGCTTCTGGCGTTGACTTCTATGGCCCTAGCTATTCGATCTAGTGGAGCAACGCCCTAGAGTGAAGCCTAGGTTGCCCGGAACGTAGAAATGACCATCACTTTCAAACTGGTTGCAATTATTCCTGTTATATGATGGAAAAACTGTTGTATTTTTATTGCATTTTATGCTTCGAGCATTGACTTCTAAGGCCCTAACTATTCAATCTGTTGGAGCAACGCCCTAGGGTGAAGCCTAGGTTGCCCGGAAAGTAAAAATGACCATAACTTTCATACTGGTTGCAATTATTCGTTATATATGATGGAAATACTGTTGTATTTATATTGTATTTTATGCTTCTGGCGTTCACTTCTTAGGCCCTAACTATTCGATCAGGTGGAACAACGGCCTAGGGTGGAGCCTAGGTTGCCCGGAACGTAGAAATGACCATAACTATTACACTGGTAGCAATTATTCGTTTTGTACAATGAAAAAACTGTTCTATTTATTTTGTATTTAATGCTTCGGGCGTTGACTTCTACGGACCTAACTGTTTGATCAGGTGGAGCAACGCACTAGAGTGAAGCCTAGGTTGCCCTGAACGTAGAGATGACCATAACTTTCACACTGGTTGCTATTATTCGTTTTCTACGATGGAAAAACTGTTATATTTGTATTGTATTTTATGCTTCTGGCGTTGACTTCTTAGGCCCTAACTATTCGATCTGGCGGAACAACGCCCTAGAGTGAAGCCTAGGTTGCCTGGAACGTAGAAATGACCATCACTTTCACACGGGTTGCAATTATTCCTGTTATAGGATGGAAAGACTGTTGTAGTTTTATTGTATTTTATACTTCAGGCGTTGACTTCTGAGGCCGTAGCTATTCGATGTGATGGAAGAACGCCATAGAGTGAAGCCTAGGTTGCCCGGAACGTAGAAATGGCCATAACTTTCACACTGGTTGCAATTATTCGTTTTATACGGTGGAAAAGCTGTTGTATTTATATCGTATTTTATGCTTCTGGCGTTGACTTCTTAGGCCCTAACCATTCGATCTGGCGGAAGAACGCCCTAGAGTGAAGCCGAGGTTGCCCGGAACGTAGAAATGACCATAACTTTTACACTGGTAGCAATTATTCGTTTTATACAATGGAAAAACTGTTCTATTTATTTCGTATTTTATGCTTCGGGCGTTGACTTCTAAGGCCCTAACTATTCAATCCGTTGGAGCTACACCCCAGGGTGAAGCCGAGGTTGCTCGGAAAGTAGAAATAACCATAAGTTTCATACTGGTTGCAATTATTTGTTTCATACGATGGAAAAACTATTGTATTTATATTGTATTTTATGCTTCTGGCGTTGACTTCTAAGGCACTAACTATTCGATCTGGTGGAGCAACGCCCTAGAGTGAAGCCTAGGTTGCCCGGAACGTAGAATTGGCCATCACTTTCAAACTGGTCGCAATTATTCCTGTTATATGATGGAAACACTGTTGCATTTTTATTGCATTTTATGCTTCGTTCGTTGACTTCTAAGGCCCTAACTAATCAATCTGTTGGAGCAACGCCCTAGGGTGAAGCCTAGGTTGCTCGGAAAGTAGAAATGACCATAAGTTTCATACTGGTTGCAATTATTCGTTTTATACGATGGAAAAACTGTTGTATTTATATCGTATTTTATGCTTCTGGCGTTTACTTCCAAGGACCTAACAATTCGATCTGGTGGAGCATCGCCTTAGAGTGAAGCCTAGGTTGCTCGGAATGTAGAAATGACCATAACTTTCACACTGGTTGCAATTATTCGTTTTATACGATGGAAACGCAGTTGTATTTATATTGTATTTTATGCCTCTGGCGTTGACTTCTAAGGCCGTAGCTATTAGATGTGGTGGAGGAACGCCCTAGAGTGACGCCTAGGGTGCTCGGAACGTAGAAATGACAATTACTTTGACACTGGTTGCAATTATTCGTTTTATACGATGGAAAAGCTGTTGTATTTATATCGTTTTTTATGCTTCTGGCGTTGACTTCTTAGGCCGTAACTATTCGGTCTGGTGGAGCAACGCCCTAGGGTGAAGCCTAGGTTGCTCGGAAAGTAGCAATGACCATAAGTTTCATACTGGTTGCAATTATTCGTTTTATACGATGGAAAAGCTGTTGTATTTATATTGTATTTTATGCTTCTGGAGTTGACTTCTAAGGCACTTACTATTCGATCTGGTGGAGCAACGCCCTAGAGTGAAGCCTAGCTTGCCCGGAACGTAGAATTGGCCATCACTTTCAAACTGGTCGCAATTATTCCTCGTATATGATGGAAACACTGTTGTATTTTTATTGCATTTTATGCTTCGGGCGTTGACCTCTATGACCCTAACTATTCAATCTGTTGGAGCAACGCCCTAGGGTGAAGCCTAGGTTGCTCGGAAAGTAGAAATGACCATAAGTTTCATACTGGTTGCAATTATTCGTTTTATACGATGGAAAAACTGTTGTATTTATATTGTATTTTATGCTTCTGGCGTCGACTTCTAAGGCACTAACTATTCGATCTGGTGGAGAAATGCCCTAGAGTGAAGCCTAGGTTGCCCGGAACGTAGAATTGGCCATCACTTTCAAACTGGTTGCAATTATTCGTTTATACGATGGGAAAACTGTTGTATTTATATTGTATTATATGCTTCTGGCGTTGACTTCTTAGGCCGTAACTATTCGGTCTGGTGGAGCAACGCCCTGGAGTGAAACCTAGGTTGCCCGGAACGTAGAATTGGCTGTCACTTTCAAACTGGTTGCAATTATTCCTGTTATACGATGGAAACACTGTTGTATTTTTATTGCATTTTATGCTTCGGGCGTTGACTTCTAAGGCCCTAACTATTCAATCTGTTGGTGCAACGCCCTAGGGTGAAGCCTAGGTTGTTCGGAAAGTAGAAATGACCGTAAGTTTCATACTGGTTGCAATTATTCGTTTTATACGATGGAAAAGCTGTTGTATTTATATTGTATTTTATGCTTCTGGCGTTGACTTCTAAGGCACTAACTATTCGATCTGGTGGAGCAACGCCCTAGAGTGAAGCCTAGGTTGCCCGGAACGTAGACATGACCATAACTTCCACACTGGTTGCAATTATTCGTTTTATACGATGGAAAAGCTGTTCTATTTATATCGTATTTTATGCTTCTGGCGTTGACTTCTAAGGCCCTGACTATTCAATTTGTTGGTGCAACGCCCAAGGGTGAAGCCTATGTTGCCCCGAAAGTAGAAATGACGTTAACTTTCATCCTGGTTGCAATTATTCGTTTTATATGATGGAAAAACTGTTGTATTTATATAGTGTTTTATGCTTCTGGCGTTGACTTCTTAGGCCCTAACTATTGCATCTGGTGGAACAACGCCCTAGAGTGAAGCCTAGGTTGCCCGGAACGTAGAAATGACCATAACTTCCACACTGGTTGCAATTATTCGTTTTATACGATGGAACAGCTGTTGTATTTATATCGTATTTTATGATTCTGGCGTTGAACTCTTAGGCCCTAACTATTCCATCTGGTGGATCAACGCCCTCGGGTGAAGCCTAGGTTGCGCGTAACGTAGAAATGACCATAACTTTCACACTGGAAGCAATTATTCGTTTTATACGATGGAAAAACTGTTGTACTTATATCGTATTTTATGCTTCTGGCGTTGACTTCTAAGGCCCTAACTATTCGATCTGGTGGCGCAACGCCCTAGAGTGAAGCCTAGGTTGCCCGGAACGTAGAAATGACCATAACTTTCACACTGGTTGCAATTATTAGATTTATACGATGGAAAAGCTGTGGCATCTTTTATGTATTTTATTCATCTGGGGTTGACTTCTAAGGCCGTTACTATTAGATGTGGCGGAGCAACGCCCTAGGGTGACGCCTAAGTTCCCCGGAACGTAGAAATGACCATTACCTTCACACTGGTTGCAATTATTCGTTTTATACGATGGAAAAACTGTTCTATTTATTTTGTATTTCATGCTTCGGGCGTTGACTTCTAAGGCCCTAACTATTAAATCTGTTGGTGCAACGCCCAAGGTGAAGCCTATGTTGCCCGGAAGGTAGAAATGACGTTAACTTTCATACTGGTTGCAATTATTCGTTTTATACGATGGAAAAGCTGTTTTATTTATTTTGTGTTTTATGCTTCGGGCATTGACTTCTAAGGCCCTAACTATTCGATCTGGTGGGGCAACGCCCTAGAGTGAAGCCTAGGTTGACCGGAAAGTAGAAATGACCATAAATTTCATCCTGGTTGCAATTATTCGCTTTATATGATGGAAAAACTGTTCTATTTATTTTGTATTTTATGCTTCGGCGTTGACTTCTAAGGCCCTAACTATTCAATCTGTTGGTGCAACGCCCAAGGGTGAAGCCTATGTTGCCCGGAAAGTAGAAATGACGTTAACTTTTATACTGGTTGTAATTATTCGTTTTATACGATGGAAAAACTGTTTTATTTATTTTGTATTTTATGATTCGGGCGTTGACTTCTAAGGCCCTAACTATTCGATCTGGTGGCATAACGCCCTAGAGTGAAGCCTAGGTTGCCCGGAACGTAGAAATGACCATAACTTTCACCCTGGTTGCAATTATTCGTTTTATATGATGGAAAAACTGTTGTATTTATATAGTGTTTTATGCTTCTGGCGTTGACTTCTTAGGCCCTAACTATTGCATCTGGTGGAACAACGCCCTAGAGTGAAGCCTAGGTTGTCCGGAACGTAGAAATGACCATAACTTCCACACTGGTTGCAATTATTCGTTTTATACGATGGAAAAGCTGTTGTATTTATACCGTATTTTATGATTCTGGCGTTGAACTCTTAGGCCCTAACTATTCCATCTGGTGGATCAACGACCTCGGGTGAAGCCTAGGTTGCGCGTAACGTAGAAATGACCATAACTTTCACACTGGTAGCAATTATTCGTTTTATACGATGGAAAAACTGTTGTATTTATATCGTATTTTATGCCTCTGGCGTTGACTTCTAAGGCCCTAACTATTCGATCTGGTGGCGCAACGCCCTAGAGTGAAGCCTAGGTTGCCCGGAACGTAGAAATGACCATAACTTTCACACTGGTTGCAATTATTAGTTTTATACGATGGAAAAGCTGTGGCATCCTTTATGTATTTTATTCATCTGGGGTTGACTTCTAAGGCCGTTGCTATTAGATGTGGTGGAGCAACGACCTAGGGTGACGCCTAAGTTCCCCGGAACGTAGAAATGACCATTACCTTCACACTGGTTGCAATTATTCGTTTTATACGATGGAAAAACTGTTCTATTTATTTTGTATTTCATGCTTCGGGCGTTGACTTCTAAGGACCTAATTATTAAATCTGTTGGTGCAACGCCCAAGGTGAAGCCTATGTTGCCCGGAAGGTAGAAATGACGTTAACTTTCATACTGGTTGCAATTATTCGTTTTATGCGATGGAAAAGCTGTTTTATTTATTTTGTGTTTTATGCTTCGGGCGTTGACTTCTAAGGCCCTAACTATTCGATCTGGTGGGGCAACGCCCTAGAGTGAAGACTAGGTTGCCCGGAAAGTAGAAATGACCATAAATTTCATCCTGGTTGCAATTATTCGTTTTATATGATGGAAAAACTGTTGTATTTATATAGTGTTTTATGCTTCTGGCGTTGACTTCTTAGGCCTTAACTATTCCATCTGGTGGAACAACGCCTTAGGGTGAAGCCTAGGTTGCCCGCAAAGTAGAAATGACGTTAACTTTCATACTGGTTGCAATTACTCGTTTTATACGATGGAAAAGCTGTTTTATGTATTTTGTATTTTATGCTTCGGGCGTTGACTTCTTAGGCCCTAACTATTCAATCTGTTGGTGCAACGCCCAAGGGTGAAGCCTATGTTGCCCGGAAAGTAGAAATGACGTTAACTGTCATACTGGTTGCAATTATTCGTTTTATACGATGGAAAAACAGTTTTATTTATTTTGTATTTTATGCTTCGGGCGTTGACTTCTAAGGCCCTAACTATTCGATCTGGTGGCGCAACGCCCTAGGGTGAAGCCTAGGTTGCCCGGAAAGTTGAAATGACCATAACTTTCACCCTGGTTGCAATTATTCGTTTTATATGATGGAAAAACTGTTGTATTTATATAGTGTTTTATGCTTCTGGCGTTGACTTCTTAGGCCCTAACTATTCCATCTGGTGGAACAACGCCCTAGAGTGAAGCCTAGGTTGCCCGGAACGTAGAAATGACCATAACTTCCACACTGGTTGCAATTATTCGTTTTATACGATGGAAAAGCTGTTGTATTTATATCGTATTTTATGCTTCTGGCGTTGACTTCTAAGGCCCTAACTATTCGATCTGGTGGGGCAACGCCCTAGAGTGAAGCCTATGTTGCCCCGAAAGTAGAAATGACGTTAACTTTCATACTGGTTGCAATTATTCTTTTTATACGATGGAAAACTGTTTTATTTATTTTGTATTTTATGCTTCTGGCGTTGACTTCTAAGGCCCTAACTATTCGATCTGGTGGCGCCACGCCCTAGAGTGAAGCCTATGTTGCCCGGAACGTAGAAATGACCATAACTTCCACACTGGTTGCAATTATTCGTTTTATACGATGGAAAAGCTGTTGTATTTATATAGTGCTTTATGCTTCTGGCGTTGACTTCTTAGGCCCTAACTATTCCATCTGGTGGAACAACGCCCTAGGGTGAATCCTAGGTTGCCTGGAACGTAGAAATGACCATCACTTTCACACGGGTTGCAGTTATTCCTGTTATAGGATGGAAAGACAGTGGCATCTTTATTGTATTTTAAGCTTCGGGCATTGACTTCTAAGGCCCTAGCTATTCAATCTGTTGGAGCAACGCCCTAGGGTGAAGCCTAGGTTGCCCGGAAAGTAGAAATGACAATAACTTTCATCCTGGTTGCTATCATTCGTTTTATATGATGGAATAACTGTTGTATTCATATAGTGTTTTATGCTTCTGGCGTTGACTTCTTAGGCCCTAACTATTCCATCTGGTGGAAAAACGCCCTTGGGTGAAGCCTCGGTTGCGCGGAACGTAGCAATGACCATAACTTTCACACTGGTAGCAATTATTCGTTTCATACGATGGAAAAACTGTTCTATTTATTTTGTATTTTATGCTTCGGGCGTTGACTTCTAAGGCCCTAGCTATTCGATCTGGTCGAGCAACGCCCTAGAGTGAAGCCTAGGTTGCACGGAACGTAGAAATGACCATAACTTCCACACTGCTTGCAATTATTCGTTTTATACGATGGAAAAGCTGTTGTATATATATCGTATTTTATGCTTCTGGCGTTGACTTCTTAGGCCCTAACTATTCCATCTGGTGGAACAGCGTCCTAGGGTGAAGCCTAGGTTGCGCGGAACGTAGAAGTGACCATAAATTTCACTCTGGTAGCAATTATTCGTTTTATACGATGGAAAAACTGTTTTATTTATTTTGTATTTTATGCTTCTGGCGTTGACTTCTAAGGCCCTAACTACTCGATCTGGTGGCGCAACGCCCTAGAGTGAAGCCTAGGTTGCCCGGAACGTAGAAATGACCATAACTTTCACACTGGTTGCAATTATTAGATTTTTACGATGGAAAAGCTGTGGCATCTTTTATGTATTTTATTCATCTGGGGTTGACTTCTAAGGCCGTTACTATTAGATGTGGTGGAGCAACGCCCTAGGGTGACGCCTAAGTTCCCCGGAACGTAGAAATGACCATTACCTTCACACTGGTTGCAATTATTCGTTTTATACGATGGAAAAACTGTTCTATTTATTTTGTATTTCATGCTTCGGGCGTTGACTTCTAAGGCCCTAACTATTAAATCTGTTGGTGCAACGCCCAAGGTGAAGCCTATGTTGCCCGGAAGGTAGAAATGACGTTAACTTTCATACTGGTTGCAATTATTCGTTTTATGCGATGGAAAAGCTGCTTTATTTATTTTGTGTTTTATGCTTCGGGCATTGACTTCTAAGGCCCTAACTATTCGATCTGGTGCGGCAACGCCCTAGAGTGAAGCCTAGGTTGCCCGGAAAGTAGAAATGACCATAAATTTCATCCTGGTTGCAATTATTCGCTTTATATGATGGAAAAACTGTTGTATTTATATAGTGTTTTATGCTTCTGGCGTTGACTTCTTAGGCCCTAACTATTCCATCTGGTGGAACAACGCCCTAGGGTGAAGCCTAGGTTGCCTGGAACGTAGAAATGACCATCCCTTTCACACGGGTTGCAATTATTCCTGTTATAGGATGGAAAGGCTGTTGTATTTTTATTGTATTTTATACTTCAGGCGTTGACTTCTAAGGCCCTAGCTATTCGATCTGGTCGAGCAACGCCCTAGAGTGAAGCCTAGGTTGCCCGGAACGTAGACATGACCATAACTTCCACACTGGTTGCAATTATTCGTTTTATAGGATGGAAAAGCTATTCTATTTATATCGTATTTTATGCTTCTGGCGTTGACTTCTAAGGGCCTAACTATTCAATCTGTTGCTGCAACGCCCAAGGGTGAAGCCTATGTTGCCCCGAAAGTAGAAATGACGTTAACTTTCATACTGGTTGCAATTATTCGTTTTATACGATGGAAAACCTGTTTTATTTATTTTGCATTTTATGCTTCGGGCGTTGACTTCTAAGGCCCTAACTATTCGATCTGGTGGAGCAACGCCCTCGGGTGAAGCCTAGGATGCGCGTAACGTAGAAATGACCATAACTTTCACACTGGTAGCAATTATTCGTTTTATACGATGGAAAAACTGTTTTATTTATTTTGTATTTTATGCTTCTGGCGTTGACTTCTAAGGCCCTAACTATTCGATCCGGTGGAGCAACGCCCTAGAGTGAAGCCTAGGTTGCCCGGAACGGCGAAATGACCATAACTTTCACACCGGTAGCAATTATTCTTTTTATACGTTGGAAAAACTGTTCTATTTATTTTGTATTTTATGCTTCGGGCGTTGACTGCTATGGCCCTAACTATTCAATCTGTTGGTGCAACGCCCTAGGGTGACGCCTAAGTTGCCCGGAACGTAGAAATGACCATTACCTTCACACTGGTTGCAATTATTGGTTTTATGCGATGGAAAAGCTGTTTTATTTATTTTGTGTTTTATGCTTCGGGCGTTGACTTCTAAGGCCCTAACTATTCGATCTGTTGGTGCAACGCCCTAGAGTGAAGCCTAGGTAGCCCGGAACGTAGAAATGACCATGACTTTCACACTGTTTGCAGTTATTCCTGTTATACGATGGAAAAACTTTTGCATCTTTATTGTACTTTGTGCTTCTGGCGTTGACTTCTAAGGCCCTAACTATTCAATCTGTTGGTGCAACGCCCTATGGTCAAGCCTAGGTAGCCCGGAAAGTAGAAATGACGTTAACTTTCATGCTGGTTTCAATTATTCGTTTTATACGATGGAAAAACTTCTGTATTTATATTGTATTTTATGCTTCGGGCATTGACTTCTAAGGCCCTAGCTATTCAATCTGTTGTAGCAACGCCCTAGGGTGAAGCCTAGGTTGCCCGGAAAGTAGAAATGACATTAACATTCATCCTGGTTGCAATTATTCGTTTTATATGGCGGAAAAGCTGTTGTATTTATATAGTGTTTTATGCTTCTGGCGTTGACTTCTTAGGCCCTAACTATTCCATCTGGTGGAACAACGCCGTTGGGTGAAGCCTCGGTTGCGCGGAACGTAGAAGTGACCATAAATTTCACTCTGGTAGCAATTATTCGTTTTATACGATGGAAAAACTGTTTTATTTATTTTGTATTTTATGCTTCTGGCGTTGACTTCTACGGCCCTAACTATTCGATCTCGTGGAGCAATGCCCTAGAGTGAAGCCTAGGTTGCCCGGAACGGAGAAATCACCATAAATTTCACACCGGTAGCAATTATTCGTTTTATACGATGGAAAAAGTGTTCTGTTTATTTTGTATTTTATGCTTCGGGCGTTGACTTCTAAGGCCCTAACTATTCAATCTGTAGGTGCAACGCCCTAGGGTGAAGCCTAGGTTGCCCGGAAAGTAGGAATGACGATAACTTTCATACTGGTTGCAATTATTCGTTTTATACGATGGAAAAACTGTTGTATTTATATTGTATTTTATGCTTCGGCCATTGACTTCTAAGGCCCTAACTATTCAATCTGTTGGAGCAACGCCCCAGGGTGAAACCTAGGTTGCCCGGAAAGTAGAAATGACAATTACTTTCATCCTGGTTGCAATTATCCGTTTTATATGTTGGAAAAGCTGTTGTATTTATATAGCGTTTTAAGCTTCTGGCGTTGACTTCTTAGGGACTAACTATTCTATCTGGTGGAACTACGCCCTAGGGTGAATCCTAGGTTGCCTGGAACGTAGAAATGACCATCACTTTCACACGGGTTGCAGTTATTCCTGTTATAGGATGGAAAGACTGTTGCATTTTTATTGTATTTTATACTTCAGGCGTTGACTTCTAAGGCCCTAGCTATTCGATCGGGGTCGAGCAACGCCCTAGAGTGAAGCCTAGGTTGCCGGGAACGTAGAAATGACCATAACTTCCACTCTGGTTGCAATTATTCGTTTTATACGATGGAAAAGCTGTTGTATTTATATCGTATTTTATGCTTCTGGCGTTGACTTCTAAGCGCCTAGCCATTCGATCTGGTGGAGCAACGCCCTAGAGTGAAGCCTAGGTTGCGCGGAACGTAGAAATGACCATAACGTTCACACTGGTAGCAATTATTCGTTTTGTACGATGGAAAAACTGTTTTATTTATTCTGTATTTTATGCTTCTGGCGTTGACTTCTAAGGCCCTAACTATTCGATCTGGTGGAGCAACGCCCTAGAGTGAAGCCTGGGTTGCCCGCAACGGAGAAATGACCATAACTTTCACACCGGTAGCAATTATTCGTTTTATACGATGGAAAAACTGTTCTATTTATTTTGTATTTTATGCTTCGGGCGTTGACTTCTAAGGCCCTAACTAATCAATCTGTTGGTGCAACGCCCTAGAGTGAAGCCTAGGTTGCCCGGAACGTAGAAATGACCATAACTTTCACACTGGTTACTATCATTCGTTTTATACGATGGAAAAACTGTTGTATTTATATCGTATTTTATGCTTCTGGCGTTGACTTCTTAGGCCCTAACTATTCCATCTGGTGGAACAACGCCCTTGGGTGAAGCCTAGGTTGCGCGGAACGTAGAAATGACCATTACTTTCACAATGTTTGCAATTATTCATTTTATACGATGGAAAAGCTTTTGTTCTTATATTGTATTTTATTCTTCTGCCGTTGGCTTCTTAGGCCCTAACTATTCGATCTGGTGGAACAACGCCCTAGAGTGAAGACTTGGTTGCCCGGAACATGGAAATGACCATTACTTTAACACTGTTTGCAGTTATTCCTGTTATACGATGGAAAAACCTTTGCATCTTTATTGTATTTTATGCTTCTGGCGTTGACTTCTAAGGCCCGAACTATTCGATCTGGTGGAGCAATGCCCTAGAGTGAAGCCTAGGCTGCCCGGAACGGAGAAATCACCATAACTTTCACACCGGTAGCAATTATTCGTTTTATACGATGGAAAAACTGTTCTGTTTATTTTGTATTTTATGCTTCGGGCGTTGACTCTCTAAGGCCCTAACTATTCAATCTGTTGGTGCAACGCCCTAGGGTGAAGCCTAGGTTGCCCGGAAAGTAGGAACGACGTTAACTTTCTTACTGGTTGCAATTATTCGTTTTATACGATGGAAAAACTGTTGTATTTATATTGTATTTATATGCTTCGGGCATTGACTTCTAAGGCCCTAGCTATTCAATCTGTTGTAGCAACGCCCTAGTGTGAAGCCTAGGTTGCCCGGAAAGTAGAAATGACATTAACATTCATCCTGGTTGCAATTATTCGTTTTATATGGCGGAAAAGCTGTTGTATTTATATAGTGTTTTATGCTTCTGGCGTTGACTTCTTAGGCCCTAACTATTCCATCTGGTGGAACAACGTCCTTGGGTGAAGCCTCGGTTGCGCGGAACGTAGCAATGACCATAACTTTCACACTGGTAGCAATTATTCGTTTCATACGATGGAAAAACTGTTCTATTTATTTTGTATTTTATGCTTCGGGCGTTGACTTCTAAGGCCCTAGCTATTCGATCTGGTCGAGCAACGCCCTAGAGTGAAGCCTAGGTTGTACGGAACGTAGAAATGACCATAACTTCCGCACTGCTTGCAATTATTCGTTTTATACGATGGAAAAGCTGTTGTATATATATCGTATTTTATGCTTCTGGCGTTGACTTCTTAGGCCCTAACTATTCCATCTGGTGGAACAGCGTCCTAGGGTGAAGCCTAGGTTGCGCGGAACGTAGAAGTGACCATAAATTTCACTCTGGTAGCAATTATTCGTTTTATACGATGGAAAAACTGTTTTATTTATTTTGTATTTTATGCTTCTGGCGTTGACTTCTACGGCCCTAACTATTCGATCTGGTGGAGCAATGCCCTAGAGTGAAGCCTAGGTTGCCCGGAACGGAGAAATCACCATAAATTTCACACCGGTAGCAATTATTCGTTTTATACGATGGAAAAACTGTTCTGTTTATTTTGTATTTTATGCTTCGGGCGTTGACTTCTAAGGCCCTAACTATTCAATCTGTTGGTGCAACGCCCTAGGGTGAAGCCTAGGTTGCCCGGAAAGTAGGAACGACGTTAACTTTCTTACTGGTTGCAATTATTCGTTTTATACGATGGAAAAACTGTTGTATTTATATTGTATTTTATGCTTCGGCCATTGACTTCTAAGGCCCTAACTATTCAATCTGTTGGAGCAACGCCCCAGGGTGAAACCTAGGTTGCCCGGAAAGTAGAAATGACAATTACTTTCATCCTGGTTGCAATTATCCGTTTTATATGTTGGAAAAGCTGTTGTATTTATATAGCGTTTTAAGCTTCTGGCGTTGACTTCTTAGGGACTAACTATTCTATCTGGTGGAACTACGCCCTAGGGTGAATCCTAGGTTGCCTGGAACGTAGAAATGACCATCACTTTCACACGGGTTGCAGTTATTCCTGTTATAGGATGGAAAGACTGTTGCATTTTTATTGTATTTTATACTTCAGGCGTTGACTTCTAAGGCCCTAGCTATTCGATCGGGGTCGAGCAACGCCCTAGAGTGAAGCCTAGGTTGCCGGGAACGTAGAAATGACCATAACTTCCACTCTGGTTGCAATTATTCGTTTTATACGATGGAAAAGCTGTTGTATTTATATCGTATTTTATGCTTCTGGCGTTGACTTCTAAGCGCCTAGCCATTCGATCTGGTGGAGCAACGCCCTAGAGTGAAGCCTAGGTTGCGCGGAACGTAGAAATGACCATAACGTTCACACTGGTAGCAATTATTCGTTTTGTACGATGGAAAAACTGTTTTATTTATTCTGTATTTTATGCTTCTGGCGTTGACTTCTAAGGCCCTAACTATTCGATCTGGTGGAGCAACGCCCTAGAGTGAAGCCTGGGTTGCCCGCAACGGAGAAATGACCATAACTTTCACACCGGTAGCAATTATTCGTTTTATACGATGGAAAAACTGTTCTATTTATTTTGTATTTTATGCTTCGGGCGTTGACTTCTAAGGCCCTAACTAATCAATCTGTTGGTGCAACGCCCTAGAGTGAAGCCTAGGTTGCCCGGAACGTAGAAATGACCATAACTTTCACACTGGTTACTATCATTCGTTTTATACGATGGAAAAACTGTTGTATTTATATCGTATTTTATGCTTCTGGCGTTGACTTCTTAGGCCCTAACTATTCCATCTGGTGGAACAACGCCCTTGGGTGAAGCCTAGGTTGCGCGGAACGTAGAAATGACCATTACTTTCACAATGTTTGCAATTATTCATTTTATACGATGGAAAAGCTTTTGTTCTTATATTGTATTTTATTCTTCTGCCGTTGGCTTCTTAGGCCCTAACTATTCGATCTGGTGGAACAACGCCCTAGAGTGAAGACTTGGTTGCCCGGAACATGGAAATGACCATTACTTTAACACTGTTTGCAGTTATTCCTGTTATACGATGGAAAAACCTTTGCATCTTTATTGTATTTTATGCTTCTGGCGTTGACTTCTAAGGCCCGAACTATTCGATCTGGTGGAGCAATGCCCTAGAGTGAAGCCTAGGCTGCCCGGAACGGAGAAATCACCATAACTTTCACACCGGTAGCAATTATTCGTTTTATACGATGGAAAAACTGTTCTGTTTATTTTGTATTTTATGCTTCGGGCGTTGACTCTCTAAGGCCCTAACTATTCAATCTGTTGGTGCAACGCCCTAGGGTGAAGCCTAGGTTGCCCGGAAAGTAGGAACGACGTTAACTTTCTTACTGGTTGCAATTATTCGTTTTATACGATGGAAAAACTGTTGTATTTATATTGTATTTATATGCTTCGGGCATTGACTTCTAAGGCCCTAGCTATTCAATCTGTTGTAGCAACGCCCTAGTGTGAAGCCTAGGTTGCCCGGAAAGTAGAAATGACATTAACATTCATCCTGGTTGCAATTATTCGTTTTATATGGCGGAAAAGCTGTTGTATTTATATAGTGTTTTATGCTTCTGGCGTTGACTTCTTAGGCCCTAACTATTCCATCTGGTGGAACAACGTCCTTGGGTGAAGCCTCGGTTGCGCGGAACGTAGCAATGACCATAACTTTCACACTGGTAGCAATTATTCGTTTCATACGATGGAAAAACTGTTCTATTTATTTTGTATTTTATGCTTCGGGCGTTGACTTCTAAGGCCCTAGCTATTCGATCTGGTCGAGCAACGCCCTAGAGTGAAGCCTAGGTTGTACGGAACGTAGAAATGACCATAACTTCCGCACTGCTTGCAATTATTCGTTTTATACGATGGAAAAGCTGTTGTATATATATCGTATTTTATGCTTCTGGCGTTGACTTCTTAGGCCCTAACTATTCCATCTGGTGGAACAGCGTCCTAGGGTGAAGCCTAGGTTGCGCGGAACGTAGAAGTGACCATAAATTTCACTCTGGTAGCAATTATTCGTTTTATACGATGGAAAAACTGTTTTATTTATTTTGTATTTTATGCTTCTGGCGTTGACTTCTACGGCCCTAACTATTCGATCTGGTGGAGCAATGCCCTAGAGTGAAGCCTAGGTTGCCCGGAACGGAGAAATCACCATAAATTTCACACCGGTAGCAATTATTCGTTTTATACGATGGAAAAACTGTTCTGTTTATTTTGTATTTTATGCTTCGGGCGTTGACTTCTAAGGCCCTAACTATTCAATCTGTTGGTGCAACGCCCTAGGGTGAAGCCTAGGTTGCCCGGAAAGTAGGAACGACGTTAACTTTCTTACTGGTTGCAATTATTCGTTTTATACGATGGAAAAACTGTTGTATTTATATTGTATTTATATGCTTCGGGCATTGACTTCTAAGGCCCTAACTATTCAATCTGTTGGAGCAACGCCCCAGTGTGAAACCTAGGTTGCCCGGAAAGTAGAAATGACCATAACTTTCATCCTGGTTGCAATTATCCGTTTTATATGTTGGAAAAGCTGTTGTATTTATATAGTGTTTTATGCTTCTGGCGTTGACTTCTTAGGCCCTAACTATTCCATCTGGTGGAACAACGCCCTAGGGTGAATCCTAGGTTGCCTGGAACGTAGAAATGACCATCACTTTCACACGGGTTGCAGTTATTCCTGTTATAGGATGGAAACACAGTTGCATTTTTATTGTATTTTATACTTCAGGCGTTGACTTTTAAGGCCCTAGCTATTCGATCTGGTGGGGCACCGCCCTAGATTGAAGCCTAGGTTGCCCGGAACGTAGAAAAAACCATTACCTTCACACTGGTTGCAATTATTCGTTTTATACGATGGAAAAACTGTTCTATTTATTTTGTATTTTATGCTTCGGGCGTTGACTTCTAAGGGCCTAACTATTCAATCTGTTGGTGCAACGCCCAAGGGTGAAGCCTATGTTGCCCCGAAAGTAGAAATGACGTTAACTTTCATACTGGTTGCAATTATTCGTTTTATACGATGGAAAAACTGTTTTATTTATTTCGTATTTTATGCTTCGGGCGTTGACTTCTAAGGCCCTAACTATTCGATCTGGTGGAGCAACGCCCTAGAGTGAAGCCTAGGTTGCCCGGAACGTAGAAATGACCATAACTTCCACACTGGTTGCAATTATTCGTTTTATACGATGGAAAAACTGTTCTATTTATTTTGTATTTTATGCTTCGGGCGTTGACTTCTGAGGCCGTTGCTATTCGGTGTGGTGGAAGAACGCCATAGAGTGAAGCCTAGGTAGCCCGGAACTTAGAAATGACCATAACTTTCACACTGTTTGCAGTTATTCCTGTTATACGATGGAAAAACTTTTGCATCTTTATTGTATTTTATGCTTCGGGCATTGACTTCTAAGGCCCTAGCTATTCAATCTGTTGGAGCAACGCCCTAGGGTGAAGCCTAGGTTGCCCGGAAAGTAGAAAGGACAATAACTTTCATCCTGGTTGCAATTATTCGTTTTATAT
Organism: Calliopsis andreniformis; assembly: GCF_051401765.1. NCBI lineage: Eukaryota > Metazoa > Arthropoda > Insecta > Hymenoptera > Andrenidae > Calliopsis > Calliopsis andreniformis. The sequence goes on along the minus strand of NW_027480426.1, from coordinate 7,081,258 downwards.
GATGGAAAAACTGTTGTATTTATATAGTGTTTTATGCTTCTGGCGTTGACTTCTTAGGCCCTAACTATTGCATCTGGTGGAACAACGCCCTAGGGTGACGCCTAAGTTGCCCGGAACGTAGAAATGACCATTACCTTCACACTGGTTGCAATTATTCGTATTATACGAAGGAAAAACTGTTCTATTTATTTTGTATTTTATGCTTCGGGCGTTGACTTCTAAGGCCCCAGCTATTCGATCTGGTCGACCAACGCCCTAGGGTGAAGCCTAGGTTGCACGGAACGTAGAAATGACCATAACTTCCACACTGCTTGCAATTATTCGTTTTATACGATGGAAAAGCTGTTGTATATTTATCGTATTTTATGCTTCTGGCGTTGACTTCTTAGGCCCTAACTATTCCATCTGGTGGAACAGCGTCCTAGGGTGAAGCCTAGGTTGCGCGGAACGTAGAAGTGACCATAGACTTCACTCTGGTAGCAATTATTCGTTTTATATGTTGGAAAAGCTGTTGTATTTATATAGCGTTTTAAGCTTCTGGCGTTGACTTCTTAGGGCCTAACTATTCTATCTGGTGGAACTACGCCCTAGGGTGAATCCTAGGTTGCCTGGAACGTAGAAATGACCATCACTTTCACACGGGTTGCAGTTATTCCTGTTATAGGATGGAAAGACTGTTGCATTTTTATTGTATTTTATACTTCAGGCGTTGACTTCTAAGGCCCTAGCTATTCGATCTGGTCGAGCAACGCCCTAGAGTGAAGCCTAGGTTGCCCGGAAAGTAGAAATGACCATAAATTTCATCCTGGTTGCAATTATTCGCTTTATATGATGGAAAAACTGTTGTATTTATATAGTGTTTTATGCTTCTGGCGTTGACTTCTTAGGCCCTAACTATTCCATCTGGTGGAACAACGCCCTAGGGTGAAGCCTAGGTTGCCCGGAACGTAGAAATGACCATAACTTCCACACTGGTTGCAATTATTCGTTTTATACGATGGAAAAACTGTATTATTTATTTTGTATTTTATGCTTCGGGCGTTGATTTCTAAGGCCCTAACTATTCGATCTGGTGCCGCAACGCCCTAGAGTGAAGCCGAGGTTGGCCGGAACGTAGAAATGACCATAACTTTCACACTGTTTGCAGTTATTCCTGTTATACGATGGAAAAACTTTTGCATCTTTATTGTATTTTATGCTTCGGGCATTGACTTCTAAGGCCCTAGCTATTCAATCTGTTGGAGCAACGCCCTAGGGTGAAGCCTAGGTTGCCCGGAAAGTAGAAAGGACAATAACTTCCACACTGGTTGCAATTATTCGTTTTATACGATGGAAAAACTGTTCTATTTATTTTGTATTTTATGCTTCGGGCGTTGACTTCTGAGGCCGTTGCTATTCGGTGTGGTGGAAGAACGCCATAGAGTGAAGCCTAGGTAGCCCGGAACTTAGAAATGACCATAACTTTCACACTGTTTGCAGTTATTCCTGTTATACGATGGAAAAACTTTTGCATCTTTATTGTATTTTATGCTTCGGGCATTGACTTCTAAGGCCCTAGCTATTCAATCTGTTGGAGCAACGCCCTAGGGTGAAGCCTAGGTTGCCCGGAAAGTAGAAAGGACAATAACTTTCATCCTGGTTGCAATTATTCGTTTTATATGATGGAAAAACTGTTGTATTTATATAGTGTTTTATGCTTCTGGCGTTGACTTCTTAGGCCCTAACTATTGCATCTGGTGGAACAACGCCCTAGGGTGACGCCTAAGTTGCCCGGAACGTAGAAATGACCATTACCTTCACACTGGTTGCAATTATTCGTATTATACGAAGGAAAAACTGTTCTATTTATTTTGTATTTTATGCTTCGGGCGTTGACTTCTAAGGCCCCAGCTATTCGATCTGGTCGACCAACGCCCTAGGGTGAAGCCTAGGTTGCACGGAACGTAGAAATGACCATAACTTCCACACTGCTTGCAATTATTCGTTTTATACGATGGAAAAGCTGTTGTATATTTATCGTATTTTATGCTTCTGGCGTTGACTTCTTAGGCCCTAACTATTCCATCTGGTGGAACAGCGTCCTAGGGTGAAGCCTAGGTTGCGCGGAACGTAGAAGTGACCATAGACTTCACTCTGGTAGCAATTATTCGTTTTATATGTTGGAAAAGCTGTTGTATTTATATAGCGTTTTAAGCTTCTGGCGTTGACTTCTTAGGGCCTAACTATTCTATCTGGTGGAACTACGCCCTAGGGTGAATCCTAGGTTGCCTGGAACGTAGAAATGACCATCACTTTCACACGGGTTGCAGTTATTCCTGTTATAGGATGGAAAGACTGTTGCATTTTTATTGTATTTTATACTTCAGGCGTTGACTTCTAAGGCCCTAGCTATTCGATCTGGTCGAGCAACGCCCTAGAGTGAAGCCTAGGTTGCCCGGAAAGTAGAAATGACCATAAATTTCATCCTGGTTGCAATTATTCGCTTTATATGATGGAAAAACTGTTGTATTTATATAGTGTTTTATGCTTCTGGCGTTGACTTCTTAGGCCCTAACTATTCCATCTGGTGGAACAACGCCCTAGGGTGAAGCCTAGGTTGCCCGGAACGTAGAAATGACCATAACTTCCACACTGGTTGCAATTATTCGTTTTATACGATGGAAAAACTGTATTATTTATTTTGTATTTTATGCTTCGGGCGTTGATTTCTAAGGCCCTAACTATTCGATCTGGTGCCGCAACGCCCTAGAGTGAAGCCGAGGTTGGCCGGAACGTAGAAATGACCATAACTTTCACACTGTTTGCAGTTATTCCTGTTATACGATGGAAAAATTTTTGCATCTTTATTGTACTTTATGCTTCTGGCGTTGGCTTCTAAGGTCCTAACTATTCAATCTGTTGGTGCAACGCTCTAGGGTGAAACCTAGGTAGCCCGGAAAGTAGAAATGATGTTAACTTTCATACTGGTTTCAATTATTCGTTTTATACGATGGAAAAACTGTTGTATTTATATTGTATTTTATGCTTCGGGCATTGACTTCTAAGGCCCTAGCTACTCAATCTGTTGGAGCAACGCCCTAGGGTGAAGCCTAGGTTGCCCGGAAAGTAGAAATGACAATAACTTTCATCCTGGTTGCAATTATTCGTTTTATATGATGGAAAAACTGTGGTATTTATATAGTGTTTTATGCTTCTGGCGTTGACTTCTTAGGCCCTAACTATTGCATCTGGTGGAACAACGCCCTAGAGTGAAGCCTAGGTTGTCCGGAACGTAGAAATGACCATAACTTCCACACTGGTTGCAATTATTCGTTTTATACGATGGAAAAGCTGTTGTATTTATATCGTATTTTATGATTCTGGCGTTGAACTCTTAGGCCCTAACTATTCCATCTGGTGGATCAACGCCCTCGGGTGAAGCCTAGGTTGCGCGTAACGTAGAAATGACCATAACTTTCGAACTGGTAGCAATTATTCGTTTTATACGATGGAAAAACTGTTGTATTTATATCGTATTTTATGCTTCTGGCGTTGACTTCTAAGGCCCTAACTATTCGATCTGGTGTCGCAACGCCCTAGAGTGAAGCCTAGGTTGCCCGGAACGTAGAAATGACCATAACTTTCACACTGGTTGCAATTATTAGTTTTATACGATGGAAAAGCTGTGGCATCCTTTATGTATTTTATTCATCTGGGGTTGACTTCTAAGGCCGTTGCTATTAGATGTGGTGGAGCAACGACCTAGGGTGACGCCTAAGTTCCCCGGAACGTAGAAATGACCATTACCTTCACACTGGTTGCAATTATTCGTTTTATACGATGGAAAAACTGTTCTATTTATTTTGTATTTCATGCTTCGGGCGTTGACTTCTAATGCCCTAATTATTAAATCTGTTGGTGCAACGCCCAAGGTGAAGCCTATGTTGCCCGGAAGGTAGAAATGACGTTAACTTTCATACTGGTTGCAATTATTCGTTTTATGCGATGGAAAAGCTGTTTTATTTATTTTGTGTTTTATGCTACGGGCGTTGACTTCTAAGGCCCTAACTATTCGATCTGGTGGGGCAACGCCCTAGAGTGAAGACTAGGTTGCCCGGAAAGTAGAAATGACCATAAATTTCATCCTGGTTGCAATTATTCGTTTTATATGATGGAAAAACTGTTGTATTTATATAGTGTTTTATGCTTCTGGCGTTGACTTCTTAGGCCTTAACTATTCCATCTGGTGGAACAACGCCTTAGGGTGAAGCCTAGGTTGCCCGCAAAGTAGAAATGACGTTAACTTTCATACTGGTTGCAATTATTCGTTTTATACGATGGAAAAGCTGTTTTATGTATTTTGTATTTTATGCTTCGGGCTTTGACTTCTTAGGCCCTAACTATTCAATCTGTTGGTGCAACGCCCAAGGGTGAAGCCTATGTTGCCCGGAAAGTAGAAATGACGTTAACTGTCATACTGGTTGCAATTATTCGTTTTATACGATGGAAAAACTGTTCTATTTATTTTGTATTTTATGCTTCGGGCGTTGACTTCTAAGGGCCTAACTATTCAATCTGTTGGTGCAACGCCCAAGGGTGAAGCCTATGTTGCCCCGAAAGTAGAAATGACGTTAACTTTCATACTGGTTGCAATTATTCGTTTTATACGATGGAAAAACTGTTTTATTTATTTTGTATTTTATGCTTCGGGCGTTGACTTCTAAGGCCCTAACTATTCGATCTGGTGGAGCAACGCCCTAGAGTGAAGCCTAGGTTGCCCGGAACGTAGAAATGACCATAACTTCCACACTGGTTGCAATTATTCGTTTTATACGATGGAAAAACTGTTCTATTTATTTTGTATTTTATGCTTCGGGCGTTGACTTCTGAGGCCGTTGCTATTCGATGTGGTGGAAGAACGCCATAGAGTGAAGCCTAGGTAGCCCGGAACTTAGAAATGACCATAACTTTCACACTGTTTGCAGTTATTCCTGTTATACGATGGAAAAACTTTTGCATCTTTATTGTATTTTATGCTTCGGGCATTGACTTCTAAGGCCCTAGCTATTCAATCTGTTGGAGCAACGCCCTAGGGTGAAGCCTAGGTTGCCCGGAAAGTAGAATGGACAATAACTTTCATCCTGGTTGCAATTATTCGTTTTATATGATGGAAAAACTGTTGTATTTATATAGTGTTTTATGCTTCTGGCGTTGACTTCTTAGGCCCTAACTATTGCATCTGGTGGAACAACGCCCTAGGGTGACGCCTAAGTTGCCCGGAACGTAGAAATGACCATTACCTTCACACTGGTTGCAATTATTCGTATTATACGATGGAAAAACTGTTCTATTTATTTTGTATTTTATGCTTCGGGCGTTGACTTCTAAGGCCCCAGCTATTCGATCTGGTCGAGCAACGCCCTAGGGTGAAGCCTAGGTTGCACGGAACGTAGAAATGACCATAACTTCCACACTGCTTGCAATTATTCGTTTTATACGATGGAAAAGCTGTTGTATATTTATCGTATTTTATGCTTCTGGCGTTGACTTCTTAGGCCCTAACTATTCCATCTGGTGGAACAGCGTCCTAGGGTGAAGCCTAGGTTGCGCGGAACGTAGAAGTGACCATAGACTTCACTCTGGTAGCAATTATTCGTTTTATATGTTGGAAAAGCTGTTGTATTTATATAGCGTTTTAAGCTTCTGGCGTTGACTTCTTAGGGCCTAACTATTCTATCTGGTGGAACTACGCCCTAGGGTGAATCCTAGGTTGCCTGGAACGTAGAAATGACCATCACTTTCACACGGGTTGCAGTTATTCCTGTTATAGGATGGAAAGACTGTTGCATTTTTATTGTATTTTATACTTCAGGCGTTGACTTCTAAGGCCCTAGCTATTCGATCTGGTCGAGCAACGCCCTAGAGTGAAGCCTAGGTTGCCCGGAAAGTAGAAATGACCATAAATTTCATCCTGGTTGCAATTATTCGCTTTATATGATGGAAAAACTGTTGTATTTATATAGTGTTTTATGCTTCTGGCGTTGACTTCTTAGGCCCTAACTATTCCATCTGGTGGAACAACGCCCTAGGGTGAAGCCTAGGTTGCCCGGAACGTAGAAATGACCATAACTTCCACACTGGTTGCAATTATTCGTTTTATACGATGGAAAAACTGTATTATTTATTTTGTATTTTATGCTTCGGGCGTTGATTTCTAAGGCCCTAACTATTCGATCTGGTGCCGCAACGCCCTAGAGTGAAGCCGAGGTTGGCCGGAACGTAGAAATGACCATAACTTTCATACTGTTTGCAGTTATTCCTGTTATACGATGGAAAAACTTTTGCATCTTTATTGTACTTTATGCTTCTGGCGTTGGCTTCTAAGGTCCTAACTATTCAATCTGTTGGTGCAACGCTCTAGGGTGAAACCTAGGTAGCCCGGAAAGTAGAAATGACGTTAACTTTCATACTGGTTTCAATTATTCGTTTTATACGATGGAAAAACTGTTGTATTTATATTGTATTTTATGCTTCGGGCATTGACTTCTAAGGCCCTAGCTACTCAATCTGTTGGAGCAACGCCCTAGGGTGAAGCCTAGGTTGCCCGGAAAGTAGAAATGACAATACCTTTCATCCTGGTTGCAATTATTCGTTTTATATGATGGAAAAACTGTGGTATTTATATAGTGTTTTATGCTTCTGGCGTTGACTTCTTAGGCCCTAACTATTGCATCTGGTGGAACAACGCCCTAGAGTGAAGCCTAGGTTGTCCGGAACGTAGAAATGACCATAACTTCCACACTGGTTGCAATTATTCGTTTTATACGATGGAAAAGCTGTTGTATTTATATCGTATTTTATGATTCTGGCGTTGAACTCTTAGGCCCTAACTATTCCATCTGGTGGATCAACGCCCTCGGGTGAAGCCTAGGTTGCGCGTAACGTAGAAATGACCATAACTTTCGAACTGGTAGCAATTATTCGTTTTATACGATGGAAAAACTGTTGTATTTATATCGTATTTTATGCTTCTGGCGTTGACTTCTAAGGCCCTAACTATTCGATCTGGTGTCGCAACGCCCTAGAGTGAAGCCTAGGTTGCCCGGAACGTAGAAATGACCATAACTTTCACACTGGTTGCAATTATTAGTTTTATACGATGGAAAAGCTGTGGCATCCTTTATGTATTTTATTCATCTGGGGTTGACTTCTAAGGCCGTTGCTATTAGATGTGGTGGAGCAACGACCTAGGGTGACGCCTAAGTTCCCCGGAACGTAGAAATGACCATTACCTTCACACTGGTTGCAATTATTCGTTTTATACGATGGAAAAACTGTTCTATTTATTTTGTATTTCATGCTTCGGGCGTTGACTTCTAATGCCCTAATTATTAAATCTGTTGGTGCAACGCCCAAGGTGAAGCCTATGTTGCCCGGAAGGTAGAAATGACGTTAACTTTCATACTGGTTGCAATTATTCGTTTTATGCGATGGAAAAGCTGTTTTATTTATTTTGTGTTTTATGCTACGGGCGTTGACTTCTAAGGCCCTAACTATTCGATCTGGTGGGGCAACGCCCTAGAGTGAAGACTAGGTTGCCCGGAAAGTAGAAATGACCATAAATTTCATCCTGGTTGCAATTATTCGTTTTATATGATGGAAAAACTGTTGTATTTATATAGTGTTTTATGCTTCTGGCGTTGACTTCTTAGGCCTTAACTATTCCATCTGGTGGAACAACGCCTTAGGGTGAAGCCTAGGTTGCCCGCAAAGTAGAAATGACGTTAACTTTCATACTGGTTGCAATTATTCGTTTTATACGATGGAAAAGCTGTTTTATGTATTTTGTATTTTATGCTTCGGGCTTTGACTTCTTAGGCCCTAACTATTCAATCTGTTGGTGCAACGCCCAAGGGTGAAGCCTATGTTGCCCGGAAAGTAGAAATGACGTTAACTGTCATACTGGTTGCAATTATTCGTTTTATACGATGGAAAAACAGTTTTATTTATATCGTATTTCATGATTCTGGCGTTGAACTCTTAGGCCCTAACTATTCCATCTGGTGGAGCAAGGCCCTAGAGTGAAGCCTAGGTTGCCCGGAACGGAGAAATTACCATAAATTTCACACCGGTAGCAATTATTCGTTTTATACGATGGAAAAGCTGTTCTATTTATATCGTATTTTATGCTTCTGGCGTTGACTTCTAAGCCCCTAACTATTCAATCTGTTCGTGCAACGCCCTAGGGTGAAGCCTAGGTTGCCCGGAACGTAGAAATGACCATAACTTCCACACTGGATGCAATTATTCGTTTTATACGATGGAAAAACTGTATTATTGATTTTGTATTTTATGCTTCGGGCGTCGATTTCTAAGGTCTTAACTATTCGATCTGGTGCCGCAACGCCCTAGAGTGAAGCCGAGGTTGCCCGGAACGTAGAAATGACCATAACTTTCACACTGTTTGCAGTTATTCCTGTTATACGATGGAAAAACTTTTGCATCTTTATTGTACTTTATGCTTCTGGCGTTGGCTTCTAAGGCCCTAACTATTCAATCTGTTGGTGCAACGCTCTAGGGTGAAGCCTAGGTAGCCCGGAAAGTAGAAATGACGTTAACTTTCATACTGGTTTCAATTATTCGTTTTATACGATGGAAAAACTGTTGTATTTATATTGTATTTTATGTTTCGGGCATTGACTTCTAAGGCCCTAGCTACTCAATCTGTTGGAGCAACGCCCTAGGGTGAAGCCTAGGTTGCCCGGAAAGTAGAAATGACAATAACTTTCATACTGGTTGCAATTATTCGTTTTATATGATGGAAAAACTGTTGTATTTATATAGTGTTTTATGCTTCTGGCGTTGACTTCTTAGGCCCTAACTATTGCATCTGGTGGAACAACGCCCTAGAGTGAAGCCTAGGTTGTCCGGAACGTAGAAATGACCATAACTTCCACACTGGTTGCAATTATTCGTTTTATACGATGGAAAAGCTGTTGTATTTATATCGTATTTTATGATTCTGGCGTTGAACTCTTAGGCCCTAACTATTCCATCTGGTGGATCAACGCCCTCGGGTGAAGCCTAGGTTGCGCGTAACGTAGAAATGACCATAACTTTCACACTGGTAGCAATTATTCGTTTTATACGATGGAAAACTGTTGTATTTATATCGTATTTTATGCTTCAGTCGTAGACTTCTAAGGCCGTAGCTATTCGATATGTTGGAGCACCGGCCTAGAGTGAAGCCTAGGTTGCTCGGAACGTAGAAATGACCACTACTTTCACACTGTTTGCAATTATTCATTTAATACGGTGGAAATGCTGTTGTATTTATATCGTATTTTATGCTTCTGGCGTTGACTTCTAAGGCCCTAACTATTCGATCTGGTGGGGCAACGCCCTAGAGTGAAGCCTAGGTTGCCCGGAAAGTAGAAATGACCATAAATTTCATCCTGGTTGCAATTATTCGTTTTATATGATGGAAAAACTGTTGTATTTATATAGTGTTTTATGCTTCTGGCGTTGACTTCTTAGGCCTTAACTATTCCATCTGGTGGAACAACGCCTTAGGGTGAAGCCTAGGTTGCCCGCAAAGTAGAAATGACGTTAACTTTCATACTGGTTGCAATTATTCGTTTTATACGATGGAAAAGCTGTTTTATGTATTTTGTATTTTATGCTTCGGGCTTTGACTTCTTAGGCCCTAACTATTCAATCTGTTGGTGCAACGCCCAAGGGTGAAGCCTATGTTGCCCGGAAAGTAGAAATGACGTTAACTGTCATACTGGTTGCAATTATTCGTTTTATACGATGGAAAAACTGTTCTATTTATTTTGTATTTTATGCTTCGGGCGTTGACTTCTAAGGGCCTAACTATTCAATCTGTTGGTGCAACGCCCAAGGGTGAAGCCTATGTTGCCCCGAAAGTAGAAATGACGTTAACTTTCATACTGGTTGCAATTATTCGTTTTATACGATGGAAAAACTGTTTTATTTATTTTGTATTTTATGCTTCGGGCGTTGACTTCTAAGGCCCTAACTATTCGATCTGGTGGAGCAACGCCCTAGAGTGAAGCCTAGGTTGCCCGGAACGTAGAAATGACCATAACTTCCACACTGGTTGCAATTATTCGTTTTATACGATGGAAAAACTGTTCTATTTATTTTGTATTTTATGCTTCGGGCGTTGACTTCTGAGGCCGTTGCTATTCGATGTGGTGGAAGAACGCCATAGAGTGAAGCCTAGGTAGCCCGGAACTTAGAAATGACCATAACTTTCACACTGTTTGCAGTTATTCCTGTTATACGATGGAAAAACTTTTGCATCTTTATTGTATTTTATGCTTCGGGCATTGACTTCTAAGGCCCTAGCTATTCAATCTGTTGGAGCAACGCCCTAGGGTGAAGCCTAGGTTGCCCGGAAAGTAGAAAGGACAATAACTTTCATCCTGGTTGCAATTATTCGTTTTATATGATGGAAAAACTGTTGTATTTATATAGTGTTTTATGCTTCTGGCGTTGACTTCTTAGGCCCTAACTATTGCATCTGGTGGAACAACGCCCTAGGGTGACGCCTAAGTTGCCCGGAACGTAGAAATGACCATTACCTTCACACTGGTTGCAATTATTCGTATTATACGATGGAAAAACTGTTCTATTTATTTTGTATTTTATGCTTCGGGCGTTGACTTCTAAGGCCCCAGCTATTCGATCTGGTCGAGCAACGCCCTAGGGTGAAGCCTAGGTTGCACGGAACGTAGAAATGACCATAACTTCCACACTGCTTGCAATTATTCGTTTTATACGATGGAAAAGCTGTTGTATATTTATCGTATTTTATGCTTCTGGCGTTGACTTCTTAGGCCCTAACTATTCCATCTGGTGGAACAGCGTCCTAGGGTGAAGCCTAGGTTGCGCGGAACGTAGAAGTGACCATAGACTTCACTCTGGTAGCAATTATTCGTTTTATATGTTGGAAAAGCTGTTGTATTTATATAGCGTTTTAAGCTTCTGGCGTTGACTTCTTAGGGCCTAACTATTCTATCTGGTGGAACTACGCCCTAGGGTGAATCCTAGGTTGCCTGGAACGTAGAAATGACCATCACTTTCACACGGGTTGCAGTTATTCCTGTTATAGGATGGAAAGACTGTTGCATTTTTATTGTATTTTATACTTCAGGCGTTGACTTCTAAGGCCCTAGCTATTCGATCTGGTCGAGCAACGCCCTAGAGTGAAGCCTAGGTTGCCCGGAAAGTAGAAATGACCATAAATTTCATCCTGGTTGCAATTATTCGCTTTATATGATGGAAAAACTGTTGTATTTATATAGTGTTTTATGCTTCTGGCGTTGACTTCTTAGGCCCTAACTATTCCATCTGGTGGAACAACGCCCTAGGGTGAAGCCTAGGTTGCCCGGAACGTAGAAATGACCATAACTTCCACACTGGTTGCAATTATTCGTTTTATACGATGGAAAAACTGTATTATTTATTTTGTATTTTATGCTTCGGGCGTTGATTTCTAAGGCCCTAACTATTCGATCTGGTGCCGCAACGCCCTAGAGTGAAGCCGAGGTTGGCCGGAACGTAGAAATGACCATAACTTTCACACTGTTTGCAGTTATTCCTGTTATACGATGGAAAAACTTTTGCATCTTTATTGTACTTTATGCTTCTGGCGTTGGCTTCTAAGGTCCTAACTATTCAATCTGTTGGTGCAACGCTCTAGGGTGAAACCTAGGTAGCCCGGAAAGTAGAAATGACGTTAACTTTCATACTGGTTTCAATTATTCGTTTTATACGATGGAAAAACTGTTGTATTTATATTGTATTTTATGCTTCGGGCATTGACTTCTAAGGCCCTAGCTACTCAATCTGTTGGAGCAACGCCCTAGGGTGAAGCCTAGGTTGCCCGGAAAGTAGAAATGACAATACCTTTCATCCTGGTTGCAATTATTCGTTTTATATGATGGAAAAACTGTGGTATTTATATAGTGTTTTATGCTTCTGGCGTTGACTTCTTAGGCCCTAACTATTGCATCTGGTGGAACAACGCCCTAGAGTGAAGCCTAGGTTGTCCGGAACGTAGAAATGACCATAACTTCCACACTGGTTGCAATTATTCGTTTTATACGATGGAAAAGCTGTTGTATTTATATCGTATTTTATGATTCTGGCGTTGAACTCTTAGGCCCTAACTATTCCATCTGGTGGATCAACGCCCTCGGGTGAAGCCTAGGTTGCGCGTAACGTAGAAATGACCATAACTTTCGAACTGGTAGCAATTATTCGTTTTATACGATGGAAAAACTGTTGTATTTATATCGTATTTTATGCTTCTGGCGTTGACTTCTAAGGCCCTAACTATTCGATCTGGTGTCGCAACGCCCTAGAGTGAAGCCTAGGTTGCCCGGAACGTAGAAATGACCATAACTTTCACACTGGTTGCAATTATTAGTTTTATACGATGGAAAAGCTGTGGCATCCTTTATGTATTTTATTCATCTGGGGTTGACTTCTAAGGCCGTTGCTATTAGATGTGGTGGAGCAACGACCTAGGGTGACGCCTAAGTTCCCCGGAACGTAGAAATGACCATTACCTTCACACTGGTTGCAATTATTCGTTTTATACGATGGAAAAACTGTTCTATTTATTTTGTATTTCATGCTTCGGGCGTTGACTTCTAATGCCCTAATTATTAAATCTGTTGGTGCAACGCCCAAGGTGAAGCCTATGTTGCCCGGAAGGTAGAAATGACGTTAACTTTCATACTGGTTGCAATTATTCGTTTTATGCGATGGAAAAGCTGTTTTATTTATTTTGTGTTTTATGCTACGGGCGTTGACTTCTAAGGCCCTAACTATTCGATCTGGTGGGGCAACGCCCTAGAGTGAAGACTAGGTTGCCCGGAAAGTAGAAATGACCATAAATTTCATCCTGGTTGCAATTATTCGTTTTATATGATGGAAAAACTGTTGTATTTATATAGTGTTTTATGCTTCTGGCGTTGACTTCTTAGGCCTTAACTATTCCATCTGGTGGAACAACGCCTTAGGGTGAAGCCTAGGTTGCCCGCAAAGTAGAAATGACGTTAACTTTCATACTGGTTGCAATTATTCGTTTTATACGATGGAAAAGCTGTTTTATGTATTTTGTATTTTATGCTTCGGGCTTTGACTTCTTAGGCCCTAACTATTCAATCTGTTGGTGCAACGCCCAAGGGTGAAGCCTATGTTGCCCGGAAAGTAGAAATGACGTTAACTGTCATACTGGTTGCAATTATTCGTTTTATACGATGGAAAAACAGTTTTATTTATATCGTATTTCATGATTCTGGCGTTGAACTCTTAGGCCCTAACTATTCCATCTGGTGGAGCAAGGCCCTAGAGTGAAGCCTAGGTTGCCCGGAACGGAGAAATTACCATAAATTTCACACCGGTAGCAATTATTCGTTTTATACGATGGAAAAGCTGTTCTATTTATATCGTATTTTATGCTTCTGGCGTTGACTTCTAAGCCCCTAACTATTCAATCTGTTCGTGCAACGCCCTAGGGTGAAGCCTAGGTTGCCCGGAACGTAGAAATGACCATAACTTCCACACTGGATGCAATTATTCGTTTTATACGATGGAAAAACTGTATTATTGATTTTGTATTTTATGCTTCGGGCGTCGATTTCTAAGGTCTTAACTATTCGATCTGGTGCCGCAACGCCCTAGAGTGAAGCCGAGGTTGCCCGGAACGTAGAAATGACCATAACTTTCACACTGTTTGCAGTTATTCCTGTTATACGATGGAAAAACTTTTGCATCTTTATTGTACTTTATGCTTCTGGCGTTGGCTTCTAAGGCCCTAACTATTCAATCTGTTGGTGCAACGCTCTAGGGTGAAGCCTAGGTAGCCCGGAAAGTAGAAATGACGTTAACTTTCATACTGGTTTCAATTATTCGTTTTATACGATGGAAAAACTGTTGTATTTATATTGTATTTTATGTTTCGGGCATTGACTTCTAAGGCCCTAGCTACTCAATCTGTTGGAGCAACGCCCTAGGGTGAAGCCTAGGTTGCCCGGAAAGTAGAAATGACAATAACTTTCATACTGGTTGCAATTATTCGTTTTATATGATGGAAAAACTGTTGTATTTATATAGTGTTTTATGCTTCTGGCGTTGAACTCTTAGGCCCTAACTATTCCATCTGGTGGATCAACGCCCTCGGGTGAAGCCTAGGTTGCGCGTAACGTAGAAATGACCATAACTTTCACACTGGTAGCAATTATTCGTTTTATACGATGGAAAACTGTTGTATTTATATCGTATTTTATGCTTCAGTCGTAGACTTCTAAGGCCGTAGCTATTCGATATGTTGGAGCACCGGCCTAGAGTGAAGCCTAGGTTGCTCGGAACGTAGAAATGACCACTACTTTCACACTGTTTGCAATTATTCATTTAATACGGTGGAAATGCTGTTGTATTTATATCGTATTTTATGCTTCTGGCGTTGACTTCTAAGGCCCTAACTATTCGATCTGGTGGGGCAACGCCCTAGAGTGAAGCCTAGGTTGCCCGGAAAGTAGAAATGACCATAAATTTCATCCTGGTTGCAATTATTCGTTTTATATGATGGAAAAACTGTTGTATTTATATAGTGTTTTATGCTTCTGGCGTTGACTTCTTAGGCCTTAACTATTCCATCTGGTGGAACAACGCCTTAGGGTGAAGCCTAGGTTGCCCGCAAAGTAGAAATGACGTTAACTTTCATACTGGTTGCAATTATTCGTTTTATACGATGGAAAAGCTGTTTTATGTATTTTGTATTTTATGCTTCGGGCGTTGACTTCTAAGGCCCTAACTATTCGATCTGGTGGCGCGACGCCCTAGAGTGAAGACTATGTTGCCCGGAACGTAGAAATGACCATAACTTTCACACTGGTTGCTATCATTCGTTCTATATGACGGAAAAACTGTTGTATTTATATAGTGTTTTATGCTTCTGGCGTTGACTTCTTAGGCCCTAACTATTCCATCTGGTGGAACAACGCCCTAGAGTGAAGCCTAGGTTGCCCGGAACGTAGAAATGACCATAACTTCCACACTGGTTGCAATTATTCGTTTTATACGATGGAAAAGCTGTTGTATTTATATCGTATTTTATGCTTCTGGCGTTGACTTCTAAGGCCCTAACTATTCGATCTGGTGGCGCCACGCCCTAGAGTGAAGCCTATGTTGCCCGGAACGTAGAAATGACCATAACTTTCACACTGGTTGCAATAATTCGTTTTATACGATGGAAAAGCTGTGGCATCTTTTATGTATTTTATTCATCTGGGGCTGACTTCTAAGGCCGTTGCTATTAGATGTGGTGGAGCAACGCCCTAGGGTGACGCCTAAGTTGCCTGGAACGTAGAAATGACCATTACCTTCACACTGGTTGCAATTATTCGTTTTATACGATGGAAAAGCTGTTCTATTTATATCGTATTTTATGCTTCTGGCGTTGACTTCTAAGGGCCTAACTATTCAATCTGTTGGTGCAACGCCCAAGGGTGAAGCCTATGTTGCCCGGAACGTAGAAATGACCATAACTTTTACACTGGTTGCAATTATTCGTTTTATATGATGGAAAAACTGTTGTATTTATATAGTGTTTTATGCTTCTGGCGTTGACTTCTTAGGCCCTAACTATTCCATCTGGTGGAACAACGCCCTAGGGTGAATCCTAAGTTGCCTGGAACGTAGAAATGACCATCACTTTCACACGGGTTGCAATTATTCCTGTTATAGGATGGAAAGGCTGTTGTATTTTTATTGTATTTTATACTTCAGGCGTTGACTTCTAAGGCCCTAGCTATCCGATCTGGTCGAGCAACGCCCTAGAGTGAAGCCTAGGTTGCCCGGAACGTAGACATGACCATAACTTCCACACTGGTTGCAATTATTCGTTTTATACGATGGAAAAGCTGTTCTATTTATATCGTATTTTATGCTTCTGGCGTTGACTTCTAAGGGCCTAACTATTCAATCTGTTGGTGCAACGCCCAAGGGTGAAGCCTATGTTGCCCCGAAAGTAGAAATGACGTTAACTTTCATACTGGTTGCAATTATTCTTTTTATACGATGGAAAACTGTTTTATTTATTTTGTATTTTATGCTTCGGGCGTAGACTTCTAAGGCCCTAACTATTCGATCTGGTGGAGGAACGCCCTAGAGTGAAGCCTAGGTTGCCCGGAACGTAGAAATGACCATAACTTCCACACTGGTTGCAATTATTCGTTTTATACGATGGAAAAACTGTATTATTTATTTTGTATTTTATGCTTCGGGCGTTGATTTCTAAGGCCCTAACTATTCGATCTGGTGCCGCTATGCCCTAGAGTGAAGCCGAGGTTGCCCGGAACGTAGAAATGACCATAACTTTCACACTGTTTGCAGTTATTCCTGTTATACGATGGAAAAACTTTTGCATCTTTATTGTACTTTATGCTTCTGGCGTTGGCTTCTAAGGCCCTAACTATTCAATCTGTTGGTGCAACGCTCTAGGGTGAAGCCTAGGTAGCCCGGAAAGTAGAAATGACGTTAGCTTTCATACTGGTTTCAATTATTCGTTTTATACGATGGAAAAACTGTTGTATTTATATTGTATTTTATGCTTCGGGCATTGACTTCTAAGGCCCTAGCTACTCAATCTGTTGGAGCAACGCCCTAGGGTGAAGCCTAGGTTGCCCGGAAAGTAGAAATGAAGAATAACTTTCATCCTGGTTGCAATTATTCGTTTTATATGATGGAAAAACTGTTGTATTTATATAGTGTTTTATGCTTCTGGCGTTGACTTCTTAGGCCCTAACTATTGCATCTGGTGGAACAACGCCCTAGAGTGAAGCCTAGGTTGCCCGGAACGTAGAAATGACCATAACTTCCACACTGGTTGCAATTATTCGTTTTATACGATGGAAAAGCTGTTGTATTTATATCGTATTTTATGATTCTGGCGTTGAACTCTTAGGCCCTAACTATTCCATCTGGTGGATCAACGCCCTCGGGTGAAGCCTAGGTTGCGCGTAACGTAGAAATGACCATAACTTTCACACTGGTTGCAATTATTCGTTTTATACGATGGAAAAGCTGTTGTATTTATATCGTATTTTATGCTTCTGGCGTTGACTTCTAAGGCCCTAACTATTCGATCTGGTGGCGCCACGCCCTAGAGTGAAGCCTATGTTGCCCGGAACGTAGAAATGACCATAACTTTCACACTGGTTGCAATAATTCGTTTTATACGATGGAAAAGCTGTGGCATCTTTTATGTATTTTATTCATCTGGGGCTGACTTCTAAGGCCGTTGCTATTAGATGTGGTGGAGCAACGCCCTAGGGTGACGCCTAAGTTGCCTGGAACGTAGAAATGACCATTACCTTCACACTGGTTGCAATTATTCGTTTTATACGATGGAAAAGCTGTTCTATTTATATCGTATTTTATGCTTCTGGCGGTGACTTCTAAGGCCCTAACTATTCAATCTGTTGGTGCAACGCCCAAGGTGAAGCCTATGTTGCCCGGAATGTAGAAATGACGTTAACTTTCATACTGGTTGCAATTATTCGTTTTATGCGATGGAAAAGCTGTTTTATTTATTTTGTGTTTTATGCTTCGGGCATTGACTTCTAAGGCCCTAACTATTCGATCGGGTGGGGCAACGCCCTAGAGTGAAGCCTAGGTTGCCCGGAAAGTAGAAATGACCATAAATTTCATCCTGGTTGCAATTATTCGCTTTATATGATGGAAAAACTGTTGTATTTATATAGTGTTTTATGCTTCTGGCGTTGACTTCTTAGGCCCTAACTATTCCATCTGGTGGAACAACGCCCTAGGGTGAAGCCTAGGTTGCCTGGAACGTAGAAATGACCATCCCTTTCACACGGGTTGCAATTATTCCTGTTATAGGATGGAAAGGCTGTTGTATTTTTATTGTATTTTATACTTCAGGCGTTGACTTCTAAGGCCCTAGCTATTCGATCTGGTCGAGCAACGCCCTAGAGTGAAGCCTAGGTTGCCCGGAACGTAGACATGACCATAACTTCCACACTGGTTGCAATTATTCGTTTTATAGGATGGAAAAGCTATTCTATTTATATCGTATTTTATGCTTCTGGCGTTGACTTCTAAGGGCCTAACTAATCAATCTGTTGCTGCAACGCCCAAGGGTGAAGCCTATGTTGCCCCGAAAGTAGAAATGACGTTAACTTTCATACTGGTTGCAATTATTCGTTTTATACGATGGAAAACCTGTTTTATTTATTTTGCATTTTATGCTTCGGGCGTTGACTTCTAAGGCCCTAACTATTCGATCTGGTGGAGCAACGCCCTCGGGTGAAGCCTAGGATGCGCGTAACGTAGAAATGACCATAACTTTCACACTGGTAGCAATTATTCGTTTTATACGGTGGAAAAACTGTTTTATTTATTTTGTATTTTATGCTACTGGCGTTGACTTCTAAGGCCCTAACCATTCGATCCGGTGGAGCAACGCCCTAGAGTGAAGCCTAGGTTGCCCGGAACGGAGAAATGACCATAACTTTCACACCGGTAGCAATTATTCTTTTTATACGATGGAAAAACTGTTCTATTTATTTTGTATTTTATGCTTCGGGCGTTGACTTCTAAGGCCCTAACTATTCAATCTGTTGGTGCAACGCCCAAGGGTGAAGCCTATGTTGCGCGGAAGGTAGAAATGACGTTAACTTTCATACTGGTTGCAATTATCCGTTTTATACGATGGAAAAGCTGTTGTATTTATATTGTATTTTATGCTTCGGGCATTGACTTCTAAGGCCCTAGCTACTGAATCTGTTGGAGCAACGCCCTAGGGTGAAGCCTAGGTTGCCCGGAAAGCAGAAATGACCATAACTTCCACACTGGTTGCAATTATTCGTTTTATACGATGGAAAAACTGTTTTATTTATTTTGTATTTTATGCTTCTGGCGTTGACTTCTAAGGCCCTAACTATTCGATCCGGTGGAGCAACGCCCTAGAGTGAAGCCTAGGTTGCCCGGAACGGCGAAATGACCATAACTTTCACACCGGTAGCAATTATTCTTTTTATACGTTGGAAAAACTGTTCTATTTATTTTGTATTTTATGCTTCGGGCGTTGACTGCTATGGCCCTAACTATTCAATCTGTTGGTGCAACGCCCTAGGGTGACGCCTAAGTTGCCCGGAACGTAGAAATGACCATTACCTTCACACTGGTTGCAATTATTGGTTTTATGCGATGGAAAAGCTGTTTTATTTATTTTGTGTTTTATGCTTCGGCCGTTGACTTCTAAGGCCCTAACTATTCGATCTGTTGGTGCAACGCCCTAGAGTGAAGCCTAGGTAGCCCGGAACGTAGAAATGACCATGACTTTCACACTGTTTGCAGTTATTCCTGTTATACGATGGAAAAACTTTTGCATCTTTATTGTACTTTGTGCTTCTGGCGTTGACTTCTAAGGCCCTAACTATTCAATCTGTTGGTGCAACGCCCTATGGTCAAGCCTAGGTAGCCCGGAAAGTAGAAATGACGTTAACTTTCATGCTGGTTTCAATTATTCGTTTTATACGATGGAAAAACTTCTGTATTTATATTGTATTTTATGCTTCGGGCATTGACTTCTAAGGCCCTAGCTATTCAATCTGTTGTAGCAACGCCCTAGGGTGAAGCCTAGGTTGCCCGGAAAGTAGAAATGACATTAACATTCATCCTGGTTGCAATTATTCGTTTTATACGATGGAAAAGCTGTTGTATATATATCGTATTTTATGCTTCTGGCGTTGACTTCTTAGGCCCTAACTATTCCATCTGGTGGAACAGCGTCCTAGGGTGAAGCCTAGGTTGCGCGGAACGTAGAAGTGACCATAAATTTCACTCTGGTAGCAATTATTCGTTTTATACGATGGAAAAACTGTTTTATTTATTTTGTATTTTATGCTTCTGGCGTTGACTTCTACGGCCCTAACTATTCGATCTGGTGGAGCAATGCCCTAGAGTGAAGCCTAGGTTGCCCGGAACGGAGAAATCACCATAAATTTCACACCGGTAGCAATTATTCGTTTTATACGATGGAAAAACTGTTCTGTTTATTTTGTATTTTATGCTTCGGGCGTTGACTTCTAAGGCCCTAACTATTCAATCTGTTGGTGCAACGCCCTAGGGTGAAGCCTAGGTTGCCCGGAAAGTAGGAATGACGATAACTTTCATCCTGGTTGCAATTATTCGTTTTATACGATGGAAAAACTGTTGTATTTATATTGTATTTTATGCTTCGGGCATTGACTTCTAAGGCCCTAACTATTCAATCTGTTGGAGCAACGTCCCAGGGTGAAACCTAGGTTGCCCGGAAAGTAGAAATGACCATTACTTTCATCCTGGTTGCAATTATCCGTTTTATATGTTGGAAAAGCTGTTGTATTTATATAGCGTTTTAAGCTTCTGGCGTTGACTTCTTAGGGCCTAACTATTCTATCTGGTGGAACTACGCCCTAGGGTGAATCCTAGGTTGCCTGGAACGTAGAAATGACCATCACTTTCACACGGGTTGCAGTTATTCCTGTTATAGGATGGAAAGACTGTTGCATTTTTATTGTATTTTATACTTCAGGCGTTGACTTCTAAGGCCCTAGCTATTCGATCTGGTCGAGCAACGCCCTAGAGTGAAGCCTAGGTTGCCGGGAACGTAGAAATGACCATAACTTCCACTCTGGTTGCAATTATTCGTTTTATACGATGGAAAAGCTGTTGTATTTATATCGTATTTTATGCTTCTGGCGTTGACTTCTAAGCACCTAGCCATTCGAGCTGGTGGAGCAACGCCCTAGAGTGAAGCCTAGGTTGCGCGGAACAGAGAAATGACCATAACGTTCACACTGGTAGCAATTATTCGTTTTGTACGATGGAAAAACTGTTTTATTTATTCTGTATTTTATGCTTCTGGCGTTGACTTCTAAGGCCCTAACTATTCGATCTGGTGGAGCAACGCCCTAGAGTGAAGCCTGGGTTGCCCGCAACGGAGAAATGACCATAACTTTCACACCGGTAGCAATTATTCGTTTTATACGATGGAAAAACTGTTCTATTTATTTTGTATTTTATGCTTCGGGCGTTGACTTCTAAGGCCCTAACTATTCAATCTGTTGGTGCAACGCCCTAGAGTGAAGTCTAGGTTGCCCGGAACGTAGAAATGACCATAACTTTCACGCTGGTTACTATCATTCGTTTTATACGATGGAAAAACTGTTGCATTTATATCGTATTTTATGCTTCTGGCGTTGACTTCTTAGGCCCTAACTATTCCATCTGGTGGAACAACGCCCTTGGGTGAAGCCTAGGTTGCGCGGAACGTAGAAATGACCATTACTTTCACAATGTTTGCAATTATTCATTTTATACGATGGAAAAGCTTTTGTTCTTATATTGTATTTTATTCTTCTGCCGTTGGCTTCTTAGGCCCTAACTATTCGATCTGGTGGAACAACGCCCTAGAGTGAAGACTTGGTTGCCCGGAACATGGAAATGACCATTACTTTAACACTGTTTGCAGTTATTCCTGTTATACGATGGAAAAACCTTTGCATCTTTATTGTATTTTATGCTTCTGGCGTTGACTTCTAAGGCCCGAACTATTCGATCTGGTGGAGCAATGCCCTAGAGTGAAGCCTAGGCTGCCCGGAACGGAGAAATCACCATAACTTTCACACCGGTAGCAATTATTCGTTTTATACGATGGAAAAACTGTTCTGCTTATTTTGTATTTTATGCTTCGGGCGTTGTCTTCTAAGGCCCTAACTATTCAATCTGTTGGTGCAACGCCCTAGGGTGAAGCCTAGGTTGCCCGGAAAGTAGGAACGACGTTAACTTTCTTACTGGTTGCAATTATTCGTTTTATACGATGGAAAAACTGTTGTATTTATATTGTATTTATATGCTTCGGGCATTGACTTCTAAGGCCCTAACTATTCAATCTGTTGGAGCAACGCCCCAGTGTGAAACCTAGGTTGCCCGGAAAGTAGAAATGACCATAACTTTCATCCTGGTTGCAATTATCCGTTTTATATGTTGGAAAAGCTGTTGTATTTATATAGTGTTTTATGCTTCTGGCGTTGACTTCTTAGGCCCTAACTATTCCATCTGGTGGAACAACGCCCTAGGGTGAATCCTAGGTTGCCTGGAACGTAGAAATGACCATCACTTTCACACGGGTTGCAGTTATTCCTGTTATAGGATGGAAACACAGTTGCATTTTTATTGTATTTTATACTTCAGGCGTTGACTTTTAAGGCCCTAGCTATTCGATCTGGTGGGGCACCGCCCTAGATTGAAGCCTAGGTTGCCCGGAACGTAGAAAAAACCATTACCTTCACACTGGTTGCAATTATTCGTTTTATACGATGGAAAAACTGTTCTATTTATTTTGTATTTTATGCTTCGGGCGTTGACTTCTAAGGGCCTAACTATTCAATCTGTTGGTGCAACGCCCAAGGGTGAAGCCTATGTTGCCCCGAAAGTAGAAATGACGTTAACTTTCATACTGGTTGCAATTATTCGTTTTATACGATGGAAAAACTGTTTTATTTATTTTGTATTTTATGCTTCGGGCGTTGACTTCTAAGGCCCTAACTATTCGATCTGGTGGAGCAACGCCCTAGAGTGAAGCCTAGGTTGCCCGGAACGTAGAAATGACCATAACTTCCACTCTGGTTGCAATTATTCGTTTTATACGATGGAAAAACTGTTCTATTTATTTTGTATTTTATGCTTCGGGCGTTGACTTCTGAGGCCGTTGCTATTCGATGTGGTGGAAGAACGCCATAGAGTGAAGCCTAGGTAGCCCGGAACTTAGAAATGACCATAACTTTCACACTGTTTGCAGTTATTCCTGTTATACGATGGAAAAACTTTTGCATCTTTATTGTATTTTATGCTTCGGGCATTGACTTCTAAGGCCCTAGCTATTCAATCTGTTGGAGCAACGCCCTAGGGTGAAGCCTAGGTTGCCCGGAAAGTAGAAAGGACAATAACTTTCATCCTGGTTGCAATTATTCGTTTTATATGATGGAAAAACTGTTGTATTTATATAGTGTTTTATGCTTCTGGCGTTGACTTCTTAGGCCCTAACTATTGCATCTGGTGGAACAACGCCCTAGGGTGACGCCTAAGTTGCCCGGAACGTAGAAATGACCATTACCTTCACACTGGTTGCAATTATTCGTTTTATACGATGGAAAAACTGTTCTATTTATTTTGTATTTTATGCTTCGGGCGTTGACTTCTAAGGCCCCAGCTATTCGATCTGGTCGAGCAACGCCCTAGAGTGAAGCCTAGGTTGCACGGAACGTAGAAATGATCATAACTTCCACACTGCTTGCAATTATTCGTTTTATACGATGGAAAAGCTGTTTTATGTATTTTGTATTTTATGCTTCGGGCGTTGACTTCTAAGGCCCTAACTATTCGATCTGGTGGCGCGACGCCCTAGAGTGAAGCCTATGTTGCACGGAACGCAGAAATGACCATAACTTTCACACTGGTTGCTATCATTCGTTTTATATGATGGAAAAACTGTTGTATTTATATAGTGTTTTATGCTTCTGGCGTTGACTTCTTAGGCCCTAACTATTCCATCTGGTGGAACAACGCCCTAGAGTGAAGCCTAGGTTGCCCGGAACGTAGAAATGACCATAACTTCCACACTGGTTGCAATTATTCGTTTTATACGATGGAAAAGCTGTTGTATTTATATCGTATTTTATGCTTCTGGCGTTGACTTCTAAGGCCCTAACTATTCGATCTGGTTGCGCCACGCCCTAGAGTGAAGCCTATGTTGCCCGGAACGTAGAAATGACCATAACTTTCACACTGGTTGCAATAATTCGTTTTATACGATGGAAAAGCTGTGGCATCTTTTATGTATTTTACTCATCTGGGGCTGACTTCTAAGGCCGTTGCTGTTAGATGTGGTGGAGCAACGCCCTAGGGTGACGCCTAAGTTGCCTGGAACGTAGAAATGACCATTACCTTCACACTGGTTGCAATTATTCGTTTTATACGATGGAAAAGCTGTTCTATTTATATCGTATTTTATGCTTCTGGCGTTGACTTCTAAGGGCGTAACTGTTCAATCTGTTGGTGCAACGCCCAAGGGTGAAGCCTATGTTGCCCGGAAAGTAGAAATGACCATAACTTTTACACTGGTTGCAATTATTCGTTTTATATGATGGAAAAACTGTTGTATTTATATAGTGTTTTATGCTTCTGGCGTTGACTTCTTAGGCCCTAACTATTCCATCTGGTGGAACAACGCCCTAGGGTGAAGCCTAAGTTGCCTGGAACGTAGAAATAACAATCACTTTCACACGGGTTGCAATTATTCCTGTTATAGGATGGAAAGGCTGTTGTATTTTTATTGTATTTTATACTTCAGGCGTTGACTTCTAAGGCCCTAGCTATCCGATCTGGTCGAGCAACGCCCTAGAGTGAAGCCTAGGTTGCCCGGAACGTAGACATGACCATAACTTCCACACTGGTTGCAATTATTCGTTTTATACGATGGAAAAGCTGTTCTATTTATATCGTATTTTATGCTTCTGGCGTTGACTTCTAAGGGCCTAACTATTCAATCTGTTGGTGCAACGCCCAAGGGTGAAGCCTATGTTGCCCCGAAAGTAGAAATGACGTTAACTTTCATACTGGTTGCAATTATTCTTTTTATACGATGGAAAACTGTTTTATTTATTTTGTATTTTATGCTTCGGGCGTAGACTTCTAAGGCCCTAACTATTCGATCTGGTGGAGGAACGCCCTAGAGTGAAGCCTAGGTTGCCCGGAACGTAGAAATGACCATAACTTCCACACTGGTTGCAATTATTCGTTTTATACGATGGAAAAACTGTATTATTTATTTTGTATTTTATGCTTCGGGCGTTGATTTCTAAGGCCCTAACTATTCGATCTGGTGCCGCAACGCCCCAGAGTGAAGCCGAGGTTGCCCGGAACGTAGAAATGACCATAACTTTCACACTGTTTGCAGTTATTCCTGTTATACGATGGAAAAACTTTTGCATCTTTATTGTACTTTATGCTTCTGGCGTTGGCTTCTAAGGCCCTAACTATTCAATCTGTTGGTGCAACGCTCTAGGGTGAAGCCTAGGTAGCCCGGAAAGTAGAAATGACGTTAGCTTTCATACTGGTTTCAATTATTCGTTTTATACGATGGAAAAACTGTTGTATTTATATTGTATTTTATGCTTCGGGCATTGACTTCTAAGGCCCTAGCTACTCAATCTGTTGGAGCAACGCCCTAGGGTGAAGCCTAGGTTGCCCGGAAAGTAGAAATGAAGAATAACTTTCATCCTGGTTGCAATTATTCGTTTTATATGATGGAAAAACTGTTGTATTTATATAGCGTTTTATGCTTCTGGCGTTGACTTCTTAGGCCCTAACTATTGCATCTGGCGGAACAACGCCCTAGAGTGAAGCCTAGGTTGCCCGGAACGTAGAAATGACCATAACTTCCACACTGGTTGCAATTATTCGTTTTATACGATGGAAAAACTGTATTATTTATTTTGTATTTTATGCTTCGGGCGTTGATTTCTAAGGCCCTAACTATTCGATCTGGTGCCGCAACGCCCCAGAGTGAAGCCGAGGTTGCCCGGAACGTAGAAATGACCATAACTTTCACACTGTTTGCAGTTATTCCTGTTATACGATGGAAAAACTTTTGCATCTTTATTGTACTTTATGCTTCTGGCGTTGGCTTCTAAGGCCCTAACTATTCAATCTGTTGGTGCAACGCTCTAGGGTGAAGCCTAGGTAGCCCGGAAAGTAGAAATGACGTTAGCTTTCATACTGGTTTCAATTATTCGTTTTATACGATGGAAAAACTGTTGTATTTATATTGTATTTTATGCTTCGGGCATTGACTTCTAAGGCCCTAGCTACTCAATCTGTTGGAGCAACGCCCTAGGGTGAAGCCTAGGTTGCCCGGAAAGTAGAAATGAAGAATAACTTTCATCCTGGTTGCAATTATTCGTTTTATATGATGGAAAAACTGTTGTATTTATATAGCGTTTTATGCTTCTGGCGTTGACTTCTAAGGCCCTACCTATTCGATCTGGTGGGGCAACGCCCTAGAGTGAAGCCTAGGTTGCCCGGAACGGAGAAATGACCATAACTTTCACACCGGTAGCAATTATTCGTTTTATACGATGGAAAAACTCTTTTATTTATTTTGTATTTTATGCTACTGGCGTTGACTTCTAAGGCCCTAACCATTCGATCCGGTGGAGCAACGCCCTAGAGTGGAGCCTAGGTTGCCCGGAACGGAGAAATGACCATAACTTTCACACCGGTAGCAATTATTCTTTTTATACGATGGAAAAACTGTTCTATTTACTTTGTATTTTATGCTTCGGGCGTTGATTGCTAAGGCCCTAACTATTCGATCTGGTGGCGCCACGCCCTAGAGTGAAGCCTATGTTGCCCGGAACGTAGAAATGACCATAACTTTCACACTGGTTGCAATAATTCGTTTTATACGATGGAAAAGCTGTGGCATCTTTTATGTATTTTATTCATCTGGGGCTGACTTCTAAGGCCGTTGCTATTAGATGTGGTGGAGCAACGCCCTAGGGTGACGCCTAAGTTGCCTGGAACGTAGGAATGACCATTACCTTCACACTGGTTGCAATTATTCGTTTTATACGATGGAAAAGCTGTTCTATTTATATCGTATTTTATGCTTCTGGCGTTGACTTCTAAGGGCCTAACTATTCAATCTGTTGGTGCAACGCCCAAGGGTGAAGCCTATGTTGCCCGGAAAGTAGAAATGACCATAACTTTTACACTGGTTGCAATTATTCGTTTTATATGATGGAAAAACTGTTGTATTTATATAGTGTTTTATGCTTCTGGCGTTGACTTCTTAGGCCCTAACTATTCCATCTGGTGGAACAACGCCCTAGGGTGAAGCCTAAGTTGCCTGGAACGTAGAAATGACCATCACTTTCACACGGGTTGCAATTATTCCTGTTATAGGATGGAAAGGCTGTTGTATTTTTATTGTATTTTATACTTCAGGCGTTGACTTCTAAGGCCCTAGCTATCCGATCTGGTCGAGCAACGCCCTAGAGTGAAGCCTAGGTTGCCCGGAACGTAGACATGACCATAACTTCCACACTGGTTGCAATTATTCGTTTTATACGATGGAAAAGCTGTTCTATTTATATCGTATTTTATGCTTCTGGCGTTGACTTCTAAGGGCCTAACTATTCAATCTGTTGGTGCAACGCCCAAGGGTGAAGCCTATGTTGCACCGAAAGTAGAAATGACGTTAACTTTCATACTGGTTGCAATTATTCTTTTTATACGATGGAAAACTGTTTTATTTATTTTGTATTTTATGCTTCGGGCGTAGACTTCTAAGGCCCTAACTATTCGATCTGGTGGAGGAACGCCCTAGAGTGAAGCCTAGGTTGCCCGGAACGTAGAAATGACCATAACTTCCACACTGGTTGCAATTATTCGTTTTATACGATGGAAAAACTGTATTATTTATTTTGTATTTTATGCTTCGGGCGTTGATTTCTAAGGCCCTAACTATTCGATCTGGTGCCGCAACGCCCTAGAGTGAAGCCGAGGTTGCCCGGAACGTAGAAATGACCATAACTTTCACACTGTCTGCAGTTATTCCTGTTATACGATGGAAAAACTTTTGCATCTTTATTGTACTTTATGCTTCTGGCGTTGGCTTCTAAGGCCCTAACTATTCAATCTGTTGGTGCAACGCTCTAGGGTGAAGCCTAGGTAGCCCGGAAAGTAGAAATGACGTTAGCTTTCATACTGGTTTCAATTATTCGTTTTATACGATGGAAAAACTGTTGTATTTATATTGTATTTTATGCTTCGGGCATTGACTTCTAAGGCCCTAGCTACTCAATCTGTTGGAGCAACGCCCTAGGGTGAAGCCTAGGTTTCCCGGAAAGTAGAAATGAAGAATAACTTTCATCCTGGTTGCAATTATTCGTTTTATATGATGGAAAAACTGTTGTATTTATATAGTGTTTTATGCTTCTGGCGTTGACTTCTTAGGCGCTAACTATTGCATCTGGTGGAACAACGCCCTAGAGTGAAGCCTAGGTTGCCCGGAACGTAGAAATGACCATAACTTCCACACTGGTTGCAATTATTCGTTTTATACGATGGAAAAGCTGTTGTATTTATATCGTATTTTATGATTCTGGCGTTGAACTCTTAGGCCCTAACTATTCCATCTGGTGGATCAACGCCCTCGGGTGAAGCCTAGGTTGCGCGTAACGTAGAAATGACCATAACTTTCACACTGGTAGCAATTATTCGTTTTATACGATGGAAAAACTGTTGTATTTATATCGTATTTTATGCTTCTGGCGTTGACTTCTAAGGCCCTAACTATTCGATCTGGTGGCGCAACGCCCTAGAGTGAAGCCTAGGTTGCCCGGAACGTAGAAATGACCATAACTTTCACACTGGTTGCAATTATTAGTTTTATACGATGGAAAAGCTGTGGCATCTTTTATGTATTTTATTCATCTGGGGTTGACTTCTAAGGCCGTTACTATTAGATGTGGTGGAGCAACGCCCTAGGGTGACGCCTAAGTTCCCCGGAACGTAGAAATGACCATTACCTTCACACTGGTTGCAATTATCCGTTTTATACGATGGAAAAACTGTTCTATTTACTTTGTATTTTATGCTTCGGGCGTTGATTGCTAAGGCCCTAACTATTCAATCTGTTGGTGCAACGCCCAAGGGTGAAGCCTATGTTGCCCGGAAAGTAGAAATGACCATAACTTTCATACTGGTTGCAATTATTCGTTTTATACGATGGAAAAACTGTTGTATTTATATTGTATTTGATGTTTCTGGCGTTGACTTCTATGGCCCTAACTATTCAATCTGTTGCGGCAACGCCCTAGCGCCAAGCCTAGGTTGCCCGGAAAGTAGAAATGACGTTAACTTTCATACTGGTTGCAATTATTCGTTTTATACGATGGAAAGACTGTTGTATTTATTTTGTATTTCATGCTTCGGGCGTTGACTTCTAAGGCCCTAACTATTAAATCTGTTGGTGCAACGCCCAAGGTGAAGCCTATGTTGCCCGGAAGGTAGAAATGACGTTAACTTTCATACTGGTTGCAATTATTCGTTTTATACGATGGAAAAGCTGTTCTATTTATTTTGTGTTTTATGCTTCTGGCGTTGACTTCTAAGGCCCTAACTATTCGATCTGGTGGCGCCACGCCCTAGAGTGAAGCCTATGTTGCCCGGAACGTAGAAATGACCATAACTTTCACACTGGTTGCAATTATTCGTTTTATACGATGGAAAAGCTGTGGCATCTTTTATGTATTTTCTTCATCTGGGGCTGACTTCTAAGGCCGTTGCTATTAGATGTGGTGGAGCAACGACCTAGGGTGACGCCTAAGTTGCCTGGAACGTAGAAATGACCATTACCTTCACACTGGTTGCTATCATTCGTTTTATATGATGGAAAAACTGTTGTATTTATATAGTGTTTTATGCTTCTGGCGTTGACTTCTTAGGCCCTAGCTATTCCATCTGGTGGAACGACGCCCTGGAGTGAAGCCTAGGTTGCCCGGAACGTAGACATGACCATAACTTCCACACTGGTTGCAATTATTCGTTTTATACGATGGAAAAGCTTTTGTATTTATCTCGTATTTTATGCTTCTGGCGTTGACTTCTAAGGGCCTAACTATTCAATCGGTTGGTGCAACGCCCAAGGGTGAAGCCTATGTTGCCCGGAAAGTAGAAATGACGTTAACTATCATACTGGTTGCAATTCTTCGTTTTATACGATGGAAAAACTGTTTTATTTATTTTGTATTTTATGCTTCGGGCGTTGACTTCTAAGGCCCTAACTATTCGATCTGGTGGCGCAACGCCCTAGGGTGATGCCTAGGTTGCCCGGAAAGTGGAAATGACAATAACTTTCATCCTGGTTGCAATTATTCGTTTTATACGATGGAAAAGCTGTGGCACCTTTTATGTATTTTATTCATCTGGGGCTGACTTCTAAGGCCGTTGCTATTAGATGTGGTGGAGCAACGCCCTAGGGTGACGCCTAAGTTGCCCGGAACGTAGAAATGACCATTAGCTTCACACTGGTTGCAATTATTCGTTTTATACGATGGAAAAACTGTTCTATTTATTTTGTATTTTATGCTTCGGGCGTTGACTTCTAAGGCCCTAACTATTCAATCTGTTGGTGCAACGCCCAAGGGTGATGCCTATGTTGCGCGGAAGGTAGAAATGACGTTAACTTTCATACTGGTTGCAATTATCCGTTTTATACGATGGAAAAGCTATTGTATTTATATTGTATTTTATGCTTCGGGCATTGACTTCTAAGGCCCTAGCTACTGAATCTGTTGGAGCAACGCCCTAGGGTGAAGCCTAGGTTGCCCGGAAAGTAGAAATGACCATAACTTCCACACTGGTTGCAATTATTGGTTTTATGCGATGGAAAAGCTGTTTTATTTATTTTGTGTTTTATGCTTCGGGCGTTGACTTCTAAGGCCCTAACTATTCGACCTGGTGGGGCAACGCCCTAGAGTGAAGCCTAGGTTGCCCGGAAAGTAGAAATGACCATAACTTCCACACTGGTTGCAATTATTCGTTTTATACGATGGAAAAACTGTTTTATTTATTTTGTATTTTATGCTTCTGGCGTTGACTTCTAAGGCCCTAACCATTCGTTCCGGTGGAGCAACGCCCTAGAGTGAAGCCTAGGTTGCCCGGAACGTAGAAATGACCATAACTTTCACACTGGTTACTATCATTCGTTTTATACGATGGAAAAACTGTTGTATTTATATCGTATTTTATGCTTCTGGCGTTGACTTCTTAGGCCCTAACTATTCCATCCGGTGGAACAACGCCCTTGGGTGAAGCCTAGGTTGCGCGGAACGTAGCAATGACCATAACTTTCACACTGGTAGCAATTATTCGTTTTATACGATGGAAAAACTGTTTTATTTATTTTGTATTTTATGCTTCTGGCGTTGACTTCTACGGCCCTAACTATTCGATCTGGTGGAGCAATGCCCTAGAGTGAAGCCTGGGTTGCCCGGGAAGGAGAAATCACCATAAATTTCACACCGGTAGCAATTATTCGTTTTATACGATGGAAAAACTGTTCTGTTTATTTTGTATTTTATGCTTCGGGCGTTGACTTCTAAGGCCCTAACTATTCAATCTGTTGGTGCAACGCCCTAGGGTGAAGCCTAGGTTGCCCGGAAAGTAGAAATGACGATAACTTTCATACTGGTTGCAATTATTCGTTTTATACGATGGAAAAACTGTTGTATTTATATTGTATTTTATGCTTCGGGCATTGACTTCTAAGGCCCTAACTATTCAATCTGTTGGAGCAACGCCCCAGTGTGAAACCTAGGTTGCCCGGAAAGTAGAAATGACCATTACTTTCATCCTGGTTGCAATTATCCGTTTTATATGTTTGAAAAGCTGTTGTATTTATATAGCGTTTTAAGCTTCTGGCGTTGACTTCTTAGGCCCTAACTATTCTATCTGGTGGAACTACGCCCTAGGGTGAATCGTAGGTTGCCTGGAACGTAGAAATGACCATCACTTTCACACGGGTTGCAGTTATTCCTGTTATAGGATGGAAAGACTGTTGCATTTTTATTGTATTTTATACTTCAGGCGTTGACTTCTAAGGCCCTAGCTATTCGATCTGGTCGAGCAACGCCCTAGAGTGAAGCCTAGGTTGCCGGGAACGTAGAAATGACCATAACTTCCACACTGGTTGCAATTATTCGTTTTATACGATGGAAAAGCTGTTTTATTTATTCTGTATTTTATGCTTCTGGCGTTGACTTCTAAGGCCCTAACTATTCGATCTGGTGGAGCAACGCCCTAGAGTGAAGCCTGGGTTGCCCGGAACGGAGAAATGACCATAACTTTCACACCGGTAGCAATTATTCGTTTTATACGATGGAAAAACTGTTCTGTTTATTTTGTATTTTATGCTTCGGGCGTTGACTTCTAAGGCCCTACCTATTCAATCTGCTGGTGCAACGCCCAAGGGTGAAGCCTATGTTGCCCCGAAAGTAGAAATGACGTTAACTTTCATACTGGTTGCAATTATTCTTTTTATACGATGGAAAAACTGTTTTATTTATTTTGTATTTTATGCTTCGGGCGTAGACTTCTAAGGCCCTAACTATTCGATCTGGTGGAGCAACGTCCTAGGTTGACGCCTAAGTTGCCCGGAACGTATAAATGACCATTACCTTCACACTGGTTGCAATTAGTCGTTTTATACGATGGAAAAACTGTTCTATTTATTTTGTATTTTATGCTTCGGGCGTTGACTTCTAAGGCCCTAACTATTCAATCTGTTGGTGCAACGCCCAAGGGTGAAGCCCATGTTGCCCGGAAGGTAGAAATGACGTTAACTTTCATACTGGTTGCAATTATCCGTTTAATGCGATGGAAAAACTGTTTTATCTATTTTGTGTTTTATGCTTCGGGCGTTGACTTCTAAGGCCCTAACTATTCGATCTGGTGGGGCTACGCCCTAGAGTGAAGCCTAGGTTGCCCGGAAAGTAGAAATGACCATAACTTTCATCCTGGTTGCAATTATTCGTTTTATATGATGGAAAAACTGTTGTATTTATATAGTGTTTTATGCTTCTGGCGTTGACTTCTTAGGCCCTAACTATTCCATCTGGTGGAACAACGCCCTAGGGTGAAGCGTGGGTTGCCTGGAACGTAGAAATGACCATAACTTTCACACTGGTTGCTATCATTCGTTTTATACGATGGAAAAACTGTTATATTTATATTGCATTTTATGCTTCTGGCGTTGACTTCTTAGGCCCTAACTGTTCGATCAGGTTCAACAACGCCCTAGAGTGAAGACTAGGTTGCCCGGAACATGGAAATGACCATTACTTTCACATTGTTTGCAGTTATTCCTGTTATACGGTGGAAAAACTTTTGCATCTTTATTGTATTTTATGCTTCTGGCGTTGACTTCTAGGGCCCTACCTATTCGGTTTGGTGGAGCAACGCCCGAGAGCGGAGCCTAAGTTGCCCGGTACGTAGAAATCACCATTACTTTCACACTGTTTGCAAATATACATTATATACGATGGAACATCTGTTGCATTTATGTTGTATTTTATGCTTCTGGCGGTGACTTCTAAGGCCCTAACTATTTGATCTGGTGGAGCACCGCCCTAGAGTGAAGCCTAGGTTGCTCGGAACGTAGAAAAGACCATTACCTTCACACTGGTTGCAATTATTCCTGTTTTACGAAGGAAAGACTGTTGCATCTTTATTGTATTTTATGTTTCTGGCTTTGATTTCTAAGGCCCTAACTATTCGATCCGGTGGTGCAACGCCCTAGGGTGAAGCCTAGGTTGCCCAGAAAGTAGAAATGACCATAACTTTCATACTGGTTGCGATTATTCGTTTTATACGGTGCAAAAACTGTTCTATTTACTTTGTATTTTATGCTTCGGGCGTTGACTTCTAAGGCCCTAACTATTCGATATTGTGGAGCAACGCCCGAGAGCGGAGCCTAAGTTGCCCTGTACGTAGAAATCACCATTACTTTCACACTGTTTGCAAATATACATTATATACGATGGAAAATCTGTTGTATTTATGTTGTATTTTATGCTTGTGGCGTTGACTTCTTAGGCCCTAACTATTTGATCTGGTGGAGCACCGCCCTAGAGTGAAGCCTAGGTTGCCCGGAACGTAGAAAAGACCATTACCTTCACACTGGTTGCAATTATTCCTGCTTTACGATGGGAAGACTGTTGCATCTTTATTGTATTTTATGCTTCTGGCGTTGATTTCTAAGGCCCTAACTATTCGATCTGGTGGTGCAACGCCCTATGGTGAAGCCTAGGTTGCCCAGAAAGTAGAAATGACCATAACTTTCATACTGGTTGCGATTATTCGTTTTATACGATGCAAAAACTGTTCTATTTACTTTGTATTTTATGCTTCGGGCGTTGACTTCTAAGGCCCTAACTATTCGATATGGTGGAGCAACGCCCTAGAGTGCAGCCTAGGTTGCCCGGAACGTAGAAATGACCATAACTTTTACACTGGCAGCAATTATTCGTTTTATACAATGGAAAAACTGTTCTATTTACTTTGTATTTAATGCTTCTGGCGTTGACTTCTAAGGACCTAACTATTCGATCTGATGGAAAAACGCCCTAGGGTGAAGCCTAGGTTGCCCGGAACGTAGAAATGACCATAACTTTTACACTGGTAGCAATTATTCGTTTTATGCAATGGAAAAACTGTTCTAATTATTTTGCATTTTATGCTTCGGGTGTTGACTTCTAAGGCCCTAACTGATTGAACTGGTGGAGCAACGCTCTAGAGTGAAGCCTAGATTGCCCGGAACGTTGAAATGACCATAACTTTCACACAGGTTGTTATTATTCGTTTGATACAATGGAAAAACTGTTATATTTATATTGTATTTTATTCTTATGGCGTTGAATTCTAAGTCACTAGCTACTCGGTCTGGTGGAGCAACGCCCTAAAGTGATACCTAGGTTACCCGGAACGTAGAAATGACCAGTACTTTCACACTGTTTGCAGTTATTCCTGTTATACGATGGAAAATCTTTTGCATCTTTATTGTATTTTATGCTTCTGGCGTTGACTTCTAAGTCCCTAGCTATTCGATTTGGTGGAGCAACGCCCTAGAGTGGAGCCTAGGTTGCCCGGAACGTAGAAATGACCATTACTTTCAAACTGGTTGGAATTATTCCTGTTATACTATCGAAAAACTGTTGTCTTTTTATTGCATTTTATGCTTCGGGCGTTGACTTCTAACGCCCTAACTATTCAGTGTGGTGGGGCAACGCCCTAGAGTGAAGCCTAGGATGCCCGGAAAGTAGAAATGACCATAACTTTCGCAATGTTTGCAATTATTCGTTTTATACGATGAAAACACTGTTGTACATATATTGTATTTTATCCTTCTGGCGTTGAATTCTAAGTCCATAGCCATTCGATCTATTGGAGCGACGCCCTAGAGTGAAACCTAGGTTGCCCGGAACGTAGAAATGACCATCATTTTCAAACTGGTTGGAATCATTCCTGTTATACGATGGAAAAACTGTTGTACTTTTATTGCATTTTATGCTTCTGGCGTTGACTTCTTAGGGCCTAACAATTCGATCTGGTGGAACAACGCCCTAGAGTGAAGCCTAGGCTGCCCGGAACGTAGAAATGACCATAACTTTCACACTGGTTGCTATCATACGTTTTATACGATGGAAAAACTGTTATATTTATATTGCATTTTATGCTTCTGGCGTTGACTTCTTAGGCCCTAACTGTTCGATCAGGTTCAACAACGCCCTAGAGTGAAGACTAGGTTGCCCGGAGCATGGAAATGACCATTACTTTCACACTGTTTGCAGTTATTCCTGTTATACGGTGGAAAAACTTTTGCATCTTTATTGTATTTTATCCTTCTGGCGTTGACTTCTAAGGCCCTACCTATTCGGTTTGGTGGAGCAACGCCCGAGAGCGGAGCCTAAGTTGCCCGGTACGTAGAAATCACCATTACTTTCACACTGTTTGCAAATATACATTATATACGATGGAAAATCTGTTGTATTTATGTTGTATTTTATGCTTCTGGCGTTGACTTCTTAGGCCCTAACTATTTGATCTGGTGGAGCACCGCCCTAGAGTGAAGCCTAGGTTGCCCGGAACGTAGAAAAGACCATTACCTTCACACTGGTTGCAATTATTCCTGTTTTACGATGGAAAGACTGTTGCATCTTTATTGTATTTTATGCTTCTGGCGTTGATTTCTAAGGCCCTAACTATTCGATCTGGTGGTGCAACGCCCTAGGGTGAATCCTAGGTTGCCCAGAAAGTAGAAATGACCATAACTTTCATACTGGTTGCGATTATTCGTTTTATACGATGGAAAAACTGTTCTATTTATTTTGTATTTTATGCTTCGGGCGTTAACTTCTAAGGGCCTAACTATTCAATCTGTTGGTGCAACGCCCAAGGGTGAAGCCTATGTTGCCCCGAAAGTGGGAATGACGTTAACTTTCATACTGGTTGCAATTATTCGCTTTATACGATGGAAAAACTGTTTTATTTATTTTGCATTTTATGCTTCGGGCGTTGACTTCTAAGGCCCTAACTATTCGATCTGGTGGAGCAACGCCCTAGAGTGAAGTCTAGGTTGCCCGGAACGTAGAAATGACCATAACTTCCACACTGGTTGCAATTATTCGTTTTATACGATGGAAAATCTGTTGTATTTATTTTGTATTTTATGTTTCGGGCGTTGATTTCTAAGGCCCTAACTATTCGATCTGGTGCCGCAGCGCCCTAGAGTGAAGCCGAGGTTGCCCGGAACGTAGAAATGACCATAACTTTCACACTGTTTGCAGTTATTCCTGTTATACGATGGAAAAACTTTTGCACCTTTATTGTACTTTATGCTTCTGGCGTTGACTTCTAAGGCCCTAACTATTCAATCTGTTGGTGCAACGCCCTAGGGTGAAGCCTAGGATGCCCGGAAAGCAGAAATGACCATAACTTTCACACTGGTTGCAATTATTCGTTTTATACGATGGAAAAGCTGTGGCACCTTTATTGTATTTTATTCATCTGCGGTTGACTTCTAAGGCCGTAGCTGTTAGATGTGGTCGAGCAACGCCCTAGAGTGAAGCCTATGTTGCCCGGAACATAGAAATGACCATAACTTTCACACTGGTTGCTATCATTCGTTTTATATGATGGAAAAACTGTTGTATTTATATAGTGTTTTATGCTTCTGGCGTTGACTTCTTAGGCCCTAACTATACGATCTGGTGGAACAACGCCCTAGAGTGAAGCCTAGGTTGCCCGGAACGTAGAAATGACCATAACTTCCACACTGGTTGCAATTATTCGTTTTATACGATGGAAAAGCTGTTGCATTTATATCGTATTTCATGCTTCTGGCGTTGACTTCTAAGGCCCTAACTATTCGATCTGGTGGCGCAACGCCCTAGAGTGAAGCCTATGTTGCCCGGAACGTAGAAATGACCATAACTTTCACACTGGTTGCAATTATTCGTTTTATACGATGGAAAAGCTGTGGCATCTTTTATGTATTTTATTCATCTGGGGCTGACTTCTAAGGCCGTTGCTATTAGATGTGGTGGAGCAACGCCCTAGGGTGACGCCTAAGTTGCCCGGAACGTAGAAATGACCATCACTTTCACACGGGTTGCAATTATTCCTGTTATAGGATGGAAAGGCTGTTGTATTTTTATTGTATTTTATACTTCAGGCGTTGACTTCTAAGATCCTAGCTATTCGATCTGGTCGAGCAACGCCCTAGAGTGAAGCCTAGGTTGCCCGGAACGTAGACATGACCATAACTTCCACACTGGTTGCAATTATTCGTTTTATACGATGGAAAAGCTGTTCTATTTATATCGCATTTTATGCTTCTGGCGTTGACTTCTAACGGCCTAACTA
Source organism: Calliopsis andreniformis (assembly GCF_051401765.1). Classification (NCBI taxonomy): domain Eukaryota; kingdom Metazoa; phylum Arthropoda; class Insecta; order Hymenoptera; family Andrenidae; genus Calliopsis; species Calliopsis andreniformis. Next base: position 7,043,680 of record NW_027480426.1, on the reverse strand, counting down.
TTCAATCTGTTGGTGCAACGCACAAGGGTGAAGCCTATGTTGCCCCGAAAGTAGAAATGACGTTAACTTTCATACTGGTTGCAATTATTCGTTTTATACGATGGAAAAACTGTTTTATTTATTTTGTATTTTATGCTTCGGGCGTTGACTTCTAAGGCCCTAACTATTCGATCTGGTGGAGCAACGCCCTAGAGTGAAGCCTAGGTTGCCCAGAAAGTAGAAATGACCATAACTTCCACACTGGTTGCAATTATTCGTTTTATACGATGGAAAAACTGTATTATTTATTTTGTATTTTATGCTTCGGGCGTTGATTTCTAAGGCCCTAACTATTCGATCTGGTGCCGCAACGCCCTAGAGTGAAGCCGAGGTTGCCCAGAACGTAGAAATGACCATAACTTTCACACTGTTTGCAGTTATTCCTGTTATACGATGGAAAAACTTTTGCATCTTTATTGTACTTTATGCTTCTGGCGTTGACTTCTAAGGCCCTAACTATTCAATCTGTTGGTGCAACGCCCTAGGGTGAAGCCTAGGTAGCCCGGAAAGTAGAAATGACGTTAACTTTCATACTGGTTTCAATTATTCGTTTTATACGATGGAAAAACTGTTGTATTTATATTGTATTTTATGCTTCGGGCATTGACTTCTAAGGCCCTAGCTACTCAATCTGTTGGAGCAACGCCCTAGGGTGAAGACTAGGTTGCCCGGAAAGTAGAAATGACAATAACTTTCATCCTGGTTGTAATTATTCGTTTTATATGATGGAAAAACTGTTGTATTTATATAGTGTTTTATGCTTCTGGCGTTGACTTCTTAGGCCCTAACTATTGCATCTGGTGGAACAACGCCCTAGAGTGAAGCCTAGGTTGCCCGGAACGTAGAAATGACCATAACTTCCACACTGGTTGCAATTATTCGTTTTATACGATGGAAAAGCTGTTGTATTTATATCGTATTTTATGATTCTGGCGTTGAACTCTTAGGCCCAGCTATTCCATCTGGTGGAACAACGCCCTCGGGTGAAGCCTAGGTTGCGCGTAACGTAGAAATGACCATTACTTTCACACTGGTAGCAATTATTCGTTTTATACGATGGAAAAACTGTTTTATTTATTTTGTATTTTATGCTTCTGGCGTTGACTTCTAAGGCCCTAACTATTCGATCCGGTGGAGCAACGCCCTAGAGTGAAGCCTAGGTTGCCCGGAACGGAGAAATGACCATAACTTTCACACCGGTAGCAATTATTCTTTTTATAGGATGGAAAAACTGTTGTATTTATTTTGTATTTTATGCTTCGGGCGTTGACTGCTAAGGCCCTAACTATTCAATCTGTTCGTGCAACGCCCAAGGGTGAAGTCTATGTTGCCCGGAAAGTAGAAATGACGTTAACTTTCATACTGGTTGCAATTATTCGTTTTATACGATGGAAAAACTTTTTTATTTATTTTGTATTTTATGCTTCGGGCGTTGACTTCTAAGGCCCTAACTGTTCGATCTGGTGGCGCAACGCCCTAGAGTGAAGCCTAGGTTGCCCGGAACGTAGAAATGACCATAACTTTCACACTGGTTGCTATCATTCGTTTTATATGACGGAAAAACTGTTGTATTTATATAGTGTTTTATGCTTCTGGCGTTGACTTCATGGGCCCTAACTATTCCATCTGGTGGAAGAACGCCCTAGAGTGAAGCCTAGGTTGCTCGGAACGTAGAAAAGACCATTACCTTCACACTGGTTGCAATTATTCCTGTTTTACGATGGAAAGACTGTTGCATCTTTATTGTATTTTATGTTTCTGGCTTTGATTTCTAAGGCCCTAACTATTCGATCCGGTGGTGCAACGCCCTAGGGTGAAGCCTAGGTTGCCCAGAAAGTAGAAATGACCATAACTTTCATACTGGTTGCGATTATTCGTTTTATACGATGCAAAAACTGTTCTATTTACTTTGTATTTTATGCTTCGGGCGTTGACTTCTAAGGCCCTAACTATTCGATATTGTGGAGCAACGCCCTAGAGGGCAGCCTATGTTGCCCGGAACGTAGAAATGACCATAACTTTTACACTGGTAGCAATTATTCGTTTTATACAATGGAAAAACTGTTCTATTTATTTTGTATTTAATGCTTCTGGCGTTGACTTCTAAGGACCTAACTATTCGATCTGATGGAAAAACGCCCTAGCGTGTAGCCTAGGTTGCCCGGAACGTAGAAATGACCATAACTTTTACACTGGTAGCAATTATTCGTTTTATGCAATGGAAAAACAGTTCTAATTATTTTGCATTTTATGCTTCGGGCGTTGACTTCTAAGGCCCTAACTGATTGACCTGGTGGAGCAACGCCCTAGAGTGAAGCCTAGATTGCCCGGAACGTTGAAATGACAATAACTTTCACACAGGTTGTTATTATTCGTTTGATACAATGGAAAAACTGTTATATTTATATTGTATTTTATTCTTATGGCGTTGAATTCTAAGTCATTAGCTACTCGATCTGGTGGAGCAACGCCCTAAAGTAATACCTAGGTTACCCGGAACGTAGAAATGACCAGTACTTTCACACTGTTTGCAGTTATTCCTGTTATACGATGGAAAATCTTTTGCATCTTTATTGTATTTTATACTTCAGGCGTTGACTTCTAAGGCCCTAGTTATTCGATCTGGTCGAGCAGCGCCCTAGAGTGAAGCCTAGGTTGCCCGGAACGTAGAAATGACCATAACTTCCACACTGGTTGCAATTATTCGTTTTATACGATGGAAAAACTGTTTTATTTATTCTGTATTTTATGCTTCTGGCGTTGACTTCTAAGGCCCTAACTATTCGACCTGGTGGAGTAACGCCCTAGAGTGATGCCTAGGTTGCCCGGAACGGCGAAATGACCATAACTTTCACACCGGTAGCAATTATTCGTTTTATACGATGGAAAAACTGTTCTATCTATTTTGTATTTTATGCTTCGGGCGTTGACTTCTAAGGACCTAACTATCCAATCTGTTGGTGCAACGCCCAAGTGTGAAGCCTATGCTGCCCGGAAAGTAGAAATGACGTTAACTTTTATACTGGTTGTAATTATTCGTTTTATACGATGGAAAAACTGTTTTATTTATTTTGTATTTTATTCTTCGGGAGTTGACTTCTAAGGACCTAACTATTCGATCTGGTCGCATAACACCCTAGAGTGAAGCCTAGGTTGCCCGGAACGTAGAAATGACCATAACTTTTACACTGGTAGCAATTATTCGTTTTATGCAATGGAAAAACAGTTCTAATTATTTTGCATTTTATGCTTCGGGCGTTGACTTCTAAGGCCCTAACTGATTGACCTGGTGGAGCACCGCCCTAGAGTGAAGCCTAGATTGCCCGGAACGTTGAAATGACAATAACTTTCACACAGGTTGTTATTATTCGTTTGATACAATGGAAAAACTGTTATATTTATATTGTATTTTATTCTTATGGCGTTGAATTCTAAGTCATTAGCTACTCGATCTGGTGGAGCAACGCCCTAAAGTAATACCTAGGTTACCCGGAACGTAGAAATGACCAGTACTTTCACACTGTTTGCAGTTACTCCTGTTATACGATGGAAAATCTTTTGCATCTTTATTGTATTTTATACTTCAGGCGTTGACTTCTAAGGCCATAGCTATTCGATCTGGTCGAGCTGCGCCCTAGAGTGTAGCCTAGGTTGCCCGGAACGTAGAAATGACCATAACTTCCACACTGGTTGCAATTATTCGTTTTATACGATGGAAAAACTGTTTTATTTATTCTGTATTTTCTGCTTCTGGCGTTGACTTCTAAGGCCCTAACTATTCGACCTGGTAGAGTAACGCCCTAGAGTGATGCCTAGGTTGCCCGGAACGGCGAAGTGACCATAACTTTCACACCGGTAGCAATTATTCGTTTTATACGATGGAAAAACTGTTCTATCTATTTTGTATTTTATGCTTCGGGCGTTGACTTCTAAGGACCTAACTATCCAATCTGTTGGTGCAACGCCCAAGTGTGAAGCCTATGTTGCCCGGAAAGTAGAAATGACGTTAACTTTTATACTGGTTGTAATTATTCGTTTTATACGATGGAAAAACTGTTTTATTTATTTTGTATTTTATGCTTCGGGAGTTGACTTCTAAGGACCTAACTATTCGATCTGGTCGCATAACACCCTAGAGTGAAGCCTAGGTTGCTCGGAACGTAGAAATGACCATAATTTTCACACTGGTTGCTATCATTCGTTTTATACGATGGAAAAACTGTTATATTTATACTGTATTTTATGCTTCTGGCGTTGACTTCTTAGGCCCAAACGGTTCGATCTGGTTCAACAACGCCCTAGAGTGAAGACTAGGTAGCCCGGAACATGGAAATGACCATTACCTTCACACTGTTTGCAGTTATTCCTGTTATACGGTGGAAAAACTTTTGCATCTTTATTGTATTTTATGCTTCTGGCGTTGACCTCTAAGGCCCTACCTATTCGGTTTGGTGGAGCAACGCCCGAGAGCGGAGCCTAAGTTGCCCTGTACGTAGAAATCACCATTACTTTCACACTGTTTGCAAATATACATTATATACGATGGAAAATCTGTTGTATTTATGTTGTATTTTATGCTTGTGGCGTTGACTTCTTAGGCCCTAACTATTTGATCTGGTGGAGCACCGCCCTAGAGTGAAGCCTAGGTTGCCCGGAACGTAGAAAAGACCATTACCTTCACACTGGTTGCAATTATTCCTGCTTTACGATGGGAAGACTGTTGCATCTTTATTGTATTTTATGCTTCTGGCGTTGATTTCTAAGGCCCTAACTATTCGATCTGGTGGTGCAACGTCCTATGGTGAAGCCTAGGTTGCCCAGAAAGTAGAAATGACCATAACTTTCATACTGGTTGCGATTATTCGTTTTATACGATGCAAAAACTATTCTATTTACTTTGTATTTTATGCTTCGGGCGTTGACTTCTAAGGCCCTAACTATTCGATATGGTGGAGCAACGCCCTAGAGTGCAGCCTAGGTTGCCCGGAACGTAGAAATGACCATAACTTTTACACTGGCAGCAATTATTCGTTTTATACAGTGGAAAAACTGTTCTATTTATTTTGTATTTAATGCTTCTGGCGTTGACTTCTAAGGACCTAACTATTCGATCTGATGGAAAAACGCCCTAGGGTGAAGCCTAGGTTGCCCGGAACGTAGAAATGACCATAACTTTTACACTGGTAGCAATTATTCGTTTTATGCAATGGAAAAACAGTTCTAATTATTTTGCATTTTATGCTTCGGCGTTGACTTCTAAGGCCCTAACTGATTGACCTGGTGGAGCAACGCCCTAGAGTGAAGCCTAGATTGCCCGGAACGTTGAAATGACAATAACTTTCACACAGGTTGTTATTATTCGTTTGATACAATGGAAAAACTGTTATATTTATATTGTATTTTATTCTTATGGCGTTGAATTCTAAGTCATTAGCTACTCGATCTGGTGGAGCAACGCCCTAAAGTAATACCTAGGTTACCCGGAACGTAGAAATGACCAGTACTTTCACACTGTTTGCAGTTATTCCTGTTATACAATGGAAAATCTTTTGCATCTTTATTGTATTTTATACTTCAGGCGTTGACTTCTAAGGCCCTAGCTATTCGATCTGGTCGAGCAGCGCCCTAGAGTGAAGCCTAGGTTGCCCGGAACGTAGAAATGACCATAACTTCCACACTGGTTGCAATTATTCGTTTTATACGATGGAAAAACTGTTTTATTTATTCTGTATTTTATGCTTCTGGCGTTGACTTCTAAGGCCCTAACTATTCGACCTGGTGGAGGAACGCCCTAGAGTGATGCCTAGGTTGCCCGGAACGGCGAAATGACCATAACTTTCACACCGGTAGCAATTATTCGTTTTATACGATGGAAAAACTGTTCTATCTATTTAGTATTTTATGCTTCGGGAGTTGACTTCTAAGGACCTAACTATTCGATCTGGTGGCATAACACCCTAGAGTGAAGCCTAGGTTGCCCGGAACGTAGAAATGACCATAACTTTCACACTGGTTGCTATCATTCGTTTTATACGATGGAAAAACTGTTACATTTATATTGTATTTTATGCTTCTGGCGTTGACTTCTTAGGCCCTAACTGTTCGATCTGGTTCAACAACGCCCTAGAGTGAAGACTAGGTAGCCCGGAACATGGAAATGACCATTACCTTCACACTGTTTGCAGTTATTCCTGTTATACGGTGGAAAAACTTTTGCATCTTTATTGTATTTTATGCTTCTGGCGTTGACTTCTAAGGCCCTACCTATTCGGTTTGGTGGAGCAACGCCCGAGAGCGGAGCCTAAGTTGCCCTGTACGTAGAAATCACCATTACTTTCACACTGTTTGCAAATATACATTATATACGATGGAAAATCTGTTGTATTTATGTTGTATTTTATGCTTGTGGCGTTGACTTCTTAGGCCCTAACCATTTGATCTGGTGGAGCACCGCCCTAGAGTGAAGCCTAGGTTGCCCGGAACGTAGAAAAGACCATTACCTTCACACTGGTTGCAATTATTCCTGCTTTACGATGGGAAGACTGTTGCATCTTTATTGTATTTTATGCTTCTGGCGTTGATTTCTAAGGCCCTAACTATTCGATCTGGTGGTGCAACGTCCTATGGTGAAGCGTAGATTGCCCAGAAAGTAGAAATGACCATAACTTTCATACTGGTTGCGATTATTCGTTTTATACGATGCAAAAACTGTTCTATTTACTTTGTATTTTATGCTTCGGGCGTTGACTTCTAAGGCCCTAACTATTCGATATGGTGGAGCAACGCCCTAGAGTGCAGCCTAGGTTGCCCGGAACGTAGAAATGACCATAACTTTTACACTGGCAGCAATTATTCGTTTTATACAGTGGAAAAACTGTTCTATTTATTTTGTATTTAATGCTTCTGGCGTTGACTTCTAAGGACCTAACTATTCGATCTGTTGGTGCAACGCCCAAGGGTGAAGCCTATGTTGCCCGGAAAGTAGAAATGACGTTAACTTTTATACTGGTTGTAATTATTCGTTTTATACGATGGAAAAACTGTTTTATTTATTTTGTATTTTATGCTTCGGGAGTTGACTTCTAAGGACCTAACTATTCGATCTGGTGGCATAACACCCTAGAGTGAAGCCTAGGTTGCCCGGAACGTAGAAATGACCATAACTTTCACACTGGTTGCTATCATTCGTTTTATACGATGGAAAAACTGTTATATTTATATTGTATTTTATGCTTCTGGCGTTGACTTCTTAGGCCCTAACTGTTCGATCTGGTTCAACAACGCCCTAGAGTGAAGACTAAGGTAGCCCGGAACATGGAAATGACCATTACCTTCACACTGTTTGCAGTTATTCCTGTTATACGGTGGAAAAACTTTTGCATCTTTATTGTATTTTATGCTTCTGGCGTTGACTTCTAAGGCCCTACCTATTCGGTTTGGTGGAGCAACGCCCTAGAGTGGAGCCTAGGTTGCCCGGAACGTAGAAATGACCATTACTTTCAAACTGGTTGGAATTATTCCTGTTATACTATCGAAAAACTGTTGTCTTTTTATTGCATTTTATGCTTCGGGCGTTGACTTCTAACGCCCTAACTATTCAGTGTGGTGGGGCAACGCCCTAAAGTGAAGCCTAGGATGCCCGGAAAGTAGAAATGACCATAACTTTCGCAATGTTTGCAATTATTCGTTTTATACGATGAAAACACTGTTGTACATATATTGTATTTTATCCTTCTGGCGTTGAATTCTAAGTCCCTAGCCATTCGATCTATTGGAGCGACGCCCTAGAGTGAAACCTAGGTTGCCCGGAACGTAGAAATGACCATCATTTTCAAACTGGTTGGAATCATTCCTGTTATACGATGGAAAAACTGTTGTACTTTTATTGCATTTTATGCTTCTGGCGTTGACTTCTTAGGGCCTAACTATTCGATCTGGTGGAACAACGCCCTAGAGTGAAGCCTAGGCTGCCCGGAACGTAGAAATGACCATAACTTTCACAGTGGTTGCTATCATACGTTTTATACGATGGAAAAACTGTTATATTTATATTGCATTTTATGCTTCTGGCGTTGACTTCTTAGGCCCTAACTGTTCGATCAGGTTCAACAACGCCCTAGAGTGAAGACTAGGTTGCCCGGAGCATGGAAATGACCATTACTTTCACACTGTTTGCAGTTATTCCTGTTATACGGTGGAAAAACTTTTGCATCTTTATTGTATTTTATCCTTCTGGCGTTGACTTCTAAGGCCCTACCTATTCGGTTTGGTGGAGCAACGCCCGAGAGCGGAGCCTAAGTTGCCCGGTACGTAGAAATCACCATTACTTTCACACTGTTTGCAAATATACATTATATACGATGGAAAATCTGTTGTATTTATGTTGTATTTTATGCTTCTGGCGTTGACTTCTTAGGCCCTAACTATTTGATCTGGTGGAGCACCGCCCTAGAGTGAAGCCTAGGTTGCCCGGAACGTAGAAAAGACCATTACCTTCACACTGGTTGCAATTATTCCTGTTTTACGATGGAAAGACTGTTGCATCTTTATTGTATTTTATGCTTCTGGCGTTGATTTCTAAGGCCCTAACTATTCGATCTGGTGGTGCAACGCCCTAGGGTGAATCCTAGGTTGCCCAGAAAGTAGAAATGACCATAACTTTCATACTGGTTGCAGTTATTCCTGTTATACGATGGAAAAACTTTTGCACCTTTATTGTACTTTATGCTTCTGGCGTTGACTTCTAAGGCCCTAACTATTCAATCTGTCGGTGCAACGCCCAAGGGTGAAGCCTATGTTGCCCCGAAAGTGGGAATGACGTTAACTTTCATACTGGTTGCAATTATTCGTTTTATACGATGGAAATACTGTTTTATTTATTTTGCATTTTATGCTTCGGGCGTTGACTTCTAAGGCCCTAACTATTCGATCTGGTGGAGCAACGCCCTAGAGTGAAGTCTAGGTTGCCCGGAACGTAGAAATGACCATAACTTCCACACTGGTTGCAATTATTCGTTTTATACGATGGAAAATCTGTTGTATTTATTTTGTATTTTATGTTTCGGGCGTTGATTTCTAAGGCCCTAACTATTCGATCTGGTGCCGCAGCGCCCTAGAGTGAAGCCGAGGTTGCCCGGACCGTAGAAATGACCATAACTTTCACACTGTTTGCAGTTATTCCTGTTATACGATGGAAAAACTTTTGCACCTTTATTGTACTTTATGCTTCTGGCGTTGACTTCTAAGGCCCTAACTATTCAATCTGTCGGTGCAACGCCCTAGGGTGAAGCCTAGGATGCCCGGAAAGCAGAAATGACCATAACTTTCACACTGGTTGCAATTATTCGTTTTATACGATGGAAAAGCTGTGGCACCTTTATTGTATTTTATTCTTCTGGCGTTAACTTCTTAGGCCCTAACTATTCGATCTGGTGGAACAACGGCCTAGGGTGACGCCTAGGTTGCCCGGAACGTAGAAATGACCATAACTTTTACACTGGTAGCAATTATTCGTTTTATACAATGGAAAAACTGTTCTATTTATTTTGTATTTTATGCTGCGGGCATTGTCTTCTAAGGCCCTAGCTATTCGATTTGGTGGAGCACCGCCCTAGAGTGAAGCCTAGGTTGCCCGGAACGTAGAAATGACCATAACTTTCACACTGGTTACAATTATTCGTTTTATACAATGGAAAAGCTGTTGTATTCATATCGTATTTTATGCTTCTGGCGTTGACTTCTTAGGGCCTAACTATTCCAACTGGTGGAACAACGCCCTAGAGTGAAGCCTAGGTTGCCCGGAGCGTAGAAATCATCATAACTTTCACACTGGTTGCTATTACTCGTTTTATACGATGGAGAAACTGTTATATTTATATGGCATTTTATGCTTCTGGCGTTGACTTCTTAGGCCCTAACTATTCGATCTTGTGGAACAACGCCCTGGAGTGATGCCTAGGTTGCCTGGAACGCAGAAATGACCATCACTTTCACACGGGTTACAATCATTCCTGTTATAGGATGGAAAGACTGTTGTATTTTTATTGTATTTTATGCTTCAGGCGTGGACTTCTGAGGCCCTAGCTATTCGATGTGGTGGAAGAACGCCATACAGTGAAGCCTAGATTGCCCGGAACGTAGAAATGACCATAAGTTTCGTACTGGTGTCAATTATTCCTTTTATACGATGGAAAAGCTGTTGTATTTATATCGTATTTTATGCTTCTGGCGTTGACTTCTTAGGCCCTAACTATTCCATCTGGTGGAACAACGCCCTAGGGCAAAGCCCAGGTTGCGCGGAACCTAGAAATGACCATAACTTTCACACTGGTAGCAATTATTCGTTTTATACGATGGAAAAACTGTTTTATTTAATTTGTATTTTATGCTTCGGGCGTTGACTTGCAAGGCCCTAAATATTCGATATGGTAAAGCAACGCCCTAGAGTGAAGCCTTGGTTGCCCGGAACGTAGAAATGACCATAACTTTCACACTGGTAGCAATTACTCGTTTTATACGATGGAAAAGCTGTAGTATTTATATCGTATTTTATGCTTCTGGCGTTGACTTCTTAGGCCCTAACCATTCCATCTGGTGGAACAACGCCCTGGTGTGAAGCCTAGGTTGCCCGGAACGTAGAAATGACCATAACTTTCACACTGGTAGCAATTATTCGTTTTATACATGGAAAAACTGTTCTATTTATTTTGTATTTCATGCTTCTGGCGTTGACTTCTAAGGCCCTAACTATTCGATCTGGTGGAGTAACGCCCTAGAGTGACGCCTAGGTTTCCCGGAACGTAGAAATGACCATTACTTTCACACTGTTTGCAATTATTCGTTTTATACGACGGGAGAACAGATGCACCTTTATTGTATTTTCTGCATCTGGCGTTGACATCTAAGGCCCTAACTATTCGATCTGGTGGAGCAACGCCCTAGAGTGAAGCCTAGGTTGCCCGGGAAGTAGAAATGACCATAACTTTCACACTGGTTGCAATTATTCCTGTTACACGATGGAAAAACTGTTGCACCTTTATTGCGTTTTATGCTTCTGGCGTTGACTTCATAGGCCCTAACTATTCGATCTGGTGGAGCAACATCCTGGAGTGAAGCCTAGGTTGACCGGAACGTAGAAATGACCATAACTTTCACACTGGTTGCAATTATTCCTGTTACACGATGGAAAAACTGTTGCACCTTTATTGTGTTTTATGCTTCTGGCGTTGACTTCATAGGCCCTAACTATTCGATCTGGTGGAGCAACGTCCTAGAGTGAAGCCTAGGTTGACCGGAACGTAGAAATGACCATAACTTTCACACTGGTTGCTATTATTCGTTTTATACGATGGAAAAGCTGTTATATTTATATTGCATTTTATGCTTCTGGCATTGAATTCTAAGTCCCTAGCAATTCCATCTTGTGGAACAACACCCTAGAGTGAAGCCTAGGTTGCCCGGAACGTAGAAGTGACCATTACTTCCACACTGTTTGCTATTATTCATTTTGTACGATGGAAAAGCTGTTGTACTTATATTGTATTTTATTCCTCTGGCGTTGACTTCTAAGGCCGTAGCTATTAGATGTGGTGGAGCAACGCCCTAGAGTGACGCCTAGGTTGACCGGAACGTAGAAATGACCATTACTTTCACAATGTCTGCAATTATTCATTTTATACGATGGAAAAACTGTTGTACTTATATTGTATTTTATCCTCTTGGCGTTGATTTCTAAGTCCCTAACTATTCAATCTGGTGGAGCAGCGCCCTAGAGTGACGCCTAGGTTGCCCGGAACGCAGAAATGACCATTACTTTTACAATGTTTGCAACTATTCATTTTATACGATGGAATAACTGTTGTACTTATATTGTATTTTATCCTTCTGGCGTTGAATTCTAAGTCCATAGCTATTCGATCTGGTAGAGCAACGCCCTAGAGTGAAACCTAGGTTATCCGGTACGTAGAAATGACCCGTACATTCACACTGGTTGCAGTTATTCCTGTTATACGATGGAAAAACTGCTGCACCTTTATTGTATTTTGTGCTTCTGGCGTTGAGTTCATAGGCCCTAACTATTCGATCTGGTGGAGCAACGTCCTAGAGTGAAGCCAAAGTTGACTGGAACGTAGAAATGACCATAACTTTCACACTGGCTACCATTATTCGTTTTATACGATGGAAAAGCTGTTGCATTTATATCGTATTTTATGCTTCTGGCGTTGACTCCTAAGGCCCTAACTATTCCATCTGGTGGAACAACGCCCTAGGGTGAAGCCTAGGTTGCCCGGAACGTAGAAATGACCATAACTTTCACACTGGTGGCAATTATACGTTTTATACGATGGAAAGATTTTTGTATTTATTTTGTAGTTTATGCTTATGGCGTTGACTTCTAAGGCCCTAACTCTTCGATCTGGTGGAGGAACGCCTCAGAGTTAAGCCTAGGATGCCCGAAACGTCGAAATGATCATTACTTTCGCACTGTTTGCAATTAGTCATGCTATACGATGGAAAAACTGTTGCTCTTTTATTGTATTTTATGCTTCTGGCGTTGACTTCTAAGGCCGTTGCTATTAGCGGTGGTGGAGCAACGCCCTAGAGTGACGTCTAGGTTGCACGGAACGTAGAAATGACCATTACTTTCACAATGTTTGCAATTATTCACTTTATACAATGGAAAAACTGTTGTACTTATATTGTATTTTATTCTTCTGGCGTTGAATTCTAAGTCCCTAGCTTTTCTATCTGGTGGAGCAACGCCCTAGATTGAAGCCTAGGTTGCCTGGAACGTAGAAATGACCATCACTTTCACACGGGTTGCAATTATTCCTGTTATAGGATGGAAAGACTGTTGTATTTTTATTGTATTTTATTCTTCTGGTGTTGACTTCTTAGGCCCTAACTATTCGATCTGGTGGAACAACGCTGTAGAGTGAAGACTAGAATGCCCGGAACGTAGAAATGACCATTACTTTCACACTGTGTGCAATTATTCCTTTTATACGATGGAACAGCTGTTGTATTTATATCGTATTTTATGCTTCTGGCGTTGACTTCTAAGGACCTAACTATTCGATCTGGTGGAGCAACGCCCTAGAGTGAAGCCTAGGTTGCTCGGAATGTAGAAATGACCATAACTTTCACACTGATTGCAATCATTCGTTTTATACGATGGAAAAACTGTTGCGTCTTTATCGTATTTTATGCTTCTGGCGTTGACTTCTTAGGCCGTAACTATTCGATCTGGTGGAGCAACGCCCTGGAGTGAAACCTGGGTTGCCCGGAACGTAGAAATGACCACTACTATCACACTGGTTGCAAATTATTCCTGCTATACGATGGAAAAACTGTCGTATTTTTATTGCATTTTATGATTCTGGCGTTCACTTCTTAGGCCCTAACTGTTCGATCTGGTGGAGCAACGCCCTAGAGTGACGCCTAGGTAGCCCGGAACGTAGAAATGTCCATACCCTTCACACTGTTTGCAGTTACTCCTGTTGTACGATGGAAAAACTGTTGCATCTTTATTGTATTTTATGCTTCTCGCGCTGACTTCTAAGGCCGTAACTATTCGATCTGGTGGAGCAACGCCCTAGGGTGAAGGGTAGGTTGCGCGGACCGTAGCAATGACCATAACTTTCACACTGGTAGCAATTATTCGTTTTATACGATGTAAAAGCTGTTGTATTTATATCGTATTTTATGCTTCTGGCGTTGACTTCTTAGGCCCTAACTATTCGACATGGTGGAGCAACGCCCTAGAGTGAAGCTTAGGTTGACCGGAACGTAGAAATGACCATAACTTTCACACTGGTTGCTATTATTCGTTTTATACGATGGAAAAGCTGTTATATTTATATTGCATTTTATGCTTCTGGCATTGACTTCTAAGGCCCCAACTATTCCATCTGGTGGAGCAACGCCCTAGAGTGCAGCCTAGGTTGCCTGGAACGTAGAAATGACAATCACTTTCACACGGGTTGCAATTATTCCTGTTATTGTATGGAAAGACTGTTGTATTTATATTGTATTTTATGCTTCTAGCGTTGACTTCTGAGGCCGTTGCTATTCGATGTGGTGGAAGAACGCCATAGAGTGAAGCCTAGGTAGCCCGGAACGTAGAAATGTCCATATCTTTCACTGTTTGCAATTATTCATTTTCTGCGATGGAAAAACTGTTGCCTCTTTATCGTATTTTATGCTTCTGGAGTTGACTTCTTAGGACGTAACTATTCGATCTGGTGGAGCAACGCCCTGGAGTGAAACCTAGGTTGCCCGGACCGTAGAAATGACCACTACTATCACAACTGGTTGCAAATTATTCCTGCTATACGATGGAAAAACTGTTGTATTTTTATTGCATTTTATGCTTCTGGCGTTCACTTCTTAGGCCCTAACTATTCGATCTGGTGGAACAACGCTGTAGAGTGAAGACTAGGATGCCCGGAACGTAGAAATGACCATTACTTTCACACTGTTTGCAATTATTCCTTTTATACGATGGAACAGCTGCTTTATTTATATCGTATTTTATGCTTCTGGCGTTGACTTCTAAGGACCTAACTATTCGATCTGGTGGAGCAACGCCCTAGAGTGAAGCCTAGGTTGCCCGGAACGTAGAAATGACCATAACTTTCACACTGGTTGCTATTATTCGTTTTATACGATGCAAAAACTGTTATATTCATATTGTATTTTATGCTTCTGGCGTTGACTTCTAAGGCCCTAACTATTCGATCTTGTGGAACAACGCCCTAGAGTGAAGCCTAGGTTGCCTGGAACGTAGAAATGACCATCACTTTCACACGGGTTGCAATTATTCCTGTTATAGGATGGAAAGACTGTTGTATTTTAATTGTATTTTATACTTCAGGCGTTGACTTCTGAGGCTGTAGCAATTCGATGTGGTGGAAGAACGCCATAGAGTGAAGCGTAGGTAGCCCGGAACGTAGAAATGTCCATATCTTTCACACTGTTTGCAGTTACTCCTGTTGTACGATGGAAAAACTGTTGCATCTTTATTGTATTTTATGCTTCTGGCGTTGACTTCTAAGGCCCTAACTATTCAATCTGGTGGAGCAACGCCCTAGAGTGACGCCTAGGTTGCCCGGAACGTAGAAATGACCATTACTTTTACAATGTTTGCAACTATTCATTTTATACGATGGAATAACTGTTGTACTTATATTGTATTTTATCCTTCTGGCGTTGAATTCTAAGTCCATAGCTATTCGATCTGGTAGAACAACGCCCTAGAGTGAAACCTAGGTTATCCGGTACGTAGAAATGACCCGTACATTCACACTGGTTGCAGTTATTCCTGTTAAACGATGGAAAAACTGTTGCATCTTTATTGTATTTTATGCTTCTCGCGCTGACTTCTAAGGCCGTAGCTATTCGATCTGGTGGAGCAACGCCCTAGGGTGAAGGGTAGGTTGCGCGGAACGTAGAAATGACCATTACTTTCACAATGTCTGCAATTATTCATTTTATACGATGGAAAAACTGTTGTACTTATATTGTATTTTATCCTCTTGGCGTTGATTTCTAAGTCCCTAACTATTCAATCTGGTGGAGCAATGCCCTAGAGTGACGCCTAGGTTGCCCGGAACGCAGAAATGACCATTACTTTTACAATGTTTGCAACTATTCATTTTATACGATGGAATAACTGTTGTACTTATATTGTATTTTATCCTTCTGGCGTTGAATTCTAAGTCCATAGCTATTCGATCTGGTAGAGCAACGCCCTAGAGTGAAACCTAGGTTATCCGGTACGTAGAAATGACCCGTACATTGACACTGGTTGCAGTTATTCCTGTTAAACGATGGAAAAACTGTTGCATCTTTATTGTATTTTATGCTTCTCGCGCTGACTTCTAAGGCCGTAACTATTCGATCTGGTGGAGCAACGCCCTAGGGTGAAGGGTAGGTTGCGCGGAACGTAGCAATGACCATAACTTTCACACTGGTAGCAATTATTCGTTTTATACGATGGAAAAGCTGTTATATTTATATTGCATTTTATGCTTCTGGCATTGAATTCTAACTCCCTAGCTATTCCATCTGGTGGAGCAACACCCTAGTGTGAAGCCTAGGTTGCCCGGAACGTAGAAATAACCATTACTTCCACACTGATTGCAAATATACATTACATATGATGGAAAAGCTGTAGTACTTATATTGTAATTTATGCTTCTGGCGTTGACTTCTTAGGCCCTAACTATTCCATCTGGTGGAACAACGCCCTGGAGTGAAGCCTAGGTTGCCCGGAACGTCGAAATGACCATAACTTTCACACTGGTAGCAATTATTCGTTTTATACATTGAAAAACTGTTCTATTTATTTTGTATTTCATGCTTCTGGCGTTGACTTCTAAGGCCCTAACTATTCCATCTGGTGGAGTAACGCCCTAGAGTGACGCCTAGGTTACCCGGAACGTAGAAATGACCATTACTTTCACACTGTTTGCAATTATTCGTTTTATACGACGGGAAAACAGTTGCACCTTTATTGTATTTTCTGCATCTGGCGTTGACATCTAAGGCCCTAACTATTCGATCTGGTGGAGCAAGGCCCTAGAGTGAAGCCTAGGTTGCCCGGAACATAGAAATGACCAGTACTTTCACACTGGTTGCAGTTATTCGTTTTATACAATGAAAACCTGTTCTATTTGTTTTGCATTTTATGCTTCGGGCGCTGACTTCTAAGGCCCTAACTATTCGATCTGGTGGAGCAACGCCCTAGAGTGAAGCCTAGGTTGCCCGGGAAGTAGAAATGACCATAACTTTCACACTGGTTGCAATTATTCCTGTTACACGATGGAAAAACTGTTGCACCTTTATTGCCTTTTATGCTTCTGGCGTTGGCTTCTTAGGCACTAACCATTCGATCTGGTGGAACAACGCCCTAGAATGAAGCCTTGGTTGCCCGGAACGTAGAAATGACCATTACCTTCACACTGGTTGCAATTATTCCTGTTATACGATGGAAAAACTGTTGCATCTTTATTGTATTTTATGCTTCTGGTGTTGACTTCTTAGGCCCTAACTATTCGATCTGGTGTAGCAACGCCCTAGAGTGAAGCCTAGGTTGCGCGGAACGTAGAAATGACCAAAACTTTCACACTGGTAGCAATTATTCGTTTTATACGATGGAAAAGCTGTAGTATTTATATCGTATTTTATGCTTCTGGCGTTGACTCCTAAGGCCCTAACTATTCCATCTGGTGGAAGAACGCCCTAGGGTGAAGCCTAGGTTGCCCGGAACGTAGAAATGACCATAACTTTCACACTGGTGGCAATTATACGTTTTATACGATGGAAAGATTTTTGTATTTATTTTGTAGTTTATGCTTATGGCGTTGACTTCTAAGGCCCTAACTCTTCGATCTGGTGGAGGAACGCCTCAGAGTTTAGCCTAGGATGCCCGAAACGTCGAAATGATCATTACTTTCGCACTGTTTGCAATTAGTCATGCTATACGATGGAAAAACTGTTGCTCTTTTATTATATTTTATGCTTCTGGCGTTGACTTCTAATGCCGTTGCTATTAGCGGTGGCGGAGCAACGCCCTAGAGTGACGTCTAGGTTGCACGGAACGTAGAAATGACCATTACTTTCACACTGTTTGCAATTATTCACTTTATACAATGGAAAAACTGTTGTACTTATATTGTATTTTATTCTTCTGGCGTTGAATTCTAAGTCCCTAGCTATTCTATCTGGTGGAGCAGTGCCCTAGATTGAAGCCTAGGTTGCCCGGGAAGTAGAAATGACCATAACTTTCACACTGGTTGCAATTATTCCTGTTACACGATGGAAAAACTGTTGCACCTTTATTGTGTTTTATGTTTCTGGCGTTGACTTCATAGGCCCTAACTATTCGATCTGGTGGAGCAACGTCCTAGAGTGAAGACTAGGTTGACCGGAACGTAGAAATGACCATAACTTTCACACTGGTTGCTATTATTCGTTTTATACGATGGAAAAGCTGTTATATTTATATTGCATTTTATGCTTCTGGCATTGAATTCTAAGTCCCTAGTAATTCCATCTTGTGGAACAACACCCTAGAGTGAAGCCTAGGTTGCCCGGAACGTAGAAATGACCATTACTTCCACACTGTTTGCAAATATACATTATATACGATGGAAAAGCTGTTGTACTTATATTGTAATTGATGCTACTGGCGTTGACTTCTTAGGCCCTAACTATTTGATCTGGCGGAGCACCGCCCTAGAGTGAAGCCTAGGTTGCCCGGAACGTAGAAATGACCATCACTTTCACACTGGTTGCAATTATTCCTGTTACACGCTGGAAAAACTCTTGTATATTTATTGTGTTTTATGCTTCTGGCGTTGACTTCTTAGGCCCAAACTATTCCATCTGGTGGAACAACGCCCTAGGGTGAAGCCTTGGTTGCCCGGAACGTAGAAATGACCATAACTTTCACACTGGTAGCAATTATTCGTTTTATACGATGGAAAAGCTGTAGTATTTATATCGTATTTTATACTTGTGGCGTTGACTTCTTAGGCCCTAACTATTCCATCTGGTGGAACTACGCCCTGGAGTGAAGCCTAGGTTGCCCGGAACGTGGAAATGACCATAACTTTCACACTGGTAGCAATTATTCGTTTTATACATGGAAAAACTGTTCTATTTATTTTGTATTTCATGCTTCTGGCGTTGACTTCTAAGGCCCTAACTATTCCATCTGGTGGAGTAACGCCCTAGAGTGACGCCTAGGTTACCCGGAACGTAGAAATGACCATTACTTTCACACTGTTTGCAATTATTCGTTTTATACGACGGGAAAACAGTTGCACCTTTATTGTATTTTCTGTATCTGGCGTTGACATCTAAGGCCCTAACTATTCGATCTGGTGGAGCAAGGCCCTAGAGTGAAGCCTAGGTTGCCCAGAACATAGATATGACCAGTACTTTCACACTGGTTGCAGTTATTCGTTTTATACAATGAAAACCTGTTCTATTTATTTTGCATTTTATGCTTCGGGCGCTGACTTCTAAGGCCCTAACTATTCGATCTGGTGGAGCAACGCCCTAGAGTGAAGCCTAGGTTGCCCGGGAAGTAGAAATGACCATAACTTTCACACTGGTTGCAATTATTCCTGTTACACGATGGAAAAACTGTTGCACCCTTATTGCCTTTTATGCTTCTGGCGTTGACTTCATAGGCCCTAACTATTCGATCTGGTGGAGCAATGCCCTAGAGTGAAGCCTAGGTTGCTCGGAACGTAGAAATGACCATAACTTTCACACTGGTAGCATTTATTCGTTTTATACAATGGAAAAACCGTTCTATTTATTTTGTATTTTATGCTTCGGGCATTGACTTCTAAGGCCCTAACTATTCCATCTGGTGGAGCAACGCCCTAGAGTGCAGCCTAGGTTGCCTGGAACGTAGAAATGACAATCACTTTCACACGGGTTGCAATTATTCCTGTTATAGTATGGAAAGACTGTTGTATTTATATTGTATTTTATGCTTCTAGCGTTGACTTCCGAGGCCGTTGCTATTCGATGTGGTGGAAGAACGCCATAGAGTGAAGCCTAGGTATCCCGGAACGTAGAAATGTCCATATCTTTCACTGTTTGCACTTATTCATTTTCTGCGATGGAAAAACTGTTGCCTCTTTAACGTATTTTATGCTTCTGGAGTTGACTTCTTAGGACGTAACTATTCGATCTGGTGGAGCAACGCCCTGGAGTGAAACCTAGGTTGCCCGGACCGTAGAAATGACCACTACTATCACACTGGTTGCAAATTATTCCTGCTATACGATGGAAAACTGTTGTATTTTTATTGCATTTTATGCTTCTGGCGTTCACTTCTTAGGCCCTAACTATTCGATCTGGTGGAACAACGCTGTAGAGTGAAGACTAGGATGCCCGGAACGTAGAAATGACCATTACTTTCACACTGTTTGCAATTATTCCTTTTATACGATGGAACAGCTGTTTTATTTATATCGTGTTTTATGCTTCTGGCGTTGACTTCTTAGGCCCTAACTGTTCCATCTGGTGGAACAACGCCCTAGAGTGAAGCCTAGGTTGCCCTGAACGTAGAAGTGACCATTACTTCCACACTGCTTGCAAATATACATTATAAACGATGGAAAAGCTGTTGTACTTATATTGTAATTGATGCTACTGGCGTTGACTTCTTAGGCCCTAACTATTTGATCTGGTGGAGGACCGCCCTAGAGTGAAGCCTAGGTTGCCCGGAACGTAGAACATACCATTACCTTCACACTAGTTGCAATTATTCCTGTTATACGATGGAAAAACTGTTGCACCTTTATTGTATTTTATGCTTCTGGCGTAGACTTCATGGGCCCTAACTATTCGATCTGGTGGAGCAACGTCCTAGAGTGAAGCCTAGGTTGACTGGAACGTAGAAATGACCATAACTTTCACACTGGTTACCATTATTCGTTTTATACGATGGAAAAGCTGTTGTATTTATATCGTATTTTATGCTTCTGGCGTTGACTTTTAAGGCCGTAGCTATTAGATGTGGTGGAGCAACGCCCTTGAGTGTCGTATAGGTTGCCCGGAACGTAGAAATGACCATTACTTTCACAATTTTTGCAAATATACATTTTATACGATGGAAAAACTGTTGTACTTATATAGTGTTTTAGCCTTCTGGCGCTGAATTATAAGTCCCTAGCTATTCTATCTGGTGGAGCAACGCCCTAGAGTGAAACGTAGGTTACCCGGAACGTAGAAATGACCAGTACTTTCACACTGGTTGCAGTTATTCCTGTTATACGATGGAAAAACTGTTGCTCCTTTATTGTATTTTATGCATCTGGCGTTGACATCTAAGGCCCTAACTATTCGATCTGGTGGAGCAAAGCCCTAGAGTGAAGCCTAGGTGGCCCGGAACATAGAAATGACCAGTACTTTCACACTGGTTGCAGTTATTCGTTTTATACAATGAAAAACTGTTCTATTTATTTTGCATTTTATGCTTCGGGCGCTGACTTCTAAGGCCCTATCTATTCGATCTGGTGGAGCAACGCCCTAGAGTGAAGCCTAGGTTGCCCGGGAAGTAGAAATGACCATAACTTTCACACTGGTTGCAATTATTCCTGTTACACGATGGAAATACTGTTGCACCTTTATTGCGTTTTATGCTTCTGGCGTTGACTTCATAGGCCCTAACTATTCGACCTGGTGGAGCAACGCCCTAGAGTGAAACCTAGGTTGCCCGGAACGTAGAAATGACCATTACATTCACACTGGTTGCAATTATTCCTGTTATACGATGGAAAAACTGTTGTATTTTTATTGTATTCTATGCTTCTGGCGTTTAATTCTAAGTCGCTAGCTATTTGATCTGGTGGAGCAACGACCTAGAGTGAAGTCTAGGTTGCCCGGAACGTAGAAATGACAATAACTTTCACACGGTTTGCTATTATTCATTTTGTACGATGGAAAAGCTGTTGTACTTATATTGTATTTTATTCCTCTGGCGTTGACTTCTAAGGCCGTAGCTATTAGATGTGGTGGAGCAACGCCCTAGAGTGACGCCTAGGTTGACCGGAACGTGGAAATGACCATTACTTTCACAATGTCTGCAATTATTCATTTTATACGATGGAAAAACTGTTGGACTTATATTGTATTTTATCCTCTTGGCGTTGATTTCTAAGTCCCTAACTATTCAATCTGGTGGAGCAACGCCCTAGAGTGACGCCTAGGTTGCCCGGAACGTAGAAATGACCATTACTTTTACAATGTTTGCAACTATTCATTTTATACGATGGAATAACTGTTGTACTTATATTGTATTTTATCCTTCTGGCGTTGAATTCTAAGTCCATAGCTATTCGATCTGGTACAGCAACTCCCTAGAGTGAAACCTAGGTTATCCGGAACGTAGAAATGACCAGTACATTCACACTGGTTGCAGTTATTCCTGTTAAACGATGGAAAAACTGTTGCATCTTTATTGTATTTTATGCTTCTCGCGCTGACTTCTAAGGCCGTAACTATTCGATCTGGTGGAGCAACGCCCTAGGGTGAAGGGTAGGTTGCGCGGAACGTAGCAATGACCATAACTTTCACACTGGTAGCAATTATTCGTTTTATACGATGTAAAAGCTGTTGTATTTATATCGTATTTTATGCTTCTGGCGTTGACTTCTTAGGCCCTAACTATTCGACCCGGTGGAGCAACGCCGTAGAGAGAAGCTTAGGTTGCCCGGAACGTAAAAATGACCATAACTTCCACACTGGTTGCAATTATTCGTTTTATACGATGTAAAAGCTGTTGTATTTATATCGTATTTTATGCTTCTGGCGTTGACTTCTTAAGCCCTAACTATTCGACCTGGTGGAGCAACGCCCTAGAGTGAAACCTGGGTTGCCCGGAACGTAGAAATGACCATTACATTCACACTGGTTGCAATTATTCCTGTTATACGATGGAAAAACTGTTGTATTTTTATTGTGTTCTATGCTTCTGGCGTTTAATTCTAAGTCGCTAGCTATTTGATCTGGTGGAGCAACGACCTAGAGTGAAGTCTAGGTTGCCCGGAACGTAGAAATGACAATAACTTTCACACTGTGTGCTATTATTCATTTTGTACGATGGAAAAGCTGTTGTACTTATATTGTATTTTATTCCTCTGGCGTTGACTTCTAAGGCCGTAGCTATTAGATGTGGTGGAGCAACGCCCTAGAGTGACGCCTAGGTTGACCGGAACGTAGAAATGTCCGTTACTTTCACAATGTCTGCAATTATTCATTTTATACGATGGAAAAACTGTTGTACTTATATTGTATTTTATCCTCTTGGCGTTGATTTCTAAGTCCCTAGCTATTCGATCTGGTGGAGCAACGCCACAGAGTTAAGCCTAGGATGCCCGAAACGTCGAAATGATCATTACTTTCGCACTGGTTGCAATAAGTCATGCTTTACGATGGAAAAACTGTTGCATTCTTATTGTATTTTATGCTTCTGGCGTTGACTTCTAAGGCCGTAGCTATTAGCTGTGGGGGAGCAACGCCCTAGAGTGACGCCTAGGTTGCTCGGACCGTAGAAATGACCATTACTTTCACACTGGTTGCAATTATTCCTGTTACACGGTGGAAAAACTCTTGTATATTTATTGTGTTTTATGCTTCTGGCGTTGACTTCTTAGGCCCAAGCTATTCCATCTGGTGGAACAACGCCCTAGAGTGAAGCCTAGGTTGCCCGGAACGTAGAAATGACCATCACTTTCACACTGGTTGCAATTATTCATGTTACACGGTGGAAAAACTCTTGTATATTTATTGTGTTTTATGCTTCTGGCGTTGACTTCTTAGGCCCTAGCTATTCCATCGGGTGGAACAACGCCCTGGAGTGAAGCCTAGGTTGCCCGGAACGTAGAAATGACCATAACTTTCACACTGGTAGCAATTATTCGTTTTATACATGGAAAAACTGTTCTATTTATTTTGTATTTCATGCTTCTGGCGTTGACTTCTAAGGCCCTAACTATTCCATCTGGTGGAGTAACGCCCTAGAGTGACGTCTAGGTTACCCGGAACGTAGAAATGACCATTACTTTCACACTGTTTGCAATTATTCGTTTTATACGACGGGAAAACTGTTGCACCTTTATTGTATTTTCTGCATCTGGCGTTGACATCTAAGGCCCTAACTATTCGATCTGGTGGAGAAACGTCCTAGAGTGAAGCCTAGGTTGCCCGGAACGTAGAAGTGACCATTACTTCCACACTGCTTGCAAATATACATTATATACGATGGAAAAGCTGTTGTACTTATATTGTAATTGATGCTACTGGCGTTGACTTCTTAGGCCCTAACTATTTGATCTGGTGGAGCACCGCCCTAGAGTGAAGCCTAGGTTGCCCGGAACGTAGAACATACCATTACCTTCACACTGGTTGCAATTATTCCTGTTATACGATGGAAAAACTGTTGCACCTTTATTGTATTTTATGCTTCTGGCGTTGACTTCATAGGCCCTAACTATTCGATCTGGTGGAGCAACGTCCTAGAGTGAAGCCTAGGTTGACTGGAACGTAGAAATGACCATAACTTTCACACTGGTTACCATTATTCGTCTTATAGGATGGAAAAGCTGTTGTATTTATATCGTATTTTATGCTTCTGGCGTTGACTACTAAGGCCATAACTCCTCGATCTGGTGTAGCAACGCCTCAGAGTTAAGCCTAGGATGCCCGATCCTTCGAAATGATCATTACTTTCGCACTGGTTGCAATTAGTCATGCTATACGGTGGAAAAACTGTTGCATTCTTCTTGTATTTTATACTTCTGGCGCTGACTTCTAAGGGCGCAGCTATTAGCTGTGTGGGAGCAACGCCCTAGAGTGACGCCTAGGTTGCTCGGAACGTAGAAATGACCATTACATTCACACTGGTTGCAATTATTCCTGTTATACGATGGAAAAACTGTTGTATTTTTATTGTATTCTATGCTTCTGGCGTTTAATTCTAAGTCGCTAGCTATTTGATCTGGTGGAGCAACGACCTAGAGTGAAGTCTAGGTTGCCCGGAACGTAGAAATGACAATAACTTTCACAATGTTTGCTATTATTCATTTTGTACGATGGAAAAGCTGTTGTACTTATATTGTATTTTATTCCTCTGGCGTTGACTTCTAAGGCCGTAGCTATTAGATGTGGTGGAGCAACGCCCTAGAGTGACGCCTAGGTTGACCGGAACGTAGAAATGACCATTACTTTCACAATGTCTGCAATTATTCATTTTATACGATGGAAAAACTGTTGGACTTATATTGTATTTTATCCTCTTGGCGTTGATTTCTAAGTCCCTAACTATTCAATCTGGTGGAGCAACGCCCTAGAGTGACGCCTAGGTTGCCCGGAACGTAGAAATGACCATTACTTTTACAATGTTTGCAACTATTCATTTTATACGATGGAATAACTGTTGTACTTATATTGTATTTTATCCTTCTGGCGTTGAATTCTAACACCCTAGCTATTCCATCTGGTGGAGCAGCACCCTAGTGTGAAGCCTAGGTTGCCCGGAACGTAGAAATAACCATTACTTCCACACTGATTGCAAATATACATTACATACGATGGAAAAGCTGTTGTACTTATATTGTAATTTATGCTTCTGGCGTTGGCTTCTTAGGCACTAACCATTCGATCTGGTGGAACAACGCCCTAGAGTGAAGCCTAGGTTGCCCGGAACGTAGAAATGACCATTACCTTCACACTGGTTGCAATTATTCCTGTTATGCGATGGAAAAACTGTTGCATCTTTATTGTATGTTATGCTTCTGGCGTTGACTTCTTAGGCCCTAACTATTCGATCTGGTGGAGCAACGTCCTAGAGTGAAGCCTAGGTTGCGCGGAACGTAGAAATGACCATAGCTTTCACACTGGCTACCATTATTCGTTTTATACGATGGAAAAGCTGTTGTATTTATATCGTATTTTATGCTTCTGGCGTCGACTTCTAAGGCCCTAACTTTTCCATCTGGTGGAACAACGCACTACGGTGAAGCCTAGGTTGCCCGGAACGTAGAAATGTCCATAACTTTCACACTGGTAGCAATTATTCGTTTTATACATGGAAAAACTGTTCTATTTATATTGTATTTCATGCTTCTGGCGTTGACTTCTAAGGCCCTAACTATTCGAACTGGTGGAGGAACGCCCTAGAGTGAAGCCTAGGTTGCCCGGAACGTAGAAATGACCATTACCTTCACACTGGTTGCAATTATTCCTGTTATGCGATGGAAAAACTGTTGCATCTTTATTGTATTTTACGCTTCTGGCGTTGACTTCTTAGGCCCTAACTATTCGATCTGGTGGAGCAACGTCCTAGAGTGAAGCCTAGGTTGCGCGGAACGTAGAAATGACCATAGCTTTCACACTGGCTACCATTATTCGTTTTATACGATGGAAAAGCTGTTGTATTTATATCGTATTTTATGCTTCTGGCGTCGCCTTCTAAGGCCCTAACTTTTCCATCTGGTGGAACAACGCACTACGGTGAAGCCTAGGTTGCCCGGAACGTAGAAATGTCCATAACTTTCACACTGGTGGCAATTATTCGTTTTATACATGGAAAAACTGTTCTATTTATTTTGTATTTCATGCTTCTGGCGTTGACTTCTAAGGCCCTAACTATTCGAACTGGTGGAGGAACGCCCTAGGGTGCAGCCTAGGTAGCCCGGAACGTAGAAATGATCTTAACTTTCACACTGGTTGCTATTATTCGTTTCATACGATGGAAAAACTGTTATATTTATATTGTATTGTATGCTTCTGGCGTTGACTTCTTAGGCCATAACTTTTCGATCTGGTGGTACAACGCCCTAGAGTGAAGCCTAGGTTGCCCGGAACGTAGAAATGACAATCACTTTCACACTGGTTGCAATTATTCCTGTTACACGGTGGAAAAACTCTTGTATATTTATTGTGTTTTATGCTTCTGGCGTTGACTTTTAAGGCCGTAGCTATTAGATCTGGGGGAGCAACGACCTTGAGTGTCGCATAGGTTGCCCGGAACGTAGAAATGACCATTACTTTCACAATTTTTGCAAATATACATTTTATACGATGGAAAAACTGTTGTACTTATATAGTATTTTAGCCTTCTGGCGTTGAATTATAAGTCCCTATCTATTCTATCTGGTGGAGCAACGCCCTAGAGTGAAACCTAGGTTACCCGGAACGTAGAAATGACCAGTACTTTCACACTGGTTGCAGTTATTCGTTTTATACAATGGAACAACTGTTCTATTTATTTTGCATTTTATGCTTCGGGCGTTGACTTCTAATGCCCTAACTATTAGATCTGGTGGAGCAACGCCCTAGAGTGAAGCCTAGGTTGCCCGGGAAGTAGAAATGACCATAACTTTCACACTGGTAGCAATTATTCGTTTTATACATGGAAAAACTGTTCTATTTATCTTGTATTTCATGCTTCTGGCGTTGACTTCTAAGGCCCTAACTATTCGAACTGGTGGAGGAACGCCCTAGAGTGCAGCCTAGGTAGCCCGGAACGTAGACATGACCATAACTTTCACACTGGTTGCTATTATTCGTTTCATACGATGGAAAAACTGTTATATTTATATTGTATTTTATGCTTCTGGCGTTGACTTCTTAGGCCCTAACTTTTCGATCTGGTGGTACAACGCCCTAGAGTGAAGCCTAGTTTGCCCGGAACGTAGAAATGACCATCACATTCACACTGGTTGCAATTATTCCTGTTACACGGTGGAAAAACTCTTGTATATTTATTGTGTTTTACGCTTCTGGCGTTGACTTCTTAGGCCCAAACTATTCCATCTGGTGGAACAACGCCCTAGGGTGAAGCCTAGGTTGCCCGGAACGTAGAAATGACCATAACTTTCACACTGGTAGCTATTATTCGTTTTATACGATGGAAAAGCTGTAGTATTTATATCGTATTTTATGCTTCTGGCGTTGACTTCTTAGGCCCTAACTATTCCATCTGGTGAAACAACGCCCTGGAGTGAAGCCTAGGTAGCCCGGAACGTAGAAATGACCATAACTTTCACACTGGTAGCAATTATTCGTTTTATACATGGAAAAACTGTTCTATTTATTTTGTATTTCATGCTTCTGGCGTTGACTTCTCAGGCCCTAACTATTCGATCTGGTGGAGTAACGCCCTAGAGTAGCGCCTAGGTTACCCGGAACGTAGAAATGACCATTACATTCACACTGTTTGCAATTACTCGTTTTATACGACGGGAAAACAGTTGCACCTTTATTGTATTTTATGCATCTGGCGTTGACATCTAAGGCCCTAACTATTCGATCTGGTGGAGCAAGGCCCTAGAGTGGAGCCTAGGTTGGCCGGAACATCGAAATGACCATAACTTTCACATCGGTAGCAATTATTCGTTTTATACGATGGAAAAACTGTTATACTTATATTGTATTTTATGCTTCTGGCGTTGACTTCTTAGGCCCTAACTATTCGATCTGGTGGAAGTACGCCCTAGAGTGAAGCCTAGGTTGCCCGGAAAGTAGGACATACCATTACATTCACACTGGCTGCAATTACTCCTGTTATACGATGGAAAAACTGTTGTACTTTTATTGTATTTTATGCTTCTGGCGTTTAATTCTAAGTCCCTAGCTATTCGATCTGGTGGAGCAACACCCTACAGTGAAGCCTAGGTTGACCGGAACGTAGAAATGACCATAACTTTCACGCCGGTTGCAATTATTCGTTTTACACGATGGAAAAGCTCTTCTATTTATTTTGTATCTTATGCTTCTGGCGTTGACTTCTAAGGCACTAACTATTCGATCTGGTGGAGCAACGCCCTAGAGTGAAGCCTAACTTGCCCGGAACGTAGAAAGTACCATCACTTTCAAACTGGTTGCAAATATTCCTGTTATATGATGGAAAAACAGTTGTTTTTTTATTGCATTTTATGCTTCGGGCAATGACTTCTAAGGCCCTAACTATTCAATCTGTAGGAACAACGCCCTAGGGTGTAGCCTAGGTTGCCCGTAAAGTAGAAATGACCATAGCTTTCATACTGGTTGCAATTATTCGTTTTATATGATGGAAAAACTGTTGTATTTATATTGTATTTTATGCTTCTGGCGTTCACTTCTTAGGCCCTAACTATTCGATCTGGTGGAACAACGCCCTGGGGTGAAGCCCAGGTAGCCGGGAACGTAGAAATGACCATAACTTTCACACTGGTCGCTATTATTCGTTTGATACGATGGAGAAACTGTTATATTTATATTGTATTTTATGCTTCTGGCGTTGCCTTCTTAGGCCCTAGCTGTTCGATCTGGTGAAACAACGCCCTAGAGTGAAGCCTAGGTTGCCCGGAACGTAGAAATGACCATAACTTTCACACTGGTTGCTATTATTCGTTCTATACGATGGAAAAACTGTTATATTTATATTGTATCTTATGCTTCTGGCGTTGACTTCTTAGGCCCTAACAATTCGATCTGGTGGAACGACGCCCTAGAGTGAAGCCTAGGTTACCTGGAACGAACAAATGACCATCACTTTCACACGGGTTGCAATTATTCCTGTTATAGGATGGAAAGACTGTTGTATTTTTATTGTATTTTATGCTTCAGGCGTTGAGTTCTGAGGCCGTAGCTATTCGATGTGGTGGAAGAACGCCATAGAGTGAAGCCTAGGTTGCCCCGAACGTAGAAATGGCCATATCCTTCATACTGGTGGCAATTATTCGTTTTATACGATGGAAAAACAGTTCTATTTATTTTGTATTTTATGCTTTGGCCGTTGGCTTCTGAGGCCCTAACTATTCGATCTGTTGGAGCAACGCCCTAGGGTGAAGCCTAGGTTGCCGGAAAGTAGAAATGACCTTAACTTTCATACTGGTTGCAATTATTCGTTTTATACGATGGAAAAACGGTTGCATTTATATTGTATTTTATGCTTCGGGCGTTGACTTCTAAGGCCCTAGCTATTGAATCTGTTGGGTCAACGCCCTAGAGTGAAGCCTAGGTTGCTCGGAATGTAGAAATGACCATAACATTCACACTGGTTGAAATTATTCGTTTTATACGATGGAAAAGCTGTTGCATCTTTATTCTATTTTAAGCTTCTGGCGATGACTTTTAAGGCCCTAACTATTCGATCTGGTGGAGCAGCGCCCTCGAGTGAAGCCTAGGTTGCCCGGAACGTAGAAATGACCACACTTTCGAACTGGTTGCAATTAATCCTTTTATACGATGGAAAAACTGTTGTATTTTTATTGCATTTTATGCTTCTGGCTTTGCTTTCTTAGGCCCTAACTGTTCCATCTGGCGGAACAACGCCCTAGAGTGAAGCCTAGGTTACCCGGAACGTAGAAATGACCAGTACTTTCACACTGTTTGCAATTATTCATTTTATACGATGGAAAAGCTGTTGTATTGATATTGTATTTTATGCTTCTGGCGTTGACTTCTAAGGCCGTAGCTATTAGCTGTGGTGGAGCAACGCCCTACAGTGACGCCTAGGTTGCCCGGAACCTAGAAATGACCATTAATTTCACAATGTTTGCAATTATTCATTTTATACAATGGAAAAACGGTTGTACTTATATTGTGTTTTATTCTTCTGGCGTTGAATTCCACGTCCCTAGCTAGTCGATCTGGTGGAGCAACGCCCTAGAGAGAAACCTAGGTTCCTCCGAATGTAGAAATGACTTCGACTTTCACACAGGTCCCAATTATTCGTTTTATACGATGGAAAAGCTGTTGTATTTTGTATCGTGTTTTATGCTTCGGGCGTTTACTTCTAAGGCCATCACCATTCGATCTGGTGGAGCAACGCCCTAGAGTGAAACCTAGGTTGCCCGGAACGTAGAAATGACCATAACTTTCACACTGGTAGCAATTATTCGTTTTATACGATGGAAAAACTGTTTTATTTATTTTGTATTTTATGCTTCGGGCGTTGACTTCTAAGGCCCTAACTATTCGATCTGGTGGAGCAACGCCCTAGAGTGAAGCCTAGGTTGCCCGGTACGTAGAAATGACCATAACTTTCACACTGGTTGCTATCATTCGATTTATACGATGGAAAAACTGTTATATTTACATTGTATTTTATACTTCTGGCGTTGACTTCTTAGGCCCTAACTGTTCGATCTGGTGGAACAACGCCGTAGGGTGAAGCCTAGGTTGCCCGGAACGTAGAAATGACCACTATTATCACACTGGTTGCAAATTATTCCTGCCATACGATGGAAGAACTGTTGTATTTTTATTGTATTTTATTCTTCTGGTGTTGACTTCTTAGGCCCTAACTATTCGATCTGGTGGAACAACGCCGTAGAGTGAAGCCTAGGTTGACCGGAACGTAGAAATGACCATTACTTTCACACTGTTTGCAATTATTCCTTTTATACGATGGAAAAGCTGTTGTATTTATATCGTATTTTATGCTTCTGGCGTTGACTTCTAAGAACTTAACTATTCGATCTGGTGGAGCAACGCCCTAGAGTGAAGCCTAGGCTGCTCGGAATGTAGAAATGACCATAACTTTCACACTGATTGCAATTATTCGTTTTATACGATGGAATAACTGTTGTACTTATATTGTATCTTATCCTTCTGGCGTTGAATTCTAAGTCCCTAGCTATTCGATCTGGTAGAGCAACGCCCTAGAGTGAAACCTAGGTTATCCGGAACGTAGAAATGACCAGTACATTCACACTGGTTGCAGTTATTCCTGTTAAACAATGGAAAAACTGTTGCATCTTTATTGTATTTTATGCTTCTGGCGCTGACTTCTAAAGCCGTCACTATTCGATCTGGTGGAGCAACGCCCTAGGGTGAAGGGTAGGTTGCGCGGAACGTAGCAATGACCATAACTTTCACACTGGTAGGAATTATTCGTTTTATACGATGGAAAAACTGTTCTATTTATTTTGTATTTTATGCTTCGTGCGTTGACTTCTAAGGCCCCAGCTATTCGATCTGGTCGAGCAACGCCATAGAGTGAAGCCTAGGTTGCCCGGAACGTAGAAATGACCATAACCTCCACACTGGTTGCAATTACTCGTTTTATACGATGGAAAAGCTGTTATACTTATATTGTATTTTATGCTTCTGGCATTGACTTCTAAGGCCCAGCTATTCGATCTGTTGGAGCAACGCCTTAGGGTGAAGCCTAGGTTGCCCGGAACGTAGAAATGACCATAACTTTCACACTGGTAGCAATTATTCGTTTTATACAATGGAAAACCTATTCGATTTATTTTGTATTTTATGTTTCGGGCGTTGACTTCTAAGGCCCTAACTGTTTGATCTGGTGGACCAACGCCCTATAATGAAGGCTAGGTTGCCCGGAACGTAGAAATGACCATACAATTCACACTGTTTGCAATTATTAATTTATTCGATGCCAAAGCTGTTGTATTTATATCGTGTGTTATGCTTCTGGCGTTGACTTCTTAGGCCATAACAATTCGAGCTGGTGGAGCAACGCCCTAGAGTGAAATCTAGGTTGCCCGGAACGTAGTAATGACCATTATATTCAGACTGGTTGCAGTTATTAATTTATTCGATGCCAAAGCTGTTGTATTTATATTGTATTTTATGCTTCTGGCATTGAGTTCTTAGGCCCCAAGTATTCGATCTGGAGGAGCAATGCATCAGAGTTAATTCTAGGATGCCCGAAACGCCGAAATGATCATTACTTTCACGCTTATTGCAATTATTCCTGTAATACGATGAAAAGACTGTTGTATTTTTATTGTATCTTATGCTCCTGGCGTTGACTTCTATGGCCCTAACTATTCGATCTGGTGGAGCAGCACCCTGGAGTGAAGCCTAGGTTGCCCGGAACGTCGAAATGACCAGAACTTTCACACTGGTAGCAATTATTCGTTTTATACAATGGAAAACCTGTTCGATTTATTTTGTATTTTATGTTTCGGGCGTTGACTTCTAAGGCCCTAACTGTTTGATCTGGTGGACCAACGCCCTAGAATGAAGCCTAGGTTGCCCGGAACGTAGAAATGACCATATCTTTCACACTGTTTGCAATTATTAATTTATTCGATGCCAAAGCTGTTGTATTTATATTGTATTTTATGCTTCTGGCATTGACTTCTTAGGCCCCAACTATTCGATCTGGAGGAGCAATGCATCAGAGTTCAGTCTAGGATGCCCGAACCGCCGAAATGATCATTACTTTCACGCTTATTGCAATTATTTCTGTAATACGATGAAAAGACTGTTGTATTTTTATTGTATCTTATGCTCCTGGCGTTGACTCCTAAGGCCCTAACTATTCGATCTGGTGGAGGAACACCCTGGAGTGAAGCCTAGGTTGCCCGGATCGTCGAAATGACCAGAACTCTCACACTGGTTGCAATTATTCGTTTTATACGATGTAAAAGCTGTTGTATTTATTTCGTATTTTATGCTTCTGGCGTTGACTTCTAAGGCCCTAGCTACTCGACCTGGTGGAGGAACGCCCTAGAGTGAAACCTAGGTTGCCCGGAACGTAGAAATGACCATTACATTCACACTGGTTGAAATTATTCCTGTTATACGATGGAAAAACCGTTGCATCTTTATTGTATTTTATGCTTCTGGCGTTGACTTCTAAGGCCCCAACTAGTCGATCTGGTGGAGCAACGCCCTAGAGTGAAGCCGATGTTGCCGGAACGTAGAAATGACCAGTACCTTCACAATGTTAGCAATTATTCATTTTATACGATGGAAAAACTGTTGTACATATATTGTGTTTTATTCATCTGGCGTTGACTTCTCAGGCCCTAACTATTCGATCTGGTGTAACAACGCCCTAGAGTGAAGCCTAGGTAGCCCGGAACGTAGAAATGACCATCACTTTCAAACTGGTTGGAATTATTCCTGTTATACGATAGAAAAACTGTTGTATTTTTATTGCATTCTATGCTTCGGGCGTTGACATCTAAGGCCCTAACTATTCAATGTGGTGGAGCAACGCCCTAGGGTAATGCCTAGGTTGCCCGGAAAGTAGAAATGACCATAACTTTCACAATGTTTGCAATTATTCATTTTATACGATGAAAAAACTATTGTACATGTATTGTATTTTATCCTTCTGGCGTTGAATTCTAAGTCCCTAGCTATTCGATCTATTGGAGCGACGCCCTAGAGTGAAACCTAGGTTGCCCGGAACGTAGAAATGATCATCACTTTTAAACTGGTTGGAATTATTCCTGTTATACGATGGAAAAACTGTTGTACTTTTATTGCATTTTATGCTTCTGGCGTTGACTTCTTAGGCCCTAAATATTCGAGCTGGTGGAGCAACGCCCTAGAGTGAAACCTAGGTTGCCCGGAACGTAGAAATGACCATTACATTCACACTGCTTGCAATTATTCCTGTTATGCGATGGAAAAACTGTTGTATTTTTATTGTATTCTATGCTTCTGGCGTTTAATTCTAAGTCGCTAGCCATTTGATCTGGTGGAGCAACGACCTAGAGTGATGCCTAGGTTGCCCGGAACGTAGAAATGACAATTACTTTCACACTGTTTGGTATTATTCATTTTGTACGATGGAAAATCTGTTGTATTTATATTGCTTTTTATGCCTCTGGCGTTGACTTCTAAGGCCGTACCTATTAAATGCGGTGGAGCAACGGCCTAGAGTGACGCCTAGGTTGCCCGGAACGTAGAAATGACCATTCCTTTCACACTGGTTGCAATTATTCCTGTTATACGATGGAAAAACTGTTATGTTTATATCGTATTTTATTCTCATGGCGTTGAATTCTAAGTCCCTAGCTATTCCATCTCGTGGAACAACGCCCTAGGGTAAAGCCCGGGTTGCGCGGAACGTAGAAATGACCATAACTTTCACACTGGTAGCAATTATTCGTTTTATACGATGAAAAAACTGTTGTATTTATATTGTATTTTATGCTTCTGGCGTTCACTTCTTAGGCCCTAACTATTCGATCTGGTGGAACAACGCCGTAGGTCGAAGCCTAGGTTGCCGGAACGTAGAAATGACCATTACCTTCACGCTTGTTGCAATTATTCCTGTCATACGATGGAAAAACAGTTGCGTCTTTACTGTATTTTTTGCTTCTGGCGTCGACTTCTAAGGCTCTAACTATTCGATCTGATGGAGCGACGCCCTAGAGTGAAGCCTAGGTATCCCGGAACGTAGAAATGACCATAACTTTCACACTGGTTGCAATTATTCGTTTTATGCGATGGAAAAGCTGTTGTATTTATATCGTATTTTATGCTTCTGGCTTTGACTTCTTAGGCCCTAACAATTCGAGCTGGTGGAGCAACGGCCTAGAGTGAAATCTAGGTTGCCCGGAACGTAGAAATGACTATTACATTCATACTGGTTGCAGTTATTCCTGTTACACGATGGAAAAACTGTTGCATCTTTATTGTATTTTATGCTTCTGGCGTTTAATTCTAAGTCCCTAGCTGTTCGATCTGGTGGTGCAACGACCCAGAGTGAAGCCTAGGTTGCCCGGAACGTAGAAATGACCATTACATTCACACTGGTGGCAATTCTTCCGGTTATACGATGGAAAAACTGTTGTATTTTTATTGCATTCTATGCTTCTGGCGTTTAATTCTAAGTCGCTAGCTATTCGATCTGGTGGAGCAACGCCCTAGAGTGAAGCCTAGGTTGCCTGGAACGTAGAAATGACCATCACTTTCACACGGGTTGCAATTATTCCTGTTATAGGATGGAAAGACTGTTGTATTTTTATTGTATTTTATTCTTCTGGTGTTGACTTCTTAGGCCCTAACTATTCGATCTGGTGGGACAACGCCGTAGAGTGAAGCCTAGGTTGCGCGGAACGTAGAAATGACCATTACTTTCACACTGTTTGCAATTATTCCTTTTACACGATGAAAAGACTGTTGTATCTTTATTGTATTTTGTGCTTCAGGCGTGGACTTCTGACGCCGTAGCTATTGGATGTGGTGGAAGAACGCCATACAGTGAAACCTAGGTTGCCCGGAACGTAGAAATGACCACTACTTTCACACTGTTTGCAATTATTCATTTTATACGATGGAAAAACTGTTGTACTTATATTGTAATTTATGCGTCTGGCGCTGACTTCTTAGGCCCTAACTATTTGATCTGGTGGAGCACCGCCCTAGAGTGATGCCTAGGTTGCCCGGAACGTAGAAATGACCATAACTTTCACACTGGTTGCTATTATTCGTTTTATACGATGGAAAAGCTGTTGTATTTATACCGTATTTTATGCTTCTGGCGTTGACTTCTTAGGCCCTAACTATTCGATCTGGTGGAACAACGCCGTAGAGTGAAGCCTAGGTTCCCCGGAACGTAGAAATGACCATTACTTTCACACTGTTTGCAATTACTCGTTTTATACGATGGAAAAACTGTTGCATCTTTATCGTATTTTATGCTTCTGGCGTCGACTTCTTAGGCCGTAACTATCCGATCTGGTGGAGCAACGCCCTAGAGTGACGCCTAGGTTGCTCGGAATGTAGAAATGACCATAAGTTGCATACTGGTTGCAATTATTCGTTTTATACGATGGAAAGGCTGTTGTATTTATATTGTGTTTTATGCTTCTGGCGTTGACTTCTAAGGCCCTAACTATTCAATCTGTTGGAGCAACGCCCTAGAGTGAAGCCTAGGTTGCTCGGAAAGTAGAAATGGCCATAAGTTTCATACTGGTTGCAATTATTCGTTTTATACGATGGAAAGGCTGTTGTATTTATATTGTGTTTTATGCTTCTGGCGTTGACTTCTAAGGCCCTAACTATTCAATCTGTTGGAGCAACGCCCTAGAGTGAAGCCTAGGTTGCTCGGAAAGTAGAAATGAGCATAAGTTTCATCCTGGTTGCAATCATTCGTTTTATACGATGGAAAAGCTGTTGTATTTATATTGTATTTTATTCCTCTGGCGTTGACTTCTAAGGCCCTAGCTGTTCGATCTAGTGGAGCAACGCCCTAGAGTGAAGCTGAGGTTGCCCGGAACGTAGAAATGACCGTAACTTTCACACTGGTTGCTATCTTTCGTTTTATACGATGGAAAGACTGTTATATTTATATTGTATTTTATGCTTCTGGCGTTCACTTCATAGGCCCTAACTATTCGATCTGGTGGAACAACGCCCTAGAGTGAAGCCTAGGTTGCCCGGAACGAAGAAATGACCATTACTTTCACACTGTTTGCAATTATTCCTTTTATACGATGGAAAAGCTGTTGTATTTATATCGTATTTTATGCTTCTGGCGTTGACTTCTGAGGCCGTAGCTATTCGATATGGTGGAGCCCCGCCATAGAGTGAAGCCTAGGTTGCTCGGAACGCAGAAATGACCACTACTTTCACACAGTTTGCAATTATTCATTTAATACGAAGGAAAAGCTGTTGTATTTATATCGTGTTTTATGCTTCGGGCGCTGACTTCTTAGGCCCTAACACTTCGATCTGGTGGAGCAACGCCCTACAGTGAAGCCTAGGTTGCCCGGAACGTAGATATGACCATAACCTTCACACGGGTTGCAATTATTCGTTTTATACGGTGTAAAGGCTGTTGTATCTATTTTGTATTTTATTCTTCTGGCGTTCACTTCTTAGGCCCTAACTATTCGATCTGGTGGAGCAACACCCTACAGTGAAGCCTAGGTTGCCCGGAACGTAGATATGACCATAACCTTCACACAGGTTGCAATTATTCGTTTTATACGGTGTAAAGGCTGTTGCATTTATTTTGTATTTTATTCTTCTGGTGTTGACTTCTTAGGCCCTAACTATTCGATCTGGTGGAACAACGCCGTAGAGTGAAGCCTAGGTTGCCCGGAACGTAGAAATGACCATTACTTTCACACTGATTGCAATTATTCCCTTCATACCATGGAAAAGCTGTTGTATTTATATCGTATTTTATGCTTCTGGCGTTGACTTCTAAGGAGCTAACTATTCGATCTGGTGGAGCAACGCCCTAGAGTGAAGCCTATGTTGCTCGGAATGTAGAAATAACCATAACTTTCACACTGGTTGCAATTATTCGTTCTTTACGATGGAAAAGCTGTTGTATTTATATTGTATTTTATGCCTCTGGCGTTGACTTCTAAGGCCCCAGCAATTCGATCTAGTGGAGCAACGCCCTAGAGTGTAGCCTAGGTTGCCCGGAACGTAGAAATGACCATCACTTTCAAACTGGTTGCAATTAATCCTGTTATACGATGGAAAAACTGTTGTATTTTTATTGCATTTTATGCTTCGGGCGTTGACTTATAAGGCCCTGACTATTCAATCTGTTGGAGCAACGCCCTAGAGTGAAGCCTAGGTTGCTCGGAATGTAGAAATGACCATAGCTTTCACACTGGTTGCAATTATTCGTTTTATACGATGGAAAAACTGTTGTATTTATATTGTATTTTATGCTTCAGGCGTAGGCTTCTAAGGCCGTAGCTATTCCATATGGTGGAGCACCGCCCTAGAGTGAAGCCTAGGTTGCTCGGAACGCAGAAATGACCACTACTTTCACACAGTTTGCAATTATTCATTTAATACGATGGGAAAGCTGTTGTATTTATATCGTATTTTATGCTTCGGGCGTTGACTTCTTAGGCCCTAACACTTCGATCTGGTGGAGCAACACCCTACAGTGAAGCCTAGGTTGCCCGGAACGTAGATATGACCATAACCTTCACACAGGTTGCAATTATTCGTTTTATACGGTGTAAAGGCTGTTGCATTTGTTTTGTATTTTATTCTTCTGGTGTTGACTTCTTAGGCCCTAACTATTCGATCTGGTGGAACAACGCCGTAGAGTGAAGCCTAGGTTGCCCGGAACGTAGAAATGACCATTACTTTCACACTGTTTGCAATTATTCCCTTCATACCATGGAAAAGCTGTTGTATTTATATCGTATTTTATGCTTCTGGCGTTGACTTCTAAGGACCTAACTATTCGATCTGGTGGAGCAACGCCCTAGAGTGAAGCCTAGGTTGCTCGGAATGTAGAAATAACCATAACTTTCACACTGGTTGCAATTATTCGTTCTTTACGATGGAAAAGCTGTTGTATTTATATTGTATTTTATGCCTCTGGCGTTGACTTCTAAGGCCCTAGCCATTCGATCTAGTGGAGCAACGCCCTAGAGTGTAGCCTAGGTTGCCCGGAACGTAGAAATGACCATCACTTTCAAACTGGTTGCAATTAATCCTGTTATACGATGGAAAAACTGTTGTATTTTTATTGCATTTTATGCTTCGGGCGTTGACTTATAAGGCCCTGACTATTCAATCTTTTGGAGCAACGCCCTAGAGTGAAGCCTAGGTTGCTCGGAATGTAGAAATGACCATAGCTTTCACACTCGTTGCAATTATTCGTTTTATACGATGGAAAAACTGTTGTATTTATATTGTATTTTATGCTTCTGGCGTCCACTTCTTAGGCCCTAACAATTCGATCTGGTGGAACAACGCCCTAGGGTGAAGCCTAGGCTGCCCGCAACGTAGAAATGACCATAACTTTTACACTGGTAGCAATTATTCGTTTTATACGATGGAAAAACTGTTGTATTTATATTGTATTTAATGCTTCTGGCGTTCACTTCTTAGGCCCTAACTGTTTGATCTGGTGAAGCAACGCCATAGAGTGAAGCCTAGGTTGCCCGGAACGTAGAAATGACAATTACTTTCACACTGTTTGCAATTATTCCTTTTATACGATGCAAAAGCTGTTGTATTTATATCGTATTTTATGCTTGTGGCGTTGACTTCTAAGGACCTAACTATTCGATCTGGTGGAGCAACGCCCTAGAGTGAAGCCTAGGTTGCTCGGAATATAGAAATGACCATAACTTTCACACTGGTTGCAATTATT
The DNA here is from genome assembly GCF_051401765.1 of Calliopsis andreniformis. Taxonomy (NCBI): domain Eukaryota; kingdom Metazoa; phylum Arthropoda; class Insecta; order Hymenoptera; family Andrenidae; genus Calliopsis; species Calliopsis andreniformis. The sequence continues at coordinate 7,004,268 of NW_027480426.1, read as the reverse complement.
CGTTTTCTGCGATGGAAAAACTGTTGTATTTATATTGTATTTTATGCTTCTGGCGTTGACTTATTAGGCTCTAACTATTCGATCTGTTGGAGCAATGCCTCAGAGTTAAGTCTAGGATGGCCGAAACGCCGAAATGATCATTACTTTCACGCTTGTTGCAATTATTCCTGTTATACGATGAAAAGACCGTTGCATTTTTATTGTATTTTGTGCTTCAGGCGTAGGCTTCTAAGGCCGTAGCTATTCGATATGGTGGAGCACCTCCCTAGAGTGAAGCCTAGGTTGCTCGGAATATAGAAATGACCATAACTTTCACACTGGTTGCAATTATTCGTTTTCTAAGATGGAAAAACTGTTGCATTTATATTGTATTTTATGCTTCTGGCGTTCACTGCTTAGGGCCTAACTATTCGATCTGATGGAACAATGCCCTAGGGCGAAGCCTAGGTAGCCCGGAACGTAGAAATGACCATAACTTTTACACTGGTAGCAATTATTTTTTTTATACAATTGAAAAACTGTTCTATTTATTTTGTATTTTATGCTTCGGGCGTTGACTCCTTTGGCCCTAACAATTCGATCTGGTGGAGCAACGCCCTAGAGTGAAGCCTATGTTCCCTGGAACGTACAAATGACCATCACTTTCACACGGGTTGCAATTATTCCTGTTATAGGATGGAAAGGCTGTTGTATTTTTATTGCATTTTATGCTTCTGGCGTTCACTTCTTAGGCCCTGACTATTCGATCTGGTGGAACAACGCCCTAGGGTGAAGTCTAGGTAGCCCGGAACGTAGAAATGACCATAACTTTTACACTGGTAGCAATTATTCGTTTTATACGATGAAAAAACTGTTGTATTTATATTGTATGTAATGCTTCTGGCGTTCACTTCTTAGGCCCTAACTGTTTGATCTGGTGAAGCAACGCCATAGAGTGAAGCCTAGGTTGCCCGGAACGTAGAAATGACAATTACTTTCACACTGTTTGCAATTATTCCTTTTATACGATGCAAAAGCTGTTGTAGTTATATCGTATTTTATGCTTGTGGCGTTGAGTTCTAAGGACCTAACTATTCGATCTGGTGGAGCAACGCCCTAGAGTGAAGCCTAGGTTGCCCGGAACGTAGAAATGACCATAACTTTTACACTGGTAGCAATTATTCGTTTTCTGCGTTGGAAAAACTGTTGTATTTATATTGTATTTTATGCCTCTGGCGTTGACTTCTAAGGCCCTAGCAATTCGATCTAGTGGAGGAACGCCATAGAGTGAAGCCTAGGTTGCCAGGAACGTAGAAATGACCATCACTTTCAAACTGGTTGCAATTAATCCTGTTATACGATGGAAGAACTGTTGTATTTTTATTGCATTTTATGCTTCGGGCGTTGACTTATAAGGCCCTGACTATTCAATCTGTTGGAGCACCGCCCTAGAGTGAAGCCTAGGTTGCTCGGAATGTGGAAATGACCATAGCTTTCACACTGTTTGCAATTATTCGTTTTATACGATGGAAAAACTGTTGTATTTATATTGTATTTTATGCTTCTGGCGTTGACTTCTTAGGCCCTAACTATTCGATCTGGTGGAGCAATGCCTCAGAGTTAAGTCTAGGATGCCCGAAACGCCGAAATGATCATTATTTTCACGCTTGTTGCAATTATTCCTGTTATACGATGAAAAGACCGTTGTATTTTGATTGTATTTAATGCTTCAGGCGTAGGCTTCTAAGGCCGTACCTATTCGATATGGCGGAGCACCGCCCTAGAGTGAAGCCTAGGTTGCTCGGAATATAGAAATGACCATAACTTTCACACTGGTTGCAATTATTCATTTTATACGGTGGCAAAGCTGTTGCATTTATATTGTATTTTATGCTTCTGGCGTTGACTCCTTAGGCCCTAACTATTCAATCTGGTGGAGCAGTGCCTCGGAGTTAAGTCTAGGATTCCCGAAACGCCGAAATGATCATTACTTTCACGCATGTTGCAATTATTCCGGTTATACGATGAAAAGACTGTTGTATTTGTATTGTATTTTATGCTTCAGGCGTAGGCTTCTAAGGCCGTAGCTATTCGATATGGTGGAGCACCGCCCTAGAGTGAAGCCTAGGTTGCTCGGAACGCAGAAATGACCACTACTTTCACACAGTTTGCAATCATTCATTTAATTCGATGGGAAAGCTGTTGTATTTATATCGTATTTTATGCTTCGGGCGTTGACTTCTTAGGCCATAACACTTCGATCTGGTGGAGCAACACCCTACAGTGAAGCCTAGGTTGCCCGGAACGTAGATATGACCATAACCTTCACACAGGTTGCAATTATTCGTTTTATACGGTGTAAAGGCTGTTGCATTTATTTTGTATTTTATTTTTCTGGTGTTGACTTCTTAGGCCCTAACTATTCGATCTGGTGGAACAACGCCGTAGAGTGAAGCCTAGGTTGCCCGGAACGTAGAAATGACCATTACTTTCACACTGTTTGCAATTATTCCCTTCATACCATGGAAAAGCTGTTGTATTTATATCGTATTTTATGCTTCTGGCGTTGACTTCTAAGGACCTAACTATTCGATCTGGTGGAGCAACGCCCTAGAGTGAAGCCTAGGTTGCTCGGAATGTAGAAATAACCATAACTTTCACACTGGTTGCAATTATTCGTTCTTTACGATGGAAAAGCTGTTGTATTTATATTGTATTTTATGCCTCTGGCGTTGACTTCTAAGGCCCCAGCAATTCGATCTAGTGGAGCAACGCCCTAGAGTGTAGCCTAGGTTGCCCGGAACGTAGAAATGACCATCACTTTCAAACTGGTTGCAATTATTCGTTTTATACGATTGAAAAGCTGTTGCATTTATATTGTATTTTATGCTTCTGGCGTTGACTTCTTAGGCCCTAACTATTCCCTCTGGTGCATCAACACGCTAGAGTGAAACCTACGTTGCCCGGAACGTAGAAATGACCATTCCTTTCACACTGGTTGCAATTATTCCTGTTATACAATGGAAAAACTGTTGTATTTTAATTGTATTTTATGCTTTTAGCGATGAATTCTAAGTCCCTAGCTATTCGATCTGGTGGAGCAACGCCATAGAGTGACGCCTAGCTTGCTCGGAACGTAGAAATGACCATTACTTTCACACTGGTTGCAATTATTCGTTTTATACGATGGAAAAGCTGTTGTATTTATATCGTATTTTATGCTTCTGGCATTGACTTCTTATGACCTAACTATTCGATCTAGTGGATCAACGCCCTGGAGTGAAACCTAGGTTGCCCGGAACGTAGAAATGACCAGTACTTTCACACTGTTTGCAGTTATTCCTGTTATACGATGGAAAAACTGTTGTACTTATATTGTATTTTATTCTTATGGCGTTGACTTCTAAGGCCCTAACTATTCGATCTGGTGGAGCAACACCCTGGAGTGAAGCCTATGTTGCCCGGAACGTAGAAATGACCATTACTTTCACACTGTTTGCAATTATTCCTTTTATACGATGGAAAAGCTGTTGTATTTATATCGTATTTTATGCTTCTGGCGTTGACTTCTGAGGCCGTAGCTATTCGATATGGTGGAGCCCCGCCATAGAGTGAAGCCTAGGTTGCTCGGAACGCAGAAATGACCACTACTTTCACACTGTTTGCAATTATTCATTTAATACGATGGAAAAGCTGTTGTATTTATATCGTATTTTATGCTTCGGGCGTTGACTTCTTAGGCCCTAACACTTCGATCTGGTGGAGCAACGCCCTACAGTGAAGCCTAGGTTGCCCGGAACGTAGATATGACCATAACCTTCACACGGGTTGCAATTATTCGTTTTATACGGTGTAAAGGCTGTTGTATCTATTTTGTATTTTATTCTTCTGGTGTTGACTTCTTAGGCCCTAACTATTCGATCTGGTGGAACAACGACGTAGAGTGAAGTATAGGTTGCCCGGAACGTAGAAATGACCATTACTTTCACACTGTTTGCAATTATTCCTTTCATACCATGGAAAAGCTGTTGTATTTATATCGTATTTTATGCTTCTGGCGTTGACTTCTAAGGACCTAACTATTCGCTCTGGTGGAGCAACGCCCTAGAGTGAAGCCTAGGTTGCTCGGAATGTAGAAATGACCATAGCTTTCACACTCGTTGCAATTATTCGTTTTATACGATGGAAAAACTGTTGTATTTATATTGTATTTTATGCTTCTGGCGTCCACTTCTTAGGCCCTAACTATTCGATCTGGTGGAACAACGCCCTAGGGTGAAGCCTAGGCTGCCCGGAACGTAGAAATGACCATAACTTTTACACTGGTAGCAATTATTCGTTTTATACGATGGAAAAACTGTTGTATTTTAATTGTATTTTATGCATTTAGCGATGAATTCTAAGTCCCTAGCTATTCGATCTGGTGGAGCAACGCCATAGAGTGACGCCTAGCTTGCTCGGAACGTAGAAATGACCATTACTTTCACACTGGTTGCAATTATTCGTTCTTTACGATGGAAAAGCTGTTGTATTTATATTGTATTTTATGCCTCTGGCGTTGACTTCTAAGGCCCCAGCAATTCGATCTAGTGGAGCAACGCCCTAGAGTGTAGCCTAGGTTGCCCGGAACGTAGAAATGACCATCACTTTCAAACTGGTTGCAATTATTCGTTTTATACGGTTGAAAAGCTGTTGCATTTATATTGTATTTTATGCTTCTGGCGTTGACTTCTTAGGCCCTAACTATTCCCTCTGGTGCATCAACACGCTAGAGTGAAACCTACGTTGCCCGGAACGTAGAAATGACCATTCCTTTCACACTGGTTGCAATTATTCCTGTTATACAATGGAAAAACTGTTGTATTTTAATTGTATTTTATGCTTTTAGCGATGAATTCTAAGTCCCTAGCTATTCGATCTGGTGGAGCAACGCCATAGAGTGACGCCTAGCTTGCTCGGAACGTAGAAATGACCATTACTTTCACACTGGTTGCAATTATTCGTTTTATACGATGGAAAAGCTGTTGTATTTATATCGTATTTTATGCTTCTGGCATTGACTTCTTATGACCTAACTATTCGATCTAGTGGATCAACGCCCTGGAGTGAAACCTAGGTTGCCCGGAACGTAGAAATGACCAGTACTTTCACACTGTTTGCAGTTATTCCTGTTATACGATGGAAAAACTGTTGTACTTATATTGTATTTTATTCTTATGGCGTTGACTTCTAAGGCCCTAACTATTCGATCTGGTGGAGCAACACCCTGGAGTGAAGCCTATGTTGCCCGGAACGTAGAAATGACCATTACTTTCACACTGTTTGCAATTATTCCTTTTATACGATGGAAAAGCTGTTGTATTTATATCGTATTTTATGCTTCTGGCGTTGACTTCTGAGGCCGTAGCTATTCGATATGGTGGAGCCCCGCCATAGAGTGAAGCCTAGGTTGCTCGGAACGCAGAAATGACCACTACTTTCACACTGTTTGCAATTATTCATTTAATACGATGGAAAAGCTGTTGTATTTATATCGTATTTTATGCTTCGGGCGTTGACTTCTTAGGCCCTAACACTTCGATCTGGTGGAGCAACGCCCTACAGTGAAGCCTAGGTTGCCCGGAACGTAGATATGACCATAACCTTCACACGGGTTGCAATTATTCGTTTTATACGGTGTAAAGGCTGTTGTATCTATTTTGTATTTTATTCTTCTGGTGTTGACTTCTTAGGCCCTAACTATTCGATCTGGTGGAACAACGACGTAGAGTGAAGTATAGGTTGCCCGGAACGTAGAAATGACCATTACTTTCACACTGTTTGCAATTATTCCTTTCATACCATGGAAAAGCTGTTGTATTTATATCGTATTTTATGCTTCTGGCGTTGACTTCTAAGGACCTAACTATTCGCTCTGGTGGAGCAACGCCCTAGAGTGAAGCCTAGGTTGCTCGGAATGTAGAAATGACCATAGCTTTCACACTCGTTGCAATTATTCGTTTTATACGATGGAAAAACTGTTGTATTTATATTGTATTTTATGCTTCAGGCGTTGACTTCTGAGGCCGTAGCTATTCGATGTGGTGGAAGAACGCCATAGAGTGAAGCCTAGGTTGCCCGGAACGTAGAAATTTCCATATCTTTCACACTGTTTGCAATTATTCATTTTATACGGTGGCAAAACTGTTGCATTTATATTGTATTTTATGCTTCTGGCGTTGACTTCTAAGGACCTAACTATTCGATCTAGTGGAGCAACGCCCTAGGGTGAAGCCTAGGTTGCCCGGAACGTAGAAATGACCATTACTTTCACACTGTTTGCAATTATTCCTCTTATACGATGGAAAAGCGGTTGTATTTATATTGTATTTTATGCTTGTGGCGTTGACTTCTAAGGACCTAACTATTCGATCTGGTGGAGCAACGCCCTAGAGTGAAGCCTAGGTTGCTCGGAATATAGAAATGACCATAACTTTCACACTGGTTGCAATTATTCGTTTTCTGCGATGGAAAAACTGTTGTATTTATATTGTATTTTATGCTTCTGGCGTTGACTTATTAGGCCCTAACTATTCGATCTGTTGGAGCAATGCCTCAGAGTTAAGTCTAGGATGGCCGAAACGCCGAAATGATCATTACTTTCACGCTTGTTGCAATTATTCCTGTTATACGATGAAAAGACCGTTGCATTTTTATTGTATTTTGTGCTTCAGGCGTAGGCTTCTAAGGCCGTAGCTATTCGATATGGTGGAGCACCTCCCTAGAGTGAAGCCTAGGTTGCTCGGAATATAGAAATGACCATAACTTTCACACTGGTTGCAATTATTCGTTTTCTACGATGGAAAAACTGTTGCATTTATATTGTATTTTATGCTTCTGGCGTTCACTTCTTAGGCCCTAACTATTCCATCTGGTGGAGCACCGCCATAGAGTGAAGCCTAGGTTTCCCGGAACGTAGCAATGACCATAACTTTTACACTGGTAGCAATTATTCGTTTCATACAATGGAAAAACTGTTCTATTTATTTTGTATTTAATGCTGCGGGCGTTGGCTTCGAAGGCCCTAACTGTTTGATCTGGAGGACCAACGCCCTAGAGTGATGCCTAGGTTGCCCGGAACGTAGAAATGACCATAACTTTCACACTGGTTGCTATTATTCGTTTTATAAGATGGAAAAACTGTTATATTTATATTGTATTTTATGCTTCAGGCGTTGACTTCTGAGGCCGTAGCTATTCGATGTGGTGGAAGAACGCCATAGAGTGAAGCCTAGGTTGCCCGGAACGTAGAAATTTCCATATCTTTCACACTGTTTGCAATTATTCATTTTATACGGTGGCAAAACTGTTGCATTTATATTGTATTTTATGCTTCTGGCGTTGACTTCTAAGGACCTAACTATTCGATCTAGTGGAGCAACGCCCTAGGGTGAAGCCTAGGTTGCCCGGAACGTAGAAATGACCATTACTTTCACACTGTTTGCAATTATTCCTCTTATACGATGGAAAAGCGGTTGTATTTATATTGTATTTTATGCTTCTGGCGTTGACTTCTTAGGCCCTAACTATTCGATCTGGTGGAGCAAAGCCTCAGAGTTAAGTCTAGGATGCCCGAAACGCCGAAATGATCATTATTTTCACGCTTATTGCAATTATTCCTGTAATACGATGAAACGACTGTTGTATTTTTATTGTATCTTATGTTCCTGGCGTTGACTTCTAAGGCCCTAACTATTCGATCTGGTGGAGCAACACCCTGGAGTGAAGCCTAGGTTGCCCGGAACGTGGAAATGACCAGAACTCTCACACTGGTTGCAATTATTCGTTTTATACGATGTAAAAGCTGTTGTATTTATATCGTATTTTATGCTTCTGGCGTTGACTTCTTAGGCCCTAACTATTCGACCTGGTGGAGCAACGCCCTAGAGTGAAACCTAGGTTGCCCGGAACGTAGAAATGACCATTACATTCACACTGGTTGCAATTATTCCTGTTATACGATGGAAAAACTGTTGTATTTTTATTGTATTCTATGCTTCTGGCGTTTAATTCTAAGTCGCGAGCTATTTGATCTGGTGGAGCAACCACCTAGAGTGATGCCTAGGTTGCCCGGAACGTAGAAATGACAAGTACTTTCACACTGTTTGGTATTATTCTTTTTGTACGATGGAAAAGCTGTTGTATTTATATCGTATTTTATGCTTCTGGCGTTGACTTCTTAGGCCCTAACTGTCCGATCTGGTGGACCAACGCCCTAGAGTGAAGCCTAGGTTATCCGGAACGTAGAAATGACCAGTACATTCACACTGGTTGCAGTTATTCCTGTAAAACAATGGAAAAACTGATGCATCTTTATTGTATTTTATGCTTCTGGCGTTGATTTCTTAGGTCCTAACTATTCGATCTGGTTGAAGAACGCCGTAGCGTGAAGCCTAGGTTGCCCGGAACGTAGGAATAACCATTACGTTCACACTGTTTGCAATTATTCCTTTTATACGATGGAAAAGCTGTTGTATTTATATCGTATTTTATGCTTCTGGCGTTGACTTCTTAGGCCCTAACTATACGATCTGGTGAAGCAACGCCCTAGAGTGAAGCGTAGGTTGCTCGGAATGTAGAAATAACCATAACTTTCACACTGGTTGCTATTATTCGTTTTATACGTTGGAATAACTGTTATATTTATATTGTATTTATGCTTCTGGCGTTGACTTCTGAGGCCGTTGCTATTCGATGTGGTGGAAGAACGCCATAGAGTGAAGCCTAGGTTGCCCGGAACGTAGAAATGACCATAACTTTCACACTGGTAGCAATAATTCGTTTTATACAATGGAAAAACTGTTCTACTTATTTTGTATTTAATGCTTCGGGAGTTGACTTCTAAGGCCCTAACTGTTTGATCTGGTGGAGTAACGCCCTAGAGTGAAGCCTAGGTTGCCTGGAACGTAGAAATGACCATCACTTTCACACGGGTTGCAGTTATTCCTGTTATAGGATGGAAAGGCTGTTGTATTTATATTGTATTTTATGCTTCTGGCGTTGACTCCTGAGGCCGTTGCTATTCGATGTGGTGGAAGAACGCCATACAGTGAAGCCTAGGTTGCCCGGAACGTAGAATGACCATAACTTTCACACTGGTTGCAATTATTTGTTTTATACGATGGAAAAGCTGTTGTATTTATATCGTATTTTATGCTTCGGGCGTTGACTTCTAAGGCCCTAACTGTTTGATCTGGTGGAGCAACGCCCTAGAGTGAAGCCTAGGTTGCCCGTAACGTAGAAATGACCATAACTTTCACACTGGTTGCTATTACCCTTTTTATACGATTGTAAAGCCGTTATATTTATATTGTATTTTATGCTTCTGGCGTTGACTTCGGAGGCCGTTGCTATTCGATGTGGTGGAAGAACGCCATAGAGTGAAGCCTAGGTAGCCCGGAACGTAGAAATGTCCATATTTTTCACACTGTTTGCAATTATTCGTTTTATGCGATGGAAAAACTGTTCTATTTATTTTGTATTTTATGCTTCTGGCGTTGACTTCTAAGGACCTAACTATTCGATCTGGTGGAGAAACGCCCTAGAGTGAAGCCTAGGTTGCTCGTAATGTAGAAATAACCATAACTTTCACACTGGTTGCAATTATTCGTTTTTTACGATGGAAAAGCTGTTGTATTTATATTGTATTTTATGCCTCTGGCGTTGACTTCTAAGGCCCTAGCTATTCGATCTAGTGGAGCAACGCCCTAGGGTCAAGCCTAGGTTGCCCGGAACGTAGAAATGACCATTACTTTCACACTGTTTGCAATTATTCCTTTTATACGATGGAAAAGCGGTTGTATTTATATTGTATTTTATGCTTCTGGCGTTGACTTCTTAGGCCCTAACTATTCGATCTGGTGGAGCAAAGCCTCAGAGTTAAGTCTAGGATGCCGCAAACGCCGAAATGATCATTATTTTCACGCTTATTGCAATTATTCCTGTAATACGATGAAACGACTGTTGTATTTTTATTGTATCTTATGTTCCTGGCGTTGACTTCTAAGGCCCTAACTATTCGATCTGGTGGAGCAACACCCTGGAGTGAAGCCTATGTTGCCCGGGACGTGGAAATGACCAGAACTCTCACACTGGTTGCAATTATTCGTTTTATACGATGTAAAAGCTGTTGTATTTATATCGTATTTTATGCTTCTGGCGTTGACTTCTTAGGCCCTAACTATTCGACCTGGTGGAGCAACGCCCTAGAGTGAAACCTAGGTTGCCCGGAACGTAGAAATGACCATTACATTCACACTGGTTGCAATTATTCCTGTTATACGATGGAAAAACTGTTGTATTTTTATTGTATTCTATGCTTCTGGCGTTTAATTCTAAGTCGCGAGCTATTTGATCTGGTGGAGCAACCACCTAGAGTGATGCCTAGGTTGCCCGGAACGTAGAAATGACAAGTACTTTCACACTGTTTGGTATTATTCTTTTTGTACGATGGAAAAGCTGTTGTATTTATATCGTATTTTATGCTTCTGGCGTTGACTTCTTAGGCCCTAACTGTCCGATCTGGTGGAACAACGCCCTAGAGTGAAGCCTAGGTTATCCGGAACGTAGAAATGACCAGTACATTCACACTGGTTGCAGTTATTCCTGTAAAACAATGGAAAAACTGATGCATCTTTATTGTATTTTATGCTTCTGGCGTTGATTTCTTAGGTCCTAACTATTCGATCTGGTTGAACAACGCCGTAGAGTGAAGCCTAGGTTGCCCGGAACGTAGGAATAACCATTACTTTCACACTGTTTGCAATTATTCCTTTTATACGATTGAAAAGCTGTTGTATTTATATCGTATTTTATGCTTCCGGCGTTGACTTCTTAGGCCCTAACTATTCGATCTGGTGAAGCAACGCCCTAGAGTGAAGCGTAGGTTGCTCGGAATGTAGAAATAACCATAACTTTCACACTGGTTGCTATTATTCGTTTTATACGATGGAAAAACTGTTATATTTATATTGTATTTATGCTTCTGGCGTTGACTTCTGAGGCCGTTGCTATTCGATGTGGTGGAAGAACGCCATAGAGTGAAGCCTAGGTTGCCCGGAACGTAGAAATGACCATTACTTTTACACTGGTACCAATTATTCGTTTTATACAATGGAAAGACTGTTCTATTTATTTTGTATTTAATGCTTCTGGCGTTGACTTCTTAGGCCCTAACTATTCGATCCGGTGGAGCGATGCCTCAGAGTTAAGTCTAGGATGCCCGAAACGCCGAAATGATCATTACACTCACGCTTGTTGCAATTATTCATGTTATAGGATGGAAAGACTGTTGTATTTTTATTGTATTTTATACTTCAGGCGTTGACTTCTGAGGCCGTAGCTATCCGATGTGGTGGAAGAACGCCATACAGTGAAGCCTAGGTTGCCCGGAACGTAGAAATGACCATAACTTTCACACTGGTTGCAATTATTTGTTTTATACGATGGAAAAGCTGTTGTATTTATATTGTATTTTATGCTTCTGGCGTTGACTTCTTAGGCCCTAACTATTCGACCAGGGGGAGCGATGCCTCAGAGTTAAGTCTAGGATGCCCGAAACGCCGAAATGATCATTACATTCACGCTTGTTGCAATTATTCGTTTTATACGATGGAAAAGCTGTGGTATTTATATCGTATTTTATGCTTCTGGCGGTGACTTCTTAGGCCCTAACTATTCGATCTGGTGGAGCAACGCCCTAGAGTGAAACCTAGTTTGCCCGGAACGTAGAACTGACCATTACTTTCACACTGGTTGCAATTATTCCTGTTATACGATGGAAAAACTGTTGCATCTTTATTGTATTTTATGCTTCTGGCGTTGACTTCTAAGTCCCTAACTATTCGATCTGGTGGAGCAACGCACTAGAGTGAAGCCTAGGATGCCCGGAACGTAGAAATGACCATAACTTTCACACTGGTTGCAATTATTCGTTTTATACGTCCGAAAAGCTGTGGTATTTATGTCGTATTTTATGCTTCGGCCGTTGACTTCTAAGGCCCTAACTATTCCATCTGTTGGAGCAACGCCCTAGGGTGAAGCCTAGGTTGCCCGGAAAGTAGAAAATGACCATAACTTTCATACTGGTTGCAATTATTCGTTTTATACGATGGAAAAACTGTTGTATTTATATTGTATTTTATGCTTCTGGCGTTGACTTCTAAGGCAGTAACTTTTCGATCTGGTTGAGCAACGCAATAGAGTGAAGCCTAAGTTGCCCGGAACGTAGAATTGGCCATCACTTTCAAACTGGTTGCAATTATTCCTGTTATATGATGGTAACACTGTTGTATTTTTTTTGCATTTTATGGTTCGGGCGTTGACTTCTACGGCCCCAACTATACGATCAGGTGGAACAATGCCTCAGAGTTAAGTCTAGGATGCCCGAAACGCCGAAATGGTCATTACTTTCACGCTTGTTTCAATTATTCCTCTTATACGATGAAAAGGCTGTTGTATTTTTATTGTATTTTATGCTTCAGGCGTAGGCTTCTAAGGCCGTAGCTATTCGATGTGGTGGAAGAACGCCATAGAGTGAAGCCTAGGTTGCCCGGAACGTAGAAATGACCATTACTTTCACACTGTTTGCAATTATTCCTTTTATACGATGGAAAAGCTGTTGTATTTATATCGTATTTTATGCTTCTGGCGTTGACTTCTGAGGCCCTAACTATTCGATCTGGTGGAACAACGCCGTAGAGTGAAGTCTAGGTTGCCCGGAACGTAGAAATGACCATTACTTTCACACTGTTTGCAATTATTCCTTTCATACCATGGAAAAGCTGTTGTATTTATATCGTATTTTATGCTTCTGGCGTTGACTTCTAAGGACCTAACTATTCGCTCTGGTGGAGCAACGCCCTAGAGTGAAGCCTAGGTTGCTCGGAATGTAGAAATGACCATAGCTTTCACACTCGTTGCAATTATTCGTTTTATACGATGGAAAAACTGTTGTATTTATATTGTATTTTATGCTTCTGGCGTCCACTTCTTAGGCCCTAACTATTCGATCTGGTGGAACAACGCCATAGGGTGAAGCCTAGGCTGCCCGGAACGTAGAAATGACCATAACTTTTACACTGGTAGCAATTATTCGTTTTATACGATGGAAAAACTGTTGTATTTATATTGTATTTAATGCTTCTGGCGTTCACTTCTTAGGCCCTAACTGTTTGATCTGGTGAAGCAACGCCATAGAGTGAAGCCTAGGTTGCCCGGAACGTAGAAATGACAATTACTTTCACACTGTTTGCAATTATTCCTTTTATACGATGCAAAAGCTGTTGTATTTATATCGTATTTTATGCTTGTGGCGTTGACTTCTAAGGACCTAACTATTCGATCTGGTGGAGCAACGCCCTAGAGTGAAGCCTAGGTTGCTCGGAATATAGAAATGACCATAACTTTCACACTGGTTGCAATTATTCGTTTTCTGCGATGGAAAAACTGTTGCATTTATATTGTATTTTATGCTTCTGGCGTTGACTTATTAGGCCCTAACTATTCGATCTGTTGGAGCAATGCCTCAGAGTTAAGTCTAGGATGGCCGAAACGCCGAAATGATCATTACTTTCACGCTTGTTGCAATTATTCCTGTTATACGATGAAAAGACCGTTGCATTTTTATTGTATTTTGTGCTTCAGGCGTAGGCTTCTAAGGCCGTAGCTATTCGATATGGTGGAGCACCTCCCTAGAGTGAAGCCTAGGTTGCTCGGAATATAGAAATGACCATAACTTTCACACTGGTTGCAATTATTCGTTTTCTACGATGGAAAAACTGTTGCATTTATATTGTATTTTATGCTTCTGGCGTTCACTTCTTAGGCCCTAACTATTCCATCTGGTGGAGCACCGCCATAGAGTAAAGCCTAGGTTTCCCGGAACGTAGAAATGACCATAACTTTTACACTGGTAGCAATTATTCGTTTCATACAATGGAAAAACTGTTCTATTTATTTTGTATTTAATGCTGCGGGCGTTGGCTTCGAAGGCCCTAACTGTTTGATCTGGAGGACCAACGCCCTAGAGTGATGCCTAGGTTGCCCGGAACGTAGAAATGACCATAACTTTCACACTGGTTGCTATTATTCGTTTTATACGATGGAAAAGCTGTTGTATTTATACCGTATTTTATGCTTCTGGCGTTGACTTCTTAGGCCCTAACTATTCGATCTGGTGGAACAACGCCGTAGAGTGAAGCCTAGGTTCCCCGGAACGTAGAAATGACCATTACTTTCACACTGTTTGCAATTACTCGTTTTATACGATGGAAAAACTGTTGCATCTTTATCGTATTTTATGCTTCTGGCGTCGACTTCTTAGGCCGTAACTATCCGATCTGGTGGAGCAACGCCCTAGAGTGACGCCTAGGTTGCTCGGAATGTAGAAATGACCATAAGTTGCATACTGGTTGCAATTATTCGTTTTATACGATGGAAAGGCTGTTGTATTTATATTGTGTTTTATGCTTCTGGCGTTGACTTCTAAGGCCCTAACTATTCAATCTGTTGGAGCAACGCCCTAGAGTGAAGCCTAGGTTGCTCGGAAAGTAGAAATGGCCATAAGTTTCATACTGGTTGCAATTATTCGTTTTATACGATGGAAAGGCTGTTGTATTTATATTGTGTTTTATGCTTCTGGCGTTGACTTCTAAGGCCCTAACTATTCAATCTGTTGGAGCAACGCCCTAGAGTGAAGCCTAGGTTGCTCGGAAAGTAGAAATGAGCATAAGTTTCATCCTGGTTGCAATCATTCGTTTTATACGATGGAAAAGCTGTTGTATTTATATTGTATTTTATTCCTCTGGCGTTGACTTCTAAGGCCCTAGCTGTTCGATCTAGTGGAGCAACGCCCTAGAGTGAAGCTGAGGTTGCCCGGAACGTAGAAATGACCGTAACTTTCACACTGGTTGCTATCTTTCGTTTTATACGATGGAAAGACTGTTATATTTATATTGTATTTTATGCTTCTGGCGTTCACTTCATAGGCCCTAACTATTCGATCTGGTGGAACAACGCCCTAGAGTGAAGCCTAGGTTGCCCGGAACGAAGAAATGACCATTACTTTCACACTGTTTGCAATTATTCCTTTTATACGATGGAAAAGCTGTTGTATTTATATCGTATTTTATGCTTCTGGCGTTGACTTCTGAGGCCGTAGCTATTCGATATGGTGGAGCCCCGCCATAGAGTGAAGCCTAGGTTGCTCGGAACGCAGAAATGACCACTACTTTCACACAGTTTGCAATTATTCATTTAATACGAAGGAAAAGCTGTTGTATTTATATCGTGTTTTATGCTTCGGGCGCTGACTTCTTAGGCCCTAACACTTCGATCTGGTGGAGCAACGCCCTACAGTGAAGCCTAGGTTGCCCGGAACGTAGATATGACCATAACCTTCACACGGGTTGCAATTATTCGTTTTATACGGTGTAAAGGCTGTTGTATCTATTTTGTATTTTATTCTTCTGGCGTTCACTTCTTAGGCCCTAACTATTCGATCTGGTGGAGCAACACCCTACAGTGAAGCCTAGGTTGCCCGGAACGTAGATATGACCATAACCTTCACACAGGTTGCAATTATTCGTTTTATACGGTGTAAAGGCTGTTGCATTTATTTTGTATTTTATTCTTCTGGTGTTGACTTCTTAGGCCCTAACTATTCGATCTGGTGGAACAACGCCGTAGAGTGAAGCCTAGGTTGCCCGGAACGTAGAAATGACCATTACTTTCACACTGATTGCAATTATTCCCTTCATACCATGGAAAAGCTGTTGTATTTATATCGTATTTTATGCTTCTGGCGTTGACTTCTAAGGAGCTAACTATTCGATCTGGTGGAGCAACGCCCTAGAGTGAAGCCTATGTTGCTCGGAATGTAGAAATAACCATAACTTTCACACTGGTTGCAATTATTCGTTCTTTACGATGGAAAAGCTGTTGTATTTATATTGTATTTTATGCCTCTGGCGTTGACTTCTAAGGCCCCAGCAATTCGATCTAGTGGAGCAACGCCCTAGAGTGTAGCCTAGGTTGCCCGGAACGTAGAAATGACCATCACTTTCAAACTGGTTGCAATTAATCCTGTTATACGATGGAAAAACTGTTGTATTTTTATTGCATTTTATGCTTCGGGCGTTGACTTATAAGGCCCTGACTATTCAATCTGTTGGAGCAACGCCCTAGAGTGAAGCCTAGGTTGCTCGGAATGTAGAAATGACCATAGCTTTCACACTGGTTGCAATTATTCGTTTTATACGATGGAAAAACTGTTGTATTTATATTGTATTTTATGCTTCAGGCGTAGGCTTCTAAGGCCGTAGCTATTCCATATGGTGGAGCACCGCCCTAGAGTGAAGCCTAGGTTGCTCGGAACGCAGAAATGACCACTACTTTCACACAGTTTGCAATTATTCATTTAATACGATGGGAAAGCTGTTGTATTTATATCGTATTTTATGCTTCGGGCGTTGACTTCTTAGGCCCTAACACTTCGATCTGGTGGAGCAACACCCTACAGTGAAGCCTAGGTTGCCCGGAACGTAGATATGACCATAACCTTCACACAGGTTGCAATTATTCGTTTTATACGGTGTAAAGGCTGTTGCATTTGTTTTGTATTTTATTCTTCTGGTGTTGACTTCTTAGGCCCTAACTATTCGATCTGGTGGAACAACGCCGTAGAGTGAAGCCTAGGTTGCCCGGAACGTAGAAATGACCATTACTTTCACACTGTTTGCAATTATTCCCTTCATACCATGGAAAAGCTGTTGTATTTATATCGTATTTTATGCTTCTGGCGTTGACTTCTAAGGACCTAACTATTCGATCTGGTGGAGCAACGCCCTAGAGTGAAGCCTAGGTTGCTCGGAATGTAGAAATAACCATAACTTTCACACTGGTTGCAATTATTCGTTCTTTACGATGGAAAAGCTGTTGTATTTATATTGTATTGTATGCCTCTGGCGTTGACTTCTAAGGCCCTAGCAATTCGATCTAGTGGAGCAACGCCCTAGAGTGTAGCCTAGGTTGCCCGGAACGTAGAAATGACCATCACTTTCAAACTGGTTGCAATTAATCCTGTTATACGATGGAAAAACTGTTGTATTTTTATTGCATTTTATGCTTCGGGCGTTGACTTATAAGGCCCTGACTATTCAATCTTTTGGAGCAACGCCCTAGAGTGAAGCCTAGGTTGCTCGGAATGTAGAAATGACCATAGCTTTCACACTCGTTGCAATTATTCGTTTTATACGATGGAAAAACTGTTGTATTTATATTGTATTTTATGCTTCTGGCGTCCACTTCTTAGGCCCTAACAATTCGATCTGGTGGAACAACGCCCTAGGGTGAAGCCTAGGCTGCCCGCAACGTAGAAATGACCATAACTTTTACACTGGTAGCAATTATTCGTTTTATACGATGGAAAAACTGTTGTATTTATATTGTATTTAATGCTTCTGGCGTTCACTTCTTAGGCCCTAACTGTTTGATCTGGTGAAGCAACGCCATAGAGTGAAGCCTAGGTTGCCCGGAACGTAGAAATGACAATTACTTTCACACTGTTTGCAATTATTCCTTTTATACGATGCAAAAGCTGTTGTATTTATATCGTATTTTATGCTTGTGGCGTTGACTTCTAAGGACCTAACTATTCGATCTGGTGGAGCAACGCCCTAGAGTGAAGCCTAGGTTGCTCGGAATATAGAAATGACCATAACTTTCACACTGGTTGCAATTATTCGTTTTCTGCGATGGAAAAACTGTTGTATTTATATTGTATTTTATGCTTCTGGCGTTGACTTATTAGGCTCTAACTATTCGATCTGTTGGAGCAATGCCTCAGAGTTAAGTCTAGGATGGCCGAAACGCCGAAATGATCATTACTTTCACGCTTGTTGCAATTATTCCTGTTATACGATGAAAAGACCGTTGCATTTTTATTGTATTTTGTGCTTCAGGCGTAGGCTTCTAAGGCCGTAGCTATTCGATATGGTGGAGCACCTCCCTAGAGTGAAGCCTAGGTTGCTCGGAATATAGAAATGACCATAACTTTCACACTGGTTGCAATTATTCGTTTTCTAAGATGGAAAAACTGTTGCATTTATATTGTATTTTATGCTTCTGGCGTTCACTGCTTAGGGCCTAACTATTCGATCTGATGGAACAATGCCCTAGGGCGAAGCCTAGGTAGCCCGGAACGTAGAAATGACCATAACTTTTACACTGGTAGCAATTATTTTTTTTATACAATTGAAAAACTGTTCTATTTATTTTGTATTTTATGCTTCGGGCGTTGACTCCTTTGGCCCTAACAATTCGATCTGGTGGAGCAACGCCCTAGAGTGAAGCCTATGTTCCCTGGAACGTACAAATGACCATCACTTTCACACGGGTTGCAATTATTCCTGTTATAGGATGGAAAGGCTGTTGTATTTTTATTGCATTTTATGCTTCTGGCGTTCACTTCTTAGGCCCTGACTATTCGATCTGGTGGAACAACGCCCTAGGGTGAAGTCTAGGTAGCCCGGAACGTAGAAATGACCATAACTTTTACACTGGTAGCAATTATTCGTTTTATACGATGAAAAAACTGTTGTATTTATATTGTATGTAATGCTTCTGGCGTTCACTTCTTAGGCCCTAACTGTTTGATCTGGTGAAGCAACGCCATAGAGTGAAGCCTAGGTTGCCCGGAACGTAGAAATGACAATTACTTTCACACTGTTTGCAATTATTCCTTTTATACGATGCAAAAGCTGTTGTAGTTATATCGTATTTTATGCTTGTGGCGTTGAGTTCTAAGGACCTAACTATTCGATCTGGTGGAGCAACGCCCTAGAGTGAAGCCTAGGTTGCCCGGAACGTAGAAATGACCATAACTTTTACACTGGTAGCAATTATTCGTTTTCTGCGTTGGAAAAACTGTTGTATTTATATTGTATTTTATGCCTCTGGCGTTGACTTCTAAGGCCCTAGCAATTCGATCTAGTGGAGGAACGCCATAGAGTGAAGCCTAGGTTGCCAGGAACGTAGAAATGACCATCACTTTCAAACTGGTTGCAATTAATCCTGTTATACGATGGAAGAACTGTTGTATTTTTATTGCATTTTATGCTTCGGGCGTTGACTTATAAGGCCCTGACTATTCAATCTGTTGGAGCACCGCCCTAGAGTGAAGCCTAGGTTGCTCGGAATGTGGAAATGACCATAGCTTTCACACTGTTTGCAATTATTCGTTTTATACGATGGAAAAACTGTTGTATTTATATTGTATTTTATGCTTCTGGCGTTGACTTCTTAGGCCCTAACTATTCGATCTGGTGGAGCAATGCCTCAGAGTTAAGTCTAGGATGCCCGAAACGCCGAAATGATCATTATTTTCACGCTTGTTGCAATTATTCCTGTTATACGATGAAAAGACCGTTGTATTTTGATTGTATTTAATGCTTCAGGCGTAGGCTTCTAAGGCCGTACCTATTCGATATGGCGGAGCACCGCCCTAGAGTGAAGCCTAGGTTGCTCGGAATATAGAAATGACCATAACTTTCACACTGGTTGCAATTATTCATTTTATACGGTGGCAAAGCTGTTGCATTTATATTGTATTTTATGCTTCTGGCGTTGACTCCTTAGGCCCTAACTATTCAATCTGGTGGAGCAGTGCCTCGGAGTTAAGTCTAGGATTCCCGAAACGCCGAAATGATCATTACTTTCACGCATGTTGCAATTATTCCGGTTATACGATGAAAAGACTGTTGTATTTGTATTGTATTTTATGCTTCAGGCGTAGGCTTCTAAGGCCGTAGCTATTCGATATGGTGGAGCACCGCCCTAGAGTGAAGCCTAGGTTGCTCGGAACGCAGAAATGACCACTACTTTCACACAGTTTGCAATCATTCATTTAATTCGATGGGAAAGCTGTTGTATTTATATCGTATTTTATGCTTCGGGCGTTGACTTCTTAGGCCATAACACTTCGATCTGGTGGAGCAACACCCTACAGTGAAGCCTAGGTTGCCCGGAACGTAGATATGACCATAACCTTCACACAGGTTGCAATTATTCGTTTTATACGGTGTAAAGGCTGTTGCATTTATTTTGTATTTTATTTTTCTGGTGTTGACTTCTTAGGCCCTAACTATTCGATCTGGTGGAACAACGCCGTAGAGTGAAGCCTAGGTTGCCCGGAACGTAGAAATGACCATTACTTTCACACTGTTTGCAATTATTCCCTTCATACCATGGAAAAGCTGTTGTATTTATATCGTATTTTATGCTTCTGGCGTTGACTTCTAAGGACCTAACTATTCGATCTGGTGGAGCAACGCCCTAGAGTGAAGCCTAGGTTGCTCGGAATGTAGAAATAACCATAACTTTCACACTGGTTGCAATTATTCGTTCTTTACGATGGAAAAGCTGTTGTATTTATATTGTATTTTATGCCTCTGGCGTTGACTTCTAAGGCCCCAGCAATTCGATCTAGTGGAGCAACGCCCTAGAGTGTAGCCTAGGTTGCCCGGAACGTAGAAATGACCATCACTTTCAAACTGGTTGCAATTATTCGTTTTATACGATTGAAAAGCTGTTGCATTTATATTGTATTTTATGCTTCTGGCGTTGACTTCTTAGGCCCTAACTATTCCCTCTGGTGCATCAACACGCTAGAGTGAAACCTACGTTGCCCGGAACGTAGAAATGACCATTCCTTTCACACTGGTTGCAATTATTCCTGTTATACAATGGAAAAACTGTTGTATTTTAATTGTATTTTATGCTTTTAGCGATGAATTCTAAGTCCCTAGCTATTCGATCTGGTGGAGCAACGCCATAGAGTGACGCCTAGCTTGCTCGGAACGTAGAAATGACCATTACTTTCACACTGGTTGCAATTATTCGTTTTATACGATGGAAAAGCTGTTGTATTTATATCGTATTTTATGCTTCTGGCATTGACTTCTTATGACCTAACTATTCGATCTAGTGGATCAACGCCCTGGAGTGAAACCTAGGTTGCCCGGAACGTAGAAATGACCAGTACTTTCACACTGTTTGCAGTTATTCCTGTTATACGATGGAAAAACTGTTGTACTTATATTGTATTTTATTCTTATGGCGTTGACTTCTAAGGCCCTAACTATTCGATCTGGTGGAGCAACACCCTGGAGTGAAGCCTATGTTGCCCGGAACGTAGAAATGACCATTACTTTCACACTGTTTGCAATTATTCCTTTTATACGATGGAAAAGCTGTTGTATTTATATCGTATTTTATGCTTCTGGCGTTGACTTCTGAGGCCGTAGCTATTCGATATGGTGGAGCCCCGCCATAGAGTGAAGCCTAGGTTGCTCGGAACGCAGAAATGACCACTACTTTCACACTGTTTGCAATTATTCATTTAATACGATGGAAAAGCTGTTGTATTTATATCGTATTTTATGCTTCGGGCGTTGACTTCTTAGGCCCTAACACTTCGATCTGGTGGAGCAACGCCCTACAGTGAAGCCTAGGTTGCCCGGAACGTAGATATGACCATAACCTTCACACGGGTTGCAATTATTCGTTTTATACGGTGTAAAGGCTGTTGTATCTATTTTGTATTTTATTCTTCTGGTGTTGACTTCTTAGGCCCTAACTATTCGATCTGGTGGAACAACGACGTAGAGTGAAGTATAGGTTGCCCGGAACGTAGAAATGACCATTACTTTCACACTGTTTGCAATTATTCCTTTCATACCATGGAAAAGCTGTTGTATTTATATCGTATTTTATGCTTCTGGCGTTGACTTCTAAGGACCTAACTATTCGCTCTGGTGGAGCAACGCCCTAGAGTGAAGCCTAGGTTGCTCGGAATGTAGAAATGACCATAGCTTTCACACTCGTTGCAATTATTCGTTTTATACGATGGAAAAACTGTTGTATTTATATTGTATTTTATGCTTCTGGCGTCCACTTCTTAGGCCCTAACTATTCGATCTGGTGGAACAACGCCCTAGGGTGAAGCCTAGGCTGCCCGGAACGTAGAAATGACCATAACTTTTACACTGGTAGCAATTATTCGTTTTATACGATGGAAAAACTGTTGTATTTTAATTGTATTTTATGCATTTAGCGATGAATTCTAAGTCCCTAGCTATTCGATCTGGTGGAGCAACGCCATAGAGTGACGCCTAGCTTGCTCGGAACGTAGAAATGACCATTACTTTCACACTGGTTGCAATTATTCGTTCTTTACGATGGAAAAGCTGTTGTATTTATATTGTATTTTATGCCTCTGGCGTTGACTTCTAAGGCCCCAGCAATTCGATCTAGTGGAGCAACGCCCTAGAGTGTAGCCTAGGTTGCCCGGAACGTAGAAATGACCATCACTTTCAAACTGGTTGCAATTATTCGTTTTATACGGTTGAAAAGCTGTTGCATTTATATTGTATTTTATGCTTCTGGCGTTGACTTCTTAGGCCCTAACTATTCCCTCTGGTGCATCAACACGCTAGAGTGAAACCTACGTTGCCCGGAACGTAGAAATGACCATTCCTTTCACACTGGTTGCAATTATTCCTGTTATACAATGGAAAAACTGTTGTATTTTAATTGTATTTTATGCTTTTAGCGATGAATTCTAAGTCCCTAGCTATTCGATCTGGTGGAGCAACGCCATAGAGTGACGCCTAGCTTGCTCGGAACGTAGAAATGACCATTACTTTCACACTGGTTGCAATTATTCGTTTTATACGATGGAAAAGCTGTTGTATTTATATCGTATTTTATGCTTCTGGCATTGACTTCTTATGACCTAACTATTCGATCTAGTGGATCAACGCCCTGGAGTGAAACCTAGGTTGCCCGGAACGTAGAAATGACCAGTACTTTCACACTGTTTGCAGTTATTCCTGTTATACGATGGAAAAACTGTTGTACTTATATTGTATTTTATTCTTATGGCGTTGACTTCTAAGGCCCTAACTATTCGATCTGGTGGAGCAACACCCTGGAGTGAAGCCTATGTTGCCCGGAACGTAGAAATGACCATTACTTTCACACTGTTTGCAATTATTCCTTTTATACGATGGAAAAGCTGTTGTATTTATATCGTATTTTATGCTTCTGGCGTTGACTTCTGAGGCCGTAGCTATTCGATATGGTGGAGCCCCGCCATAGAGTGAAGCCTAGGTTGCTCGGAACGCAGAAATGACCACTACTTTCACACTGTTTGCAATTATTCATTTAATACGATGGAAAAGCTGTTGTATTTATATCGTATTTTATGCTTCGGGCGTTGACTTCTTAGGCCCTAACACTTCGATCTGGTGGAGCAACGCCCTACAGTGAAGCCTAGGTTGCCCGGAACGTAGATATGACCATAACCTTCACACGGGTTGCAATTATTCGTTTTATACGGTGTAAAGGCTGTTGTATCTATTTTGTATTTTATTCTTCTGGTGTTGACTTCTTAGGCCCTAACTATTCGATCTGGTGGAACAACGACGTAGAGTGAAGTATAGGTTGCCCGGAACGTAGAAATGACCATTACTTTCACACTGTTTGCAATTATTCCTTTCATACCATGGAAAAGCTGTTGTATTTATATCGTATTTTATGCTTCTGGCGTTGACTTCTAAGGACCTAACTATTCGCTCTGGTGGAGCAACGCCCTAGAGTGAAGCCTAGGTTGCTCGGAATGTAGAAATGACCATAGCTTTCACACTCGTTGCAATTATTCGTTTTATACGATGGAAAAACTGTTGTATTTATATTGTATTTTATGCTTCAGGCGTTGACTTCTGAGGCCGTAGCTATTCGATGTGGTGGAAGAACGCCATAGAGTGAAGCCTAGGTTGCCCGGAACGTAGAAATTTCCATATCTTTCACACTGTTTGCAATTATTCATTTTATACGGTGGCAAAACTGTTGCATTTATATTGTATTTTATGCTTCTGGCGTTGACTTCTAAGGACCTAACTATTCGATCTAGTGGAGCAACGCCCTAGGGTGAAGCCTAGGTTGCCCGGAACGTAGAAATGACCATTACTTTCACACTGTTTGCAATTATTCCTCTTATACGATGGAAAAGCGGTTGTATTTATATTGTATTTTATGCTTGTGGCGTTGACTTCTAAGGACCTAACTATTCGATCTGGTGGAGCAACGCCCTAGAGTGAAGCCTAGGTTGCTCGGAATATAGAAATGACCATAACTTTCACACTGGTTGCAATTATTCGTTTTCTGCGATGGAAAAACTGTTGTATTTATATTGTATTTTATGCTTCTGGCGTTGACTTATTAGGCCCTAACTATTCGATCTGTTGGAGCAATGCCTCAGAGTTAAGTCTAGGATGGCCGAAACGCCGAAATGATCATTACTTTCACGCTTGTTGCAATTATTCCTGTTATACGATGAAAAGACCGTTGCATTTTTATTGTATTTTGTGCTTCAGGCGTAGGCTTCTAAGGCCGTAGCTATTCGATATGGTGGAGCACCTCCCTAGAGTGAAGCCTAGGTTGCTCGGAATATAGAAATGACCATAACTTTCACACTGGTTGCAATTATTCGTTTTCTACGATGGAAAAACTGTTGCATTTATATTGTATTTTATGCTTCTGGCGTTCACTTCTTAGGCCCTAACTATTCCATCTGGTGGAGCACCGCCATAGAGTGAAGCCTAGGTTTCCCGGAACGTAGCATTGACCATAACTTTTACACTGGTAGCAATTATTCGTTTCATACAATGGAAAAACTGTTCTATTTATTTTGTATTTAATGCTGCGGGCGTTGGCTTCGAAGGCCCTAACTGTTTGATCTGGAGGACCAACGCCCTAGAGTGATGCCTAGGTTGCCCGGAACGTAGAAATGACCATAACTTTCACACTGGTTGCTATTATTCGTTTTATAAGATGGAAAAACTGTTATATTTATATTGTATTTTATGCTTCAGGCGTTGACTTCTGAGGCCGTAGCTATTCGATGTGGTGGAAGAACGCCATAGAGTGAAGCCTAGGTTGCCCGGAACGTAGAAATTTCCATATCTTTCACACTGTTTGCAATTATTCATTTTATACGGTGGCAAAACTGTTGCATTTATATTGTATTTTATGCTTCTGGCGTTGACTTCTAAGGACCTAACTATTCGATCTAGTGGAGCAACGCCCTAGGGTGAAGCCTAGGTTGCCCGGAACGTAGAAATGACCATTACTTTCACACTGTTTGCAATTATTCCTCTTATACGATGGAAAAGCGGTTGTATTTATATTGTATTTTATGCTTCTGGCGTTGACTTCTTAGGCCCTAACTATTCGATCTGGTGGAGCAAAGCCTCAGAGTTAAGTCTAGGATGCCCGAAACGCCGAAATGATCATTATTTTCACGCTTATTGCAATTATTCCTGTAATACGATGAAACGACTGTTGTATTTTTATTGTATCTTATGTTCCTGGCGTTGACTTCTAAGGCCCTAACTATTCGATCTGGTGGAGCAACACCCTGGAGTGAAGCCTAGGTTGCCCGGAACGTGGAAATGACCAGAACTCTCACACTGGTTGCAATTATTCGTTTTATACGATGTAAAAGCTGTTGTATTTATATCGTATTTTATGCTTCTGGCGTTGACTTCTTAGGCCCTAACTATTCGACCTGGTGGAGCAACGCCCTAGAGTGAAACCTAGGTTGCCCGGAACGTAGAAATGACCATTACATTCACACTGGTTGCAATTATTCCTGTTATACGATGGAAAAACTGTTGTATTTTTATTGTATTCTATGCTTCTGGCGTTTAATTCTAAGTCGCGAGCTATTTGATCTGGTGGAGCAACCACCTAGAGTGATGCCTAGGTTGCCCGGAACGTAGAAATGACAAGTACTTTCACACTGTTTGGTATTATTCTTTTTGTACGATGGAAAAGCTGTTGTATTTATATCGTATTTTATGCTTCTGGCGTTGACTTCTTAGGCCCTAACTGTCCGATCTGGTGGACCAACGCCCTAGAGTGAAGCCTAGGTTATCCGGAACGTAGAAATGACCAGTACATTCACACTGGTTGCAGTTATTCCTGTAAAACAATGGAAAAACTGATGCATCTTTATTGTATTTTATGCTTCTGGCGTTGATTTCTTAGGTCCTAACTATTCGATCTGGTTGAAGAACGCCGTAGCGTGAAGCCTAGGTTGCCCGGAACGTAGGAATAACCATTACGTTCACACTGTTTGCAATTATTCCTTTTATACGATGGAAAAGCTGTTGTATTTATATCGTATTTTATGCTTCTGGCGTTGACTTCTTAGGCCCTAACTATACGATCTGGTGAAGCAACGCCCTAGAGTGAAGCGTAGGTTGCTCGGAATGTAGAAATAACCATAACTTTCACACTGGTTGCTATTATTCGTTTTATACGTTGGAATAACTGTTATATTTATATTGTATTTATGCTTCTGGCGTTGACTTCTGAGGCCGTTGCTATTCGATGTGGTGGAAGAACGCCATAGAGTGAAGCCTAGGTTGCCCGGAACGTAGAAATGACCATAACTTTCACACTGGTAGCAATAATTCGTTTTATACAATGGAAAAACTGTTCTACTTATTTTGTATTTAATGCTTCGGGAGTTGACTTCTAAGGCCCTAACTGTTTGATCTGGTGGAGTAACGCCCTAGAGTGAAGCCTAGGTTGCCTGGAACGTAGAAATGACCATCACTTTCACACGGGTTGCAGTTATTCCTGTTATAGGATGGAAAGGCTGTTGTATTTATATTGTATTTTATGCTTCTGGCGTTGACTCCTGAGGCCGTTGCTATTCGATGTGGTGGAAGAACGCCATACAGTGAAGCCTAGGTTGCCCGGAACGTAGAATGACCATAACTTTCACACTGGTTGCAATTATTTGTTTTATACGATGGAAAAGCTGTTGTATTTATATCGTATTTTATGCTTCGGGCGTTGACTTCTAAGGCCCTAACTGTTTGATCTGGTGGAGCAACGCCCTAGAGTGAAGCCTAGGTTGCCCGTAACGTAGAAATGACCATAACTTTCACACTGGTTGCTATTACCCTTTTTATACGATTGTAAAGCCGTTATATTTATATTGTATTTTATGCTTCTGGCGTTGACTTCGGAGGCCGTTGCTATTCGATGTGGTGGAAGAACGCCATAGAGTGAAGCCTAGGTAGCCCGGAACGTAGAAATGTCCATATTTTTCACACTGTTTGCAATTATTCGTTTTATGCGATGGAAAAACTGTTCTATTTATTTTGTATTTTATGCTTCTGGCGTTGACTTCTAAGGACCTAACTATTCGATCTGGTGGAGAAACGCCCTAGAGTGAAGCCTAGGTTGCTCGTAATGTAGAAATAACCATAACTTTCACACTGGTTGCAATTATTCGTTTTTTACGATGGAAAAGCTGTTGTATTTATATTGTATTTTATGCCTCTGGCGTTGACTTCTAAGGCCCTAGCTATTCGATCTAGTGGAGCAACGCCCTAGGGTCAAGCCTAGGTTGCCCGGAACGTAGAAATGACCATTACTTTCACACTGTTTGCAATTATTCCTTTTATACGATGGAAAAGCGGTTGTATTTATATTGTATTTTATGCTTCTGGCGTTGACTTCTTAGGCCCTAACTATTCGATCTGGTGGAGCAAAGCCTCAGAGTTAAGTCTAGGATGCCCCAAACGCCGAAATGATCATTATTTTCACGCTTATTGCAATTATTCCTGTAATACGATGAAACGACTGTTGTATTTTTATTGTATCTTATGTTCCTGGCGTTGACTTCTAAGGCCCTAACTATTCGATCTGGTGGAGCAACACCCTGGAGTGAAGCCTATGTTGCCCGGGACGTGGAAATGACCAGAACTCTCACACTGGTTGCAATTATTCGTTTTATACGATGTAAAAGCTGTTGTATTTATATCGTATTTTATGCTTCTGGCGTTGACTTCTTAGGCCCTAACTATTCGACCTGGTGGAGCAACGCCCTAGAGTGAAACCTAGGTTGCCCGGAACGTAGAAATGACCATTACATTCACACTGGTTGCAATTATTCCTGTTATACGATGGAAAAACTGTTGTATTTTTATTGTATTCTATGCTTCTGGCGTTTAATTCTAAGTCGCGAGCTATTTGATCTGGTGGAGCAACCACCTAGAGTGATGCCTAGGTTGCCCGGAACGTAGAAATGACAAGTACTTTCACACTGTTTGGTATTATTCTTTTTGTACGATGGAAAAGCTGTTGTATTTATATCGTATTTTATGCTTCTGGCGTTGACTTCTTAGGCCCTAACTGTCCGATCTGGTGGAACAACGCCCTAGAGTGAAGCCTAGGTTATCCGGAACGTAGAAATGACCAGTACATTCACACTGGTTGCAGTTATTCCTGTAAAACAATGGAAAAACTGATGCATCTTTATTGTATTTTATGCTTCTGGCGTTGATTTCTTAGGTCCTAACTATTCGATCTGGTTGAACAACGCCGTAGAGTGAAGCCTAGGTTGCCCGGAACGTAGGAATAACCATTACTTTCACACTGTTTGCAATTATTCCTTTTATACGATTGAAAAGCTGTTGTATTTATATCGTATTTTATGCTTCCGGCGTTGACTTCTTAGGCCCTAACTATTCGATCTGGTGAAGCAACGCCCTAGAGTGAAGCGTAGGTTGCTCGGAATGTAGAAATAACCATAACTTTCACACTGGTTGCTATTATTCGTTTTATACGATGGAAAAACTGTTATATTTATATTGTATTTATGCTTCTGGCGTTGACTTCTGAGGCCGTTGCTATTCGATGTGGTGGAAGAACGCCATAGAGTGAAGCCTAGGTTGCCCGGAACGTAGAAATGACCATTACTTTTACACTGGTACCAATTATTCGTTTTATACAATGGAAAGACTGTTCTATTTATTTTGTATTTAATGCTTCTGGCGTTGACTTCTTAGGCCCTAACTATTCGATCCGGTGGAGCGATGCCTCAGAGTTAAGTCTAGGATGCCCGAAACGCCGAAATGATCATTACACTCACGCTTGTTGCAATTATTCATGTTATAGGATGGAAAGACTGTTGTATTTTTATTGTATTTTATACTTCAGGCGTTGACTTCTGAGGCCGTAGCTATCCGATGTGGTGGAAGAACGCCATACAGTGAAGCCTAGGTTGCCCGGAACGTAGAAATGACCATAACTTTCACACTGGTTGCAATTATTTGTTTTATACGATGGAAAAGCTGTTGTATTTATATTGTATTTTATGCTTCTGGCGTTGACTTCTTAGGCCCTAACTATTCGACCAGGGGGAGCGATGCCTCAGAGTTAAGTCTAGGATGCCCGAAACGCCGAAATGATCATTACATTCACGCTTGTTGCAATTATTCGTTTTATACGATGGAAAAGCTGTGGTATTTATATCGTATTTTATGCTTCTGGCGGTGACTTCTTAGGCCCTAACTATTCGATCTGGTGGAGCAACGCCCTAGAGTGAAACCTAGTTTGCCCGGAACGTAGAACTGACCATTACTTTCACACTGGTTGCAATTATTCCTGTTATACGATGGAAAAACTGTTGCATCTTTATTGTATTTTATGCTTCTGGCGTTGACTTCTAAGTCCCTAACTATTCGATCTGGTGGAGCAACGCACTAGAGTGAAGCCTAGGATGCCCGGAACGTAGAAATGACCATAACTTTCACACTGGTTGCAATTATTCGTTTTATACGTCCGAAAAGCTGTGGTATTTATGTCGTATTTTATGCTTCGGCCGTTGACTTCTAAGGCCCTAACTATTCCATCTGTTGGAGCAACGCCCTAGGGTGAAGCCTAGGTTGCCCGGAAAGTAGAAAATGACCATAACTTTCATACTGGTTGCAATTATTCGTTTTATACGATGGAAAAACTGTTGTATTTATATTGTATTTTATGCTTCTGGCGTTGACTTCTAAGGCAGTAACTTTTCGATCTGGTTGAGCAACGCAATAGAGTGAAGCCTAAGTTGCCCGGAACGTAGAATTGGCCATCACTTTCAAACTGGTTGCAATTATTCCTGTTATATGATGGTAACACTGTTGTATTTTTTTTGCATTTTATGGTTCGGGCGTTGACTTCTACGGCCCCAACTATACGATCAGGTGGAACAATGCCTCAGAGTTAAGTCTAGGATGCCCGAAACGCCGAAATGGTCATTACTTTCACGCTTGTTTCAATTATTCCTCTTATACGATGAAAAGGCTGTTGTATTTTTATTGTATTTTATGCTTCAGGCGTAGGCTTCTAAGGCCGTAGCTATTCGATGTGGTGGAAGAACGCCATAGAGTGAAGCCTAGGTTGCCCGGAACGTAGAAATGACCATTACTTTCACACTGTTTGCAATTATTCCTTTTATACGATGGAAAAGCTGTTGTATTTATATCGTATTTTATGCTTCTGGCGTTGACTTCTGAGGCCCTAACTATTCGATCTGGTGGAACAACGCCGTAGAGTGAAGTCTAGGTTGCCCGGAACGTAGAAATGACCATTACTTTCACACTGTTTGCAATTATTCCTTTCATACCATGGAAAAGCTGTTGTATTTATATCGTATTTTATGCTTCTGGCGTTGACTTCTAAGGACCTAACTATTCGCTCTGGTGGAGCAACGCCCTAGAGTGAAGCCTAGGTTGCTCGGAATGTAGAAATGACCATAGCTTTCACACTCGTTGCAATTATTCGTTTTATACGATGGAAAAACTGTTGTATTTATATTGTATTTTATGCTTCTGGCGTCCACTTCTTAGGCCCTAACTATTCGATCTGGTGGAACAACGCCATAGGGTGAAGCCTAGGCTGCCCGGAACGTAGAAATGACCATAACTTTTACACTGGTAGCAATTATTCGTTTTATACGATGGAAAAACTGTTGTATTTATATTGTATTTAATGCTTCTGGCGTTCACTTCTTAGGCCCTAACTGTTTGATCTGGTGAAGCAACGCCATAGAGTGAAGCCTAGGTTGCCCGGAACGTAGAAATGACAATTACTTTCACACTGTTTGCAATTATTCCTTTTATACGATGCAAAAGCTGTTGTATTTATATCGTATTTTATGCTTGTGGCGTTGACTTCTAAGGACCTAACTATTCGATCTGGTGGAGCAACGCCCTAGAGTGAAGCCTAGGTTGCTCGGAATATAGAAATGACCATAACTTTCACACTGGTTGCAATTATTCGTTTTCTGCGATGGAAAAACTGTTGCATTTATATTGTATTTTATGCTTCTGGCGTTGACTTATTAGGCCCTAACTATTCGATCTGTTGGAGCAATGCCTCAGAGTTAAGTCTAGGATGGCCGAAACGCCGAAATGATCATTACTTTCACGCTTGTTGCAATTATTCCTGTTATACGATGAAAAGACCGTTGCATTTTTATTGTATTTTGTGCTTCAGGCGTAGGCTTCTAAGGCCGTAGCTATTCGATATGGTGGAGCACCTCCCTAGAGTGAAGCCTAGGTTGCTCGGAATATAGAAATGACCATAACTTTCACACTGGTTGCAATTATTCGTTTTCTACGATGGAAAAACTGTTGCATTTATATTGTATTTTATGCTTCTGGCGTTCACTTCTTAGGCCCTAACTATTCCATCTGGTGGAGCACCGCCATAGAGTAAAGCCTAGGTTTCCCGGAACGTAGAAATGACCATAACTTTTACACTGGTAGCAATTATTCGTTTCATACAATGGAAAAACTGTTCTATTTATTTTGTATTTAATGCTGCGGGCGTTGGCTTCGAAGGCCCTAACTGTTTGATCTGGAGGACCAACGCCCTAGAGTGATGCCTAGGTTGCCCGGAACGTAGAAATGACCATAACTTTCACACTGGTTGCTATTATTCGTTTTATAAGATGGAAAAACTGTTATATTTATATTGTATTTTATGCTTCAGGCGTTGACTTCTGAGGCCGTAGCTATTCGATGTGGTGGAAGAACGCCATAGAGTGAAGCCTAGGTTGCCCGGAACGTAGAAATTTCCATATCTTTCACACTGTTTGCAATTATTCATTTTATACGGTGGCAAAACTCTTGCATTTATATTGTATTTTATGCTTCTGGCGTTGACTTCTAAGGACCTAACTATTCGATCTAGTGGAGCAACGCCCTAGGGTGAAGCCTAGGTTGCCCGGAACGTAGAAATGACCATTACTTTCACACTGTTTGCAATTATTCCTTTTATACGATGGAAAAGCTGTTGTATTTATATCGTATTTTATGCTTCTGGCGTTGACTTCTTAGGCCCTAACTATTCGATCTGGTGAAGCAACGCCCTAGGGTGAAGCCTAGGTTGCCCGGAACGTGGAAATGACCATAACTCTTACACTGGTAGCAATTATTCGTTTTATACAATAGAAAAACTGTTGTATTTATATTGTATTTTATGCTTCTGGCGTTGACTTCTTAGGCCCTAACTATTCGATCTGGTGGAGCAATGCCTCAGAGTTAGGTCTAGGATGCCCGAAACGCCGAAATGATCATTACTTTCACGCTTGTTGCAATTATTCCTGTTATACGATGAAAAGACCGTTGTATTTTGATTGTATTTAATGCTTCAGGCGTAGGCTTCTAAGGCCGTAGCTATTCGATATGGCGGAGCACCGCCCTAGAGTGAAGCCTAGGTTGCTCGGAATATAGAAATGACCATCACTTTCAAACTGGTTGCAATTAATCCTGTTATACGATGGAAAAACTGTTGTATTTTTATTGCATTTTATGCTTCGGGCGTTGACTTCTAAGGCCCTAAGTATTCAATCTGTTAGAGCAACGCCCTAGAGTGAAGCCTTCGTTGTTCGGAATGTAGAAATGTCCATAACTTTTTCACTGGTTGCAATTATTCGTTTTATACGATGGAAAAACTGTTGTATTTATACTGTATTTTATGCTTCTGGCGTTCACTTCTTAGGCCCTAACTATTCGATCTGCTGGAGCAACGCCCTAGAGTGAAGCCTAGGTTGCTCGGAATGTAGAAATAACCATAACTTTCACACTGGTTGCAATTAATCGTTCTTTACGATGGAAAAGCTGTTGTATTTATATTGTATTTTATGCCTCTGGCGTTGACTTCTAAGGCCCCAGCAATTCGATCTAGTGGAGCAACGCCCTAGAGTGTAGCCTAGGTTGCCCGGAACGTAGAAATGACAATCACTTTCAAACTGGTTGCAATTAATCCTGTTATACGATGGAAAAACTGTTGTATTTTTATTGCATTTTATGCTTCGGGCGTTGACTTATAAGGCCCTGACTATTCAATCTGTTGGAGCAACTCCCTAGAGTGAAGCCTAGGTTGCTCAGAATGTAGAAATGACCATAGCTTTCACACTGGTTGCAATTATTCGTTTTATACGATGGAAAAACTGTTGTATTTATATTGTATTTTATGCTTCAGGCGTAGGCTTCTAAGGCCGTAGCTATTCGATATGGTGGAGCACCGCCCTAGAGTGAAGCCTAGGTTGCTCGGAACGCAGAAATGACCACTACTTTCACACAGTTTGCAATTATTCATTTAATACGATGGGAAAGCTGTTGTATTTATATCGTATTTTATGCTTCGGGCGTTGACTTCTTAGGCCCTAACACTTCGATCTGGTGGAGCAACACCCTACAGTGAAGCCTAGGTTGCCCGGAACGTAGATATGACCATAACCTTCACACAGGTTGCAATTATTCGTTTTATACGGTTGTAAAGGCTGTTGCATTTGTTTTGTATTTTATTCTTCTGGTGTTGACTTCTTAGGCCCTAACTATTCGATCTGGTGGAACAACGCCGTAGAGTGAAGCCTAGGTTGCCCGGAACGTAGAAATGACCATTACTTTCACACTGTTTGCAATTATTCCTTTCATACCATGGAAAAGCTGTTGTATTTATATCGTATTTTATGCTTCTGGCGTTGACTTCTAAGGACCTAACTATTCGATCTGGTGGAGCAACGCCCTAGAGTGAAGCCTAGGTTGCTCGGAATGTAGAAATAACCATAACTTTCACACTGGTTGCAATTATTCGTTCTTTACGATGGAAAAGCTGTTGTATTTATATTGTATTTTATGCCTCTGGCGTTGACTTCTAAGGCCCTAGCAATTCGATCTAGTGGAGCAACGCCGTAGAGTGTAGCCTAGGTTGCCCGGAACGTAGAAATGACCATCACTTTCAAACTGGTTGCAATTAATCCTGTTATACGATGGAAAAACTGTTGTATTTTTATTGCATTTTATGCTTCGGGCGTTGACTTATAAGGCCCTGACTATTCAATCTGTTGGAGCAACGCCCTAGAGTGAAGCCTAGATTGCTCGGAATGTAGAAATGACCATAGCTTTCACACTGGTTGCAATTATTCGTTTTATTCGATGGAAAAACTGTTGCATTTATATTGTATTTTATGCTTCTGGCGTTCACTTCTTAGGCCCTAACTATTCGATCTGCTGGAGCAACGCCCTAGAGTGAAGCCTAGGTTGCTCGGAATGTAGAAATAACCATAACTTTCACACTGGTTGCAATTAATCGTTCTTTACGATGGAAAAGCTGTTGTATTTATATTGTATTTTATGCCTCTGGCGTTGACTTCTAAGGCCCCAGCAATTCGATCTAGTGGAGCAACGCCCTAGAGTGTAGCCTAGGTTGCCCGGAACGTAGAAATGACAATCACCTTCAAACTGGTTGCAATTAATCCTGTTATACGATGGAAAAACTGTTGTATTTTTATTGCATTTTATGCTTCGGGCGTTGTCTTATAAGGCCCTGACTATTCAATCTGTTGGAGCAACTCCCTAGAGTGAAGCCTAGGTTGCTCAGAATGTAGAAATGACCATAGCTTTCACACTGGTTGCAATTATTCGTTTTATACGATGGAAAAACTGTTGTATTTATATTGTATTTTATGCTTCAGGCGTAGGCTTCTAAGGCCGTAGCTATTCGATATGGTGGAGCACCGCCCTAGAGTGAAGCCTAGGTTGCTCGGAACGCAGAAATGACCACTACTTTCACACAGTTTGCAATTATTCATTTAATACGATGGGAAAGCTGTTGTATTTATATCGTATTTTATGCTTCGGGCGTTGACTTCTTAGGCCCTAACACTTCGATCTGGTGGAGCAACACCCTACAGTGAAGCCTAGGTTGCCCGGAACGTAGATATGACCATAACCTTCACACAGGTTGCAATTATTCGTTTTATACGGTTGTAAAGGCTGTTGCATTTGTTTTGTATTTTATTCTTCTGGTGTTGACTTCTTAGGCCCTAACTATTCGATCTGGTGGAACAACGCCGTAGAGTGAAGCCTAGGTTGCCCGGAACGTAGAAATGACCATTACTTTCACACTGTTTGCAATTATTCCTTTCATACCATGGAAAAGCTGTTGTATTTATATCGTATTTTATGCTTCTGGCGTTGACTTCTAAGGACCTAACTATTCGATCTGGTGGAGCAACGCCCTAGAGTGAAGCCTAGGTTGCTCGGAATGTAGAAATAACCATAACTTTCACACTGGTTGCAATTATTCGTTCTTTACGATGGAAAAGCTGTTGTATTTATATTGTATTTTATGCCTCTGGCGTTGACTTCTAAGGCCCCAGCAATTCGATCTAGTGGAGCAACGCCCTAGAGTGTAGCCTAGGTTGCCCGGAACGTAGAAATGACAATCACTTTCAAACTGGTTGCAATTAATCCTGTTATACGATGGAAAAACTGTTGTATTTTTATTGCATTTTATGCTTCGGGCGTTGACTTATAAGGCCCTGACTATTCAATCTGTTGGAGCAACTCCCTAGAGTGAAGCCTAGGTTGCTCAGAATGTAGAAATGACCATAGCTTTCACACTGGTTGCAATTATTCGTTTTATACGATGGAAAAACTGTTGTATTTATATTGTATTTTATGCTTCAGGCGTAGGCTTCTAAGGCCGTAGCTATTCGATATGGTGGAGCACCGCCCTAGAGTGAAGCCTAGGTTGCTCGGAACGCAGAAATGACCACTACTTTCACACAGTTTGCAATTATTCATTTAATACGATGGGAAAGCTGTTGTATTTATATCGTATTTTATGCTTCGGGCGTTGACTTCTTAGGCCCTAACACTTCGATCTGGTGGAGCAACACCCTACAGTGAAGCCTAGGTTGCCCGGAACGTAGATATGACCATAACCTTCACACAGGTTGCAATTATTCGTTTTATACGGTTGTAAAGGCTGTTGCATTTGTTTTGTATTTTATTCTTCTGGTGTTGACTTCTTAGGCCCTAACTATTCGATCTGGTGGAACAACGCCGTAGAGTGAAGCCTAGGTTGCCCGGAACGTAGAAATGACCATTACTTTCACACTGTTTGCAATTATTCCTTTCATACCATGGAAAAGCTGTTGTATTTATATCGTATTTTATGCTTCTGGCGTTGACTTCTAAGGACCTAACTATTCGATCTGGTGGAGCAACGCCCTAGAGTGAAGCCTAGGTTGCTCGGAATGTAGAAATAACCATAACTTTCACACTGGTTGCAATTATTCGTTCTTTACGATGGAAAAGCTGTTGTATTTATATTGTATTTTATGCCTCTGGCGTTGACTTCTAAGGCCCTAGCAATTCGATCTAGTGGAGCAACGCCGTAGAGTGTAGCCTAGGTTGCCCGGAACGTAGAAATGACCATCACTTTCAAACTGGTTGCAATTAATCCTGTTATACGATGGAAAAACTGTTGTATTTTTATTGCATTTTATGCTTCGGGCGTTGACTTATAAGGCCCTGACTATTCAATCTGTTGGAGCAACGCCCTAGAGTGAAGCCTAGATTGCTCGGAATGTAGAAATGACCATAGCTTTCACACTGGTTGCAATTATTCGTTTTATACGATGGAAAAACTGTTGCATTTATATTGTATTTTATGCTTCTCGCGTCCACTTCTTAGGCCCTAACTGTTCGATCTGGTGGAACAACGCCCTAGGGTGAAGCCTAGGCTGCCCGGAACGTAGAAATGACCATAACTTTTACACTGGTAGCAATTATTCGTTTTATACGATGGAAAAACTGTTGTATTTATATTGTATTTAATGCTTCTGGCGTTCACTTCTTAGGCCCTAACTGTTTGATCTGGTGAAGCAACGCCATAGAGTGAAGCCTAGGTTGCCCGGAACGTAGAAATGACATTTACTTTCACACTGTTTGCAATTATTCCTTTTATACGGTGCAAAAGCTGTTGTAGTTATATCGTATTTTATGCTTCTGGCGTTGAGTTCTAAGGACCTAACTATTCGATCTGGTGGAGCAACGCCCTAGAGTGAAGCCTAGGTTGCTCGGAATGTAGAAATAACCATAACTTTCACACTGGTAGCAATTATTCGTTTTATACAATGGAAAAACTGTTCTATTTATTTTGTATTTTATGCTTCGGGCGTTGACTTCTAATGCCCTAACTGTTGGATCTGGTGGAGCAACGCCCTAGAGTGAAGCCTAGGTTGCCCGGAACGTAGAAATGACCATAACTTTCACACTGGTTGCTATTATTCGTTTTATACGATGGAAAAACTGTTATATTTATATTGTATTTTATGCTTCTGGCGTTGACTTCTTAGGCCCTAACACTTCGATCTGGTGGAGCAACACCCTACAGTGAAGCCTAGGTTGCCCGGAACGTAGATATGACCATAACCTTCACACAGGTTGCAATTATTCGTTTTATACGGTTGTAAAGGCTGTTGCATTTGTTTTGTATTTTATTCTTCTGGTGTTGACTTCTTAGGCCCTAACTATTCGATCTGGTGGAACAACGCCGTAGAGTGAAGCCTAGGTTGCCCGGAACGTAGAAATGACCATTACTTTCACACTGTTTGCAATTATTCCTTTCATACCATGGAAAAGCTGTTGTATTTATATCGTATTTTATGCTTCTGGCGTTGACTTCTAAGGACCTAACTATTCGATCTGGTGGAGCAACGCCCTAGAGTGAAGCCTAGGTTGCTCGGAATGTAGAAATAACCATAACTTTCACACTGGTTGCAATTATTCGTTCTTTACGATGGAAAAGCTGTTGTATTTATATTGTATTTTATGCCTCTGGCGTTGACTTCTAAGGCCCTAGCAATTCGATCTAGTGGAGCAACGCCGTAGAGTGTAGCCTAGGTTGCCCGGAACGTAGAAATGACCATCACTTTCAAACTGGTTGCAATTAATCCTGTTATACGATGGAAAAACTGTTGTATTTTTATTGCATTTTATGCTTCGGGCGTTGACTTATAAGGCCCTGACTATTCAATCTGTTGGAGCATCGCCCTAGAGTGAAGCCTAGATTGCTCGGAATGTAGAAATGACCATAGCTTTCACACTGGTTGCAATTATTCGTTTTATACGATGGAAAAACTGTTGCATTTATATTGTATTTTATGCTACTCGCGTCCACTTCTTAGGCCCTAACTGTTCGATCTGGTGGAACAACGCCCTAGGGTGAAGCCTAGGCTGCCCGGAACGTAGAAATGACCATAACTTTTACACTGGTAGCAATTATTCGTTTTATACGATGGAAAAACTGTTGTATTTATATTGTATTTAATGCTTCTGGCGTTCACTTCTTAGGCCCTAACTGTTTGATCTGGTGAAGCAACGCCATAGAGTGAAGCCTAGGTTGCCCGGAACGTAGAAATGACATTTACTTTCACACTGTTTGCAATTATTCCTTTTATACGGTGCAAAAGCTGTTGTAGTTATATCGTATTTTATGCTTCTGGCGTTGAGTTCTAAGGACCTAACTATTCGATCTGGTGGAGCAACGCCCTAGAGTGAAGCCTAGGTTGCTCGGAATGTAGAAATAACCATAACTTTCACACTGGTAGCAATTATTCGTTTTATACAATGGAAAAACTGTTCTATTTATTTT
The DNA here is from genome assembly GCF_051401765.1 of Calliopsis andreniformis. Classification (NCBI taxonomy): domain Eukaryota; kingdom Metazoa; phylum Arthropoda; class Insecta; order Hymenoptera; family Andrenidae; genus Calliopsis; species Calliopsis andreniformis. Next base: position 6,965,388 of record NW_027480426.1, on the reverse strand, counting down.
GTATTTTATGCTTCGGGCGTTGACTTCTAATGCCCTAACTGTTGGATCTGGTGGAGCAACGCCCTAGAGTGAAGCCTAGGTTGCCCGGAACGTAGAAATGACCATAACTTTCACACTGGTTGCTATTATTCGTTTTATACGATGGAAAAACTGTTATATTTATATTGTATTTTATGCTTCTGGCGTTGACTTCTTAGGCCCTAAGTATTCGACCTGGTGGAACAACGCCCTTGAGTGAAGCCTAGGTTGCCTGGAACGTAGAAATGACCATCACTTTCACACGGGTTGCAATTATTCCTGTTATAGGATGGAAAGACTGTTGCATTTTTATTGTATTTTGTGCTTCAGGCGTTGACTTCTGAGGCCGTAGCTATTCGATGTCGTGGAAGAACGCCATAGAGTGAAGCCTAGGTTGCCCGGAACGTAGAAATGACCATCACTTTCACACTGGTTGCAATTAATCCTGTTATACGATGGAAAACCTGTTGTATTTTGATTGCATTTTATGCTTCTGGCATTCACTTCTTAGGCCCTAACTACTCGATCTGGTGGAGCAATGCCTCAGAGTTAAGTGTAGGATGCCCGAAACGCCGAAATGATCATTACTTTCACGCTTGTTGCAATTATTCCTGTTATACGATGAAAAGACCGTTGTATTTTTATCGTATTTTGTGCTTCTGGCGTTGACGTCTTAGGCCGTAACTATTCGATCTGGTGGAGCAACGCCCTAGAGTGAAGCCTAGGTTGCCCGGAACGTAGAAATGACCATAACTTTTACACTGGTAGCAATTATTCGTTTTATACGATGGAAAAACTGTTGTATTTATTTCGCATTTCATGCTTCTGGCGTTGACTTCTATGGCCCTAGCTATTCGATCTAGTGGAGCAACGCCCTAGAGAGAAGCCTAGGTTGCCCGGAACGTAGAAATGACCATCACTTTCAAACTGGTTGCAATTAATCCTGTTATACGATGGAAAAACTGTTGTATTTTTATTGCATTTTATGCTTCGGGCGTTGACTTATAAGGCCCTGACTATTCAATCTGTTGGAGCAACGCCCTAGAGTGAAGCCTAGGTTGCTCGGAATGTGGAAATGACCATAGCTTTCACACTGTTTGCAATTATTCGTTTTATACGATGGAAAAACTGTTGTATTTATTTCGTATTTTATGCTTCTGGCGTTGACTTCTATGGCCCTAGCTATTCGATCTAGTGGAGCAACGCCCTAGAGAGAAGCCTAGGTTGCCCGGAACGTAGAAATGACCATCACTTTCAAACTGGTTGCAATTAATCCTGTTATACGATGGAAAAACTCTTGTATTTTTATTGCATTTTATGCTTCGGGCGTTGACTTCTAAGGCCCTAAGTATTCAATCTGTTAGAGCAACGCCCTAGAGTGAAGCCTTCGTTGTTCGGAATGTAGAAATGTCCATAACTTTTTCACTGGTTGCAATTATTCGTTTTATACGATGGAAAACCTGTTGTATTTATACTGTATTTTATGCTTCTGGCGTTCACTTCTTAGGCCCTAACTATTCGATCTGCTGGAACAACGCCCTAGGGTGAAGCCTAGGTTGCCCGGAACGTGGAAATGACCATAACTCTTACACTGGTAGCAATTATTCGTTTTATACAATAGAAAAACTGTTGTATTTATATTGTATTTTATGCTTCTGGCGTTGACTTCTTAGGCCCTAACTATTCGATCTGGTGGAGCAATGCCTCAGAGTTAGGTCTAGGATGCCCGAAACGCCGAAATGATCATTACTTTCACGCTTGTTGCAATTATTCCTGTTATACGATGAAAAGACCGTTGTATTTTGATTGTATTTAATGCTTCAGGCGTAGGCTTCTAAGGCCGTAGCTATTCGATATGGCGGAGCACCGCCCTAGAGTGAAGCCTAGGTTGCTCGGAATATAGAAATGACCATCACTTTCAAACTGGTTGCAATTAATCCTGTTATACGATGGAAAAACTGTTGTATTTTTATTGCATTTTATGCTTCGGGCGTTGACTTCTAAGGCCCTAAGTATTCAATCTGTTAGAGCAACGCCCTAGAGTGAAGCCTTCGTTGTTCGGAATGTAGAAATGTCCATAACTTTTTCACTGGTTGCAATTATTCGTTTTATACGATGGAAAAACTGTTGTATTTATACTGTATTTTATGCTTCTGGCGTTCACTTCTTAGGCCCTAACTATTCGATCTGCTGGAGCAACGCCCTAGAGTGAAGCCTAGGTTGCTCGGAATGTAGAAATAACCATAACTTTCACACTGGTTGCAATTAATCGTTCTTTACGATGGAAAAGCTGTTGTATTTATATTGTATTTTATGCCTCTGGCGTTGACTTCTAAGGCCCCAGCAATTCGATCTAGTGGAGCAACGCCCTAGAGTGTAGCCTAGGTTGCCCGGAACGTAGAAATGACAATCACTTTCAAACTGGTTGCAATTAATCCTGTTATACGATGGAAAAACTGTTGTATTTTTATTGCATTTTATGCTTCGGGCGTTGACTTATAAGGCCCTGACTATTCAATCTGTTGGAGCAACTCCCTAGAGTGAAGCCTAGGTTGCTCAGAATGTAGAAATGACCATAGCTTTCACACTGGTTGCAATTATTCGTTTTATACGATGGAAAAACTGTTGTATTTATATTGTATTTTATGCTTCAGGCGTAGGCTTCTAAGGCCGTAGCTATTCGATATGGTGGAGCACCGCCCTAGAGTGAAGCCTAGGTTGCTCGGAACGCAGAAATGACCACTACTTTCACACAGTTTGCAATTATTCATTTAATACGATGGGAAAGCTGTTGTATTTATATCGTATTTTATGCTTCGGGCGTTGACTTCTTAGGCCCTAACACTTCGATCTGGTGGAGCAACACCCTACAGTGAAGCCTAGGTTGCCCGGAACGTAGATATGACCATAACCTTCACACAGGTTGCAATTATTCGTTTTATACGGTTGTAAAGGCTGTTGCATTTGTTTTGTATTTTATTCTTCTGGTGTTGACTTCTTAGGCCCTAACTATTCGATCTGGTGGAACAACGCCGTAGAGTGAAGCCTAGGTTGCCCGGAACGTAGAAATGACCATTACTTTCACACTGTTTGCAATTATTCCTTTCATACCATGGAAAAGCTGTTGTATTTATATCGTATTTTATGCTTCTGGCGTTGACTTCTAAGGACCTAACTATTCGATCTGGTGGAGCAACGCCCTAGAGTGAAGCCTAGGTTGCTCGGAATGTAGAAATAACCATAACTTTCACACTGGTTGCAATTATTCGTTCTTTACGATGGAAAAGCTGTTGTATTTATATTGTATTTAATGCTTCTGGCGTTCAGTTCTTAGGCCCTAACTGTTTGATCTGGTGAAGCAACGCCATAGAGTGAAGCCTAGGTTGCCCGGAACGTAGAAATGACATTTACTTTCACACTGTTTGCAATTATTCCTTTTATACGGTGCAAAAGCTGTTGTAGTTATATCGTATTTTATGCTTCTGGCGTTGAGTTCTAAGGACCTAACTATTCGATCTGGTGGAGCAACGCCCTAGAGTGAAGCCTAGGTTGCTCGGAATGTAGAAATAACCATAACTTTCACACTGGTAGCAATTATTCGTTTTATACAATGGAAAAACTGTTCTATTTATTTTGTATTTTATGCTTCGGGCGTTGACTTCTAATGCCCTAACTGTTGGATCTGGTGGAGCAACGCCCTAGAGTGAAGCCTAGGTTGCCCGGAACGTAGAAATGACCATAACTTTCACACTGGTTGCTATTATTCGTTTTATACGATGGAAAAACTGTTATATTTATATTGTATTTTATGCTTCTGGCGTTGACTTCTTAGGCCCTAACACTTCGATCTGGTGGAGCAACACCCTACAGTGAAGCCTAGGTTGCCCGGAACGTAGATATGACCATAACCTTCACACAGGTTGCAATTATTCGTTTTATACGGTTGTAAAGGCTGTTGCATTTGTTTTGTATTTTATTCTTCTGGTGTTGACTTCTTAGGCCCTAACTATTCGACCTGGTGGAACAACGCCCTTGAGTGAAGCCTAGGTTGCCTGGAACGTAGAAATGACCATCACTTTCACACGGGTTGCAATTATTCCTGTTATAGGATGGAAAGACTGTTGCATTTTTATTGTATTTTGTGCTTCAGGCGTTGACTTCTGAGGCCGTAGCTATTCGATGTCGTGGAAGAACGCCATAGAGTGAAGCCTAGGTTGCCCGGAACGTAGAAATGACCATCACTTTCACACTGGTTGCAATTAATCCTGTTATACGATGGAAAACCTGTTGTATTTTGATTGCATTTTATGCTTCTGGCATTCACTTCTTAGGCCCTAACTACTCGATCTGGTGGAGCAATGCCTCAGAGTTAAGTGTAGGATGCCCGAAACGCCGAAATGATCATTACTTTCACGCTTGTTGCAATTATTCCTGTTATACGATGAAAAGACCGTTGTATTTTTATTGTATTTTATGCTTCGGCGTAGGCTTCTAAGGCCGTAGCTATTGGATATGGTGGAGCACCGCCCTAGAGTGAAGCCTAGGTTGCTCGGAATATAGATATGACCATAACTTTCACACTGGTTGCAATTATTCGTTTTCTACGATAGAAAAACTGTTGTATTTATATTGTATTTTATGCTTCTGGCGTTCACTTCTTAGGGCCTAACTATTCGATCCGATGAAACAATGCCCTAGGGTGAAGCCTAGGTTGCCCGGAACGTAAAAATGACCATAACTTTTACACTGGTAGCAATTATTCGTTTTATACAATGGAAAAACTGTTCTATTTATTTTGTATTTTATGCTTAGGGCGTTGACTTCTGAGGCCCTAACTATTCGATCTGGTGGAGCAACGCCCTGGAGTGAAACCTGGGTTGCCCGGAACGTAGAAATGACCATAACTTTCACACTGGTTGCTATCTTTCGTTTTATACGATGTAAAGGCTGTTGTACTTAATTGGTATTTTATTCTTCTGGTGTTGATTTCTTAGGCCCTAACTATTCGATCTGGTTGAACAACGCCGTAGAGTGAAGCCTGGGTTGCCCGGAACGTAGGAATAACCATTACTTTCACACTGTTTGCAATTATTCCTTTTACACGGTGGAAAAGCTGTTGTATTAATATCGTATTTTATGCTTCTGGCGTTGACTTCTTAGGCCCTAACTATTCGATCTGGTGGAACAACGCCCTAGGGTGAAGCCTAGGTTGCCCGGAACGTAGAAATGACCATAACTTTTACACTGGTAGCAATTATTCGTTTTATACAATCGAAAAACTGTTCTATTTATTTTGTATTTAATGCTTCGGGCGTCGACTTCTAAGGCCCTGACTATTCAATCTGTTGGAGCAACGCCCTAGAGTGAATCCTAGGTTGCTCGGAATGTAGAAATGACCATAGCTTTCACACTGGTTGCAATTATTCGTTTTATATGATGGAAAAGCTGTTGTATTTATATTGTATTTTATGCTTCTGGCGTTGACTTCTAAGGTCCTAGCTATTCAATCTGGTGGGGCAATATCCAAGAGTGAACCCTATGTTGTCCGGAACGTAGAAATGACAATTACTTTCACACTGTATGGTATTATTCATTTTGTACGATGGAAAAGCTGTTTTATTTATATTGTATTTTATGCCTCTGGCGTAGACTTCTAAGGCCGTAGCTATTGGATATGGTGGAGCACCGCCCTAGAGTGAAGCCTAGGTTGCTCGGAATATAGAAATGACCATAACTTTCACACTGGTTGCAATTATTCGTTTTCTACGATGGAAAAACTGTTGTATTCATATTGTTTTTTATGCTTCTGGCGTTCACTTCTTAGGCCCTAACTATTCGACCTCGTGGAGCAACGCCCTAGAGTGAAACCTAGGTTGCCCGGAACGTAGAAATGACCATTACATTCACACTGGTTGCAATTATTCCTGTTATACGATGGAAAAACTGTTGTATTTTTATTGTATTCTATGCTTCTGGCGTTTAATTCTAAGTCGCGAGCTATTTGATCTGGTGGAGCAACCACCTAGAGTGATGCCTAGGTTGCCCGGAACGTAGAAATGACAAGTACTTTCACACTGTTTGGTATTATTCTTTTTGTACGATGGAAAAGCTGTTGTATTTATATCGTATTTTATGCTTCTGGCGTTGACTTCTTAGGCCCTAACTGTCCGATCTGGTGGAAGAACGCCCTAGAGTGAAGCCTAGGTTATCCGGAACGTAGAAATGACCAGTACATTCACACTGGTTGCAGTTATTCCTGTAAAACAATGGAAAAACTGATGCATCTTTATTGTATTTTATGCTTCTGGCGTTGATTTCTTAGGTCCTAACTATTCGATCTGGTTGAACAACGCCGTAGAGTGAAGCCTAGGTTGCCCGGAACGTAGGTATAACCATTACTTTCACACTGTTTGCAATTATTCCTTTTATACGATGGAAAAGCTGTTGTATTTATATCGTATTTTATGCTTCTGGCGTTGACTTCTTAGGCCCTAACTATTCGATCTGGTGGAGCAACGCCCTAGAGTGAAGCGTAGGTTGCTCGGAATGTAGAAATAACCATAACTTTCACACTGGTTGCTATTATTCGTTTTATACGATGGAAAAACTGTTATATTTATATTGTATTTATGCTTCTGGCGTTGACTTCTGAGGCCGTTGCTATTCGATGTGGTGGAAGAACGCCATAGAGTGAAGCCTAGGTTGCCCGGAACGTAGAAATGACCATAACTTTTACACTGGTAGCAATTATTCGTTTTATACAATGGAAAGACTGTTCTATTTATTTTGTATTTAATGCTTCTGGCGTTGACTTCTTAGGCCCTAACTATTCGATCCGGTGGAGCGATGCCTCAGAGTTAAGTCGAGGATGCCCGAAACGCCGAAATGATCATTACTTTCACGCTTGTTGCAATTATTCCTGTTATAGGATGGAAAGACTGTTGTATTTTTATTGTATTTTATACTTCAGGCGTTGACTTCTGAGGCCGTAGCTATCCGATGTGGTGGAAAAACGCCATACAGTGAAGCCTAGGTTGCCCGGAGCGTAGAAATGACCATAACTTTCACACTGGTTGCAATTATTTGTTTTATACGATGGAAAAGCTGTTGTATTTATATTGTATTTTATGCTTCTGGCGTTGACTTCTTAGGCCCTAACTATTCGATCAGGGGGAGCGATGCCTCAGAGTTAAGTCTAGGATGCCCGAAACGCCGAAATGATCATTACATTCACGCTTGTTGCAATTATTCGTTTTATACGATGGAAAAACTGTTGCATCTTTATCGTATTTTGTGCTTCTGGCGTTGACGTCTTAGGCCGTAACAATTCGATCTGGTGGAGCACCGCCCTGGAGTGCAACCTAGGTTGCCCGGAACGTAGAAATGACCACTACTATCACACTGGTTGCAAATTATTCCTGCTATACGATGGAAAAGCTGTTGTATTTTTATTGCATTTTATGCTTCGGGCATTGACTTCTAAGGCCCTAACTATTCAATCTGTTGGAGCAACGCCCTAGGATGAAGCCTAGGTTGCCCGGAACGTAGAAATGACCATAACTTTCACACTGGTAGCAATTATTCGTTTTATACAATGGAAAAACTGTTCTATTTATTTTGTATTTAATGCTTCGGGAGTTGACTTCTAAGGACCTAACTGTTTGATCTGGTGGAGTAACGCCCTAGAGTGAAGCCTAGGTTGCCTGGAACGTAGAAATGACCATCACTTTCACACGGGTTGCAGTTATTCCTGTTATAGGATGGAAAGGCTGTTGTATTTATATTGTATTTTATGCTTCTGGCGTTGACTTCTGAGGCCGTTGCTATTCGATGTGGTGGAAGAACGCCATACAGTGAAGCCTAGGTTGCACGGAACGTAGAAATGACCATAACTTTCACACTGGTTGCAATTATTTGTTTTATACGATGGAAAAGCTGTTGTATTTATATCGTATTTTATGCTTCGGGCGTTGACTTCTAAGGCCCTAACTGTTTGATCTGGTGGAGCAACGCCCTAGAGTGAAGCCTAGGTTGTCCGGAACGTAGAAATGACCATTACTTTCACACTGGTTGCTATTACCCTTTTTATACGATTGTAAAGCCGTTATATTTATATTGTATTTTATGCTTCTGGCGTTGACTTCGGAGGCCGTTGCTATTCGATGTGGTGGAAGAACGCCATAGAGTGAAGCCTAGGCAGCCCGGAACTTAGAAATGTCCATATTTTTCACACTGTTTGCAATTATTCATTTTATACGATGGCAAAGCTGTTGTATTTATATTGTATTTTATGCTTCTGGCGTTGACTTCTTAGGCCCTAACTATTCGATCAGGGGGAGCGATGCCTCAGAGTTAAGTCTAGGATGCCCGAAACGCCGAAATGATCATTACATTCACGCTTGTTGCAATTATTCGTTTTATACGATGGAAAAACTGTTGCATCTTTATCGTATTTTGTGCTTCTGGCGTTGACGTCTTAGGCCGTAACTATTCGATCTGGTGGAGCACCGCCCTGGAGTGAAACCTAGGTTGCCCGGAACGTAGAAATGACCACTACTATCACACTGGTTGCAAATTATTCCTGCTATACGATGGAAAAGCTGTTGTATTTTTATTGCATTTTATGCTTCGGGCATTGACTTCTAAGGCCCTAACTATTCAATCTGTTGGAGCAACGCCCTAGGGTGAAGCCTAGGTTGCCCGGAACGTAGAAATGACCATAACTTTCACACTGGTAGCAATTATTCGTTTTATACAATGGAAAAACTGTTCTATTTATTTTGTATTTAATGCTTCGGGAGTTGACTTCTAATGCCCTAACTGTTTGATCTGGAGGACCAACGCCCTAGAGTGAAGCCTAGGTTGCCCGGAACGTAGAAATGACCATAACTTTCACACTGGTTGCTATTATTCGTTTTATAAGATGGAAAAACTGTTATATTTATATTGTATTTTATGCTTCAGGCGTTGACTTCTGAGGCCGTAGCTATTCGATGTGGTGGAAGAACGCCATAGCGTGAAGCCTAGGTTGCCCGGAACGTAGAAATTTCCATATCTTTCACACTGTTTGCAATTATTCATTTTATAGGGTGGCAAAACTGTTGCATTTATATTGCATTTTATGCTTCTGGCGTTGACTTCTAAGGACCTAACTATTCGATCTGGTGGAGCAACGCCCTAGAGTGAAGCCTAGGTTGCTCGGAATGTAGAAATAACCATAACTTTCACACTGGTTGCAATTATTCGTTTTTTACGATGGAAAAGCTGTTGTATTTATATTGTATTTTATGCCTCTGGCGTTGACTTCTAAGGCCCTAGCTATTCGATCTAGTGGAGCAACGCCCTAGGGTGAAGCCTAGGTTGCCCGGAACGTAGCAATGACCATTACTTTCACACTGTTTGCAATTATTCCTTTTATACGATGGAAAAGCGGTTGTATTTATATTGTATTTTATGCTTCTGGAGTTGACTTCTTAGGCCCTAACTATTCGATCTGGTGGAGCAAAGCCTCAGAGTTAGGTCTAGGATGCCCGAAACGCCGAAATGATCATTATTTTCACGCTTATTGCAATTATTCCTGTAATACGATGAAACGACTGTTGTATTTTTATTGTATCTTATGTTCCTGGCGTTGACTTCTAAGGCCCTAACTATTCGATCTGGTGGAGCAACACCCTGGAGTGAAGCCTAGGTTGCCCGGAACGTGGAAATGACCAGAACTCTCACACTGGTTGCAATTATTCGTTTTATACGATGTAAAAGCTGTTGTATTTATATCGTATTTTATGCTTCTGGCGTTGACTTCTTAGGCCCTAACTATTCCATCTGGTGGAACAACGCCCTAGGGGGAAGTCTAGGTTGCCCGGAAAGTAGAAATGACCATAACTTTCACACTGGTAGCAATTATTCGTTTTATACGATGGAAAAACTGTTCTATTTATTTTGTATTTTATGCTTCGGGCGTTGACTTCTAAGGCCCTAACTATTCGATCTGGTGGAGCAACGCCCTAGAGTGAAGCCTACGTTTCCCGGTACGTAGAAATGACCATCACTTTCATAATGGTTGCAATTATTCGTGTGATATGATGGAAAAACTGTTGTATTTTTATTGCATTTTATGCTTCGGGCATTGACTTCTAAGGCCCTAACTATTCAATCTGTTGGAGCAACGCCCTAGGGTGAAGCCTAGGTTGCCCGGAAAGTAGAAATGACCATAACTTTCATACTGGTTGCAATTATTCGTTTTATATGGTGGAAAAACTGTTGTATTTATATCGTATTTTATACTTCTGGCGTTGACTTCTTAGGCCCTAACTATTCGATCTGGTGGAACAACGGCCTAGGGTGAAGCCTCGGTTGCCCGGAACGTAGAAATGACCATAACTTTTACACTGGTAGCAATTATTCGTTTTATACAACGGAAAAACTGTTCTATTTATTTTGTATTTAATCCTTCGGGCGTTGGCTTCTAAGGCCCTAACTGTTTGATCTGGTGGAGCAACGCCCTAGAGTGAAGCCTAGGTTGCCTGGAACGTAGAAATGACCATCCCTTTCACACGGGTTGCAATTATTCCTGTTATAGGATGGAAAGACTGTTGTATTTTTATTGTATTTTATACTTCAGGCGTTGACTTCTGAGGCCGTAGCTATCCGATGTGGTGGAAGAACGCCATACAGTGAAGCCTAGGTTGCCCGGAACGTAGAAATGACCATAACTTTCACACTGCTTGCAATTATTTGTTTTATACGAAGGAAAAGCTGTTGTATTTATATCGTATTTTATGCTTCGGGCGTTGACTTCTAAGGCCCTAACTGTTTGATCTGGTGGAGCAACGCCCTAGAGTGAAGCCTAGGTTGCCCGGAACGTAGAAATGACCATAACTTTCACACTGGTTGCTATTACTCGTTTTATACGATTGAAAAGCCGTTATATTTATATTGTATTTTATGCTTCTGGCGTTGACTTCGGAGGCCGCTGCTATTCGATGTGGTGGAAGAACGCCATAGAGTGAAGCCTAGGTAGCCCGGAACGTAGAAATGTCCATATTTTTCACACTGTTTGCAATTATTCATTTTATACGATGGCAAAGCTGTTGTATTTATATTGTATTTTATGCTTCTGGCGTTGACTTCTTAGGCCCTAACTATTCGATCAGGGGGAGCGATGCCTCAGAGTTAAGTCTAGGATGCCCGAAACGCCGAAATGATCATTACATTCACGCTTGTTGCAATTATTCGTTTTATACGATGGAAAAACTGTTGCAACTTTATCGTATTTTGTGCTTCTGGCGTTGACTTCTTAGGCCGTAACTATTCGATCTGGTGGAGCACCGCCCTGGAGTGAAACCTAGGTTGCCCGGAACGTAGAAATGACCACTACTATCACACTGGTTGCAAATTATTCCTGATATACGATGGAAAAGCTGTTGTATTTATATCGTATTTTATGCTTCGGGCGTTGACTTCTAAGGCCCTAACTGTTTGATCTGGTGGAGCAACGCCCTAGAGTGAAGCCTAGGTTGCCCGGAACGTAGAAATGACCATAACTTTCACACTGGTTGCTATTACTCGTTTTATACGATTGAAAAGCCGTTATATTTCTATTGTATTTTATGCTTCTGGCGTTGACTTCTAAGGCCCTAGCTATTCGATCTAGTGGAGCAACGCCCTAGGGTGAAGCCTAGGTTGCCCGGAACGTAGAAATGACCATTACTTTCACACTGGTTGCAATTATTCGTTTTTTACGATGGAAAAGCGGTTGTATTTATATTGTATTTTATGCTCCTGGCGTTGACTTCTTAGGCCCTAACTATTCGATCTGGTGGAGCAAAGCCTCAGAGTTAAGTCTAGGATACCCGAAACGCCGAAATGATCATTATTTTCACGCTTATTGCAATTATTCCTGTAATACGATGATACGACTGTTGTATTTTTATTGTATCTTATGTTCCTGGCGTTGACTTCTAAGGCCCTAACTATTCGATCTGGTGGAGCAACACCCTGGAGTGAAGCCTAGGTTGCCCGGAACGTGGAAATGACCAGAACTCTCACAGTGGTTGCAATTATTCGTTTTATACGATGTAAAAGCTGTTGTATTTATATCGTATTTTATGCTTCTGGCGTTGGCTTCTTAGGCCCTAACTATTCGACCTGGTGGAGCAACGCCCTAGAGTGAAACCTAGGTTGCCCGGAACGTAGAAATGACCATTACATTCACACTGGTTGCAATTATTCCTGTTATACGATGGAAAAACTGTTGTATTTTTATTGTATTCTATGCTTCTAGCGTTTAATTCTAAGTCGCTAGCTATTTGATCTGGTGGAGCAACCACCTAGAGTGATGCCTAGGTTGCCCGGAATGTAGAAATGACAAGTACTTTCACACTGTTTGGTATTATCCTTTTTGTACGATGGAAAAGCTGTTGTATTTATATCGTATTTTATGCTTCTGGCGTTGACTTCTTAGGCCCTAACTATTCCATCTGGTGGAACAACGCCCTAGGGGGAAGTCTAGGTTGCCCGGAAAGTAGAAATGACCATAACTATCACACTGGTAGCAATTATTCGTTTTATACGATGGAAAAACTGTTCTATTTATTTTGTATTTTATGCTTCGGGCGTTGACTTCTAAGGCCCTAACTATTCGATCTGGTGGAGCAACGCCCTAGAGTGAAGCCTACGTTTCCCGGTACGTAGAAATGACCATCACTTTCATAATGGTTGCAATTATTCGAGTTATATGATGGAAAAACTGTTGTATTTTTATTGCATTTTATGCTTCGGGCATTGACTTCTAAGGCCCTAACTATTCAATCTGTTGGAGCAACGCCCTAGGGTGAAGCCCAGGTTGCCCGGAAAGTAGAAATGACCATAACCTTCATACTGGATGCAATTATTCGTTTTATATGGTGGAAAAACTGTTGTATTTATATCGTATTTTATGCTTCTGGCGTTCACTTCTTAGGCCCTAACTATTCGATATGGTGGAACAACGCCCTAGGGTGAATCCTAGGTTGCCCGGAACGTAGAAATGACCATAACTTTTACACTGGTAGCAATTATTCGTTTTCTACGATGGAAAAACTGTTGTATTCATATTGTTTTTTATGCTTCTGGCGTTCACTTCTTAGGCCCTAACTATTCCATCTGGTGGAGCACCGCCCTAGAGTGAAGCCTAGGTTTCCCGGAACGTAGAAATGACCATAACTTTTACACTGGTAGCAATTATTCGTTTCATACAATGGCAAAACTGTTCTATTTATTTTGTTTTTAATGCTTCGGGCGTTGGCTTCGAAGGCCCTAACTGTTTGATCTGGAGGACCAACGCCCTAGAGTGATGCCTAGGTTGCCCGGAACGTAGAAATGACCATAACTTTCACACTGGTTGCTATTATTCGTTTTATAAGATGGAAAAACTGTTATATTTATATTGTATTTTATGCTTCAGGCGTTGACTTCTGAGGCCGTAGCTATTCGATGTGCTGGAAGAACGCCATAGAGTGGAGCCTAGGTTGCCCGGAACGTAGAAATTTCCATATCTTTCACACTGTTTGCAATTATTCATTTTATACGGTGGCAAAACTGTTGCATTTATATTGTATTTTATGCCTCTGGCGTTGACTTCTAAGGACCTAACTATTCGATCTGGTGGAGAAACGCCCTAGAGTGAAGCCTAGGTTGCTCGGAATGTAGAAATAACCATAACTTTCACACTGGTTGCAATTATTCGTTTTTTACGATGGAAAAGCTGTTGTATTTATATTGTATTTTATGCCTCTGGCGTTGACTTCTAAGGCCCTAGCTATTCGATCTAGTGGAGCAACGCCCTAGGGTGAAGCCTAGGTTGCCCGGAACGTAGAAATGACCATTACTTTCACACTGTTTGCAATTATTCCTTTTATACGATGGAAAAGCGGTTGTATTTATATTGTATTTTATGCTTCTGGCGTTGACTTCTTAGGCCCTAACTATTCGATCTGGTGGAGCAAAGCCTCAGAGTTAAGTCTAGGATGCCCGAAACGCCGAAATGATCATTATTTTCACGCTTATTGCAATTATTCCTGTAATACGATGAAACGACTGTTGTATTTTTATTGTATCTTATGTTCCTGGCGTTGACTTCTAAGGCCCTAACTATTCGATCTGGTGGAGCAACACCCTGGAGTGAAGCCTAGGTTGCCCGGAACGTGGAAATGACCAGAACTCTCACACTGGTTGCAATTATTCGTTTTATACGATGTAAAAGCTGTTGTATTTATATCGTATTTTATGCTTCTGGCGTTGACTTCTTAGGCCCTAACTATTCGACCTGTTGGAGCAACGCCCTAGAGTGAAACCTAGGTCGCCCGGAACGTAGAAATGACCATTACATTCACACTGGTTGCTATTATTCGTTTTATACGATGGAAAAACTGTTATATTTATATTGTATTTATGCTTCTGGCGTTGACTTCTGCAGCCGTTGCTATTCGATGTGGTGGAAGAACGCCATAGAGTGAAGCCTAGGTAGCCCGGAACGTAGAAATGTCCATATCTTTCACACTGTTTGCAATTATTCATTTTATACGATGGCAAAGCTGTTGTATTTATATTGTATTTTATGCTTCTGGCGTTGACTTCTTAGGCCCTAACTATTCGATCTGGTGGAACAACGGCCTAGGGTGAAGCCTCGGTTGCCCGGAACGTAGAAATGACCATAACTTTTACACTGGTAGCAATTATTCGTTATATACAACGGAAAAACTGTTCTATTTATTTTGTATTTAATCCTTCGGGCGTTGGCTTCTAAGGCCCTAACTGTTTGATCTGGTGGAGCAACGCCCTAGAGTGAAGCCTAGGTTGCCTGGAACGTAGAAATGACCATCCCTTTCACACGGGTTGCAATTATTCCTGTTATAGGATGGAAAGACTGTTGTATTTTTATTGTATTTTATACTTCAGGCGTTGACTTCTGAGGCCGTAGCTATCCGATGTGGTGGAAGAACGCCATACAGTGAAGCCTAGGATGCCCGGAACGTAGAAATGACCATAACTTTCACACTGGTTGCAATTATTTGTTTTATACGATGGAAAAGCTGTTGTATTTATATCGTATTTTATGCTTCGGGCGTTGACTTCTAAGGCCCTAACTGTTTGATCTGGTGGAGCAACGCCCTAGAGTGAAGCCTAGGTTGCCCGGAACGTAGAAATGACCATAACTTTCACACTGGTTGCTATTACTCGTTTAATACGATTGAAAAGCCGTTATATTTATATTGTATTTTATGCTTCTGGCGTTGACTTCGGAGGCCGTTGCTATTCGATGTGGTGGAAGAACGCCATAGAGTGAAGCCTATGTAGCCCGGAACGTAGAAATGTCCATATTTTTCACACTGTTTGCAATTATTCATTTTATACGATGGCAAAGCTGTTGTATTTATATTGTATTTTATGCTTCTGGCGTTGACTTCTTAGGCCCTAACTATTCGATCAGGAGGAGCGATGCCTCAGAGTTAAGTCTAGGATGCCCGAAACGCCGAAATGATCATTACATTCACGCTTGTTGCAATTATTCGTTTTATACGATGGAAAAACTGTTGCATCTTTATCGTATTTTGTGCTTCTGGCGTTGACTTCTTAGGCCGTAACTATTCGATCTGGTGGAGCACCGCCCTGGAGTGAAACCTAGGTTGCCCGGAACGTAGAAATGACCACTACTATCACACTGGTTGCAAATTATTCCTGCTATACGATGGAAAAGCTGTTGTATTTTTATTGCATTTTATGCTTCGGGCATTGACTTCTAAGGCCCTAACTGTTTGATCTGGAGGACCAACGCCCTAGAGTGAAGCCTAGGTTGCCGGAACGTAGAAATGACCATAACTTTCACACTGGTTGCTTTTATTCGTTTTATAAGATGGAAAAACTGTTATATTTATATTGTATTTTATGCTTCAGGCGTTGACTTCTGAGGCCGTAGCTATTGGAAATGGTGGAGCACCGCCCTAGAGTGAAGCCTAGGTTTCCCGGAACGTAGAAATGACCATAACTTTTACACTGGTAGCAAATATTCGTTTCATACAATGGAAAAACTGTGCTATTTATTTTGTATTTAATGCTTCGGGCGTTGGCTTCGAAGGCCCTAACTGTTTGATCTGGAGGACCAACGCCCTAGAGTGATGCCTAGGTTGCCCGGAACGTAGAAATGACCATAACTTTCACACTGGTTGCTATTATTCGTTTTATAAGATGGAAAAACTGTTATATTTATATTGTATTTTATGCTTCAGGCGTTGACTTCTGAGGCCGTAGCTATTCGATGTGGTGGAAGAACGCCATAGAGTGGAGCCTAGGTTGCCCGGAACGTAGAAATTTCCATATCTTTCACACTGGTTGCAAATTATTCCTGATATACGATGGAAAAGCTGTTGTATTTATATCGTATTTTATGCTTCGGGCGTTGACTTCTAAGGCCCTAACTGTTTGATCTGGTGGAGCAACGCCCTAGAGTGAAGCCTAGGTTGCCCGGAACGTAGAAATGACCATAACTTTCACACTGGTTGCTATTACTCGTTTTATACGATTGAAAAGCCGTTATATTTCTATTGTATTTTATGCTTCTGGCGTTGACTTCTAAGGCCCTAGCTATTCGATCTAGTGGAGCAACGCCCTAGGGTGAAGCCTAGGTTGCCCGGAACGTAGAAATGACCATTACTTTCACACTGGTTGCAATTATTCGTTTTTTACGATGGAAAAGCGGTTGTATTTATATTGTATTTTATGCTCCTGGCGTTGACTTCTTAGGCCCTAACTATTCGATCTGGTGGAGCAAAGCCTCAGAGTTAAGTCTAGGATGCCCGAAACGCCGAAATGATCATTATTTTCACGCTTATTGCAATTATTCCTGTAATACGATGATACGACTGTTGTATTTTTATTGTATCTTATGTTCCTGGCGTTGACTTCTAAGGCCCTAACTATTCGATCTGGTGGAGCAACACCCTGGAGTGAAGCCTAGGTTGCCCGGAACGTGGAAATGACCAGAACTCTCACAGTGGTTGCAATTATTCGTTTTATACGATGTAAAAGCTGTTGTATTTATATCGTATTTTATGCTTCTGGCGTTGACTTCTTAGGCCCTAACTATTCGACCTGGTGGAGCAACGCCCTAGAGTGAAACCTAGGTTGCCCGGAACGTAGAAATGACCATTACATTCACACTGGTTGCAATTATTCCTGTTATACGATGGAAAAACTGTTGTATTTTTATTGTATTCTATGCTTCTAGCGTTTAATTCTAAGTCGCTAGCTATTTGATCTGGTGGAGCAACCACCTAGAGTGATGCCTAGGTTGCCCGGAATGTAGAAATGACAAGTACTTTCACACTGTTTGGTATTATTCTTTTTGTACGATGGAAAAGCTGTTGTATTTATATCGTATTTTATGCTTCTGGCGTTGACTTCTTAGGCCCTAACTATTCCATCTGGTGGAACAACGCCCTAGGGGGAAGTCTAGGTTGCCCGGAAAGTAGAAATGACCATAACTATCACACTGGTAGCAATTATTCGTTTTATACGATGGAAAAACTGTTCTATTTATTTTGTATTTTATGCTTCGGGCGTTGACTTCTAAGGCCCTAACTATTCGATCTGGTGGAGCAACGCCCTAGAGTGAAGCCTACGTTTCCCGGTACGTAGAAATGACCATCACTTTCATAATGGTTGCAATTATTCGAGTTATATGATGGAAAAACTGTTGTATTTTTATTGCATTTTATGCTTCGGGCATTGACTTCTAAGGCCCTAACTATTCAATCTGTTGGAGCAACGCCCTAGGGTGAAGCCCAGGTTGCCCGGAAAGTAGAAATGACCATAACCTTCATACTGGATGCAATTATTCGTTTTATATGGTGGAAAAACTGTTGTATTTATATCGTATTTTATGCTTCTGGCGTTCACTTCTTAGGCCCTAACTATTCGATATGGTGGAACAACGCCCTAGGGTGAATCCTAGGTTGCCCGGAACGTAGAAATGACCATAACTTTTACACTGGTAGCAATTATTCGTTTTCTACGATGGAAAAACTGTTGTATTCATATTGTTTTTTATGCTTCTGGCGTTCACTTCTTAGGCCCTAACTATTCCATCTGGTGGAGCACCGCCCTAGAGTGAAGCCTAGGTTTCCCGGAACGTAGAAATGACCATAACTTTTACACTGGTAGCAATTATTCGTTTCATACAATGGCAAAACTGTTCTATTTATTTTGTATTTAATGCTTCGGGCGTTGGCTTCGAAGGCCCTAACTGTTTGATCTGGAGGACCAACGCCCTAGAGTGATGCCTAGGTTGCCCGGAACGTAGAAATGACCATAACTTTCACACTGGTTGCTATTATTCGTTTTATAAGATGGAAAAACTGTTATATTTATATTGTATTTTATGCTTCAGGCGTTGACTTCTGAGGCCGTAGCTATTCGATGTGCTGGAAGAACGCCATAGAGTGGAGCCTAGGTTGCCCGGAACGTAGAAATTTCCATATCTTTCACACTGTTTGCAATTATTCATTTTATACGGTGGCAAAACTGTTGCATTTATATTGTATTTTATGCCTCTGGCGTTGACTTCTAAGGACCTAACTATTCGATCTGGTGGAGAAACGCCCTAGAGTGAAGCCTAGGTTGCTCGGAATGTAGAAATAACCATAACTTTCACACTGGTTGCAATTATTCGTTTTTTACGATGGAAAAGCTGTTGTATTTATATTGTATTTTATGCCTCTGGCGTTGACTTCTAAGGCCCTAGCTATTCGATCTAGTGGAGCAACGCCCTAGGGTGAAGCCTAGGTTGCCCGGAACGTAGAAATGACCATTACTTTCACACTGTTTGCAATTATTCCTTTTATACGATGGAAAAGCGGTTGTATTTATATTGCATTTTATGCTTCTGGCGTTGACTTCTTAGGCCCTAACTATTCGATCTGGTGGAGCAAAGCCTCAGAGTTAAGTCTAGGATGCCCGAAACGCCGAAATGATCATTATTTTCACGCTTATTGCAATTATTCCTGTAATACGATGAAACGACTGTTGTATTTTTACTGTATCTTATGTTCCTGGCGTTGACTTCTAAGGCCCTAACTATTCGATCTGGTGGAGCAACCACCTAGAGTGATGCCTAGGTTGCCCGGAACGTAGGAATAACCATTACTTTCACACTGTTTGCAATTATTCCTTTTATACGATGGAAAAGCTGTTGTATTCATATCGTATTTTATGCTTCTGGCGTTGACTTCTTAGGCCCTAGCTATTCGATCTGGTGAAGCAACGCCCTAGAGTGAAGCCTAGGTTGCTCGGAATGTAGAAATAACCATAACTATCACACTGCTTGCTATTACTCGTTTTATACGATGGAAAAGCCGTTATATTTATATTGTATTTTATGCTTCTGGCGTTGACTTCTGAGGCCGTTGCTATTCGATGTGGTGGAAGAACGCCATAGAGTGAAGCCTAGGTAGCCCCGAACGTAGAAATGTCCATATGTTTCACACTGTTTGCAATTATTCATTTTATACGATGGCAAAGCTGTTGTATTTATATTGTATTTTATGCTTCTGGCGTTGACTTCTTAGGCCCTAACTATTCGATCTGGTGGAACAACGGCCTAGGGTGAAGCCTCGGTTGCCCGGAACGTAGAAATGACCATAACTTTTACACTGGTAGCAATTATTCGTTTTATACAACGGAAAAACTGTTCTATTTATTTTGTATTTAATCCTTCGGGCGTTGGCTTCTAAGGCCCTAACTGTTTGATCTGGTGGAGCAACGCCCTAGAGTGAAACCTCGGTTGCCTGGAACGTAGAAATGACCATCCCTTTCACACTGGTTGCAATTATTCCTGTTATACGATGGAAAAACTGTTGTATTTTTATTGTATTCTATGCTTCTGGCGTTTAATTCTAAGTCGCTAGCTATTTGATCTGGTGGAGCAACCACCTAGAGTGATGCCTAGGTTGCCCGGAACGTAGGAATAACCATTACTTTCACAGTGTTTGCAATTATTCCTTTTATACGATGGAAAAGCTGTTGTATTTATATCGTATTTTATGCTTCTGGCGTTGACTTCTTAGACCCTAACTATTCGATCTGGTGAAGCAACGCCCTAGAGTGAAGCCTAGGTTGCTCGGTATGTAGAAATAACCATAACTATCACACTGCTTGCTATTATTCGTTTTATACGATGGAAAAACTGTTATATTTATATTGTATTTATGCTTCTGGCGTTGACTTCTGAGGCCGTTGCTATTCGATGTGGTGGAAGAACGCCATACAGTGAAGCCTAGGTTGCCCGGAACGTAGAAATGACCATAACTTTCACACTGGTTGCAATTATTTGTTTTATACGATGGAAAAGCTGTTGTATTTATATCGTATTTTATGCTTCGGGCGTTGACTTCTAAGGCCCTAACTGTTTGATCTGGTGGAGCAACGCCCTAGAGTGAAGCCTGGGTTGCCCGGAACGTAGAAATGACCATAACTTTCACACTGGTTGCTATTACTCGTTTTATACGATGGAAAAGCCGTTATATTTATATTGTATTTTATGCTTCTGGCGTTGACTTCTGAGGCCGTTGCTATTCGATGTGGTGGAAGAACGCCATAGAGAGAAGCCTAGGTAGCCCGGAACGTAGAAATGTCCATATCGTTCACACTGTTTGCAATTATTCATTTTATACGATGGCAAAGCTGTTGTATTTATATTGTATTTTATGCTTCTGGCGTTGACTTCTTAGGCCCTAACTATTCGATCATGGGGAGCGATGCCTCAGAGTTAAGTCTAGGATGCCCGAAACGCCGAAATGATCATTACATTCACGCTTGTTGCAATTATTCGTTTTATACGATGGAAAAACTGTTGCATCTTTATCGTATTTTGTGCTTCTGGCGTTGACTTCTTAGGCCGTAACTATTCGATCTGGTGGAGCACCGCCCTGGAGTGAAACCTAGGTTGCCCGGAACGTAGAAATGACCACTACTATCACACTGGTTGCAAATTATTCCTGCTATACGATGGAAAAGCTGTTGTATTTTTATTGCATTTTATGCTTCGGGCATTGACTTCTAAGGCCCTAACTGTTTGATCTGGAGGACCAACGCCCTAGAGTGAAGCCTAGGTTGCCGGAACGTAGAAATGACCATAACTTTCACACTGGTTGCTATTATTCGTTTTATAAGATGGAAAAACTGTTATATTTATATTGTATTTTATGCTTCAGGCGTTGACTTCTGAGGCCGTAGCTATTGGATATGGTGGAGCACCGCCCTAGAGTGAAGCCTAGGTTGCTCGGAATATAGAAATGACCATAACTTTCACACTGGTTGCAATTATTCGTTTTATACAATGAAAAAGCTGTTCTATTTATTTTGTATTTAATGCTTCGGGAGTTGACTTCTAAGGCCCTAACTGTTTGATCTGGTGGAGTAACGCCCTAGAGTGAAGCCTAGGTTGCCTGGAACGTAGAAATGACCATCACTTTCACACGGGTTGCAATTATTCCTGTTATAGGATGGAAAGGCTGTTGTATTTATATCGTATTTTATGCTTCAGGCGTTGACTTCTGAGGCCGTAGCTATTCGATGTGGTGGAAGAACGCCATAGAGTGAAGCCTAGGTTGCCCGGAACGTAGAAATTTCCATATCTTTCACACTGTTTGCAATTATTCATTTTATTCGGTGGCAACACTGTTGCATTTATATTGTATTTTATGCTTCTGGCGTTGACTTCTAAGGACCTAACTATTCGACCTGGTGGAGCAACGCCCTAGAGTGAAGCGTAGGTTGCTCGGAATGTAGAAATAACCATAACTTTCACACTAGTTGCAATTATTCGTTTTTTACGATGGAAAAGCTGTTGTATTTATATTGTATTTTATGCCTCTGGCGTTGACTTCTAAGGCCCTAGCTATTCGATCTAGTGGAGCAACGCCCTAGGGTGAAGCCTAGGTTGCCCGGAACGTAGGAATAACCATTACTTTCACACTGTTTGCAATTATTCCTTTTATACGATGGAAAAGCTGTTGTATTTATATCGTATTTTATGCTTCTGGCGTTGACTTCTTAGGCCCTAACTATTCGATCTGGTGAAGCAACGCCCTAGAGTGAAGCCTAGGTTGCTCGGAATGTAGAAATAACCATAACTATCACACTGGTTGCTATTATTCGTTTTTACGATGGAAAAACTGTTATATTTATATTGTGTTTATGCTTCTGGCGTTGACTTCTGAGGCCGTTGCTATTCGATGTGGTGGAAGAACGCCATACAGTGAAGCCTAGGTTGCCCGGAACGTAGAAATGACCATAACTTTCACACTGGTTGCAATTATTTGTTTTATACGATGGAAAAGCTGTTGTATTTATATCGTATTTTATGCTTCGGGCGTTGACTTCTAAGGCCCTAACTGTTTGATCTGGTGGAGCAACGCCCTAGAGTGAAGCCTAGGTTGCCCGGAACGTAGAAATGACCATAACTTTCACACTGGTTGCTATTACTCGTTTTATACGATGGAAAAGCCGTTATATTTATATTGTATTTTATGCTTCTGGCGTTGACTTCTTAGGCCCTAACTATGCGACCTGGTGGAGCAACGCCCTAGAGTGAAACCTAGGTTGGCCGGAACGTAGAAATGACCATTAAATTCACACTGGTTTCTATTATTCCTGTTATACGATGGAAAAACTGTTGTATTTTTATTGAATTCTATGCTTCTGGCGTTTAATTCTAACTCGCTAGCTATTTGATCTGGTGGAGCAACGACCTAGAGTGATGCCTAGGTTGCCCTGAACGTAGAAATGACAATTACTTTCACACTGTTTGGTATTATTCATTTTGTACGATGTAAAAGCTGTTGTATTTATATTGTATTTTATGCCTCTGGCGTTGACTTCTAAGGCCGTAGCTATTGGATATGGTGGAGCACCGCCCTAGAGTGAAGCCTAGGTTGCCCGGAATATAGAAATGACCATAACTTTCACACTGGTTGCAATTATTCGTTTTCTACGATGGAAAAACTGTTGTATTCATATTGTTTTTTATGCTTCTGGCGTTCACTTCTTAGGGCCTAACTATTCGATCTGATGCAGCAATGCCCTAGGGTGAAGCCTAGGTTGCCCGGAACGTAAAAATGACCATAACTTTTACACTGGTAGCAATTATTCGTTTCATACGATGGGAAAACTGTTGCATCTTTATCGTATTTTATGCTCCTGGCGTTGACTTCTTAGGCCCTAACTATTCGATCTTGTGGAACAACGCCCTAGAGTGAAGCCTAGGTTGCCTCGAACGTAGAAATGACCATCACTTTCACACCGGTTGCAATTATTTCTGTTATAGAATGGAAAGACTGTTGTATTTTTATTGTATTTTATACTTCAGGCGTTGACTTCCGAGGCCGTAGCTATCCGATGTGGTGGAAGAACGCCATACAGTGAAGCCTAGGTTGCCCGGAACGTAGAAATGACCATAACTTTCACACTGCTTGCAATTATTTGTTTTATACGATGGAAAAGCTGTTGTATTTATATCGTATTTTATGCTTCGGGCGTTGACTTCTAAGGCCCTAACTGTTTGATCTGGTGGAGCAACGCCCTAGAGTGAAGCCTAGGTTGCCCGGAACGTAGAAATGACCATAACTTTCACACTGGTTGCTATTACTCGTTTTATACGATTGAAAAGCCGTTATATTTATATTGTATTTTATGCTTCTGGCGTTGACTTCGGAGGCCGTTGCTATTCGATGTGGTGGAAGAACGCCATAGAGTGAAGCCTAGGTAGCCCGGAACGTAGAAATGTCCATATTTTTCACACTGTTTGCAATTATTCATTTTATACGATGGCAAAGCTGTTGTATTTATATTGTATTTTATGCTTCTGGCGTTGACTTCTTAGGCCCTAACTATTCGATCAGGGGGAGCGATGCCTCAGAGTTAAGTCTAGGATGCCCGAAACGCCGAAATGATCATTACATTCACGCTTGTTGCAATTATTCGTTTTATACGATGGAAAAACTGTTGCATCTTTATCGTATTTTGTGCTTCTGGCGTTGACTTCTTAGGCCGTAACTATTCGATCTGGTGGAGCACCGCCCTGGAGTGAAACCTAGGTTGCCCGGAACGTAGAAATGACCACTACTATCACACTGGTTGCAAATTATTCCTGCTATACGATGGAAAAGCTGTTGTATTTTTATTGCATTTTATGCTTCGGGCATTGACTTCTAAGGCCCTAACTGTTTGATCTGGAGGACCAACGCCCTAGAGTGAAGCCTAGGTTGCCCGGAACGTAGAAATGACCATAACTTTCACACTGGTTGCTATTATTCGTTTTATAAGATGGAAAAACTGTTATATTTATATTGTATTTTATGCTTCAGGCGTTGACTTCTGAGGCCGTAGCTATTGGATATGGTGGAGCACCGCCCTAGAGTGAAGCCTAGGTTGCTCGGAATATAGAAATGACCATAACTTTCACACTGGTTGCAATTATTCGTTTTCTACGGTGGCAAAACTGTTGCATTTATATTGTATTTTATGCTTCTGGCGATGACTTCTAAGGACCTAACTATTCGATCTGGTGGAGCAACGCCCTAGAGTGAAGCCTAGGTTGCTCGGAATGTAGAAATAACCATAACTTTCACACTGGTTGCAATTATTCGTTTTTTACGATGGAAAAGCTGTTCTATTTTTATTGTATTTTATGCCTCTGGCGTTGACTTCTAAGGCCCTAGCTAGTCGATCTAGTGTAGCAACGCCCTAGGGTGAAGCCTAGGTTGCCCGGAACGTAGAAATGACCATTACTTTCACACTGTTTGCAATTATTCCTTTTATACGATGGAAAAGCGGTTGTATTTATATTGCATTTTATGCTCCTGGCGTTGACTTCTTAGGCCCTAACTATTCGATCTGGTGGAACAGCGCCTCAGAGTTAAGTCTAGGATGCCCGAAACGCCGAAATGATCATTATTTTCACGCTTATTGCAATTATTCCTGTAATACGATGATACGACTGTTGTATTTTTATTGTATCTTATGTTCCTGGCGTTGACTTCTAAGGCCCTAACTATTCGATCTGCTGGAGCAACACCCTGGAGTGAAGCCTAGGTTGCCCGGAACGTGGAAATGACCAGAACTCTCACACTGGTTGCGATTATTCGTTTTATACGATGTAAAATCTGTTGTATTTATATCGTATTTTATGCTTCTGGCGTTGACTTCTTAGGCCCTAACTATTCGACCTGGTGGAGCAACGCCCTAGAGTGAAACCTAGGTTGCCCGGAACGTAGAAATGACCATTACATTCACACTGGTTGCAATTATTCCTGTTATACGATGGAAAAACTGTTGTATTTTTATTGTATTCTATGCTTCTGGCGTTTAATTCTAAGTCGCTAGCTATTTGATCTGGTGGAGCAACCACCTAGAGTGATGCCTAGGTTGCCCGGAACGTAGGAATAACCATTACTTTCACAGTGTTTGCAATTATTCCTTTTATACGATGGAAAAGCTGTTGTATTTATATCGTATTTTATGCTTCTGGCGTTGACTTCTTAGGCCCTAACTATTCGATCTGGTGAAGCAACGCCCTAGAGTGAAGCCTAGGTTGCTCGGTATGTAGAAATAACCATAACTATCACACTGCTTGCTATTATTCGTTTTATACGATGGAAAAACTGTTATATTTATATTGTATTTATGCTTCTGGCGTTGACTTCTGAGGCCGTTGCTATTCGATGTGGTGGAAGAACGCCATACAGTGAAGCCTAGGTTGCCCGGAACGTAGAAATGACCATAACTTTCACACTGGTTGCAATTATTTGTTTTATACGATGGAAAAGCTGTTGTATTTATATCGTATTTTATGCTTCGGGCGTTGACTTCTAAGGCCCTAACTGTTTGATCTGGTGGAGCAACGCCCTAGAGTGAAGCCTGGGTTGCCCGGAACGTAGAAATGACCATAACTTTCACACTGGTTGCTATTACTCGTTTTATACGATGGAAAAGCCGTTATATTTATATTGTATTTTATGCTTCTGGCGTTGACTTCTGAGGCCGTTGCTATTCGATGTGGTGGAAGAACGCCATAGAGTGAAGCCTAGGTAGCCCGGAACGTAGAAATGTCCATATCGTTCACACTGTTTGCAATTATTCATTTTATACGATGGCAAAGCTGTTGTATTTATATTGTATTTTATGCTTCTGGCGTTGACTTCTTAGGCCCTAACTATTCGATCATGGGGAGCGATGCCTCAGAGTTAAGTCTAGGATGCCCGAAACGCCGAAATGATCATTACATTCACGCTTGTTGCAATTATTCGTTTTATACGATGGAAAAACTGTTGCATCTTTATCGTATTTTGTGCTTCTGGCGTTGACTTCTTAGGCCGTAACTATTCGATCTGGTGGAGCACCGCCCTGGAGTGAAACCTAGGTTGCCCGGAACGTAGAAATGACCACTACTATCACACTGGTTGCAAATTATTCCTGCTATACGATGGAAAAGCTGTTGTATTTTTATTGTATTTTATGCTTCAGGCGTAGGCTTCTAAGGCCGTAGCTATTCGATCTGGTGGAGCAACACCCTGGAGTGAAGCCTGGGTTGCCCGGAACGTGGAAATGACCAGAACTCTCACACTGGTTGCAATTATTCGTTTTATACGATGTAAAAGCTGTTGTATTTATATCGTATTTTATGCTTCTGGCGTTGACTTCTTAGGCCCTAACTATGCGACCTGGTGGAGCAACGCCCTAGAGTGAAACCTAGGTTGGCCGGAACGTAGAAATGACCATTACATTCACACTGGTTGCTATTATTCCTGTTATACGATGGAAAAACTGTTGTATTTTTATTGAATTCTATGCTTCTGGCGTTTAATTCTAACTCGCTAGCTATTTGATCTGGTGGAGCAACGACCTAGAGTGATGCCTAGGTTGCCCGGAACGTAGAAATGACAATTACTTTCACACTGTTTGGTATTATTCATTTTGTACGATGTAAAAGCTGTTGTATTTATATTGTATTTTATGCCTCTGGCGTTGACTTCTAAGGCCGTAGCTATTGGATATGGTGGAGCACCGCCCTAGAGTGAAGCCTAGGTTGCCCGGAATATAGAAATGACCATAACTTTCACACTGGTTGCAATTATTCGTTTTCTACGATGGAAAAACTGTTGTATTCATATTGTTTTTTATGCTTCTGGCGTTCACTTCTTAGGGCCTAACTATTCGATCTGATGCAGCAATGCCCTAGGGTGAAGCCTAGGTTGCCCGGAACGTAAAAATGACCATAACTTTTACACTGGTAGCAATTATTCGTTTTATACAATGGAAAAACTGTTCTATTTATTTTGTATTTAATGCTTCGGGAGTTGACTTCTAAGGCCCTAACTGTTTGATCTGGTGGAGTAACGCCCTAGAGTGAAGCCTAGGTTGCCTGGAACGTAGAAATGACCATCACTTTCACACGGGTTGCAATTATTCCTGTTATAGGATGGAAAGACTGTTGTATTTATATCGTATTTTATGCTTCAGGCGTTGACTTCTGAGGCCGTAGCTATTCGATGTGGTGGAAGAACGCCATAGAGTGAAGCCTAGGTTGCCCGGAACGTAGAAATTTCCATATCTTTCACACTGTTTGCAATTATTCATTTTATTCGGTGGCAAAACTGTTGCATTTATATTGTATTTTATGCTTCTGGCGTTGACTTCTAAGGACCTAACTATTCGACCTGGTGGAGCAACGCCCTAGAGTGAAGCGTAGGTTGCTCGGAATGTAGAAATAACCATAACTTTCACACTAGTTGCAATTATTCGTTTTTTACGATGGAAAAGCTGTTGTATTTATATTGTATTTTATGCCTCTGGCTTTTACTTCTAAGGCCCTAACTGTTTGATCTGGTGGAGCATCGCCGTAGAGTGAAGCCTAGGTTGCCCGGAACGTAGAAATGACCATAACTTTCACACTGGTTACAATTATTTGTTTTATACGATGGAAAAGCTGTTGTATTTATATCGTATTTTATGCTTCTGGCGTTGACTTCTTAGGCCAAAACTATTCCATCTGGTGGAACAACGCCCTAGGGTAAAGCCCAGGTTGCGCGGAACGTAGAAATGACCATAACCTTCACACTGGTAGCAATTATTCATTTTATACGATGGAAAAACTGTTTTATTTATTTTGTATTATAAGCTTCGGTCGTTGACTTCTAAGGCCCTAACTATTCGATCTGGTGGAGCAACGCCCTAGAGTGAAGCCTAGGTTGCCCGGAACGTAGAAATGACCATCACTTTCACACTGGTTGCAATTATTCGTTTCATACAATGGGAAAACTGTTGCATCTTTATCGTATTTTATGCTCCTGGCGTTGACTTCTTAGGCCCTAACTATTCGATCTTGTGGAACAACGCCCTAGAGTGAAGCCTAGGTTGCCTCGAACGTAGAAATGACCATCACTTTCACACCGGTTGCAATTATTTCTGTTATAGAATGGAAAGACTGTTGTATTTTTATTGTATTTTATACTTCAGGCGTTGACTTCTGAGGCCGTAGCTATTCGATGTGGTGGAAGAACGCCATACAGTGAAGCCTAGGTTGCGCGGAACGTAGAAATGACCATAAGTGTCATACTGGTTGCAATTATTCGGTTTATACGATGGAAATACTGTTGTATTTATATTGTATTTTATGCTTCTGGCGTTCACTTCTTAGGCCCTAACTATTCGATCTGGTGGAACAACACCCTAGGGTGAAGCCTAGGTTGCCCGGAACGTAGAAATGACCATAGCTTTTACACTGGTAGCAATTATTCGTTATATACAATGGAAAAACCGTTCTATTTATTTTGTATTTTATGCTTCTGGCGTTGACTTCTTAGGCTTTAACTATTCGATCTGGTGGAACAACGCCGTAGAGTGAAGCCTAGGTTGCCCGGAACGTAGAAATGACCATTACTTTCACACTGCTTGCAATTATTCGTTTTACACGATGGAAAAACTGTTGCATCTTTATCGTATTTTATGCTTCTGGCGTTGACTTCTTAGGCCGTAACTATCCGATCTGGTGGAGCAACGCCCTGGAGTGAAACCTGGGTTGCCCGTAACGTAGAAATGACCACTACTATCACACTGGTTGCAAATTATTCCTGCTATACGATGGAGAAACTGTTGTATTTTTATTGCATTTTATGCTTCTGGCGTTCACTTCTTAGGCCCTAACTATTCGATCTGGTGGAACAACGCCCTAGGGAGAAGCCTAGGTTGCCCGGAACGTAGAAATGACCATAGCTTTTACACTCGTAGCAATTATTCGTTTTATACAATGGAAAAACCGTTCTATTTATTTTGTATTTTATGCTTCGGGCGTTGACTTCTAAGGCCCTAACTATTCAATCTGTTGGAGCAAAGCCCTAGGGTGAAGCCTAGGTTGCTCCGAAAGTAGAAATGACCATAACTTTCACACGGGTTGCAATTATTCCTGTTATAGGATGGAAAGACCGTTGTATTTTTATTGTATTTTATGCTTCAGGCGTAGGCTTCTAAGGCCGTAGCTATTCGATCTGGTGGAGCAACACCCTGGAGTGAAGCCTGGGTTGCCCGGAACGTGGAAATGACCAGAACTCTCACACTGGTTGCAATTATTCGTTTTATACGATGTAAAAGCTGTTGTATTTATATCGTATTTTATGCTTCTGGCGTTGACTTCTTAGGCCCTAACTATGCGAGCTGGTGGAGCAACGCCCTAGAGTGAAACCTAGGTTGGCCAGAACGTAGAAATGACCATTACATTCACACTGGTTGCTATTATTCCTGTTATACGATGGAAAAACTGTTGTATTTTTATTGAATTCTATGCTTCTGGCGTTTAATTCTAACTCGCTAGCCATTTGATCTGGTGGAGCAACGACCTAGAGTGATGCCTAGGTGGCCCGGAACGTAGAAATGACAATTACTTTCACACTGTTTGGTATTATTCATTTTGTACGATGTAAAAGCTGTTGTATTTATATTGTATTTTATGCCTCTGGCGTTGACTTCTAAGGCCGTAGCTATTGGATATGGTGGAGCACCGCCCAAGAGTGAAGCCTAGGTTGCTCGGAATATAGAAATGACCATAACTTTCACACTGGTTGCAATTATTCGTTTCCTACGATGGAAAAACTGTTGTATTCATATTGTTTTTTATGCTTCTGGCGTTCACTTCTTAGGGCCCAACTATTCGATCTGATGCAGCAATGCCCTAGGGTGAAGCCTAGGTTGCCCGGAACGTAAAAATGACCATAACTTTTACACTGGTAGCAATTATTCGTTTTATACAATGGAAAAACTGTTCTATTTAATTTGTATTTTATGTTTCGGGCGTTGACTTCTTTGGCCCTAACAATTCGATCTGGTGGAGCAACGCCCTAGAGTGAAGCCTAGGTTGCCTGGAACGTACAAATGACCATCACTTTCACACGGGTTGCAATTATTCCTGTTATAGGATGGAAAGGCTGTTGTATTTTTATTGCATTTTATGCTTCTGGCGTTCACTTCTTAGGCCCTAACTATTCCATCTCGTGGAGCACCGCCCTAGAGTGAAGCCTAGGTTGCCCGGAACGTAGAAATGACCATAACTTTTACACTGGTAGCAATTATTCGTTTTATACAATGGAAAAACTGTTCTATTTATTTTGTATTTAATGCTTCGGGCGTTGGCTTCGAAGGACCTAACTGTTTGATCTGGAGGACCAACGCCCTAGAGTGAAGCCTAGGTTGCCCGGAACGTAGAAATGACCATAACTTTCACACTGGTTGCTATTATTCGTTTTATAAGATGGAAAAACTGTTATATTTATATTGTATTTTATGCTTCAGGCGTTGACTTCTGAGGCCGTAGCTATTCGATGTGGTGGAAGAACGCCATAGAGTGAAGCCTAGGTTGCCCGGAACGTAGAAATTTCCATATCTTTCACACTGTTTGCAATTATTCATTTTATACTGTGGCAAAACTGTTGCATTTATATTGTATTTTATGCTTCTGGCGTTGACTTCTAAGGACCTAACTCTCCGATCTGGTGGAGCAACGCCCTAGAGTGAAGCCTAGGTTGCTCGGAATGTAGAAATAACCATAACTTTCACACTGGTTGCAAATATTCGTTTTTTACGATGGAAAAGCTGTTATATTTTTATTGTATTTTATGCCTCTGGCGTCGACTTCTAAGGCCCTAGCTATTCGATCTAGTGGAGCAACGCCCTAGGGTGAAGCCTAGGTTGCCCGGAACGTAGAAATGACCATTACTTTCACACTGTTTGCAATTATTCCTTTTATACGATGGAAAAGCGGTTGTATTTATATTGTATTTTATGCTTCTGGCGTTGACTTCTTAGGCCCTAACTATTCGATCTGGTGGAGCAAAGCCTCAGAGTTAAGTCTAGGATGCCCGAAACGCCGAAATGGTCATTATTTTCACGCTTATTGCAATTATTCCTGTAATACGATGAAACGACTGTTGTATTTTTATTGTATCTTATGTTCCTGGCGTTGACTTCTAAGGCCCTAACTATTCGATCTGGTGGAGAAACACCCTGGAGTGAAGCCTAGGTTGCCCGGAACGTGGAAATGACCAGAAATCTCACACTGGTTGCAATTATTCGTTTTATACGATGTAAAAGCTGTTGTATATATATCGTATTTTATGCTTCTGGCGTCGACTTCTTAGGCCCTAACTATTCGACCTGGTGGAGCAACGCCCTAGAGTGAAACCTAGGTTGCCCGGAACGTAGAAATGACCATTACATTCACACTGGTTGCAATTATTCCTGATATACGATGGAAAAACTGTTGTATTTTTATTGTACTCTATGCTTCTGGCGTTTAATTCTAAGTCGCTAGCTATTTGATCTGGTGGAGCAACCACCTAGAGTGATGCCTAGGTTGCCCGGAACGTAGGAATAACCATTACTTTCACACTGTTTGCAATTATTCCTTTTATACGATGGAAAAGCTGTTGTATTTATATCGTATTTTATGCTTCTGGCGTTGACTTCTTAGGCCCTAACTATTCGACCTGGTGGAGCAACGCCCTGGAGTGAAACCTAGGTTGCCCGGAACGTAGAAATGACCATTACATTCACACTGGTTGCAATTATTCCTGTTATACGATGGAAAAACTGTTGTATTTTTATTGTATTCTATGCTTCTGGCGTTTAATTCTAAGTCACTAGGTATTTGACGTGGTGGAGCAACCACCTAGAGTGATGCCTAGGTTGCCCGGAACGTAGGAATAACCATTACTTTCACACTGTTTGCAATTATTCCTTTTATACGATGGAAAAGCTGTTGTATTTATATCGTATTTTATGCTTCTGGCGTTGACTTCTTAGGCCCTAACTATTCGATCTGGTGAAGCAACGCCCTAGAGTGAAGCCTAGGTTGCTCGGAATGTAGAAATAACCATAACTTTCACACTGGTTGCTATTATTCGTTTTATACGATGGAAAAACTGTTATATTTATATTGTATTTATGCTTCTGGCGTTGACGTCTGAGGCCGTTGCTATTCGATGTGGTGGAAGAACGCCATAGAGTGAAGCCTAGTATGCCCGGAACGTAGAAATGACCATAACTTTTACACTGGTAGCAATTATTCGTTTTATACAATGGAAAAACTGTTCTATTTATTTTGTATTTAATGCTTCTGGCGTTGACTTATTAGGCCCTAACTATTCGATCCGGTGGAGCGATGCCTCAGAGTTAAGTCTAGGATGCCCGAAACGCCGAAATGATCATTACTTTCACGCTTGTTGCAATTATTCCTGTTATAGGATGGAAAGACTGTTGTATTTTTATTGTATTTTATACTTCAGGCGTTGACTTCTGAGGCCGTAGCTATCCGATGTGGTGGAAGAACGCCATACAGTGAAGCCTAGGTTGCCCGGAACGTAGAAATGACCATGACTTTCACACTGGTTGCAATTATTTGTTTTATACGATGGAAAAGCTGTTGTATTTATATCGTATTTTATGCTTCGGGCGTTGACTTCTAAGGCCCTAACTGTTTGATCTGGTGGAGCAACGCCCTAGAGTGAAGACTAGGTTTCCCGGAACGTAGAAATGACCATAACTTTTACACTGGTAGCAATTATTCGTTTTATACAATGGAAAAACTGTTCTATTTATTTTGTATTTAATGCTTCGGGCGTTGGCTTCGAAGGCCCTAACTGTTTGATCTGGAGGACCAACGCCCTAGAGTGAAGCCTAGGTTGCCCGGAACGTAGAAATGACCATAACTTTCACACTGGTTGCTATTATTCGTTTTATAAGATGGAAAAACTGTTATATTTATATTGTATTTTATGCTTCAGGCGTTGACTTCTGAGGCCGTAGCTATTCGATGTGGTGGAAGAACGCCATAGAGTGAAGCCTAGGTTGCCCGGAACGTAGAAATTTCCATATCTTTCACACTGTTTGCAATTATTCATTTTATACGGTGGCAAAACTGTTGTATTTATATTGTATTTTATGCTTCTGGCGTTGACTTCTAAGGACCTAACTATTCGATCTGGTGGAGCAACGCCCTAGAGTGAAGCCTAGGTTGCTCGGAATGTAGAAATAACCATAACTTACACACTGGTTGCAATTATTCGTTTTTTACGATGGAAAAGCTGTTATATTTTTATTGTATTTTATGCCTCTGGCGTCGACTTCTAAGGCCCTAGCTATTCGATCTAGTGGAGCAACGCCCTAGGGTGAAGCCTAGGTTGCCCGGAACGTAGAAATGACCATTACTTTCACACTGTTTGCAATTATTCCTTTTATACGATGGAAAAGCGGTTGTATTTATATTGTATTTTATGCTTCTGGTGTTGACTTCTTAGGCCCTAACTATTCGATCTGGTGGAGCAAAGCCTCAGAGTTAAGTCTAGGATGCCCGAAACGCCGAAATGATCATTATTTTCACGCTTATTGCAATTATTCCTGTAATACGATGAAACGACTGTTGTATTTTTATTGTATCTTATGTTCCTGGCGTTGACTTCTAAGGCCCTAACTATTCGATCTGGTGGAGCAACACCCTGGAGTGAAGCCTAGGTTGCCCGGAACGTGGAAATGACCAGAACTCTCACACTGGTTGCAATTATTCGTTTTATACGATGTAAAAGCTGTTGTATATATATCGTATTTTATGCTTCTGGCGTTGACTTCTTAGGCCCTAACTATTCGACCTGGTGGAGCAACGCCCTAGAGTGAAACCTAGGTTGCCCGGAACGTAGAAATGACCATTACATTCACACTGGTTGCAATTATTCCTGTTATACGATGGAAAAACTGTTGTATTTTTATTGTATTCTATGCTTCTGGCGTTTAATTCTAAGTCGCTAGCTATTTGATCTGGTGGAGCAACCACCTAGAGTGATGCCTAGGTTGCCCGGAACGTAGGAATAACCATTACTTTCACACTGTTTGCAATTATTCCATTTATACGATGGAAAAGCGGTTGTATTTATATTGTATTTTATGCTTCTGGCGTTGACTTCTTAGGCCCTAACTATTCGATCTGGTGGAGCAAAGCCTCAGAGTTAAGTCTAGGATGCCCGAAACGCCGAAATGATCATTATTTTCACGCTTATTGCAATTATTCCTGTAATACGATGAAACGACTGTTGTATTTTTATTGTATCTTATGTTCCTGGCGTTGACTTCTAAGGCCCTAACTATTCGATCTGGTGGAGCAACACCCTGGAGTGAAGCCTAGGTTGCCCGGAACGTGGAAATGACCAGAACTCTCACACTGGTTGCAATTATTCGTTTTATACGATGTAAAAGCTGTTGTATATATATCGTATTTTATGCTTCTGGCGTTGACTTCTTAGGCCCTGACTATTCGACCTGGTGGAGCAACGCCCTAGAGTGAAACCTAGGTTGCCCGGAACGTAGAAATGACCATTACATTCACACTGGTTGCAATTATTCCTGTTATACGATGGAAAAACTGTTGTATTTTTATTGTATTCTATGCTTCTGGCGTTTAATTCTAAGTCGCTAGCTATTTGATCTGGTGGAGCAACCACCTAGAGTGATGCCTAGGTTGCCCGGAACGTAGGAATAACCATTACTTTCACACTGTTTGCAATTATTCCTTTTATACGATGGAAAAGCTGTTGTATTTATATCGTATTTTATGCTTCTGGCGTTGACTTCTTAGGCCCTAACTATTCGACCTGGTGGAGCAACGCCCTAGAGTGAAACCTAGGTTGCCCGGAACGTAGAAATGACCATAACTTTCACACTGGTTGCTATTATTCCTTTTATACGATGGAAAAACTGTTATATTTAAATTGTATTTAAGCTTGTGGCGTTGACTTCTGAGGCCGCTGCTATTCGATCTGGTGGAAGAACGCCATAGAGTGAAGCCTAGGTAGCCCGGATCGTAGAAATGTCCATATCTTTCAAACTGTTTGCAATTTTTCGTTTTATACGATGGAAAAACTGTTTTATTTATTTTGTATTTTATGCTTAGGGCGTTGACTTCTAAGGCCGTAACTATTCTATCTGGTGGAACTGCGGCCTAGGGTGAAGCCTAGGTTGCCCGGAACGTAGAAATGACCATAACTTTTACACTGGTAGCAATTAATCGTTTTATACAATGGAAAAACTGTTCTATTTATTTTGTACTTAATGCTTCGGGCGTTGACTTCTAAGACCCTAACTGTTTGATCTGGTGGAGCAACGCCCTAGAGTGAAGCCTAGGTTGCCCGGAACGTAGATATGACCATAACTTTCACACTGGTTACAATTATTTGTTTTATACGATGGAAAAGCTGTTGTATTTATATCGTATTTTATGCTTCTGGCGTTCACTTCTTAGGCCCTAACTATTCGATCTGGTGGAACAACACCCTAGGGTGAAGCCTAGGTTGCCCGGAACGTAGAAATGACCATAGCTTTTACATTGGTAGCAATTATTCGTTTTATACAATGGAAAAACCGTTCTATTTATTTTGTATTTTATGCTTCTGGCGTTGACTTCTTAGGCCTTAACTATTCGATCTGGTGGAACAACGCCCTAGTGTGAAGCCTAGGTTGCCCGGAACGTAGAAATGACCATAGCTTTTACACTCGTAGCAATTATTCGTTTTATACAATGGAAAAACCGTTCTATTTATTTTGTATTTTATGCTTCGGGCGTTGACTTCTAAGGCCCTAACTATTCAATCTGTTGGAGCAAAGCCCTAGGGTGAAGCCTAGGTTGCTCGGAAAGTAGAAATGACCATAAGTTTCATACTGGTTGCAATTATTCGTTTTATACGATGGAAAAACTGCTGTATTTATATTGTATTTTATGCCTCTGGCGTTGACTTCTCAGGCCCTAATTATTCGATCTGGTGGAGCAATGCATCAGAGTTAAGTCTAGGATGCCGGAAACGCCGAAATGATCATTACTTTCACGCTTGTTGCAATTATTCCTGTTATGCGATGAAAAGACTGTTGTATTTTTATTGTATTTTATGCTTCAGACGTGGACTTCTGAGGCCGTAGCTATTCGATGTGGTGGAAGAACGCCATACAGTGAAGCCTAGGTTGCCCGGAACGTATAAATGTCCACTATTTTCACACTGTTTGCAATTATTCATTTAATACGATGGAAATGCTGTTGTATTTATATCGTATTTTATGCTACGGGCGTTGACTTCTTAGGCCCTAACATTTCGATCTGGTGGAGCAACGCCCGACAGTGAAGCCTAGGTTGCCCCTAACGTAGATATGACCATAACCTTCACACAGGTTGCAATTATTGGTTTTATACGGTGTAAAGGCTGTTGTATTTATTTTGTATTTTATTCTTCTGGTGTTGACTTCTTAGGCCCTAACTGTTCGACCTGGTGGAACAACGCCCTAGAGTGAAGCCTAGGTTGCCGGTACGTAGAAATGACCAGTACCTTCACAATGTTAGCAATTATTCATTTTATACGATGAACGAACTGTTGTACATATATTGTGTTTTATTCTTCTGGCGTTGACTTCTCAGGCCCTAACTATGCGATCTGGTGGAGCAACGCCCTAGAGTGCAGCCTAGGTAGACCGGAACGTAGAAATGACCATAACCTTCACACTGATTGCTATTAGTCGTTTTATACGGTGGAAAAACTGTTATATTTATATTGTATTTTATCCTTCTGGCGTCGACTTCTAAGGCTCTAGCTATTCGATCTGATGGAGCGACGCCCTAGAGTGAAGCCTAGGTAGCCCGGAACGTAGAAATGACCATAACTTTCACACTGGACGCAATTATTCGTTTTATACGATGGAAAAGCTGTTGTATTTATTTTGTAGTTTATGCTTCTGGCGTTGACTTCTAAGGCCCTAACTCTTGGATCTGGTGGAACAGCGCCTCAGAGTTAAGTCTAGGGTGCCCGAAATGTCGATATGATCATTACTTTCGCACTGGTTGCAATCATTCGTTTTATACGATGGAAAAACTGTTGCATCTTTATCGTATTTTATGCTTCTGGCGTTGAATTCTTAGGCCGTAACTATCCGATCTGGTGGAGCGACGCCCTGGAGTGAAACCTGGGTTGCCCGGAACGTAGAAATGACCACTACTATCACACTGGTTGCAAATTATTCCTGCTATACGATGGAAAAACTGTTGTATTTTTATTGCATTTTATGCTTCTGGCGTTCACTTCTTAGGCCCTAACTATTCGATCTGGTGGAACAACGCCGTAGGGTGAAGCCTAGGTTGCCCGGAACGTAGAAATGACCATAGCTTTTACACTGGTAGCAATTATTCGTTCTATAGGATGGAAAAACTGTTATATTTATATTGTATTTTATGCTTCAGGCGTTGACTTCTGAGGCCGTAGCTATTCGATGTGGTGGAAGAACGCCATAGAGTGAAGCCTAGGTTGCCCGGAAGGTAGAAATTTCCATATCCTTCACACTGTTTGCAATTATTCATTTTATACGGTGGCAAAACTGTTGCATTTATATTGTATTTTATGCTTCTGGCGTTGACTTCTTAGGCCCTAACTATTCGATCCGGTGGAGCAATGCCTCAGAGTTAAGTCTAGGATGCCCGAAACGCCGAAATGATCATTACTTTCACGCTTGCTGCAATTATTCCTGTAATAGGATGGAAAGACTGTTGTATTTTTATTGTATTTTATACTTCAGGCGTTGACTTCTGAGGCCGTAGCTATCCGATGTGGTGGAAGAACGCCTTACAGTGAAGCCTAGGTTGCCCGGAACGTAGAAATGACCATAACTTTCACACTGGTTGCAATTATTTGTTTTATACGATGGAAAAGCTGTTGTATTTATATCGTATTTTATGCTTCGGGCGTTGACTTCTAAGGCCCTAACTGTTTGATCTGGTGGAGCAACGCCCTAGAGTGAAGCCTAGGTTGCCCGGAACGTAGAAATGACCATAACTTTCACACTGGTTGCAATTATTCGTTTTATACGATGTAAAAGCTGTTGTATTTATATCGTATTTTATGCTTCTGGCGTTGACTTCTTAGGCCCTAACTATGCGAGCTGGTGGAGCAACGCCCTAGAGTGAAACCTAGGTTGGCCGGAACGTAGAAATGACCATTACATTCACACTGGTTGCTATTATTCCTGTTATACGATGGAAAAACTGTTGTATTTTTATTGAATTCTATGCTTCTGGCGTTTAATTCTAACTCGCTAGCCATTTGATCTGGTGGAATAACGACCTAGAGTGATGCCCAGGTTGCCCGGAACGTAGAAATGACAATTACTTTCACACTGTTTGGTATTATTCATTTTGTACGATGTAAAAGCTGTTGTATTTATATTGTATTTTATGCCTCTGGCGTTGACTTCTAAGGCCGTAGCTATTGGATATGGTGGAGCACCGCCCTAGAGTGAAGCCTAGGTTGCTCGGAATATAGAAATGACCATAACTTTCACACTGGTTGCAATTTTTCGTTTTCTACGATGGAAAAACTGTTGTATTCATATTGTTTTTTATGCTTCTGGCGTTCACTTCTTAGGGCCTAACTATTCGATCTGATGCAGCAATGCCCTAGGGTGAAGCCTAGGTTGCCCGGAACGTAAAAATGACCATAACTTTTACACTGGTAGCAATTATTCGTTTTATACAATGGAAAAACTGTTCTATTTAATTTGTATTTTATGCTTCGGGCGTTGACTTCTTTGGCCCTAACAATTCGATCTGGAGGACCCACGCCCTAGAGTGAAGCCTAGGTTGCCCGGAACGTAGAAATGACCATAACTTTCACACTGGTTGCTATTATTCGTTTTATAAGATGGAAAAACTGTTATATTTATATTGTATTTTATGCTTCAGGCGTTGTCTTCTGAGGCCGTAGCTATTCGATGTGGTGGAAGAACGCCATAGAGTGAAGCCTAGGTTGCCCGGAACGTAGAAATTTCCATATCTTTCACACTGTTTGCAATTATTCATTTTATACGGTGGCAAAACTGTTGCATTTATATTGTATTTTATGCTTCTGGCGTTGACTTCTAAGGACCTAACTATTCGATCTGGTGGAGCAACGCCCTAGAGTGAAGCCTAGGTTGCTCGGAATGTAGAAATAACCATAACTTTCACACTGGTTGCAAATATTCGTTTTTTACGATGGAAAAGCTGTTATATTTTTATTGTATTTTATGCCTCTGGCGTCGACTTCTAAGGCCCTAGCTATTCGATCTAGTGGAGCAACGCCCTAGGGTGAAGCCTAGGTTGCCCGGAACGTAGAAATGACCATTACTTTCACACTGTTTGCAATTATTCCTTTTATACGATGGAAAAGCGGTTGTATTTATATTGTATTTTATGCTTCTGGCGTTGACTTCTTAGGCCCTAACTATTCGATCTGGTGGAGCAAAGCCTCAGAGTTAAGTCTAGGATGCCCGAAACGCCGAAATGATCATTATTTTCACGCTTATTGCAATTATTCCTGTAATACGATGAAACGACTGTTGTATTTTTATTGTATCTTATGTTCCTGGCGTTGACTTCTAAGGCCCTAACTATTCGATCTGGTGGAGCAACACCCTGGAGTGAAGCCTAGGTTGCCCGGAACGTGGAAATGACCAGAACTCTCACACTGGTTGCAATTATTCGTTTTACACGATGTAAAAGCTGTTGTATATATATCGTATTTTATGCTTCTGGCGTTGACTTCTTAGGCCCTAACTATTCGACCTGGTGGAGCAACGCCCTAGAGTGAAACCTAGGTTGCCCGGAACGTAGAAATGACCATTACATTCACACTGGTTGCAATTATTCCTGTTATACGATGGAAAAACTGTTGTATTTTTATTGTATTCTATGCTTCTGGCGTTTAATTCGAAGTCGCTAGCTATTTGATCTGGTGGAGCAACCACCTAGAGTGATGCCTAGGTTGCCCGGAACGTAGGAATAACCATTACATTCACACTGTTTGCAATTATTCCTTTTATACGATGGAAAAGCTGTTGTATTTATATCGTATTTTATGCTTCTGGCGTTGACTTCTTAGGCCCTAACTATTCGACCTGGTGGAGCAACGCCCTAGAGTGAAACCTAGGTTGCCCGGAACGTAGAAATGACCATTACTTTCACACTGTTTGCAATTATTCCTTTTATACGATGGAAAAGCTGTTGTATTTATATCGTATTTTATGCTTCTGGCGTTGACTTCTTAGGCCCTAACTATTCGATCTGGTGAAGCAACGCCCTAGAGTGAAGCCTAGGTTGCTCGGGATGTAGAAATAACCATAACTTTCACACTGGTTGCTATTATTCGTTTTATACGATGGAAAAACTGTTATATTTATATTGTATTTATGCTTCTGGCGTTGACGTCTGAGGCCGTTGCTATTCGATGTGGTGGAAGAACGCCATAGAGTGAAGCCTAGGTTGCCCGGAACGTAGAAATGACCATAACTTTTACACTGGTAGCAATTATTCGTTTTATACAATGGAAAAACTGTTCTATTTATTTTGTATTTAATGCTTCTGGCGTTGACTTCTTAGGCCCTAACTATTCGATCCCGTGGAGCGATGCCTCAGAGTTAGGTCTAGGATGCCCGAAACGCCGAAATGATCATTACTTTCACGCTTGTTGCAATTATTCCTGTTATAGGATGGAAAGACTGTTGTATTTTTATTGTATTTTATACTTCAGGCGTTGACTTCTGAGGCCGTAGCTATCCGATGTGGTGGAAGAACGCCATACAGTGAAGCCTAGGTTGCCCGGAACGTAGAAATGACCATAACTTTCACATTGGTTGCAATTATTTGTTTTATACGATGGAAAAGCTGTTGTATTTATATCGTATTTTATGCTTCGGGCGTTGACTTCTAAGGCCCTAACTGTTTGATCTGGTGGAGCAACGCCCTAGAGTGAAGCCTAGGTTGCCCGGAACGTAGAAGTGACCATAACTTTCACACTGGTTGCAATTATTCGTTTTATACGATGTAAAAGCTGTTGTATTTATATCGTATTTTATGCTTCTGGCGTTGACTTCTTAGGCCCTAACTATGCGAACTGGTGGAGCAACGCCCTAGAGTGAAACCTAGGTTGGCCGGAACGTAGAAATGACCATTACATTCACACTGGTTGCTATTATTCCTGTTATACGATGGAAAAACTGTTGTATTTTTATTGAATTCTATGCTTCTGGCGTTTAATTCTAACTCGCTAGCCATTTGATCTGGTGGAGCAACGACCTAGAGTGATGCCTAGGTTGCCCGGAACGTAGAAATGACAATTACTTTCACACTGTTTGGTATTATTCATTTTGTACGATGTAAAAGCTGTTGTATTTATATTGTATTTTATGCCTCTGGCGTTGACTTCTAAGGCCGTAGCTATTGGATATGGTGGAGCACCGCCCTAGAGTGAAGCCTAGGTTGCTCGGAATATAGAAATGACCATAACTTTCACACTGGTTGCAATTATTCGTTTTCTACGATGGAAAAACTGTTGTATTCATATTGCTTTTTATGCTTCTGGCGTTCACTTCTTAGGGCCTAACTATTCGATCTGATGCAGCAATGCCCTAGGGTGAAGCCTAGGTTGCCCGGAACGTAAAAATGACCATAACTTTTACACTGGTAGCAATTATTCGTTTTATACAATTGAAAAACTGTTCTATTTAATTTGTATTTTATGCTTCGGGCGTTGACTTCTTTGGCCCTAACAATTCGATCTGGTGGAGCAACGCCCTAGAGT
Organism: Calliopsis andreniformis; assembly: GCF_051401765.1. Lineage (NCBI taxonomy): Eukaryota > Metazoa > Arthropoda > Insecta > Hymenoptera > Andrenidae > Calliopsis > Calliopsis andreniformis. The sequence goes on along the minus strand of NW_027480426.1, from coordinate 6,923,155 downwards.
GAAGCCTAGGTTGCCTGGAACGTACAAATGACCATCACTTTCACACGGGTTGCAATTATTCCTGTTATAGGATGGAAAGACTGTTGTATTTTTATTGCATTTTATGCTTCTGGCGTTCACTTCTTAGGCCCTAACTATTCCATCTGGTGGAGCACCGCCCTAGAGTGAAGCCTAGGTTGCCCGGAACGTAGAAATGACTATAACTTTTACACTGGTAGCAATTATTCGTTTTATACAATGGAAAAACTGTTCTATTTATTTTGTATTTAATGCTTCGGGCGTTGGCTTCGAAGGCCCTAACTGTTTGATCTGGAGGACCAACGCCCTAGAGTGAAGCCTAGGTTGCCCGGAATGTAGAAATGACCATAACTTTCACACTGGTTGCTATTATTCGTTTTATAAGATGGAAAAACTGTTATATTTATATTGTATTCCATGCTTCAGGCGTTGTCTTCTGAGGCCGTAGCTATTCGATGTGGTGGAAGAACGCCATAGAGTGAAGCCTAGGTTGCCCGGAACGTAGAAATTTCCATATCTTTCACACTGTTTGCAATTATTCATTTTATACGGTGGCAAAACTGTTGCATTTATATTGTATTTTATGCTTCTAGCGTTGACTTCTAAGGACCTAACTATTCGATCTGGTGGAGCAACGCCCTAGAGTGAAGCCTAGGTTGCTCGGAATGTAGAAATAACCATAACTTTCACACTGGTTGCAAATATTCGTTTTTTACGATGGAAAAGCTGTTATATTTTTATTGTATTTTATGCCTCTGGCGTCGACTTCTAAGGCCCTAGCTATTCGATCTAGTGGAGCAACGCCCTAGGGTGAAGCCTAGGTTGCCCGGAACGTAGAAATGACCATTACTTTCACACTGTTTGCAATTATTCCTTTTATACGATGGAAAAGCGGTTGTATTTATATTGTATTTTATGCTTCTGGCGTTGACTTCTTAGGCCCTAACTGTTGGATCTGGTGGAGCAGCGCCTCAGAGTTAAGTCTAGGGTGCCCGAAATGTCGATATGATCATTACTTTCGCACTGGTTGCAAATAGTCATGCTATACGATGGAAAAACTGCTGCATTTTTATTGTATTTTGTGCTTCTGGCGTTGACTTCTAAGGCCGTAGCTATTAGATATGATAGGGCAACGCCCTAGAGTGACGCCTAGGTTACCCGGAACGTAGAAATGACCCTTACTTTCACACTGTTTGCAAATATTCATTTTATACGATGGAAAAGCTGTTGTATTTATATTGTATTTTATGCTTCCGGCGTTAACTTCTAAGGGCGTAGCTATCGGATGTGGAGCAGCAACGCCCTAGAGTGACGCGTAGGCTGCCCGGAACGTAGAAATGACCATTACTTTCACAATGTCTGCAATTATTCATTTTATACGATGGAAAAACTGTTGTACTTATATTGTATTTGATCCTTCTGGCGTTGAATTCTAAGTCCCTAGCTATTCGATCTGGTGGAGCAGCGCACTAGAGTGAAGCCTAGGTTACCCGGAACGTAGAAATGACCAGTACTTTCACACTGGTTGCAGTTATTCGTTTTATACAGTGGAAAAACTGTTCTATTTATTTTGCGTTTTATGCTTCGGGCGTTGATTTCTAAGGCCCTAACTATTCGATCTGGTGGAGCAACGCCCTAGAGTGAATCCTAGGTTGCCCGGAACGTAGAAATGACCAGTACTTTCACACTGGATGCAGTTATTCGTTTTATACAATGAAAAAACTGTTCTATTTATTTTGCATTTTATGCTTCGGGCGCTGACTTCTAAGTCCCTAGCAATTCCATCTGGTGGAGCAACACCTTAGAGTGAAGCCTAGGTTGCTCGGAACGTAGAAATGACCATAACCTTCACACTGGTTGCAACTATTCGTTTTATACGATGGAAAAGCTGTTGTATTTATATCGTATTTTATGCTTCCGGCGTTGACTTCTTAGGCCCTAACTATTTGATCTGGTGGAGCACTGCGCTAGAGTGAAGCCTAGGTTGCCCGGAACGTAGAACATACCATTACCTTCACACTGGTTGCAATTATTCCTGTTATACGATGGAAAAACTATTGTACTTATATTGTATTTTATGCTTCGGGCGTTGACTTCTAAGGCCCTAACTATTCGATTTGGTGGAGCAACGCCATACAGTGAAGCCTAGGTTGCCCGGAACGTAGATATGTCCATAACCATCACACAGGTTGCAATTATCCGTTTTATACGATGGAAAGACTGTTGTATTTATTTTGTAGTTTATGCTCCTGGCGTTGACTTCTATGGCCTTAACTCTTCGATCTGGTGGAGCAACGACTCAGAGTTAAGTCTAGGAAGCCCGAAATGTCGATATGATCATTACTTTCGCACTGGTTGCAATTAGCCATGCTATACGATGGAAAAACTGCTGCATTTTTATTGTATTTTGTGCTTCTGGCGTTGACTTCTAAGGCCGTAGATACTAGATATGGTGGAGCAACGCCCTAGAGTGACGCCTAGGTTACCCGGAACGTAGAAATGACCAGTACTTTCACACTGGTTGCAGTTATTCGTTTTATACAATGGAAAAACTGTTCTATTAATTTTGCATTTTATGCTTCTGGCGTTGACTTCTTAGGCCCTAACTATTCCATCTGGTGGAACAACGCCCTAGGGTCAAACGTAGGTTGCCCGGAACGTAGAAATGACCATCACTTTCACAATGTTCGCAATCATTCATTTTATACGATGGAAAAACTGTTGTACTTATACTGTATTTTATGCTTCGGGCGTTGACTTCTAAGGCCCTAACTCTTCGATCTGGTGGAGCAACGCCTCATAGTTAAGTCTAGGGTGCCCGAAATGTCGATATGAGCATTACTTTCGCACTGGTTGCAATTAGTCATGCTATACGATGGAAAAACTGCTGCATTTTTATTGTATTTTGTGCTTCTGGCGTTGACTTCTAAGCCCGTAGCTACTAGATATGGTGGAGCAACGCCTTAGAGTGACGCCTAGGTTACCCGGAACGTAGAAATGACCAGTACTTTCACCCTGGTTGCAGTTATTCGTTTTACACATGGAAAAACTGTTCTATTTTTTTGTATTTTATGCTTCGGGCGTTGACTTCTAAGGCCCTAACTATTCGATCTGGTGGAGCAACGCCCTAGAGTGAAGCCTAGGTTGCCCGGGAAGTAGAAATGACCATAACAATCACACTGGTTGCAATTATTCCTGTTACACAGAGGAAAAATTGTTGCACCTTTATTGTATTTTATGCTTCTGGTGTTGACTTCATAGGCCCTAACGATTCGATCTGGTGGAGCAACGTCCTAGAGTGAAGCCTAGGTTGACCGGAACGTAGAAATGACCATAACTTTCACACTGGTTACCATTATTCGTTTTATACGATGGTAAAGCTGTTGTATTTATATCGTATTTTATGCTTCTGGCGTTGACTTCTTAGGCCCTAACTATTCCATCTGGTGGAACAACGCCCTAGGGTGAAGCCTAGGCTGCCCGGAACGTAGAAATGACCAGTACTTTCACACTGGTTGCAGTTATTCGTTTTATACAATGGAACAACTGTTCTATTTATTTTGCATTTTATGCTTCGGGCGTTGACTTCTAAGGCCCTAACTATTCGATCTGGTGGAGCAACGCCCTAGAGTGAAGCCTAGGTTGCCCGGGAAGTAGAAATGACCAGTACTTTCACACTGGTTGCAGTTATTCGTTTTATACAATGAAAAACTGTTCTATTTATTTTGCATTTTATGCTTCGGGCGCTGACTTCTAAGGCCCTACCTATTCGATCTGGTGGAGCAACGCCCTAGAGTGAAGCCTAGGTTGCCCGGGAAGTAGAAATGACCAGTACTTTCACACTGTCTGCAGTTATTCCTGTTGTATGATGGAAAAACTGTTGCACCTTTTTTGTATTTTATGCTTCTGGCGTTGACTTCTAAGGCCCTAACTATTCGATCTGGTGGAGCAACGCCCTAGAGTGAAGCCTAGGTTGCTCGGAACGTAGAAACGACCATTAATTTCACAATGACTGCAATTATTCGTTTTCTACGATGGAAAAGCTGTTGTATTTGTATCGTATTTTATGCTTCTGGCGTTGACTTCTTAGGCCCTAACTATTCCATCTGGTGGAACAACGCCCTAGGGTCAAGCCTAGATTACCCGGAACGTAGAAATGACCAGTACTTTCACACTGGTTGCAGTTATTCGTTTTATACAGTGGAGAAACAGTTCTATTTATTTTGCATTTTATGCTTCGGGCGCTGACTTCTAAGGCCCTAACTATTCGATCTGGTGGAGCAACGCCCTAGAGTGAAGCCTAGGTTGCCCGGAACGTAGAAGTGACCATTACTTCCACACTGTTTGCAAATATACATTTTATACGATGGAAAATCTGTTGTACTTATATTGTAATTTATGCTACTGGCGTTGACTTCTTAGGCCCTAACTATTTGATCTGGTGGAGCACTGCCCTAGAGGGAAGCCTAGGTTGCCCGGAACGTAGAACGTACCATTACCTTCACACTGGTTGCAATTATTCCTGTTATACGATGGAAAAACTGTTGCACCTTTATTGTATCTTATGCTTCTGGCGTTGACTTCTAAGGCCCTAACTATTCGATCTGGTGGAGCAACGCCCTAGAGTGAAGCCTAGGTTGCCCGGAACGTAGAAATGACCAGCACTTTCACACTGGTTGCAGTTATTCGTTTTATACAATGAAAAACTGTTCTATTTATTTTGCATTTTATGTTTCGGGCGCTGACTTCTAAGGCCCTAACAATTCGATCTGTTGGAGCAACGCCCTAGAGTGAAGCCTAGGTTGCCCGTGAAGTAGAAATGACCAGTACTTTCACACTGTTTGCGGTTATTCCTGTTGTATGATGGAAAAACTGTTGCAACTTTATTGTATTTTATGCTTCTGGCGTTGACTTCTAAGGCCCTAGCTATTCGATCTGGTGGAGCAACGCCCTAGAGTGAAGCCTAGGTTGCTCGGAACGTAGAAACGACCATTACTTTCACAATGTCTGCAATTATTCGTTTTCTACGATGGAAAAGCTGTTGTATTTGTATCGTATTTTATGCTTCTGGCGTTGACTTCTTAGGCCCTAACTATTCCATCTGGTGGAACAACGCCCTAGGGTCAAACCTAGGTTGACCGGAACGTAGAAGTGACCATTACCTTCACAATGTTCGCAATCATTCATTTTATACGATGGAAAAACTGTTGTACTTATATTGTATTTTATGCTTCGGGCGTTGACTTCTAAGGCACTAACTATGAGATTTGGTGGAGCATCGCCCTACAGTGAAGCCTAGGTTGCCCGGAACCTAGATATGCCCATAACCATCACACAGGTTGCAATTATTTGTTTTATACGATGGAAAGACTGTTGTATTTATTTTGTAGTTTATGCTCCTGGCGTTGACTTCTATGGCCCTAACTCTTCGATCTGGTGGAGCAACACCTCAGAGTTAAGTCGAGGATGCCCGAAATGTCGATATGAGCATTACTTTCGTGCTGGTTGCAATTAGTCATGCTATACGATGGAAAAACTGCTGCATTTTTATTGTATTTTGTGCTTCTGGCGTTAACTTCTAAGGCCGTTGCTACTAGATATGGTGGAGGAACGCCCTAGAGTGACGCCTAGGTTACCCGGAACGTAGAAATGACCAGTACTTTCACACTGGTTGCAGTTATTCGTTTTATACAATGGAAAAACTGTTCTATTTATTTTGCATTTTATGCTTCTGGCGTTGACTTCTTAGGCCCTAACTATTCCATCTGGTGGAACAACGCCCTAGGGTCAAACCTAGGTTGCCCGGAACGTAGAAATGACCATCACTTTCACAATGTTCGCAATCGTTCATTTTATACGATGGAAAAACTGTTGTACTTATACTGTATTTTATGCTTCGGGCGTTGACTTCTAAGGCCCTAACTCTTCGATCTGGTGGAGCAACGCCTCATAGTTAAGTCTAGGGTGCTCGAAATGTCGATATGAGCATTACTTTCGCACTGGTTGCAATTAGTCATGCTATACGATGGAAACACTGCTGCATTTTTATTGTATTTTGTGCTTCTGGCGTTGACTTCTAAGGCCGTAGCTACTAGATATGGTGGAGCAACGCCCTAGAGTGACGCCTAGGTTACCCGGAACGTAGAAATGACCAGTACTTTCACACTGGTTGCAGTTATTCGTTTTACACATGGAAAAACTGTTCTATTTTTTTGTATTTTATGCTTCGGGCGTTGACTTCTAAGGCCCTAGCTATTCGATCAGGTGGAGCAACGCCCTAGAGTGAAACCTAGGTTACCCGGAACGTAGACATGACCATAACTTTCACACTGGTTGCAGTTATTCGTTTTATACAATGGAACAACAGTTCTACTTATTTTGCATTTTATGCTTCTGGCGTTGACTTCTAAGGCCGTAGCTACTAGATATGGTGGAGCAACGCCATAGAGTGACGCCTAGGTTACCCGGAACGTAGAAATGACCATTACTTTCACACTGTTTGCAATTATTTATTTATACGTTGGAAAATCTGTTGTATTTATATTGTATTTTATGCTCCTGGCGTTGACTTCTAAGGCCGTAGCTATTAGATGTGGTGGAGCAACACCCTAGAGTGACGCCTACGTTGACCGGAACGTAGAAATGACCATTACTTTCACAATTTGTGCAATTATTCACTTTATACGATGGAAAAACTGTTGTACTTATATTGTATTTTATCCTTCTGGCGTTGAATTCTAAGTCCCTAGCTATTCGATCTGGTGGAGCAACGCACTAGAGTGAAGCCTAGGTTACCCGGAACGTAGAAATGACCATAACGTTCACACTGATAGCAATTATTCGTTTTACACATGGAAAAACTGTTCTATTTTTTTGTATTTTATGCTTCGGGCGTTGACTTCTAAGGCCCTAACTATTCGATCTGGTGGAGCAACGCCCTAGAGTGAAGCCTAGGTTGCCCGGGAAGTAGAAATGACCATAACAATCACACTGGTTGCAATTATTCCTGTTACACAGAGGAAAAATTGTTGCACCTTTATTGTATTTTATGCTTCTGGTGTTGACTTCATAGGCCCTAACGATTCGATCTGGTGGAGCAACGTCCTAGAGTGAAGCCTAGGTTGACCGGAACGTAGAAATGACCATAACTTTCACACTGGTTACCATTATTCGTTTTATACGATGGTAAAGCTGTTGTATTTATATCGTATTTTATGCTTCTGGCGTTGACTTCTTAGGCCCTAACTATTCCATCTGGTGGAACAACGCCCTAGGGTGAAGCCTAGGCTGCCCGGAACGTAGAAATGACCAGTACTTTCACACTGGTTGCAGTTATTCGTTTTACACATGGAAAAACTGTTCTATTTTTTTGTATTTTATGCTTCGGGCGTTGACTTCTAAGGGCCTAACTATTCGATCTGGTGGAGCAACGCCCTAGAGTGAAGCCTAGGTTGCCCGGGAAGTAGAAATGACCATAACAATCACACTGGTTGCAATTATTCCTGTTACACAGAGGAAAAATTGTTGCACCTTTATTGTATTTTATGCTTCTGGTGTTGACTTCATAGGCCCTAACGATTCGATCTGGTGGAGCAACGTCCTAGAGTGAAGCCTAGGTTGACCGGAACGTAGAAATGACCATAACTTTCACACTGGTTACCATTATTCGTTTTATACGATGGTAAAGCTGTTGTATTTATATCGTATTTTATGCTTCTGGCGTTGACTTCTTAGGCCCTAACTATTCCATCTGGTGGAACAACGCCCTAGGGTGAAGCCTAGGCTGCCCGGAACGTAGAAATGACCAGTACTTTCACACTGGTTGCAGTTATTCGTTTTATACAATGGAACAACTGTTCTATTTATTTTGCATTTTATGCTTCGGGCGTTGACTTCTAAGGCCCTAACTATTCGATCTGGTGGAGCAACGCCCTAGAGTGAAGCCTAGGTTGCCCGGGAAGTAGAAATGACCAGTACTTTCACACTGGTTGCAGTTATTCGTTTTATACAATGAAAAACTGTTCTATTTATTTTGCATTTTATGCTTCGGGCGCTGACTTCTAAGGCCCTACCTATTCGATCTGGTGGAGCAACGCCCTAGAGTGAAGCCTAGGTTGCCCGGGAAGTAGAAATGACCAGTACTTTCACACTGTCTGCAGTTATTCCTGTTGTATGATGGAAAAACTGTTGCACCTTTTTTGTATTTTATGCTTCTGGCGTTGACTTCTAAGGCCCTAACTATTCGATCTGGTGGAGCAACGCCCTAGAGTGAAGCCTAGGTTGCTCGGAACGTAGAAACGACCATTAATTTCACAATGACTGCAATTATTCGTTTTCTACGATGGAAAAGCTGTTGTATTTGTATCGTATTTTATGCTTCTGGCGTTGACTTCTTAGGCCCTAACTATTCCATCTGGTGGAACAACGCCCTAGGGTCAAGCCTAGATTACCCGGAACGTAGAAATGACCAGTACTTTCACACTGGTTGCAGTTATTCGTTTTATACAGTGGAGAAACAGTTCTATTTATTTTGCATTTTATGCTTCGGGCGCTGACTTCTAAGGCCCTAACTATTCGATCTGGTGGAGCAACGCCCTAGAGTGAAGCCTAGGTTGCCCGGAACGTAGAAGTGACCATTACTTCCACACTGTTTGCAAATATACATTTTATACGATGGAAAATCTGTTGTACTTATATTGTAATTTATGCTACTGGCGTTGACTTCTTAGGCCCTAACTATTTGATCTGGTGGAGCACTGCCCTAGAGGGAAGCCTAGGTTGCCCGGAACGTAGAACGTACCATTACCTTCACACTGGTTGCAATTATTCCTGTTATACGATGGAAAAACTGTTGCACCTTTATTGTATCTTATGCTTCTGGCGTTGACTTCTAAGGCCCTAACTATTCGATCTGGTGGAGCAACGCCCTAGAGTGAAGCCTAGGTTGCCCGGAACGTAGAAATGACCAGCACTTTCACACTGGTTGCAGTTATTCGTTTTATACAATGAAAAACTGTTCTATTTATTTTGCATTTTATGTTTCGGGCGCTGACTTCTAAGGCCCTAACAATTCGATCTGTTGGAGCAACGCCCTAGAGTGAAGCCTAGGTTGCCCGTGAAGTAGAAATGACCAGTACTTTCACACTGTTTGCGGTTATTCCTGTTGTATGATGGAAAAACTGTTGCAACTTTATTGTATTTTATGCTTCTGGCGTTGACTTCTAAGGCCCTAGCTATTCGATCTGGTGGAGCAACGCCCTAGAGTGAAGCCTAGGTTGCTCGGAACGTAGAAACGACCATTACTTTCACAATGTCTGCAATTATTCGTTTTCTACGATGGAAAAGCTGTTGTATTTGTATCGTATTTTATGCTTCTGGCGTTGACTTCTTAGGCCCTAACTATTCCATCTGGTGGAACAACGCCCTAGGGTCAAACCTAGGTTGACCGGAACGTAGAAGTGACCATTACCTTCACAATGTTCGCAATCATTCATTTTATACGATGGAAAAACTGTTGTACTTATATTGTATTTTATGCTTCGGGCGTTGACTTCTAAGGCACTAACTATGAGATTTGGTGGAGCATCGCCCTACAGTGAAGCCTAGGTTGCCCGGAACCTAGATATGCCCATAACCATCACACAGGTTGCAATTATTTGTTTTATACGATGGAAAGACTGTTGTATTTATTTTGTAGTTTATGCTCCTGGCGTTGACTTCTATGGCCCTAACTCTTCGATCTGGTGGAGCAACACCTCAGAGTTAAGTCGAGGATGCCCGAAATGTCGATATGAGCATTACTTTCGCGCTGGTTGCAATTAGTCATGCTATACGATGGAAAAACTGCTGCATTTTTATTGTATTTTGTGCTTCTGGCGTTAACTTCTAAGGCCGTTGCTACTAGATATGGTGGAGGAACGCCCTAGAGTGACGCCTAGGTTACCCGGAACGTAGAAATGACCAGTACTTTCACACTGGTTGCAGTTATTCGTTTTATACAATGGAAAAACTGTTCTATTTATTTTGCATTTTATGCTTCTGGCGTTGACTTCTTAGGCCCTAACTATTCCATCTGGTGGAACAACGCCCTAGGGTCAAACCTAGGTTGCCCGGAACGTAGAAATGACCATCACTTTCACAATGTTCGCAATCGTTCATTTTATACGATGGAAAAACTGTTGTACTTATACTGTATTTTATGCTTCGGGCGTTGACTTCTAAGGCCCTAACTCTTCGATCTGGTGGAGCAACGCCTCATAGTTAAGTCTAGGGTGCTCGAAATGTCGATATGAGCATTACTTTCGCACTGGTTGCAATTAGTCATGCTATACGATGGAAACACTGCTGCATTTTTATTGTATTTTGTGCTTCTGGCGTTGACTTCTAAGGCCGTAGCTACTAGATATGGTGGAGCAACGCCCTAGAGTGACGCCTAGGTTACCCGGAACGTAGAAATGACCAGTACTTTCACACTGGTTGCAGTTATTCGTTTTACACATGGAAAAACTGTTCTATTTTTTTGTATTTTATGCTTCGGGCGTTGACTTCTAAGGCCCTAGCTATTCGATCAGGTGGAGCAACGCCCTAGAGTGAAACCTAGGTTACCCGGAACGTAGACATGACCATAACTTTCACACTGGTTGCAGTTATTCGTTTTATACAATGGAACAACAGTTCTACTTATTTTGCATTTTATGCTTCTGGCGTTGACTTCTAAGGCCGTAGCTACTAGATATGGTGGAGCAACGCCATAGAGTGACGCCTAGGTTACCCGGAACGTAGAAATGACCATTACTTTCACACTGTTTGCAATTATTTATTTATACGTTGGAAAATCTGTTGTATTTATATTGTATTTTATGCTCCTGGCGTTGACTTCTAAGGCCGTAGCTATTAGATGTGGTGGAGCAACACCCTAGAGTGACGCCTACGTTGACCGGAACGTAGAAATGACCATTACTTTCACAATTTGTGCAATTATTCACTTTATACGATGGAAAAACTGTTGTACTTATATTGTATTTTATCCTTCTGGCGTTGAATTCTAAGTCCCTAGCTATTCGATCTGGTGGAGCAACGCACTAGAGTGAAGCCTAGGTTACCCGGAACGTAGAAATGACCATAACGTTCACACTGATAGCAATTATTCGTTTTACACATGGAAAAACTGTTCTATTTTTTTGTATTTTATGCTTCGGGCGTTGACTTCTAAGTCCCTAGCTATTCGATCTGGTGGAGCAACGCACTAGAGTGAAGCCCAGGTTGCCGGGAACGTAGAAATGACCAGAACTTTCACCCTGGTTGCTATTATTCGTTTTATACGATGGAAAAACTGTTATATTTATATTGTATTTTATGCTTCAGGCGTTGACTTCTAAGGCCCTAACTATTCGATCTGGTGGAACAACGCCACAGGGTGAAGCCCAGGTTGCCCGGAACGTTGAAATGACCATAACTTTCAAACTGGTAGCAATTATTCGTTTAATACAATGGAAAAAACTGTTCTATTTATTTTGTAGTTTATGCTTCGGGCGATGACTTCTAATGCCCTAACTATTCGTTCTGGTGGTGCAACGCCCTAGAGTGAGGCCTAGGTTGCCCGGAACGTAGAAATGACCATAACTTTCATACTGATTGCAATTATTCGTTTTATACGATCGAAAAACTGTTATATTTATATTGTATTTTATGCTTCTGGCGTTGACTTCTTAGGCCCTAACTATTCGATCTGGTGGACCGACGCCCTAGTGTGAAGCCTAGGTTGCCCAGAACGTTGAAATGACCATCACTTTCACACTGGTTGCAATTATTCCTGTTATACGATGGAAATACTCTTGTATATTTGTTGTATTTTATGCTTCGGGCGTTGACTTCTATGGCCCTACCTATTCGATTTGGTGGAGCAACACCCTACAGTGAAGCCTAAGTTGTCAGAAACGTAGAAATGAACAGAACTTTCACACTGGTAGCATTTATTCGTTTTATACAATGGAAAAACTGTTCTATTTATTTTGTATTTTATGCTTCGGGCGTTGACTTCCAAGGCCCTAACTGTTCGATCTGGTGGAGCAACGCCCTAGAGTGAAGCCTAGGTTGCCCGGAACGTAGAAATGACCAGAACTTTCACACTGGTTGCTATTATTTATTTATACGTTGGAAAATCTGTTATATTTATGTTGTATTTTATGCTTCTGGCGTTGACTTCTTAGGCCCTAAGTGTTCGATCTGGTGGAGCAACGCCCTAGAGTGAAGCCTAGGTTGCCCGGAACGTAGAAATGATCATCACTTTCAAACTGGTTGCAATTATTCGTTTTATACGATGGAAAAACTGTTGCATCTTTATTGTATTCTATGCCTCTGGCGTTTACTTCTAAGGCCCTAACTATTCGATCTGGTGGAGCAACGCCCTAGAGTGAAGCCTAGGTTGCCGGAACGTAGAAATGACCATAACTTTCACACAGGTTGCAATTACTCGTTTTATACAATGGAAGAACTATTGTGTCTATATTGTATTTTATGCTTCTGGCGTTGACTTCTATGGCCTTAACTCTTCGATCTGGTGGAGCAACGACTCAGAGTTAAGTCTAGGAAGCCCGAAATGTCGATATGATCATTACTTTCGCACTGGTTGCAATTAGTCATGCTATACGATGGAAAAACTGCTGCATTTTTATTGTATTTTGTGCTTCTGGCGTTGACTTCTAAGGCCGTAGATACTAGATATGGTGGAGCAACGCCCTAGAGTGACGCCTAGGTTACCCGGAACGTAGAAATGACCAGTACTTTCACACTGGTTGCAGTTATTCGTTTTATACAATGGAAAAACTGTTCTATTAATTTTGCATTTTATGCTTCTGGCGTTGACTTCTTAGGCCCTAACTATTCCATCTGGTGGAACAACGCCCTAGGGTCAAACGTAGGTTGCCCGGAACGTAGAAATGACCATCACTTTCACAATGTTCGCAATCATTCATTTTATACGATGGAAAAACTGTTGTACTTATACTGTATTTTATGCTTCGGGCGTTGACTTCTAAGGCCCTAACTCTTCGATCTGGTGGAGCAACGCCTCATAGTTAAGTCTAGGGTGCCCGAAATGTCGATATGAGCATTACTTTCGCACTGGTTGCAATTAGTCATGCTATACGATGGAAAAACTGCTGCATTTTTATTGTATTTTGTGCTTCTGGCGTTGACTTCTAAGGCCGTAGCTACTAGATATGGTGGAGCAACGCCCTAGAGTGACGCCTAGGTTACCCGGAACGTAGAAATGACCAGTACTTTCACACTGGTTGCAGTTATTCGTTTTACACATGGAAAAACTGTTCTATTTTTTTGTATTTTATGCTTCGGGCGTTGACTTCTAAGGCCCTAACTATTCGATCTGGTGGAGCAACGCCCTAGAGTGAAGCCTAGGTTGCCCGGGAAGTAGAAATGACCATAACAATCACACTGGTTGCAATTATTCCTGTTACACAGAGGAAAAATTGTTGCACCTTTATTGTATTTTATGCTTCTGGTGTTGACTTCATAGGCCCTAACGATTCGATCTGGTGGAGCAACGTCCTAGAGTGAAGCCTAGGTTGACCGGAACGTAGAAATGACCATAACTTTCACACTGGTTACCATTATTCGTTTTATACGATGGTAAAGCTGTTGTATTTATATCGTATTTTATGCTCCTGGCGTTGACTTCTTAGGCCCTAACTATTCCATCTGGTGGAACAACGCCCTAGGGTGAAGCCTAGGCTGCCCGGAACGTAGAAATGACCAGTACTTTCACACTGGTTGCAGTTATTCGTTTTATACAATGGAACAACTGTTCTATTTATTTTGCATTTTATGCTTCGGGCGTTGACTTCTAAGGCCCTAACTATTCGATCTGGTGGAGCAACGCCCTAGAGTGAAGCCTAGGTTGCCCGGGAAGTAGAAATGACCAGTACTTTCACACGGGTTGCAGTTATTCGTTTTATACAGTGGAGAAACTGTTCTATTTATTTTGCATTTTATGCTTCGGGCGCTGACTTCTAAGGCCCTAACTATTCGATCTGGTGGAGCAACGCCCTAGAGTGAAGCCTAGGTTGCCCGGAACGTAGAAGTGACCATTACTTCCACACTGTTTGCAAATATACATTTTATTCGATGGAAAATCTGTTGTACTTATATTGTAATTTATGCTACTGGCGTTGACTTCTTAGGCCCTAACTATTTGATCTGGTGGAGCACTGCCCTAGAGGGAAGCCTAGGTTGCCCGGAACGTAGAACGTACCATTACCTTCACACTGGTTGCAATTATTCCTGTTATACGATGGAAAAACTGTTGCACCTTTATTGTATCTTATGCTTCTGGCGTTGACTTCTAAGGCCCTAACTATTCGATCTGGTGGAGCAACGCCCTAGAGTGAAGCCTAGGTTGCCCGGAACGTAGAAATGACCAGCACTTTCACACTGGTTGCAGTTATTCGTTTTATACAATGAGAAACTGTTCTATTTATTTTGCATTTTATGTTTCGGGCGCTGACTTCTAAGGCCCTAACAATTCGATCTGTTGGAGCAACGCCCTAGAGTGAAGCCTAGGTTGCCCGTGAAGTAGAAATGACCAGTACTTTCACACTGTTTGCGGTTATTCCTGTTGTATGATGGAAAAACTGTTGCAACTTTATTGTATTTTATGCTTCTGGCGTTGACTTCTAAGGCCCTAGCTATTCGATCTGGTGGAGCAACGCCCTAGAGTGAAGCCTAGGTTGCTCGGAACGTAGAAACGACCATTACTTTCACAATGTCTGCAATTATTCGTTTTCTACGATGGAAAAGCTGTTGTATTTGTATCGTATTTTATGCTTCGGGCGTTGACTTCTAAGGCCCTAACTCTTCGATCTGGTGGAGCAACGCCTCATAGTTAAGTCTAGGGTGCCCGAAATGTCGATATGAGCATTACTTTCGCACTGGTTGCAATTAGTCATGCTATACGATGGAAAAACTGCTGCATTTTTATTGTATTTTTGCTTCGGGCGTTGACTTCTAAGGCCGTAGCTACTAGATATGGTGGAGCAACGCCCTAGAGTGACGCCTAGGTTACCCGGAACGTAGAAATGACCAGTACTTTCACACTGGTTGCAGTTATTCGTTTTACACATGGAAAAACTGTTCTATTTTTTTGTATTTTATGCTTCGGGCGTTGACTTCTAAGGCCCTAGCTATTCGATCAGGTGGAGCAACGCCCTAGAGTGAAACCTAGGTTACCCGGAACGTAGACATGACCATAACTTTCACACTGGTTGCAGTTATTCGTTTTATACAATGGAACAACAGTTCTATTTATTTTGCATTTTATGCTTCTGGCGTTGACTTCTAAGGCCGTAGCTACTAGATATGGTGGAGCAACGCCATAGAGTGACGCCTAGGTTACCCGGAACGTAGAAATGACCATTACTTTCACACTGTTTGCAATTATTTATTTATACGTTGGAAAATCTGTTGTATTTATATTGTATTTTATGCTCCTGGCGTTGACTTCTAAGGCCGTAGCTATTAGATGTGGTGGAGCAACACCCTAGAGTGTCGCCTACGTTGACCGGAACGTAGAAATGACCATTACTTTCACAATTTGTGCAATTATTCACTTTATACGATGGAAAAACTGTTGTACTTATATTGTATTTTATCCTTCTGGCGTTGAATTCTAAGTCCCTAGCTATTCGATCTGGTGGAGCAACGCACTAGAGTGAAGCCCAGGTTGCCCGGAACGTTGAAATGACCATAACTTTCAAACTGGTAGCAATTATTCGTTTAATACAATGGAAAAAACTGTTCTATTTATTTTGTAGTTTATGCTTCGGGCGATGACTTCTAATGCCCTAACTATTCGTTCTGGTGGTGCAACGCCCTAGAGTGAGGCCTAGGTTGCCCGGAACGTAGAAATGACCATAACTTTCATACTGATTGCAATTATTCGTTTTATACGATCGAAAAAGTGTTATATTTATATTGTATTTTATGCTTCTGGCGTTGACTTCTTAGGCCCTAACTATTCGATCTGGTGGACCGACGCCCTAGTGTGAAGCCTAGGTTGCCCAGAACGTTGAAATGACCATCACTTTCACACTGGTTGCAATTATTCCTGTTATACGATGGAAATACTCTTGTATATTTGTTGTATTTTATGCTTCGGGCGTTGACTTCTATGGCCCTACCTATTCGATTTGGTGGAGCAACACCCTACAGTGAAGCCTAAGTTGTCAGAAACGTAGAAATGAACATAACTTTCACACTGGTAGCATTTATTCGTTTTATACAATGGAAAAACTGTTCTATTTATTTTGTATTTTATGCTTCGGGCGTTGACTTCCAAGGCCCTAACTGTTCGATCTGGTGGAGCAACGCCCTAGAGTGAAGCCTAGGTTGCCCGGAACGTAGAAATGACCAGAACTTTCACACTGGTTGCTATTATTCGTTTTATACGATGGAAAAACTGTTATATTTATGTTGTATTTTATGCTTCTGGCGTTGACTTCTTAGGCCCTAAGTGTTCGATCTGGTGGAGCAACGCCCTAGAGTGAAGCCTAGGTTGCCCGGAACGTAGAAATGATCATCACTTTCAAACTGGTTGCAATTATTCGTTTTATACGATGGAAAAACTGTTGCATCTTTATTGTATTCTATGCCTCTGGCGTTTACTTCTAAGGCCCTAACTATTCGATCTGGTGGAGCAACGCCCTAGAGTGAAGCCTAGGTTGCCGGAACGTAGAAATGACCATAACTTTCACACAGGTTGCAATTACTCGTTTTATACAATGGAAGAACTATTGTGTCTATATTGTATTTTATGCTTCTGGCATTGACTTCTAAGGCCGTAGCTATTCGATGTGGTGGAGCAACGCTCTAGATTTAAGCCTAGGTTGAGCGGAACATAGAAATGACCATATCTTTCAAACTGGTTGCAATTATTCCTGTTATACGTTGGAAAGTCTGTTGTATTTTTGTTGTATTTTATGCTTCGGGCGTTGACTTCTAAGGCCCTAACTATTCGATCTGGTGGAGCAACGCCCTAGAGTGAAGCCTGGGTTGCCCGGAACGTAGAAATGTCCAGAACTTTCACACTGGTTGCTATTATTCGTTTTTTACGATGGAAAAGCTGTTGCATCTTTATTGTATTTTATGCTTCGAGCGTTGACTTCTAAGGCCCTAACTATTCCATCTGGTGGCACAACGCCCTAGTGTGAAGCCTAGGTTGCACGGAACGTAGAAATGACCATAACTTTCACATCGGTAGCAATTATTCGTTTTATACGATGGAAAAACTGTTCTATTTATTTTGTATTTTATCCTTCGGGCGTTGACTTCTAAGGCCCTAACTATTCAATCGGTTGCAGCAACGCCCTAGGATGGATCCTAGGTTGCCGGGAAAGTAGAAATGACCATAACTTTCATACTGGTTGCAATTATTCGTTTTATACGATGGAAAAACTGTTGTATTGATATTGTACTTTATGCTTCTGGCGTTGCCTTCTAAGGCACTAACTATTCGATCTGGTGGAGCAACGCCCTAGAGTGAGGCCTAGGTTGCCCCGAACGTAGAAATGACCATAACTTTCATACTGGTTGCAATTATTCGTTTTATACGATGGAAAAGCTGTTGTATTTTTATTGCATTTTATGCTTCGGGCGTTGACTTCTAAGGCACTAACTATTCGATCTGGTGGAACAACGCACTAGGGTGAAGCCTAGGTTGCCCCGAACGTAGAAATGACCATAACTTTCATACTGGTTGCAATTATTCGTTTTATACGATCGAAAAACTGTTGTATTTATACTGTATTTGATGCTTCTGGCGTTGACTTCTAAGGCACTAACTATTCGATCTGGTGGAACAACGCACTAGGGTGAAGCCTAGGTTGCCCGGAACGTAGAAATGATCGTCACTTTCAAACTGGTTGCAATTATCCTTTTATACGATGGAAAAACTGTTGTATTTATATTGCATTTTATGCTTCGGGCGTAGACTTCTATGGCCCTACCTATTCGATCTGGTGGAGCAACACCCTACAGTGAAGCCTAGGTTGCACGGAACGTAGATATGACCATTACCTTCACACAGGTTGCAATTATTCGTTTTCTACGATGGAAAAGCTGTTGTATTTAAATTGTATTTTATGCTTCCGGTGTTGACTTCTTAGACCCTAACTCTACGATCTGGTGGAGCAACGCCTCAGAGTTAAGTCTAGGATGCCCGAAACGTCGAAATGATCGTTACTTTCGCACTGGTTGCAATTAGTCATGCTATACAATTGAAAAATTGTTGTATTTATACTGTATTTTATGCTTCTGGCGTTGACTTCTAAGGCCGTAGCTATTCGATTTGGTGGAGCAACGCCCTAGAGTGAAGCCTAGGTTTCCCGGAACGTTGAAATGACCATAACTTTCACACCGGTAGCAATTATTCGTTTTATACGATGGAAAAACTGTTCTATTTATTTTGTATATTATGCTTCGGGCGTTGACTTCTAAGGCCCTAACTATTCAATCTGTTGGAGGAACGCCCTAGGGTGAAGCCTAGGTTGCCCGGAAAGTAGAAATAACCACAACTTTCATACTTGTTGCAATTATTCGTTTTATACGATGGATAACTGTTATATTTATATTGTATTTTATGCTTCTGGCGTTGACTTCTTAGGCCCTAACTATTCGATCTGGCGGAAAGACGCCCTAGAGTGAAGCCTAGGTTGCCCAGAACGTAGAAATGACCATCACTTTCACACTGGTTGCAATTATTCCTGTTATACGA
This sequence comes from Calliopsis andreniformis, assembly GCF_051401765.1. Taxonomy (NCBI): domain Eukaryota; kingdom Metazoa; phylum Arthropoda; class Insecta; order Hymenoptera; family Andrenidae; genus Calliopsis; species Calliopsis andreniformis. The sequence continues at coordinate 6,904,353 of NW_027480426.1, read as the reverse complement.
TGGAAAAACTCTTGTATATTTATTGTATTTTTGCTTCGGGCGCTGACTTCTAAGTCCCTAACTATTCTATCTGGTGGATCAACGCCCCAGAGTGAGGCCTAGGTTGCCCGGAACGTAGAAATGACCATCACTTCCATACGGGTAGCAATTATTCGTTTTATACGATGGAAAAACTGTTGTGTTTATATTGTATTTTATGCATCTGGCGTTGACTTCTAAGGCACTAACTATTCGATCTGGTGGAGCAACGCCCTAGAGTGAAGCCTAGGTTGCCCGGAACGTAGAAATGACCATCACTTTCAAACTGGTTGCAATCATTCCTGTTATAGGATGGAAAGACTGGTGTATTTTTATCGTATTTTATACTTCAGGCGTTGACTTCTGAGGCCGTAGCTATTCGATGTGGTGGAAGAACGCCATAGAGTGAAGCCTGGGTTGCCCGGAACGTAGAAATGTCCATAGCTTTCATACTGGTTGCAATTATTCGTTTCTTATGATGGAAAAGCTGTTATATTTTTATTGCATTTTATGCTTCGGGCATTGACTTCTAAGGTCCTAACTATTCAATCTGTTGGAGCAACGCACTAGGGTGAAGCCTAGGTTGCCCGGAAAGTAGAAATGACAATAACTTTCACACTGGTTGCAATTATTCGTTTTATACGTAGGAAAAGCTGTTGCATCTTTATTGAATTTTATGCTTCTGTCGTTGACGTCTAAGACCGTAGCTATTAGATGTGGTGGAGCAACGCACTAGAATGACGCCTAGGTTGCCCGGAACGTGGAATGACCATTACTTTCGCAATGTTTGCAATTATTCATTTTATACGATGGAAAAACTGTTGTACTTATATTGTATTTTATGCTTCTGGCGTTGATTTCTAAGGCCCTAACTATTCGATCTGGTGGAGCAACGCCCTAGAGTGAAGCCTAGGTTGCCCAGGACGTAGAAATGACCATCACTTTCAAACTGGTTGCAATTAATCCTTTTTTACGATGGAAAAACTGTTGTATTTTTATTGCATTTTATGCTTCGGGCATAACTTCTAAGGCCCTAACTATTCAATCTGTAAGAGCAACGCCTTTGGGTGAAGCCTAGGTTGCCCGGAAAGTAGAAATGACCATAACTTTCATACTGGTTGCAATTATTCGTTTTATACGATGGAAAAACTGTTGTATTTATATTGTTTTTTATGCTTCTGGCGTTGACTTCTAAGGCCCTAACTATTCAATCTGTTGGAGCAACGCCCTAGCGTGTAGCCTAGGTTGCCCGGAAAGTAGAAATGACCACAACTTTCATACTGGTTGCAATTACTCGTTTTATATGATGGAAAAACTGTTGTATTTATATTGTTTTTTATGCTTCTGGCGTTCACTTCTTAGGCAGAAACTATTCGACCTGGTGGAGCAACGCCCTAGAGTGAAACCTAGGTTGCCAGGAACGTAGAAATGACCATTACATTCACACTGGTTGCAATTATTCCTGTTATACGATGGAAAAACTGTTGAATTTTTATTGTATTCTATGCTTCTGGCGTTTAATTCTAAGTCGCTAGCTATTTGATCTGGTGGAGCAACGCCCTAGAGTGAAACCTAGTTTATCCGGAACGTAGAAATGACCAGTACATTCACACTGGTTGCAGTAACACCTGTTAAACGATGGAAAAACTGTTGCATCTTTATTGTATTTTATGCTTCTGGCGTTTAATTCTAAGTCGCTAGCTATTTGATCTGGTGGAGCAACGACCTAGAGTGAAGCCTAGGTTGCCCGGAACGTAGAAATGACAATTACTTTCACACTGTTTGGTATTATTCATTTTGTACGATGGAAAAGCTGTTGTATTTATATTGTATTTTTTGCCTCTGGCGTTGACTTCTAAGGCCGTAGCTATTAGATGCGGTGGAGCAACGCCCTAGAGTGACGCCTAGGTTGCCCGGAACGTAGAAATGACCATAACTTTCACACTGGTTGCTATGATTCGTTTTATACGATGGAAGAACTGTTATATTTATATTGTATTTTATGCTTCTGGCGTTGACTTCTTAGGCCCTAACTGCTCGATCTGGTGGAACAACGCCCTAGGGTGAAGCCTAGGTTATCCGGAACGTAGAAATGACAGTACATTCACACTGGTTGCAGTTACTCCTGTAAAACAATGGAAAAACTGTTGTATTTTAATTGTATTTTATGCTTTTAGCGATGAATTCTAAGTCCCTAGCTATTCGATCTGGTGGAGCAACGCCCTACAGTGACGCCTGGCTTGCTCGGAACGTAGAAATGACCATTACTTTCACACTGGTCGCAATTATTCGTTTTATACGATGGAAAAGCTGTTGTATTTATATCGTATTTTATGCTTCTGGCGCTGACTTCTTATGACCTAACTATGCGAACTGGTGGAGCAACGCCCTGGAGTGAAACCTAGGTTGCCCGGAACGTAGAAATGACCATAACTTTCACACCGGTAGCAACTATTCGTTTTATACGATGGAAAAACTGTTCTATTTATTTTGTATTTTATGCTTCTGGCGTTGACTTCTGAGGCCCTAACTATTCAATCTGGTGGAACAACGCCCTAGGGTGAAGCCTAGGTTGCCCGGAACGTTGAACTGACTATAACTTTCACACTGGTTGCTATTATTCGTTTTATACGATGGAAAAACTGTTAGGTTTATATTGTATTTTATTCTTATGGCGTTGAATTCTAAGTCCCTAGCTATTCGATCTGGTGGAGCAACGCCCTAGAGTGAAACCTAGGTTACCCGGAACGTAGATATGACCATAACTTTCACACTGGTTGCAATTAATCCTTTTATACGATGGAAAAACTGTTGTATTTTTATTGCATTTTATGCTTCTGGCGTTCACTTCTTAGGCCCTAACTATTCGATCTGGAGGAACAACGCCCTAGGGTGAAGCCTAGGTTGCCCGGAACGTAGAAATGACCATAACTTTTACACTGGTAGCAATTATTCGTTTTATACAATGGAAAAACAGTTCTATTTATTTTGTATTTTATGCTTCGGGCGTTGACTTCTAAGGCCCTAACTGTTTTATCTGGTGGAGCAACGCCCTAGAGTAAAGCCTAGGTTGCCCGGAACGTAGAAATGAGCATAACTATCACACTGGTTGCAATTGTTCGTTTTATACGATGGAAAAGCTGCCGTATTTATATCGTATTTTATGCTTCCGGCGTTGACTTCTTAGGCCCTAACTATTCGATCTGGTGGAACAACGCCGTAGAGTGAAGCCTAGGTTGCCCGGAACGTAGAAATGACCATTACTTTCACAATGTTTGCAATTATTCCTTTTATACGATGGAACAGCTGTTGTATTTATATCGTATTTTATGCTTCTGGCGTTGACTTCTAAGGACCTAATTATTCGATCTGGTGGAGCAACGCCCTAGAGTGAAGCCTAGGTTGCTCGGAATGTAGAAATGACCATAAGTTGCATACTGGTTGCAATTATTCGTTTTATACGATGGAAAAGCTGTTGTATTGATATTGTATTTTATGCTTCTGGCGTTGACTTCTAAGGCCGTAGCTATTAGCTGTGGTGGCGCAACGCCCTACAGTGACGCCTAGGTTGCCCGGAACGTAGAAATGACCATTAATTTCACAATGTTTACAATTATTCATTTTATACAATGGAAAAACGGTTGTACTTATATTGTGTTTTATTCTTCTGGCGTTGAATTCCAAGTCCCTAGCTATTCGATCTGGTGGAGCAACGCCCTAGAGTGAAACCTAGGTTGCTCGTAATGTAGAAATGACTTTAACTTTCACACTGGTCCCAATTATTCATTTTATACGATGGAAAAGCTGTTGTATTTTGTATCGTATTTTATGCTTCGGGCGTTTACTTCTAAGGCCCTCAGTATTCGATCTGGTGGAGCAACGCCCTAGAGTGAAACCTAGGTTGCCCGGAACGTAGAAATAACCACAACTTTCATACTTGTTGCAATTATTCGTTTTATACGATGGAAAAACTGTTGTATTTATATTGTTTTTTATGCTTCTGGCGTTGACTTCTAAGGCCCTAACTATTCAATCGGTTGGAGCAACGCCCTAGGGTGTAGCCTAGGTTGCCCGGAAAGTAGAAATGACCACAAATTTCATACTGGTTGCAATTACTCGTTTTATACGATGGAAAAACTGTTGTATTTATATTGTTTTTTATGCTTCTGGCGTTCACTTCTTAGGCACTAACTATTCGATCTGGTGGAGCAACGCCCTAGAGTGAAGCCGAGGTTGCCCGGAACGTAGAAATGACCATCACTTTCAAACTGGTTGCAATTTTTCCGGTTATATGATGGAAAAACTGTTGTATTTTTATTGCATTTTATACTTCGGGCATTGACTTCTAAGGCCCTAACTATTCAAACTGTTGGAGCAACGCCCTAGGGTGGAGCCTAGGTTGCCCGGAACGTAGAAATGACCATAACTTTTACACTGGTAGCAATTATTCGTTTTATACAATGGAAAAACAGTTCTATTTATTTTGTATTTTATGCTTCGGGCGTTGACTTCTAAGGCCCTAACTGTTTTATCTGGTGGAGCAACGCCCTAGAGTAAAGCCTAGGTTGCCCGGAACGTAGAAATGACCATAACTTTCACACTGGTTGCTATTATTCGTTCTATAGGATGGAAAAACTGTTATATTTATATTGTATCTTATGCTTCTGGCGTTGACTTCGTAGGCCCTAACAATTCGATCTGGTGGAACAACGCCCTAGAGTGAAGCCTAGGTTGCCTGAAACGTACAAATGACCATCACTTTCACACGGGTTGCATTTATTCCTGTTATAGGATGGAAAGACTGTTCTATTTTATTTGTATTTTATGCTTCAGGCGTTGACTTCTGAGGCCGTAGCCATTCGATGTGATGGAGGAACGCCATAGAGTGAAGCCTAGGTTACCCGGAACGTAGATATGACCATAACTTTCATACTGGTTGCAATTATTCGTTTTATATGATGGAAGAACTGTTGTATTTATATTGTACTTTATGCTGCTGGCGTTCACTTCTTAGGCCCTAACTATTCAATCTGTTGGGTCAACGCCCCAGAGTGAAGCCTAGGATGCTCGGAATGTAGAAATGACCATAACATTCACACTGGTTGCAATTATTCGTTTTATACGATGCAAAAACTGTTGTATTTATATTGTATTTTATGCTTCTGGCGTTGACTTCTAAGGCACCAACTATTCGATCTGGTGGAGCAACGCCCTAGAGTGAGGCCTAGGTTGCCCGGAACGTAGAATTGGCCATCACTTTCAAACTGGTTGCAATTATTCCTGTTATATGATGGATACACTGTTGTATTTTTATTGCATTTTATGCTTCGTGCGTTGACTTCTAAGGCCCTAACTATTCAATCTGTTGGACCAACGCCCTAGGGTGAAGCCTAGGTTGCCCGGAAAGTAGAAATGACCACAACTTTCATACTGGTTGCAATTACTCGTTTTATACGATGGAAAAACTGTTGTATTTATATTGTTTTTTATGCTTCTGGCGTTCACTTCTTAGGCACTAACTATTCGATCTGGTGGAGCAACGCCCTAGAGTGAAGCCGAGGTTGCCCGGAACGTAGAAATGACCATCACTTTCAAACTGGTTGCAATTTTTCCGGTTATATGATGGAAAAACTGTTGTATTTTTATTGCATTTTATACTTCGGGCATTGACTTCTAAGGCCCTAACTATTCAAACTGTTGGAGCAACGCCCTAGGGTGGAGCCTAGGTTGCCCGGAACGTAGAAATGACCATAACTTTTACACTGGTAGCAATTATTCGTTTTATACAATGGAAAAACAGTTCTATTTATTTTGTATTTTATGCTTCGGGCGTTGACTTCTAAGGCCCTAACTGTTTTATCTGGTGGAGCAACGCCCTAGAGTAAAGCCTAGGTTGCCCGGAACGTAGAAATGACCATAACTTTCACACTGGTTACTATTATTCGTTCTATAGGATGGAAAAACTGTTATATTTATATTGTATCTTATGCTTCTGGCGTTGACTTCGTAGGCCCTAACAATTCGATCTGGTGGAACAACGCCCTAGAGTGAAGCCTAGGTTGCCTGAAACGTACAAATGACCATCACTTTCACACGGGTTGCATTTATTCCTGTTATAGGAAGGAAAGACTGTTCTATTTTATTTGTATTTTATGCTTCAGGCGTTGACTTCTGAGGCCGTAGCCATTCGATGTGATGGAGGAACGCCATAGAGTGAAGCCTAGGTTACCCGGAACGTAGATATGACCATAACTTTCATACTGGTTGCAATTATTCGTTTTATATGATGGAAGAACTGTTGTATTTATATTGTACTTTATGCTGCTGGCGTTCACTTCTTAGGCCCTAACTATTCAATCTGTTGGGTCAACGCCCCAGAGTGAAGCCTAGGTTGCTCGGAATGTAGAAATGACCATAACATTCACACTGGTTGCAATTATTCGTTTTATACGATGCAAAAACTGTTGTATTTATATTGTATTTTATGCTTCTGGCGTTGACTTCTAAGGCACCAACTATTCGATCTGGTGGAGCAACGCCCTAGAGTGAGGCCTAGGTTGCCCGGAACGTAGAATTGGCCATCACTTTCAAACTGGTTGCAATTATTCCTGTTATATGATGGATACACTGTTGTATTTTTATTGCATTTTATGCTTCGTGCGTTGACTTCTAAGGCCCTAACTATTCAATCTGTTGGACCAACGCCCTAGGGTGAAGCCTAGGTTGCCCGGAAAGTAGAAATGACCACAACTTTCATACTGGTTGCAATTACTCGTTTTATATGATGGAAAAACTGTTGTATTTATATTGTTTTTTATGCTTCTGGCGTTCACTTGTTAGGCAGTAACTATTCGATCTGGTGCAGCAACGCCCTAGAGTGAAACCGAGGTTGCCCGGAACGTAGAAATGACCATCACTTTCAAACTGGTTGCAATTATTCCGGTTATATGATGGAAAAACTGTTGTATTTTTATTGCATTTTATGCTTCGGGCATTGACTTCTAAGGCCCTAACTATTCAAACTGTTGGAGCAACGCCCTAGTGTGTAGCCTAGGTTGCCCGGTAAGTAGAAATGACCACAACTTTCATACTGGTTGCAATTACTCGTTTTATATGATGGAAAAACTGTTGTATTTATATTGTATTTTATGCATCTGGGGTTCACTTCTTAGGCCCTAACTATTCAATCTTGTGGAGCAATGCCTCAGAGTAAAGTCTAGGATGCCCGAAACGCCGAAATGATCATTCCTTTCACACTGGTTGCAATTATTCATGCTATGCAATGAAAAAACTGTTGCATTTTTATTGTATTTTCTGCTTCTGGCTTCGACTTCTAAGGTCCTAGCTATTCGATCTGGTGGGGCAACGTCCAAGAGTGAAGCCTATGTAGCCCGGAACGTAGAAATGACCATAATTTTCACACTGGTTGCAATTATTCGTTTTATACAATGGAAAAACTGTTGTACTTATATTGTATTTTATGCTTCTGGCGTTGAATTCTAAGTCCCAATCTATTCGATCTGGTGGAGCAACGCCCTAGAATGAAGCCTAGGTTGCTCGGAACGTAGAAATGACTATTACTTTCACACTGTTTGCAAATATACATTATATACGATGGAAAAGCTATTGAATTTATATTGTATTTTATGCTTCTGGCGTTGACTTCTTAGGCCTAAACTATTTGATCTGGTGGAGCACGGACCTAGAGTGAAGCCCATGTTGTCCGGATCGTAGAACATACCATTACCTTCACACTGGTTGCATTTATTCCTGTTATACGATGGACAAACTGTTGCATTTTTATTGTACTTTATGCTTCTGGCGCTGACTTCTAAGGTCCTACGTATTCGATCTGGTGGAGCAATGCCTCACAGTTAAATCTAGGATGCCTGGAACGTCGAAATGGTCATTACTTCCACGCTGGTTGCATTTATTCATGCTATACGATGGAAAAACTGTTGTATTTTTACTGTATTTTATGTTTCTGGCGTTGACTTCTAAGGTCCTAGCTATTCGATCTCGTGGGGCAACGTCCGAGAGTGTAGCCTATGTTGCCCGAAACGTAGAAATGACCATTACTTTCACGCTGGTTGCAATTATTCCTGTTATACGATGGACAAACTGTTGGATTTTTATTATAGTTTATGCTTCTGGCGTTGCCTTCTTAAGCCCTAACTGTTCGATCTGGAAGAACAACGCCCTAGAGTGAAGACTAGGTTACCCGGAACGTAGAAATGACCATAACTTTCACACTGGTTGCTATTATTCGTTCTATAGGATGGAAAAACTGTTATATTTATATTGTATCTTATGCTTCTGGCGTTGACTTCGTAGGCCCTAACAATTCGATCTGGTGGAACAACGCCCTAGAGTGAAGCCTAGGTTGCCTGAAACGTACAAATGACCATCACTTTCACACGGGTTGCAATTATTCCTGTTATAGGATGGAAAGACTGTTCTATTTTATTTGTATTTTATGCTTCAGGCGCTGACTTCTGAGGCCGTAGCCATTCGATGTGATGGAGGAACGCCATAGAGTGAAGCCTAGGTTACCCGGAACGTAGATATGACCATAACTTTCATACTGGTTGCAATTATTCGTTTTATATGATGGAAGAACTGTTGTATTTATATTGTATTTTATGCTGCTGGCGTTCACTTCTTAGGCCCTAACTATTCAATCTGTTGGGTCAACGCCCCAGAGTGAAGCCTAGGTTGCCCGGAACGTAGAAATGACCATAACTTTTACACTGGTCCCAATTATTCATTTTATACGATGGAAAAGCTGTTGTATTTTGTATCGTATTTTATGCTTCGGGCGTTTACTTCTAAGGCCCTCAGTATTCGATCTGGTGGAGCAACGCCCTGGAGTGAAACCTAGGTTGCCCGGAACGTAGAAATAACCACAACTTTCATACTTGTTGCAATTATTCGTTTTATACGATGGAAAATCTGTTGTATTTATATTGTTTTTTATGCTTCCGGCGTCGACTTCTTAGGCCCTAACTATTCGATCTGGTGGAGCAATGCCCTAGAGTGAAGCCTAGGGTGCCCGGAACGTAGAAATGACCATCACTTTCAAACTCGTTGCTTTATTCCTGTTATATGATGGAAAAACTGATGTACTTATACTGTATTTTATTCTTCTGGCGTTGACTTCTTAGGCCCTAACTATTCGATCTGGTGGAACAACGCCCAAGAGTGAAGCCTAGGTTGCCCGGAACGTAGAAATGACCATCACTTTCAAACTCGTTGCTTTATTCCTGTTATATGATGGAAAAACTGATGTACTTATACTGTATTCTCTTCTTCTGGCGTTGACTTCTTAGGCCCTAACTATTCGATCTGGTGGAACAACGCCCAAGAGTGAAGCCCAGGTTGCCCTGAACGTAGAAATGACCATTACTTTCACACTGGTTCCAATTATTCCTGTTATACGATGGAAAAACTGTTGTATCTTTATTGTATTTTATGCTTCTGGCTTTGACTTCTAAGGTCGTAGCTATTCGATCTGGTGGAGCAACGCCCTAGAGTGAAGCCTAGGTTGCCCGGAACGTAGAAATGACCATAACATTCACACTGGTTGCAATTATTCGTTTTATACGATGGAAAAGCTGTTGTACTTATATTGTGTTTTATTCTTCTGGCGTTGACTTCTTAGGCCCTAACTATTCGATTTGGCGGAACAACGCCCTAAGGTGAAGCCTTGGTTGCCCGGAACGTAGAAACGACCATAACATTCACACTGGTTGCAATTATTCGTTTAATACGATGGAAAAGCTGTTGTATTTATGTTGTGTTTTATGCTTCGGGCGTTGACTTCTAAAGCCCTAAGTATTGGATCTGGTGGAGCAACGCCCTAGAGTGAAGCGTAGGTTACCAGGAACGTAGAAATGACAATGCCTTTCACACTGGTTGCAATTATTCCTGTTATACGATGGAAAAACTGTTGTATTTTTATTGTATTTTATGCTTCAGGCGCTGTCTTCTAAGGTCGTAGCTACTCGACGTGGTGGAGCAATGCCTCAGAGTGAAGTCTAGGATGCCCGGAACGTAGAAATGGGCACTACTTTCACACTGGTTGCATTTATTCGTTTTATACGATGGAAAAACAGTTGTATTTATATTGTATTTTATGCTCCAGGCGTTGACTTCTAAATCCCTAACTATTCGATCTGGTGGAGCAACGGCCTAGAGTGAAGTCTAGGTTGCCCGGAACGTAGAAATGACCATTACCTTCACACTGTTTGAAAATTTCCATTTTATACAGTGGAAAAGCTGTTGTATTAATATCGTATTTTATGCTTCTGGCGTTGACTTCTTAAGCCCTAACTATTCGATCTGGTGGAGCAATGCCCTAGAGTGAAGCCTGCCTTGCCCGGAACGTAGGAATGACCGTCACTTTCACATTGTTTGCAATTATTCCTTTTATACGATGGAAAAACTGTTTTATTTATATTGTATTTTATGCTTCTGGCGTTGACTTCTAAGGCCCCATCTATTCGATGTGGTGTAGCAACGCCCTAGAGTGAAGCCTAGGTTGCCCGGAACGTAGATATGACCGTTACTTTCACATTGGTTGCAATTATTCCTGCTATACGATGGAAAAACTGTTGTACTTATATTGTATTTTATGCTTCTGAGGTTGACTTCTAAAGCCGTAACTATTCGATCTGGTGTAGCAACGCCCTAGCGTGAAGCCTAGGTTGCCCGATACGTAGAAATGACCATAACTTTCACGCTGGTTGCAATTATTCGTTGTATACGATGGAAAAACTGTTGCATTTATATTGTATTTTATGCTTCTGGCGTTGACGTCTAAGGCCCTAACTATTCGATCTGGGGGAGCAACGCCCTAGAGTGAAGCCCAGGTTTACCGGAGCGTAGAAGTGACCATAACTTTTACATTGTTCCCAATTATTCATTTTATACGATGGAAGAACTTTTGGACTTTTAATGTACCTTATGCTTCTGGCGTTAACTTCTAAGGCCCTATTTATTCGACCTGGTGGATCAATGCCCCAGAGTTAAGTCTAGGATGGCCGGAACGTTGAAATCGGCATTACTTTCACACTGGTTGCATTTATTTGTTTTATACGATGGAAAAACAGTCGTATTTACATTGTATTTTATGCTTCTGGCGTTGACTTCTAAGGCCCTAACTATTCGATCTGGTGGAGCAACGCCCTGGAGTGAAGCCTAGGTTGCCCGAAACGTAGAACTTACCATAACTATCACACTGTTTGCAATTACTCGTTATATACGATGGAAAAACTGTTACATTTTTATTGTATTTTATGTTTCTGGAGTTGACTTCTTAGGCCCTAACTATTCGGTCTGGTGGAGCAACGCCATACAGTGAAGCGTAGGTTGCCCGGAACGTAGAAATGACCATTACTTTCACACTGTGTGCAAATATACTTTATATACGACGGAAAAGCTGTTGTATTTATATTGTATTTTATGCTTCTTGCGATGACTTCATAGGCCCTAACTATTTGATCTGGTGGAGCATGGCCCTAGTGTGAAGCCTAGGTTGCACGGAACGTAGAACATACCATTACCTTCACACTGGTTGCAATAATTCCTGTTATACGATGGAAAAACTGTTGCATCTTTATTGTATTTTATGCTTCTGGCGTTGACTTCTAAGGCCCTAACTATTCGATTTGGTGGAGCAACGACCTAGAGTGAATCCTAGGTTGTCTGAAACATGGAAATGACCATTACTTTCCCACTGGTTGCAATTATTCCTGTTATACGATGGAAAAACTGTTGTATTTTTATATTATTTTATGCTTTTGGCGTTTGCTTCTAAGGCCCTAGCTATTCGATCGGGTGGAGTAACGTCCTAGAGTGAAGCCTAGGTTGCCCGGAACGTAGAAATGACCATTTCCTTCACACTGAATGCAATTATTCCTGTCATACAATGGAAAGACTGTTGTATTTTTATCGTATTTTATGCTTCGGGCGCTGACTTCTTAGACCCTAACTATTCGATCTGGTTGACCAACGCCCTACAGTGAAGCCTAGGTTGCCCGGAACGTAGAAATGACCATTACTTTCACAATGTTTGCAATTGTTCATCTTATGCGATGAAAAAATTGTTGTACTTATATTGTATTTTATCCTTGTGGCGTTGAATTCTAAGTCCCTAGCTATTCGATCTGGTGTAGCAACGCCCTAGAGGGAAGCCTAGGTTCCCGGAACGTATAGATGACAAGTACTTTCACACTGGTTGCAGTTATTCCTGTTATACGATGGAAAAACTGTTGCATCTTTATTGTATTTTATGCTTCTGGCGTTGACTTCTAAGGCCCTAACTATACCCTCTGGTGGATCAACGCCCTAGAGCGAAGCAGCGGTTTCGCGGAACGTAGATATGACCATAACCGTCACAAATGTGGCCATTATTCGTTTTATACGATGAAAAGGCTGTTGTATTTGTTTTGTAGTTTATGCTTCTGGCGTTGTCTTCTAAGGCCCTAACTCTTCGATCTCGTGGAGCAACGCCTCAGAGTTAAGTCTAGGATGCCCGAAACGTCGAAATGATCATTACTTTCGCACTGGTTGCAATTAATCATGCTATACGACGGAAAGACTGTTGCATTTTTATTTTACTTTATGCTTCTGACGTTGACTTCTAGGGCCCTAGCTATTCGATCTGGTCGAGCAACGCCCTAGAGCGAAGCCTAGGATGCCCGGAACGTAGAAATGACCATTACCGTCACACTTGTTGCAATTATTCCTGTTATACGGTGGAAAAACTGTTGTATGTTTATTGTATTTTATGCTTCGGGCGTTGACTTCTTAGGCACTACCTACTCGATCTGATGGAACAACGCCATAGAGTGAAGCTTATCTTGCCCGAAACGTAGAAATGGCCATGAGTTTCGCACTGATTGTAATTATTCGTCTTATACGATGGAATGACTGTTGTATTTGTTTTGTATTTTATGCTTCTGGCGTTGACTTCTAAGGCCCTAACTCTTCGATCTGGTGGAGCAATGCCTTAGAGTTAAGTCTAGGATGCCCGAAACGTCGAAATGGTCATTACGTTCACACTGGTTGCTATTATTCGTTTTATACGATGGAAAACTGTTGTATTTTTATTGTGTTTTATGCTTCAGGCGTTGACTTCTGAGGCCGTAGCTATTCGATGTGGTGGAAGAACGCCATAGAGTGAAGCCTAGATTGCCCGGAACGTAGAAATGACCATAACTTTCATACTGGTTGCAATTATTCGTTTTATACAATGGAAAAACAGTTCTATTTATTTTGTATTTTATGCTTCGGGCGTTGACTTCTAAGGCCCTAACTGTTTTATCTGGTGGAGCAACGCCCTAGAGTAAAGCCTAGGTTGCCCGGAACGTAGAATTTACTCTAACTTTCACACTGATAGCAATTATTCGTTTTATACGATGGAAAAACTGTTATATCTATATTGTATCCTATGCTTCTGGCGTTGACTTCTTAGGCCCTAACAATTCGATCTGGTGGAACAACGCCCTAGAGTGAAGCCTAGGTTGCCCGGAACGTAGAAATGACCATAACTTTGACACTGGTTGCTGTTATTCGTTTCATACGATGGAAAAACTGTTCTATTTATTTTGTATTTTATGCTTCGGCCGTTTACTTCTAAGGCCCTAACTGTTTGATCTGGTGGAGCAACGCCCTAGAGTGAAGCCTAGGTTGCCCGGAACGTAGAAATCACCATAACTTTCACACTGGATGCTATTATTCGTTCTATACGATGGAAAAACTATTATATTTATATTGTATCTTATGCTTCTGTCGTTGACTTCTTAGGCCCTAACATTTCGATCTGGTGGAACAACGCCCTAGAGTGAAGCCTAGGTTGCCTGGAACGTACAAATGACCATCACTTTCACACGGGTTGCAATTATTCCTGTTATAGGATGGAAAGACTGTTGTATTTTTATTGTATTTTATGCTTCAGGCGTTGACTTCTGAGGCCGTAGCTATTCGATGTGGTGGAAGAACGCCATAGAGTGAAGCCTAGGTTTCCCGGAACGTAGAAATGACCATAACTTTCATACTGGTTGCAATTACTCGTTTTATATGATGGAAGAACTGTTGTATTTATATTGTATTTTATGCTTCGGGCGTTGACTTCTATGGCCCTACCTATTTGATCTGGTGGAGCAACACCCTACAGTGAAGCCTAGGTTGCCCGAAACGTAGATATGACCATAACCTTCACACAGCTTGCAAATATTCGTTTCATACAATGGCAAAACTGTTCTATTTATTTCGTATATTATGCTTCGGGCGTTGACTTCTAAGGCCCTAACTATTCTATCTGGTGGAGCGACGCCCTAGAGTGAAGCCTAGTTTGCCCGGAACGTAGAAATGACAATAACTTTCACACTGGTTGCAATTATTCGTTTTATACGATGGAAAAGCTGTTGTATTCATATCGTATTTAATGCTTCTGGCGTTGACTTCTTAGGCCCTAACTATTCCATCTGGTGGAACGACGCCCTTGGGTGAAGCCTAGGTTGCCAGGAACGTAGAAATGACCATATCTTTCATACTGGTAGCAATTATTCGTTTCATACAATGGAAAAACTGTTCTATTTATTTTGTATTTTATACTTCGGGCGTTGACTTCTAAGGCCGTAACTATTCGATCTGGTGGAACAACGCCCTAGAGTGAAGACTAGGTTGCGCCGAACGTAGAAACGACCATCACTTTCACACTGGTTGCAATTATTCGTTTTATACGAATGAAAAACTGTTGTATTGATATTGTATTTTATGCTTCTGGCGTTCACTTCTTAGGCCCTAACTATTCGATCTGGTGGAACAACGCCCTAGGGTGAAGCCTATGTTGCCCGGAACGTAGAAATGACCATAACTTTTACACTGGTAGCAATTATTCGTTTTATACGATGGAAAAACTGATCTATTTATTTTGTATTTTATGCTTCGGGCGTTGACTTCTAAGGCCCTAACTGTTTGATCTGGTGGAGCCACGCCCTAGAGTGAAGCCTAGGTTGCCCGGAACGTAGAAATGACCATAACCTTCACACTGGATGCTATTATTCGTTCTATACGATGGAAAAACAGTTATATTTATATTGTATCTTATGCTTCTGACGTTGACTTCTTAGGCCCTAACAATTCGATCTGGTGGAACAACGCCCTAGAGTGAAGTCTAGGTTGCCTGAAACGTACAAATGACCATCACTTTCACACGGGTTGCAATTATCCCTGTTATAGGATGGAAAGGCTGTTCTATTTTAATTGTATTTTATGCTTCAGGCGTTGACTTCTGAGGCCGTAGCCATTCGATGTGGTGGAAGAACGCCATAGAGTGAAGCCTAGGTTACACGGAACGTAGAAATGACCAGTACTTTCACACTGGTTGCAATTATTCGCTTTATACGATGGAAAAACTGTTGTATATATATTGTATTTTATGCTTCTGGCGTTGACTTCATAGGTCCAAACTATTCGGTCTAGTGGACCAACGACCTAGAGTGAAGCCTAGGTTGCACGGAACGTAGAAATGACCATAACTTTCACACTGGTTGCAATTATTCCTGTTATACGATGGAAAAACTGTTGTATCTATATCGTATTTTATGCTTCTGGCGTTGACTTCTAAGGCCCTAACTATTCGATCAAGTGGAGCTACGCCCTAGAATGAACCCTAGGTTGTCCGGAACGTAGAATTGACCATAACTTTAACACTGGTTGCAATTATTCCAGTTATACGATGGAAAAGGTGTTGTATTTATATTGTATTTTATGCTACTGGCTCTGACTTCTCAGGCCCTAACTATTCGATCTGGCGGAGCAACGCCCGAAAGTGAAGCCTAGGTTGCCCGAAACGTTGAAATGACCATCACTTTCACACTGGTTGCAATTATTCCTGTTATACGATGGACAAACTGTTGCATTTTTATTGTACTATATGCTTCTGGCGCTGACTTCTAAGGTCCTACGTATTCGATCTGGTGGAGCAATGCCCCACAGTTAAATCTAGGATGCCCGAAACGTCGAAATGATCATTACTTTCACACTGATTGCAATTATTCATGCTATATGATGGAAAAACTGTTGTACTTTTATTGTATTTTATGCTTTGGGCGTTGACTTCTAAGGCCCTAGCAATCCGATCTGGTGGAACAACACCCTAGAGGGAAGCCTAGGTTGCCCGGAACGTAGAAATGACCATTACTCTCACACTGATTGCTATTATTCCTGTTATACGATAGAAAAACTCTTCTATATTTATTGTATTTTATGCTTCGGGCGTTGACTTCTATGGCCCTACCTATTTGATCTGGTGGAGCAACACCCTACAGTGAAGCCTAGGTTGCCCGAAACGTAGATATGACCATAACCTTCACACAGGTTGCAAATATTCGTTTCATACAATGGAAAAACTGTTCTATTTATTTCGTATTTTATGCTTCGGGCATTGACTTCTAAGGCCCTAACTATTCTATCTGGTGGAACGACGCCCTTGGGTGAAGCCTAGGTTGCCAGGAACGTAGAAATGACCATAACTTTGACACTGGTTGCTATTATTCGTTTTATACGATGGAAAAACTGTTCTATTTATTTTGTGTTTTATGCTTCGGGCGTTGACTTCTAAGGCCCTAACTGTTTGATCTGGTGGAGCAACGCCCTAGAGTGAAGCCGAGGGTGCCCGGAACGTAGAAATGACAATCACTTTCAAACTGGTTGCAATTATTCCGATTATATGATGGAAAAACTGTTGTATTTTTATTGCATTTTATGCTTCGGGCATTGACTTCTAAGGCCCTAACTATTCAATCTGTTGGAGCAACGCCCTAGGGTGTAGCCTAGGTTGCCCGGAAAGTAGAAATGACCACAACTTTCATACTGGTTGCAATTACTCGTTTTATATGATGCAAAACTGTTGTATTTATAATGTATTTTATGCTTCTGGCGTTCACTTCTTAGGCCCTAACTATTCGATCTGGTGGAACAACGCCCTAGGGTGAAGCCTAGGTTGCCCGGAACGTAGAAATGACCATAACTTTTACACTGGTAGCAATTATTCGTTTTATACAATGGAAAAACTGTTCTATTTATTTTGTATTTTATACTTCGGGCGTTGACTTCTAAGGCCTAAGCTGTTTGATCTGGTGGAGCAACGACCTAAAGTGAAGCCTAGGTTGCCCGGAACGTAGAAATGACCATAACTTTCACACTGGTTGCTATTCTTCGTTCTATACGATGGAAAAACTGTTATATTTATATTGTATCTTATGCTTCTGGCGTTGACTTCTTAGGCCCTAACAATTCGATCTGGTGGAACAACGCCCTAGAGTGAAGCCTAGGATGCCAGGAACGTACAAATGACCATCACTTTCACACGGGTTGCAATTATGCCTGTTATAGGATGGCAAGTCTGTTGTATTTTTATTGTATTTTATGCTTCAGGCGTTGACTTCTGAGGCCGCAGCTATTCGATGTGGTGGAAGAAAGCCATAGAGTGAAGCCTAGGTTGCCCGGAACGTAGAAATGACCATAACTTTCATACTGGTTGCAATTATTCGTTTTATATGATGGAAGAACTGTTGTATTTATAGTGTATTTTATGCTGCTGGCGTTCACTTCTTAGGCCCTAACTATTCGATCTGGTGGAACAACGCCCTGGGGTAAAGCCTAGGTTGCCCGGAACGTAGAAATGACCATAACTTTGACACTGGTTGCTATTGTTCGTTTTATACGATGGAAAAACTGTTCTATTTATTTTGTGTTTTATGTTTCGGGCGTTGACTTCTAAGGCCCTAACTGTTTGATCTGGTGGAGCAACGCCCTAGAGTGAAGCCTAGGCTACCCGGAACGTTGAAATGACCATCACTTTCACACGGGTTGCAATTATTCCTGTTATAGGATGGAAAGACTGTTGTATTTTTATTGTATTTTATGCTTCAGGAGTTGACTTCTGAGGCCGTAGCTATTCGATGTGGTGGAAGAACGCCATAGAGTGAAGCCCAGGTTGCTCGAGATGTAGAAATGACTTTAACTTTCACACTGGTCCCAATTATTCGTTTTATACGATGGAAAAGCTGTTGTATTTTGTAACGTATTTTATGCTTCGGGCGTTTACTTCTATGGCCCTCACTATTCGATCTGGTGGAGCAACGGCCTAGAGTGAAACCTAGGTTGCCCGGAACGTAGAAATAACCACAACTTTCATACTTGTTGCAATTATTCGTTTTATACGGTGGAAAAGCTGTTGTATTTATATTGTTTTTTATGCTTCAGGCGTTGACTTCTGAGGCCGTAGCTATTCGATGTGGTGGAAGAACGCCATAGAGTGAAGCCTAGATTGCCCGGAACGTAGAAATGACCATAACTTTCATACTGGTTGCAATTATTCGTTTTATACAATGGAAAAACAGTTCTATTTATTTTGTATTTTATGCTTCGGGCGTTGACTTCTAAGGCCCTAACTGTTTTATCTGGTGGAGCAACGCCCTAGAGTAAAGCCTAGGTTGCCCGGAACGTAGAATTTACTCTAACTTTCACACTGATAGCAATTATTCGTTTTATACGATGGAAAAACTGTTATATCTATATTGTATCCTATGCTTCTGGCGTTGACTTCTTAGGCCCTAACAATTCGATCTGGTGGAACAACGCCCTAGAGTGAAGCCTAGGTTTCCCGGAACGTAGAAATGACCATAACTTTGACACTGGTTGCTGTTATTCGTTTCATACGATGGAAAAACTGTTCTATTTATTTTGTATTTTATGCTTCGGCCGTTTACTTCTAAGGCCCTAACTGTTTGATCTGGTGGAGCAACGCCCTAGAGTGAAGCCTAGGTTGCCCGGAACGTAGAAATCACCATAACTTTCACACTGGATGCTATTATTCGTTCTATACGATGGAAAAACTATTATATTTATATTGTATCTTATGCTTCTGTCGTTGACTTCTTAGGCCCTAACATTTCGATCTGGTGGAACAACGCCCTAGAGTGAAGCCTAGGTTGCCTGGAACGTACAAATGACCATCACTTTCACACGGGTTGCAATTATTCCTGTTATAGGATGGAAAGACTGTTGTATTTTTATTGTATTTTATGCTTCAGGCGTTGACTTCTGAGGCCGTAGCTATTCGATGTGGTGGAAGAACGCCATAGAGTGAAGCCTAGGTTTCCCGGAACGTAGAAATGACCATAACTTTCATACTGGTTGCAATTACTCGTTTTATATGATGGAAGAACTGTTGTATTTATATTGTATTTTATGCTTCGGGCGTTGACTTCTATGGCCCTACCTATTTGATCTGGTGGAGCAACACCCTACAGTGAAGCCTAGGTTGCCCGAAACGTAGATATGACCATAACCTTCACACAGCTTGCAAATATTCGTTTCATACAATGGCAAAACTGTTCTATTTATTTCGTATTTTATGCTTCGGGCGTTGACTTCTAAGGCCCTAACTATTCTATCTGGTGGAGCGACGCCCTAGAGTGAAGCCTAGTTTGCCCGGAACGTAGAAATGACAATAACTTTCACACTGGTTGCAATTATTCGTTTTATACGATGGAAAAGCTGTTGTATTCATATCGTATTTAATGCTTCTGGCGTTGACTTCTTAGGCCCTAACTATTCCATCTGGTGGAACGACGCCCTTGGGTGAAGCCTAGGTTGCCAGGAACGTAGAAATGACCATATCTTTCATACTGGTAGCAATTATTCGTTTCATACAATGGAAAAACTGTTCTATTTATTTTGTATTTTATACTTCGGGCGTTGACTTCTAAGGCCGTAACTATTCGATCTGGTGGAACAACGCCCTAGAGTGAAGACTAGGTTGCGCCGAACGTAGAAACGACCATCACTTTCACACTGGTTGCAATTATTCGTTTTATACGAATGAAAAACTGTTGTATTGATATTGTATTTTATGCTTCTGGCGTTCACTTCTTAGGCCCTAACTATTCGATCTGGTGGAACAACGCCCTAGGGTGAAGCCTATGTTGCCCGGAACGTAGAAATGACCATAACTTTTACACTGGTAGCAATTATTCGTTTTATACGATGGAAAAACTGATCTATTTATTTTGTATTTTATGCTTCGGGCGTTGACTTCTAAGGCCCTAACTGTTTGATCTGGTGGAGCCACGCCCTAGAGTGAAGCCTAGGTTGCCCGGAACGTAGAAATGACCATAACCTTCACACTGGATGCTATTATTCGTTCTATACGATGGAAAAACAGTTATATTTATATTGTATCTTATGCTTCTGACGTTGACTTCTTAGGCCCTAACAATTCGATCTGGTGGAACAACGCCCTAGAGTGAAGTCTAGGTTGCCTGAAACGTACAAATGACCATCACTTTCACACGGGTTGCAATTATCCCTGTTATAGGATGGAAAGGCTGTTCTATTTTAATTGTATTTTATGCTTCAGGCGTTGACTTCTGAGGCCGTAGCCATTCGATGTGGTGGAAGAACGCCATAGAGTGAAGCCTAGGTTACACGGAACGTAGAAATGACCAGTACTTTCACACTGGTTGCAATTATTCGCTTTATACGATGGAAAAACTGTTGTATATATATTGTATTTTATGCTTCTGGCGTTGACTTCATAGGTCCAAACTATTCGGTCTAGTGGACCAACGACCTAGAGTGAAGCCTAGGTTGCACGGAACGTAGAAATGACCATAACTTTCACACTGGTTGCAATTATTCCTGTTATACGATGGAAAAACTGTTGTATCTATATCGTATTTTATGCTTCTGGCGTTGACTTCTAAGGCCCTAACTATTCGATCAAGTGGAGCTACGCCCTAGAATGAACCCTAGGTTGTCCGGAACGTAGAATTGACCATAACTTTAACACTGGTTGCAATTATTCCAGTTATACGATGGAAAAGGTGTTGTATTTATATTGTATTTTATGCTACTGGCTCTGACTTCTCAGGCCCTAACTATTCGATCTGGCGGAGCAACGCCCGAAAGTGAAGCCTAGGTTGCCCGAAACGTTGAAATGACCATCACTTTCACACTGGTTGCAATTATTCCTGTTATACGATGGACAAACTGTTGCATTTTTATTGTACTATATGCTTCTGGCGCTGACTTCTAAGGTCCTACGTATTCGATCTGGTGGAGCAATGCCCCACAGTTAAATCTAGGATGCCCGAAACGTCGAAATGATCATTACTTTCACACTGATTGCAATTATTCATGCTATATGATGGAAAAACTGTTGTACTTTTATTGTATTTTATGCTTTGGGCGTTGACTTCTAAGGCCCTAGCAATCCGATCTGGTGGAACAACACCCTAGAGGGAAGCCTAGGTTGCCCGGAACGTAGAAATGACCATTACTCTCACACTGATTGCTATTATTCCTGTTATACGATAGAAAAACTCTTCTATATTTATTGTATTTTATGCTTCGGGCGTTGACTTCTATGGCCCTACCTATTTGATCTGGTGGAGCAACACCCTACAGTGAAGCCTAGGTTGCCCGAAACGTAGATATGACCATAACCTTCACACAGGTTGCAAATATTCGTTTCATACAATGGAAAAACTGTTCTATTTATTTCGTATTTTATGCTTCGGGCATTGACTTCTAAGGCCCTAACTATTCTATCTGGTGGAGCGACGCCCTAGAGTGAAGCCTAGGTTGCCCGGAACGTAGAAATGACAATAACTTTCACACTGGTTGCAATTATTCGTTTTATACGATGGAAAAGCTGTTGTATTCATATCGTATTTAATGCTTCTGGCGTTGACTTCTTAGGCCCTAACTATTCCATCTGGTGGAACGACGCCCTTGGGTGAAGCCTAGGTTGCCAGGAACGTAGAAATGACCATAACTTTGACACTGGTTGCTATTATTCGTTTTATACGATGGAAAAACTGTTCTATTTATTTTGTGTTTTATGCTTCGGGCGTTGACTTCTAAGGCCCTAACTGTTTGATCTGGTGGAGCAACGCCCTAGAGTGAAGCCGAGGGTGCCCGGAACGTAGAAATGACAATCACTTTCAAACTGGTTGCAATTATTCCGATTATATGATGGAAAAACTGTTGTATTTTTATTGCATTTTATGCTTCGGGCATTGACTTCTAAGGCCCTAACTATTCAATCTGTTGGAGCAACGCCCTAGGGTGTAGCCTAGGTTGCCCGGAAAGTAGAAATGACCACAACTTTCATACTGGTTGCAATTACTCGTTTTATATGATGCAAAACTGTTGTATTTATAATGTATTTTATGCTTCTGGCGTTCACTTCTTAGGCCCTAACTATTCGATCTGGTGGAACAACGCCCTAGGGTGAAGCCTAGGTTGCCCGGAACGTAGAAATGACCATAACTTTTACACTGGTAGCAATTATTCGTTTTATACAATGGAAAAACTGTTCTATTTATTTTGTATTTTATACTTCGGGCGTTGACTTCTAAGGCCTAAGCTGTTTGATCTGGTGGAGCAACGACCTAAAGTGAAGCCTAGGTTGCCCGGAACGTAGAAATGACCATAACTTTCACACTGGTTGCTATTCTTCGTTCTATACGATGGAAAAACTGTTATATTTATATTGTATCTTATGCTTCTGGCGTTGACTTCTTAGGCCGTAGCTATTAGCTGTGGTGGAGCAACGCCCTACAGTGACGCCTAGGTTGCCCGGAACGTAGAAATGACCATTAATTTCACAATATTTGCAATTATTCATTTTATACAATGGAAAAACGGTTGTACTTATATTGTGTTTTATTCTTCTGGCGTTGAATTCCAAGTCCCTAGCTATTCGATCTGGCGTAGCAACGCCCTAGAGCGAAACCTAGGTTGCCCGGATCGTAGAAATGACCATAACCTTCACACTGGTTGCTATTATTCGTTCTATACGATGGAAAAACTGTTATATTTATATTGTATCTTATGCTTCAGGCGTTGACTTCTTAGGCCCTAACCATCCGATCTGGTGGCACAACGCCCTAGGGTGAAGCCTAGGTTGCCCGGAACGTACAAATGACCATAACTTTCACACTGGCTGCTATTCTTCGTTCTATACGATGGAAAAACTGTTATATTTATATTGTATCTTATGCTTCTGGCGTTGACTTCTTAGGCCCTAACAATTCGATCTGGTGGAACAACGCCCTAGAGTGAAGCCTAGGATGCCTGGAACGTACAAATGACCATCACTTTCACACGGGTTGCAATTATGCCTGTTATAGGATGGAAAGTCTGTTGTATTTTTATTGTATTTTATGCTTCAGGCGTTGACTTCTGAGGCCGCAGCTATTCGATGTGGTGGAAGAAAGCCATAGAGTGAAGCCTAGGTTGCCCGGAACGTAGAAATGACCATAACTTTCATACTGGTTGCAATTATTCGTTTTATATGATGGAAGAACTGTTGTATTTATAGTGTATTTTATGCTGCTGGCGTTCACTTCTTAGGCCCTAACTAGTCGATCTGGTGGAACAACGCCCTGGGGTGAAGCCTAGGTTGCCCGGAACGTAGAAATGACCATAACTTTCACACTGGTTGCTATTATTCGTTTTATACGATGGAAAAACTGTTATATTTATATTGTATTTTATGCTTCTGGCGTTGCCTTCTTAGGCCCCAACGGTTCGATCTGGTGCAACAACGCCCTAGACTGAAGCCTAGGTTACCCGGAACGTTGAAATGACCATCACTTTCACACGGGTTGCAATTATTCCTGTTATAGGATGGAAAGACTGTTGTATTTTTATTGTATTTTATGCTTCAGGCGTTGACTTCTGAGGCCGTAGCTATTCGATGTGGTGGAAGAACGCCATAGAGTGAAGCCTAGGTTGCTCGAGATGTAGAAATGACTTTAACTTTCACACTGGTCCCAATTATTCGTTTTATACGATGGAAAAGCTGTTGTATTTTGTATCGTATTTTATGCTTCGGGCGTTTACTTCTAAGGCCCTCACTATTCGATCTGGTGGAGCAACGCCCTAGAGTGAAACCTAGGTTGCCCGGAACGTAGAAATAACCACAACTATCATACTTGTTGCAATTATTCGTTTTATACGATGGAAAAGCTGTTGTATTTATATTGTTTTTTATGCTTCTGGCGTTGACTTCTAAGGCCCTAACTATTCAATCTGTTGCAGCAACGCCCTAGGGTGTAGCCTAGGTTGCCCGGAAAGTAGAAATGACCACAATTTTCATACTGGTTGCTATTATTCGTTTTATACGATGGAAAAACTGTTATACTTATATTGTATTTTATGCTTCTGGCGTTGCCTTCTTAGGCCCCAACGGTTCGATCTGGTGCAACAACGCCCTAGAGTGAAGCCTAGGTTACCCGGAACGTTGAAATGACCATCACTTTCACACTGGTTGCTATTATTCGTTTTATACGATGGAAAAACTGTTATACTTATATTGTATTTTATGCTTCTGGCGTTGCCTTCTTAGGCCGTAGCTATTAGCTGTGGTGGAGCAACGCCCTACAGTGACGCCTAGGTTGCCCGGAACGTAGAAATGACCATTAATTTCACAATATTTGCAATTATTCATTTTATACAATGGAAAAACGGTTGTACTTATATTGTGTTTTATTCTTCTGGCGTTGAATTCCAAGTCCCTAGCTATTCGATCTGGTGTAGCAACGCCCTAGAGCGAAACCTAGGTTGCCCGGATCGTAGAAATGACCATAACCTTCACACTGGTTGCTATTATTCGTTCTATACGATGGAAAAACTGTTATATATATATTGTATCTTATGCTTCTGGCGTTGACTTCTTAGGCCCTAACAATTCGATCTGGTGGGACAACGCCCTAGAGTGAAACCTAGGATGCCTGAAACGTACAAATGACCATCACTTTCACACGGGTTGCAATTATGCCTGTTATAGGATGGAAAGACTGTTGTATTTTTATTGTATTTTATGCTTCAGGCGTTGACTTCTGAGGCCGCAGCTATTCGATGTGGTGGAAGGACGCCATAGAGTGAAGCCTAGGTTGCCCGGAACGTAGAAATGACCATAACTTTCATACTGGTTGCAATCATTCGTTTCATATGATGGATGAACTGTTGTATTTATATTGCATTTTATGCTGCTGGCGTTCACTTCTTAGGCCCTAACTATTCGATCTGGTGGAGCAACGCCCTAGGGTGAAGCATACGTTGCCCGGAAAGTAGAAATGACGTTAACTTTCATACTGGCTGCAATTATTCGTTTTATACGATGGAAAAACTGTTGTATTTATATCGTTTTTTTATGCTTCTGGCGTTGACTTCTAAGGCACTAACCATTCGATCTGGTGGAGCAACGCCCTAGAGTGAAGCCGAGGTTGCCCGGAACGTAGAAATGACAATCACTTTCAAACTGGTTGCAATTATTCAGGTTATATGATGGAAAAACTGTTGTATTTATAATGTATTTTATGCTTCTGGCGTTCACTTCTTAGGCCCTAACCATCCGATCTGGTGGCACAACGCCCTAGGGTGAAGCCTAGGTTGCCCGGAACGTAGAAATGACCATACCTTTTACACTGGTAGCAATTATTCGTTTTATACAATGGAAAAACTGTTCTATTTATTTTGTATTTTATACTTCGGGCGTTGACTTCTAAGGCCTAAACTGTTTGATCTGGTGGAGCAACGACCTAGAGTGAAGCCTAGGTTGCCCGGAACGTACAAATGACCATAACTTTCACACTGGCTGCTATTCTTCGTTCTATACGATGGAAAAACTGTTATATTTATATTGTATCTTATGCTTCTGGCGTTGACTTCTTAGGCCCTAACAATTCGATCTGGTGGAACAACGCCCTAGAGTGAAGCCTAGGATGCCTGGAACGTACAAATGACCATCACTTTCACACGGGTTGCAATTATGCCTGTTATAGGATGGAAAGTCTGTTGTATTTTTATTGTATTTTATGCTTCAGGCGTTGACTTCTGAGGCCGCAGCTATTCGATGTGGTGGAAGAAAGCCATAGAGTGAAGCCTAGGTTGCCCGGAACGTAGAAATGACCATAACTTTCATACTGGTTGCAATTATTCGTTTTATATGATGGAAGAACTGTTGTATTTATAGTGTATTTTATGCTGCTGGCGTTCACTTCTTAGGCCCTAACTAGTCGATCTGGTGGAACAACGCCCTGGGGTGAAGCCTAGGTTGCCCGGAACGTAGAAATGACCATAACTTTCACACTGGTTGCTATTATTCGTTTTATACGATGGAAAAACTGTTATATTTATATTGTATTTTATGCTTCTGGCGTTGCCTCCTTAGGCCCCAACGGTTCGATCTGGTGCAACAACGCCCTAGACTGAAGCCTAGGTTACCCGGAACGTTGAAATGACCATCACTTTCACACGGGTTGCAATTATTCCTGTTATAGGATGGAAAGACTGTTGTATTTTTATTGTATTTTATGCTTCAGGCGTTGACTTCTGAGGCCGTAGCTATTCGATGTGGTGGAAGAACGCCATAGAGTGAAGCCTAGGTTGCTCGAGATGTAGAAATGACTTTAACTTTCACACTGGTCCCAATTATTCGTTTTATACGATGGAAAAGCTGTTGTATTTTGTATCGTATTTTATGCTTCGGGCGTTTACTTCTAAGGCCCTCACTATTCGATCTGGTGGAGCAACGCCCTAGAGTGAAACCTAGGTTGCCCGGAACGTAGAAATAACCACAACTATCATACTTGTTGCAATTATTCGTTTTATACGATGGAAAAGCTGTTGTATTTATATTGTTTTTTATGCTTCTGGCGTTGACTTCTAAGGCCCTAACTATTCAATCTGTTGCAGCAACGCCCTAGGGTGTAGCCTAGGTTGCCCGGAAAGTAGAAATGACCACAATTTTCATACTGGTTGCTATTATTCGTTTTATACGATGGAAAAACTGTTATACTTATATTGTATTTTATGCTTCTGGCGTTGCCTTCTTAGGCCCCAACGGTTCGATCTGGTGCAACAACGCCCTAGAGTGAAGCCTAGGTTACCCGGAACGTTGAAATGACCATCACTTTCACACTGGTTGCTATTATTCGTTTTATACGATGGAAAAACTGTTATACTTATATTGTATTTTATGCTTCTGGCGTTGCCTTCTTAGGCCGTAGCTATTAGCTGTGGTGGAGCAACGCCCTACAGTGACGCCTAGGTTGCCCGGAACGTAGAAATGACCATTAATTTCACAATATTTGCAATTATTCATTTTATACAATGGAAAAACGGTTGTACTTATATTGTGTTTTATTCTTCTGGCGTTGAATTCCAAGTCCCTAGCTATTCGATCTGGTGTAGCAACGCCCTAGAGCGAAACCTAGGTTGCCCGGATCGTAGAAATGACCATAACCTTCACACTGGTTGCTATTATTCGTTCTATACGATGGAAAAACTGTTATATATATATTGTATCTTATGCTTCTGGCGTTGACTTCTTAGGCCCTAACAATTCGATCTGGTGGGACAACGCCCTAGAGTGAAGCCTAGGATGCCTGAAACGTACAAATGACCATCACTTTCACACGGGTTGCAATTATGCCTGTTATAGGATGGAAAGACTGTTGTATTTTTATTGTATTTTATGCTTCAGGCGTTGACTTCTGAGGCCGCAGCTATTCGATGTGGTGGAAGAACGCCATAGAGTGAAGCCTAGGTTGCCCGGAACGTAGAAATGACCATAACTTTCATACTGGTTGCAATCATTCGTTTCATATGATGGATGAACTGTTGTATTTATATTGCATTTTATGCTGCTGGCGTTCACTTCTTAGGCCCTAACTATTCGATCTGGTGGAGCAACGCCCTAGGGTGAAGCCTACGTTGCCCGGAAAGTAGAAATGACGTTAACTTTCATACTGGCTGCAATTATTCGTTTTATACGATGGAAAAACTGTTGTATTTATATCGTTTTTTTATGCTTCTGGCGTTGACTTCTAAGGCACTAACCATTCGATCTGGTGGAGCAACGCCCTAGAGTGAAGCCGAGGTTGCCCGGAACGTAGAAATGACAATCACTTTCAAACTGGTTGCAATTATTCCGGTTATATGATGGAAAAACTGTTGTATTTATAATGTATTTTATGCTTCTGGCGTTCACTTCTTAGGCCCTAACCATCCGATCTGGTGGCACAACGCCCTAGGGTGAAGCCTAGGTTGCCCGGAACGTAGAAATGACCATACCTTTTACACTGGTAGCAATTATTCGTTTTATACAATGGAAAAACTGTTCTATTTATTTTGTATTTTATACTTCGGGCGTTGACTTCTAAGGCCTAAACTGTTCGATCTGGTGGAGCAACGACCTAGAGTGAAGCCTAGGTTGCCCGGAACGTACAAATGACCATAACTTTCACACTGGCTGCTATTCTTCGTTCTATACGATGGAAAAACTGTTATATTTATATTGTGTCTTATGCTTCTGGCGTTGACTTCTTAGGCCCTAACAATTCGATCTGGTGGAACAACGCCCTAGAGTGAAGCCTAGGATGCCTGGAACGTACAAATGACCATCACTTTCACACGGGTTGCAATTATGCCTGTTATAGGATGGAAAGTCTGTTGTATTTTTATTGTATTTTATGCTTCAGGCGTTGACTTCTGAGGCCGCAGCTATTCGATGTGGTGGAAGAAAGCCATAGAGTGAAGCCTAGGTTGCCCGGAACGTAGAAATGACCATAACTTTCATACTGGTTGCAATTATTCGTTTTATATGATGGAAGAACTGTTGTATTTATAGTGTATTTTATGCTGCTGGCGTTCACTTCTTAGGCCCTAACTAGTCGATCTGGTGGAACAACGCCCTGGGGTGAAGCCTAGGTTGCCCGGAACGTAGAAATGACCATAACTTTCACACTGGTTGCTATTATTCGTTTTATACGATGGAAAAACTGTTATATTTATATTGTATTTTATGCTTCTGGCGTTGCCTTCTTAGGCCCCAACGGTTCGATCTGGTGCAACAACGCCCTAGACTGAAGCCTAGGTTACCCGGAACGTTGAAATGACCATCACTTTCACACGGGTTGCAATTATTCCTGTTATAGGATGGAAAGACTGTTGTATTTTTATTGTATTTTATGCTTCAGGCGTTGACTTCTGAGGCCGTAGCTATTCGATGTGGTGGAAGAACGCCATAGAGTGAAGCCTAGGTTGCTCGAGATGTAGAAATGACTTTAACTTTCACACTGGTCCCAATTATTCGTTTTATACGATGGAAAAGCTGTTGTATTTTGTATCGTATTTTATGCTTCGGGCGTTTACTTCTAAGGCCCTCACTATTCGATCTGGTGGAGCAACGCCCTAGAGTGAAACCTAGGTTGCCCGGAACGTAGAAATAACCACAACTATCATA